>NC_141611.1:1736306-2936306 GCF_047967505.1 Dipteris shenzhenensis | reverse complement strand
AGCTAATGCAGGATTTTGATTTCAAAATACGTTATCGTAAGGGTTCGTTGAATAGTGTGGCGGATGCCTTAAGTCGAGTTAAGTTTGTAAATGTCATTTACGGAAATATCCTCAGACCTATTTCAATCCTTGAGAGGGCTATACGCAACTGATAGTCATTTCAGTTCTTATTGGCAGAGAGTCCAGGATGGGAGCTCCATGGTTGACCAGGACTCAGGGATTGTGCCACCTAGGATACAGGCGGCGGGAGGTCAGTGGATGATTAGGAACGGCTTGCTGTTCCGGAATGAAAAGATTTGTGTGCCTGATGTTCTGGACCTTAAATCCAAGATTCTCTGGGAGTGTCATGATGCTCCTAGTGCGGGACATCCAGGTATACATAGGACTCTGTCTCTTGTGAAGCATACCTTTTATTGGCCTAAGATGCGTGCATTTATAGAGAACTATGTAGTAGGTTGCCGAGTTTGTCAGGTTACTAAGGCTGAACGCCTTAGAAGCGCGGGCTTATTACAGCCATTACAGATTCCACGTAATAAATGGGAAAGTATTTCCATGGATTTTATTACTGGTTTACCTCGAACGCGCAAGGGTCATGACTCTATTTGGGTCATAGTCGACCGTTTGACAAAAATGGCTAGATTCTTACCTACAAGAACAACTATTTCAGCTGTTCAGTTGGCTCACGAGTTTGTGGACCACTTGTTCAAGCTGTATGGTTTGCCATCTGACATAGTAAGTGACAGGGACTCAAAGTTTACAAGTAACTTTTGGACACTTGTATTTGAGAAGTTGGAAACTACTCTAAGTATGAGTTCCTCGGATCATGCACAATCTGATGGCAGTACAGAAAAGGTCAACCAGTTGGTTGAAGACATGCTTCGGGCATATGTATCTAAGAGACAGTCTTCATGGGAAGATTATCTACCCATGATTGAATTTGCTTACAACAGTGCAAAGCATTCTAGTACAGGTTATAGTCCTTTTATGCTTATGTACGGGTTTCAACCTAAGTCACCAGTTATGGTTGGATTAAAAGGGATTCAAAATGATGCTGCTAAGAACTTCTTGCAAGACATGCAGGAAATGTTGCAGTTTGCCAAGGAGTCTATTAGAAGTGCCCAAGATCGGGACAGATTTTATGCTAATAGACATCGTTCACCCAGAGAGTTCTCTGAAGGAACGATGGTATATTTGAGAATTCCTAAGGAATCCAAGAGCCTAACTACTGGTTTGGTTCCGAAATTATCCCCCAGATACTGTGGTCCTTTCAAGGTCATTAAAAGAATTGGACCAGTTGCATATCGACTAGAATTGCCTCCTGATGTTAAAGTACATCCAGTCTTTCATGTCAGTAGACTGAAAGAAGTATTGGGTGCAGATGATCAACTTGTTTCTCCTCATGAGATTATAGAAGTTACAGATTTGACTTTTATTCCTCACGAACCTGAATCTATTCTTGAATTTCGTGAAAGACAGATTCGAAATCGTACTATCACGGAATACAAGATTAAGTGGAAGGATCGTCTTGAGGAGGATGCAACATGGGAGACATTACAAAACCTCCAAAGAACATTTCCAGATTTCTTAGCGAACTCAGGAGTGAGTTCTTAGAGGAGGGGGAGTATGTCATGTGCACGGATTGGTATCTGTCGTGTACTAGGTACACAGAACTAGCTCAGGTTAGCCTGGGGAGGCTTAGAGCTAGGCAGGCTTGATTCTCGGGTTGAGTGGCAAGGGTACGAACTATTTATAGGTCTTCGCTATTTTTGACGCCGGGGCCCGAGTCTATAAAAGAGGCCTAGGGGGTTCAGTTCTCAGTGTGCAGTTGGGAGCAAGTCTCGTTCCCAGGTGCTAGGTCTGATCCTGGATTGTGTCGCGGACGCGCGCCTGCATCTTAGCGTAGCCCAAGGCCCAGTGGCAGATCCAGGGCTTCACAGCGCCACCCGGTGGTATGGGACACCAGGCTGGTTTGGATCTGATTGGGAGTTCGTGCCAGTAGCTCAGCTCGTGGCTCAGAGGGGACATCTTCTGATTCGGGATCACATCCCGTAGATGTCACGGTTGGGTGGTGAGCAGCCTGCTCAGTTCTGATGTTGTGTGTGGTTATTTTGCAGATCAAGGGTTTCAGGAGTGCTGGGACGTGTCAACTTGGGAGTTGTGTCACTTGCCTAAAGGCAAGTGTGCTATAGACACTAAGTGGGTTAATAAACTCAAAAGGAAGGCTAATGGCCGTGTTGACCACTACAAGGCCAACCTTGTTGCAAAAGGCTCTGCACGGCAACAGGGAATTGACTTTCAAGAGACTTTGCACCCGCGTCACGCATTAAGACCATTAGGTGGCTCATTGCCATAGCAGCCCATCATCATTGGCAAATGCATTAGCTTGACATCAAACCGCTTTTCTTCACAAAGATTTGCAAGAGAAGTCCTGGTTTTGAAGTCAGAGAGTTTATGGTTTTCAATCTTATGAGTGACTTTCGTGAGATTGAAACTGCACTATGTTGTGTTTTTAGAGGATGAGTTTGGGAATGTTCCTGGATTCATCTAGGTATATGTTGCTTGCATAAAGCATTATATGGTTTGAAGTAGGCACACCGAGAATGTTACGCCAAGATTCATATACACCGGATCAGCCTTGGTTTTGAGAAGAGAGTACTCTCTAATGTACGCAAGTGTGAAGCTGAACTGTTGTTTCCTATCTTACATGTGGATGATATGCTCTTGACTGGACCTTCTACACAACATATTGCATGCAGCCTTTAAGGCTGATTTGCAGCAGTCATTTGCTATGCCAGATTTGGGCCAGCTGCACTACTATCTCGACATTCAACTTGCTCGTGTGGACGGGTGTACTATTCATCGGTCAATCCAAGTACATAGGACGGTTCTTACAGATATTTCAGTTTTTGGATTGCAAACCAGTTTCTACACCTATTGAGCCTGCTTTCTGTTTCTCCATGGATGATGTTGTTGAGCCATTTGTTGCCACTCTTTATTAGCAAGCTGTTGGATGCCTAATAGCCATGGTTCCACATGTTCATCCAGGAGGATATAGCAACCTATGGAAGTAGAGCAATGGCAGAATCACAAAACAAATGGAATGCAAATGTAAAGCTTGCCGAAAAGCTTCAAACTAAGGTCGTGGAAGCACCTTGGTGAAGATATCTGCCATATTGTTGTTAGAAACATGGTGGAGAGAGAGGGTTAAGATGTGAGGAAATAATACATAAATAAAGACATAATGAAAGGCTATCTTATTCATAATCATGAGAAGTACAAGCCTTATATAGGCTACACACTTGCACCAAGTGTATGTGGGATAAGTCCCATAGTGACACGTGGCACTCACACACATGAACTAGTACTAGATCTCCTAGTACGACAAACCAACACATCACATCAACACACTCTTTGGCTATGATGTCTCCAACACCCCGCTTCAGAGCAAAGAGTGTGAGACCCAACACGCAAAGAGTAGATTGATCCCCCCTCCACCGCAATACTGCAAAGAGCAAGTCCAAGTATCCAACACGTCTCGTGTGATAGCAACTTCTCAGTCAACTTGCAACCGGCAACGGCAAACCATCACTCTTCACCCCCCCTTACTCTGAACTGGGTATACCATAAACCAAAGTAAGAGACAATACATTCATTTTTGGGGGACAACCCAGGGCAGAGTACCTCTTATTGACTCCAAATACAAGGCTGAGAACCTTTAATTGACTCAACACAAAAACACACAGCATATAGGGCCTAGAAAGCCCAATCCGTGTCGTATGGGTCCTCAAGAGAGAGGCCGTGAACCTCTGATGTAGCTGCATGGATCTCCTTAGGGGGCTCTTCAAGTTTGGCCTGGTCTTCAGCATGTAACATAACTGAAGGAATCAAAAATTTTAGAAAAGCCCTAGTTTTTAAAATTAGGGTTTCTCAGAATTAGGGTTTCTGAGATTTTCTCAAAAAATGCAGAACTGTAAAGCCTAGTGCAGCAGAGGCCAAATATGCCACAAGCCCCAAAAATACTGAAATTCTAAGCTGAAATTGCAAAAGTTGACTTTTAGGTCAAAAATCACAGTTTTAACTGTTTTTCGCAGATTTCAGTAGATTTTCTGTTCAAGGTGTCGACTAGTAGTGATAGATGTGGGCGACATTAGAGATGATGGAGTCACCTGAAAACGACCTCAACCAAACCCTAAATCGGCAAAAAAGCAGTGTTTTAGCAGGGCAGCCTGTTGAATATTTGCTGATGGTCAAATTCTGCTGTAATAGCCGCAAACCCTAAAAACGGAACTGAACATGCTCTGAAATAGCTTGAAATTTCACATGTGCGAGCCTAGTATGCTCCGAAATGCAGAGGATGGCCTCCACGCAGCACTGGTCGGGCTGGAACTGCTCGGAAACACCTCAGAACACCTCGACATAAGGGAAAAAGTGGCCAGAAGTGTGCTGCCACAGGGCGGCTATGCAGCAGCAGCAAGGTGGCAGAAGAAGGTGCTCAAAACGGAAGCAGACAGCAGGGAAAAAGAGGTAAAATGTGCACAAAAGGAGACGGCTATGGAGAGGCAAGCTATGGTGGAGCTGAATGGGGAAATGGCTGCAGGACAGAGACGAAAATGAGCACGACTGAGGCGAAAAAGAGCAGGGCTGAGGCGGCTGCAGAAATAAACGCTAGAACAAAATTAGGGTTTTGGATTAGGGTTAGGTCTAGGATGATGTGGCAACTATGGCAGAGTGAACCTGCTCTAATACCATGTTAGAAATACGGTGGAGAGAGAGGGAGAGAGAAGGTTAGGGTGTGAGAAAATGATACATAAATGAAGACATAATGAAAGCCTATCTTATTCATAATCATGAGAAGTACAAGCCTTATATCTACACACTCACACACTTGCACCAAGTGCATATGGGTAAGTCCCATAGTGACCCGTGGCACTCACACATGACTCACACACATGAACTAGTACTAGATCTCTTAGTACTACCCACCAACACATCACATCAACACACTCTTTGGCTATGATAGCTCCAACAATTGCCTTGTGTCACAGCATTAGACAAGTTGAGTATCCCTTGCTAACAATCGCTCTTTGACATGGTGATAATGAACCTCAATATGCTTGGTACGCACATGAAACATTGGGTTCCGTGCAATGCCCAAAGCACTCTAACCATCACAATAGATAGTGGTGGGAGATGTCTGACCAACATCAAGATTTGCAAGTGGTTCCCATATCCGCATACATTCCACCGTTGATGTAAAAGTTGCTCTGTACTTAGCATCACAACTACAAGTAGCAACTGTAGGCTGCTTTTTGTTGAACCAAGAAATGCATGAAGCTCCAAGTATAAGGCAGTTGCCACTATGTAACACTCTAGCATCATAGCATCCAGCCCAATCACTATTTGTGAAAGCATGCAGGATAAGTGAAGAATCGTGGCCATAGAGAAGGCCCAAACCTTGAGTGCCTTTCCAAGCAACCTAACACAAGAAAGAAAAGAAAGAAAGATGTATTAACGTCCTCGGAAGGCCTCACGGGCCTATGGTACAAAGTACAGCAAATGAAAATGAAAACTCATACAAGCCACAAGGGCTGAAGCACAGGGCTGCTATCTCATCTATCGTAGTAGATCGTCTCTGTGTCGTCTCAATTCGATCATTTAAAGTCCAATACAGACCTGATCGTGGAAGTGGATCAGTCAGGAGAGTGGGCCAAAGCCATGCCCCTCCCGAAAGAGACAGTCATAGCATCCTCAGATCTCATAGTAGGCTGGGCAGACACATAGGAAATGCTCCTCTATCTCAAATGTGTCCAGCGGGCATAGTCTGCAGATCTATTGCTTTCTAGGTATGCTTGCGGCTCTCCCAACCTTGATCCCCAGCTGATGTGATGAGACCCACATCTAACTACTAGCAATCCTCAATGCATCCGATACTCCTCTGTCCTCAAGGTACTGGGGTCTGATGATGGTCCCTCCTACGACATTCTCAAGAAATGGTCACGGTAGAACTAGACCTTGGTGGGGAGCTCCTGGTCCACTCCCCAAGTCCGAGATATGTAGAGTTGGAGGAGATCTAACTGTATGATGTGGTTAATCTCATCACGAGGGAGTGACTCAGGTGGCCCCGATCCGTGATCGTAGAAACGGACAACAAGTTCTTCTTGATATATGGCACATAAAGAACATCGGACAACTGTTTTGAGATATCTCAAATGCCAGGTGGGTATTGACATTACAGCAGAGCAACAGATTGCCCCGGTCCTTGAGAGTGTTCGGCGCAAGCTTCTCTATTGGAGCTCAGCCAAACTCTCCCTAGTAGGTCATGCCTAAGTAGCAAACCAAGTCCTTCTTGCCACGGCCTGGTATATCGCCTCCTGCTAGTGCTTTCACAAAGGATGCATTAGGCAGCTCCGACGGCTGGTACGGAACTTCCTTTGGGCAAGTTCAGACGGCACGAGGAACACTAGGGCCCGAGTAGCTTGGCAGACGGTGATGAAGATAAAGTTTATGCTTATGAAGGAGAATCTATGGGACTTAGTCAAAGAAGGAACTCAAAGACGGCACTGGGAGGCTTGGGTGTCATTGATACGGAGATGCAGAGCAGGGCCCTTCTGGGCAAGTTGGTGGTTCGTGGCCTCACCCCAGGTGCAGAAGCTTGGAAGCTCCTCTTACAGCGAGGGCTTCTAAGGAACACCCCATGCACTGGGGGGCATTGGCAACCTTCACATCGATGGATCTTCTTAGAGACCCCCCTTACGAGGAAGGGCTCCCCCCTCATGAGGAGTCTTCACAGGGTATGGCAAAGACTGGCAGGGGGTCTCATCCATGCTCCGCCCAAATGTAGAGAGGAGTTTGAGCGCCAGCCCCTTATGTGGCACCCAGAGATCAAAGATCAAGAGGGTTGTATGCTCGGACAACGGACTCACATTGGTTGGGCACAGTGGAACAGTGGCCAGCAGGGTCCTTTGGCGGTTGAAGCAGACTACCTATGGAGACAAAGGCGAGGCTTGATGCCCTAGCGCATCTGCAAGGGGCAAGGCAGCAGATGGGCGAGATTGACTTAGCCATTCCGGAGTCCTCGTGGGAAGGACTTCACGTTTGGAGAGACAACAGATGGTTGGGGCAATTTTCCCGTACTGATGTTCCCTTAAGGATGTTGATGCAGCTCGGCAGCACGCACCCCAACTTCTTTCGTGTAGGACCTAGAGGCCTACTTCAGCCACTCACTGAGAGTGACCCCGTGATGAATGGGAGTCTTGATGGGATACACTGGCAGATGATCAGAGTCGTGGGCCGTTTGGGGAAGGAGTGGCACATTGACCCTCCCAGTATTTCAAAGCAAGATGCCTCTAGATGGCGCCTTTGGCTGTGGGAGGGTAGACCCCTGAGGGAGGTCCAGTGGGATTTGGGAGAGTGGTTCTAGCCCTCCAGGGTCAGCCTAGCTGAGCACGTGGATGAGGTGCCCTTCTTTTCCTACACCACATGGATTGGCAGGAGGCTTCAAATGGACTCGTTGAGGTGGACCCCTTCAAGGGAGAGACATTGGGTGACCCAAAGAGTTCCTCGGGATGTGCGCTCCAGGTTCTGGACAAGGTTGTGGTCCAGCTTGCAGTTGAGGAAGATCTCTTACTTCTTCTGGATGGCCGCCCCACAGAGGCGTGCCCATCGGATCGTGGTTGGAGCAGATGCGAGTGGACGGGCAGTGCCATTGTTGCTCCGATGGTGCCCTGGAGACTATCCCGCATTGCATGTGGAGCTGTCGTAGCACAGCAAGGATCTGGATGGGAGCCCTCAAGATCATGACACGTATGCAGAGTCTTCATAGAGACTACACCTGGGGGATGGTGGCTTGGTTGATAGAGGGAGGACGCTCGTTTTAGATTGACGAGATCTCCCCAACCTACCGGATACAGGGTCAGAGCATCCAAAGGATCGCAGTCCACGAGACAATCCCCCCTAACAGTCTAGCTCCTCCTCCTCCTAAGGAGGACAGTGTTTGGAAGGTAGTAGCCAGCATTACGGCCTCGAACATTTGGGTGGCTCGCTGCAATCTTGTGATGGGTGAGCACCCGGTTCCACCCGCTGCTACCCTAGTTGCCATATAGGAAGATATCATTTACACTCTACGGTCCACCTGGGAGCATGGGACTCAAGCTCCAAGGCGACTATCGAGAGGCGTGCTCGTTTTTGCAAGGCTTGGCCTGCAGGTGTTTTCTACATCCTCACTCCGCGAGGGATTCGTTGGCTGTATAGTCCCCCCACTTGGCTGTTAGCCCCAGTTCCAAAGATCCCTTAGGCAGTGAGTTCAGTTTCTCTGGAACAGGCCGGTTTTTCTTTCAGCCTTTTCTGGTTTTTTCCATACTCAGCACCTTCGGGGCTGCTGTCTTGTATGAAAATCTTTCAAGCATTAATAAAGGGTTCCTTTCTTTGGGGGGGGGGACCACTCTATTCCAATTAACAAGTCCACATGTTCCAAGTGCATGACATAGCACGTAAGAGCAGCTGTGTAGTCTTGAATCCGGATAGAAAGTCCTTCCACCTTACGATCCCAAAACTGCTTCCCAACTGGAAGCTACACCTCGTAGGTGTGTTCGCTAGGTGTCGTGGACAGCCCCATCCTTTGCACAAGTTTGTAGTTCACAAAATTGTGAGAGCTGCCCGGGTCAAAGAGAATGTGAACTCTTTGGTCCCTTACTTCTCTTCTCCATAAGCTCGAAAAAGGTCATGGGGGCCAAATAACGAATTATTAAAAGTGCAACTACAAGAAAGTGGGTAGGTAATGACATTTACATAAATACCTGTCATCGATGCTTAGTTAGCTCCCTTAGCTTTGGTAACTTGTCCCGCATGGAGCTTTGGTCTCGACGCTTGCATCTGGTTCTTGCGCTTAGGACAATCATTCCAAGTGTGGCCCCGCTCTTCGCAAATAAAACAACGTTCTTCTTTCTTTAACTTCAAGGTATGTAAGAAATGGGCTCGACCATTCTTCGTCTGAGTCAAGTTCTTCTTGGAGGCGTTGTCAATTGACTTCGACTCCCCGGTACCACTTGTTGACTAGAAGAACTTCCTCTTGTTCTTCCCACTCGTGTCGGCAGTAGTGGTTCCCTTTGCGCTGGCCATGGTATCATCATAGATGCGTGCATAGTTCATGGCCTCTTGCAAAGTGGTACACTTGTTATTCTTGATCTGAAGCTTGTACGAGTCAGGCGAACCATCCACAAAGAAACCTAACAAGGTGACGGGATCCATCTTTGTAGTCTGGTCTGCAAATCACAAAACTTTTGAAGATAGACTCAAAAGTCAAATTCAGCTTGGGCATATCGAGGGCCTTGAGCTTGCCTGCAATATCGTAGTCCTCCTCTTTCTTCAGAAACTCTTTCCTGAAGACGTCTTCAAATTTGATCCATGTGGCAGGCTTCGATCGGAGTTCCTTCCACCACAATAAAGCCTTCCCTGCTAAATACCCTACTGCAAGTTGCATCTTCTTTTCATCGGGATAGGGTGAAACTGGAAGTATACTTGCCACTTGTGCAACCAAGTGTCAACCACCTCCTTGGTTCTAGATTTCTGATCTCCGGGATAGGGATCGGGAGTAATATTCGGACCCAACACTGAAGCCAAAGCATCCACATGTGTGAGCGCTTGAACAGTGGTGGTCAAAAGCGTGATTGAAGCCTGAATCCCTTGGAGTTGTTGTGTCAAGCCCATTTGATTCGCATTAACCAGCTCAAACTTTTCGTTGAGAGTGGTAGTGAATTCACTGAAGGCAGTCTTCGTAATCAAATCATCGTAGAGGCCCTCGTCGTCCCCTCCGTGGTAATCCATATCTTGATCACCCTCAGTAAACCTCGTTTCTACTGAATCAGCCATAACCGGAACTGAATTTACTGAAGAGAGTGGTCTAGAGACGAGAAGTAATAGGTGGCCTCGGAGCTAGGAGACTGGAACAGAGTGAAAGCTGGCCACAAGGAAAGGAGGTAACGAAGGAAGAGCAAGCCTGGTTGCTTCTTGCTGAGCCAAGAGATACATGAACTACCAAGCAAAAAACAGTTGCCGGTATGTGACACTCTGGCATCGGAACAACCTGCCCAATTACTATCCGTGTAAGCATGCATGGTAAGTGAACCCTGATCACCATAGAAGAGGGCTAAATCCTGAGTGCCTCTGAGGTATCTCAAGACTCTCTTCACTGCCTACCAATGCTATGAACTGGGCATGTGCATGAACCTGCTGAGCTGGGATACTACATACTATAAGTTAGGTCTGGTGTGGCACAAGTAAATGAGACATCCAACAGCCTGCTGGTAAAGAGTGATATCACATGGTGGGCTCCCATCATGAGTTGAAAATTTGAAGCCAGGGTCCACTGGAGTAGAGATTGGCTTGCAATCCTCAAACTGAAAACGATCAAGGAGCTGTCCAATATACTTGGACTATGACATCATAATACCCCCCTCAACAGGAACAAATAGTGCAATCGTACCATGTCTAACATTTCAAAAGCTTGCTGCAAATCAGCCTTGAAAGCTGCAATATGCTGAGTATCAGGGCTAGTGATCAGCATGTCATCTGCATATAAAATCAGCACTAAAAAATCAGATCCACTCCCACGGACATAAAGAGTGGGCTCTGTTGGGCTATTCTGAAAACCAAGGGATAGTAAGTGTGCATGAATTTTAGCATACCATGCCTTGGGGGCCTGCTTCAAACCATAAAGGGCTTTTCTCAGCCGGCATACCTTGTTTTTAGAGCCAACAACCTCAAAGCCAGGAGGTTGTGTCACATAAACTTCTTCCTGCAGATCCCCATGAAGAAAGGCAGTCTTCATGTCAAGTTGGTCCACTTGCCAATGGTGATGGGCTCCAATGGCAATGACACATCTGATAGTAGTAATCCTGGAAGTGGGAGCAAAGGTCTCCTCAACGTCAATGCCTTGTTGTTGGGCATACCATTTTGCAACAAGACGGGCTTTATGTCGATCTATGCTGCCATCAGATTTCCTTTTTAATTTGTAGACCCACCAAGTACCAATGGCATGCTTGCCAGGAGGTAGATCTACTAATTCCCATGTGTCATTTTTTGTAATAGATTTTAACTCAGGTCTCATTGCATCCATCCACTCTTTGCTGTCAAAAGTCTCTTTATGGCACAAAGGCTCTTCATTGCAAGCTGTAGCAAGGAGTGCAAAATCAAGAAGGTGACCATGCATCTGTCTATTCCCTGATCTTGTCCGGGCAGCAAGAGGTTGATCTTGTTTGATGTCCCTCAATGTGTCAAGAAGCCATCTAGGAACTTGCCTTTACTGTCTATTAATAGCTCTTTCTTCAATCACTGCATCATGAATATTGGGATCATTTTGTGCTGGAAGAGAAACCTGCAAATCAGCATGGGTTGCTCGCTATTCATTTCTTGTTGGAGGGCCTACAGGAGGCTCATGTTGCTGGTCAAAGTCCCCCTTGAGGGAAGAAGAGGTAACCAAGAGTCAAAGGCATCAAACATGTCAACTTTTGGCTTAGCTTTGCAGTCCACAAGAGGAAAAGCTGAATGTTCAGCAAAGATTACATCTCTACTAATAATAATCTTCCCAGTAGTTGGTTGGTACAACCGATACCCTCTGCTCTCTTGGCTGTAACCAATAAATATGCATTTGATTGCCTTCTCATCAAGCTTATGTCTCAGCTGAGATGGTACAAGAACATATGCAAGAGACCCAAAAACTCTCATGTGTGAAAGTGAAGGCTTCTTGCCTTTCCATGCTTCATAAGGTGTGTAACAGTCCTCAATGCCCTTGTAGGTGATCTATTCAGCACATAGTTGGCACACATCACTGCATCAAGCCAAAATTTATCGGGCAAGGACTTGTCCTTAAGCATGCATCTTGCCATCTCCATAGTGGACCTGTTCTTTCTTTCAGGAACACGATTATGCTGAGGACTGTAAGGAGTAGTGCATGAGTGAACAATGCCTCGTGAAGACAAAAATGCATCAAACTCCTTTGACATATACTCTCCCCCCCTATCTGCATTGAGGGTGACAAGCTTGCATCCTGATTCATTCTCAACCATATTCAGCCACCTCGCATGAGTCTGCTCGCTTAAAAATTTTACCCCAAAAGGGACAGGGACAAGGTGGAGGGATATGAGGGAAAGGAGAGGAGGAGAAGCTCGAGAGTGATGGAGAAGGAGGAAGATTTGAAAATGAAGAGGGAGTAGGGATTTCATGGGAGGCAGGAAAAATTAGGTTTAGGGTAGCTTTTTTGTTTGGATAAGTATACGTAGCAGAACCTTCGTTCCCTCCTTCATTCTTCAATAGTCTTGGTTCTCTCCTCATCTCAACCCGTTACTCAAATTGGAAATTTTTTCAAAATCTTACAATAGGCGAATTGCTTTCCAACCTATTGCGTACACAACAACATCCAACTATTAAGGTTTTTGAAAATTGTTTTTTATTCCCAATGAAGTCGTTCTGTCTCTCTCTCTCTCTCTCTCTCATAATCAAGGTGATAAAGCCCCTTTTGCAAAGTGCCAGTGAGAACTATGGCATTGTTATCACGAAGATCATATACTAGGCATCTGTATCCATCAAATATCACTCTAAAACCTAAAGTGGCAATTGCTGAAATTAAAATCAATTTACTTCAATTCCAAGCACAAAAAGAACATTTGTCAAAGTGACAGGATGGGAAATGGATGTGAGCTGCACATCTCCAATTCCTTTTACAGCATAGGAAGCATTTTTAGCACATGTCACAGTCCCCCCTCGAGGTGCATTAGCCAAGGAATGAAACAACTGTATACAAGAGGTTACATGCTTGGAAGCACCACTATTAAAATACCAAGACTAAGCATCATTAGCAGAAGATAACGCATCAACTTTGGAGGGATCAAAAGAGCAATGGACAGCCCATGCCCAATCATCCTGGAGAGCATGTGCATAAATTTCATGCCCTGGCTTGCGACAATAGTTGCATCTTTTCTTCTTGGACTTATCTGCTATATTTTGAGATACATTGGAGGAATTGCCACTGTTAGGCACATAATTAGGCTTGCCCATAGGCTTGGAAGCCTTGCCTTTTCCTTTCTACTGTGAAGCAAATGCATGATCGGGAATAGTAGCTTGCCTATTAGCATGACTTTGCTCTTCCTGCAAAAGCAAAGTGACTAACTGATCAAATGAGTAGTGATCAGGATTTCTATTGGCTACAAGTCTAAGGGTTAAGCACCACTTCATCAATATTTGCAAGTTGCTCCATGAGGTCCTTGACCTTTGTTAAATATGTATCCATTGAGTCACTTTCCTGCATGCTGAGTTCCTGCAATTCTCTTCTCAAATATGCAACCCGTGCCTTATTGCGAACCTGATAAAGAGAAGCTAGCTTATCCCAAGCATCCTTAGCTGTCCTGCATGACCGGATGTGTGGAATAATGATTCTCTTGCATGATAAGGCAATACATGAGTGTGCATTTGCATCTCTGGAGTCCCATCTGATCTGATCTTGAGTAGGAGGAGTAGTGACAGGAGTACTAGAGGAAGAAGAGTCAGGAAGATTCCCCCCTGGAGGAGTGCCAGCAATAGGGGCAGCCACTTGAGCATTGGCTGGCCTCAAATCAATACCTGAAACAATATTCCAAAAGTTTCTTGCAACTAGAATATGCTTCATAAGGTAGGACCACATAGGATTGTTGGTGCCATCCAACTTATCATCTTCACGGAGAATGCCAAACAAATCATTATTGTTGCCAGCCATTGTAAATAGCACAAGTAAAAGTGCACTGACCAAGTGATGCAAAAATAGCCTCAAGCCTTTCAAATGCAAAAGTGACCAAATGAGAGCTGAATCAAAGGAAGATCACTGCATATTAATAGAAGCTAAGGCAAAAGCCCCTCAATCTGAAAGGGCAAAATGGCCAAGATGGCAAATGTCGAAAGCCCCAAATTAAGCTGCAACTCTGCAAATGTGACCAAATGTCCTGCAATGTCCTGCAATTTCCTGTCAATTTCACTAAAAACCACCAATTTCAGATCAAAGCAAGTAAATGTCACTGCTATTTGAGCAAATGTGGCAAAATAACCTGCAAATCTGAGAATATCCTGCGATCTGCATCAAACTGAGTGGAAAAGTGTGTCATTATTGTGACTATTGTGCAGGATCTGCACGGACTTGAACGGGATGTATGGCAAATATATGGACGACGTGCAGTTAACTGTATGGCAGATGAACAAGTGATTTGTACGCTGCGCAAAACGATGCAGGTACGTACGTGCGTCGATGGTACGTGATGACTCCTCAGAGTAGAGTGCAACGTATGGATGGCTACCTGCACGGTTGATTACTTGCAAATACTATGCAAGTTATACAGGAGTAACGCAGGATACAAGCGTACGGCAAATTGTATAGTAGTTGTATGGAAGTAGCGCAGCACAGGAGCAAATGGCTGCAAAAAAGGCGTTTGAACAAAAGTAGCGACGCTGAGGCCTGTGCAAATCGAAGCTGGTAGCAGGATAGCGCACACTTTGGGAAGCAAGTACAATGCCAATGCTTGTGCAAGAATCAAACAACCCGCTCTGATACCACTGTAGGCTCAAGGAAGTGGAAGAAGGTACAAACATGGAGCAGAAAGCCGTGACATCAACTACAACCAAATGAAACTACAAAGTACAAAATAAAGGAGAACCCTAGGACAGTGTCCTAGTGGTACCACTAGTACTAGGTGTCATAAGACACTAAAAGTACTAGGTGACCTAAGTGCCAATAACTAAAGCTACATGGCACATACCACGGCCCAGAGGGCATCAATACGACCGGGAGATGATGGCCTACAAAGGTCCTCACCGCTCCCTCCTAACTACACCTCTCTCTCTCTCTCATAGACCACCTCTAGTAGCGAATTCACCCTTCTCACACTCTCGCTTTCCTTCTATCCCACTCCAGGCAATCAATAACGCTAAACCGATGAACCAACAAGCACTTACAGGGCATCAACAAGAATTTCGAATTTGAAGCATACCTAGAGGAAATCGCATCCAAATTTACTCGCAACAAAGATTCCTACCTCAAGAGTTGGCTCTGATACTAACTGACACAACCCCAACACTGCTGAAACCTTTGATATGCAAGCAAACACAAGAACACACCAAACATGAGGAATCTGAGTAGGCTGCTCACCACCCCAACCATAACATCATGCGATCCTAAATCAGGAGATGTCCCCTCCGAGCTACGAGCTGAGCTACTAGCACGAACTCCCAACCAGATCCTGACCAACCTGGTGTCCCATACCACCAGGTGTCACCTAGAGGCCTTGGATCTGTTGCTGGGCCTTGGGCTACACTAAGATGCAGACGCGTGTCCGCGACTCAATCCAGTATCAGACCTAGCACCTGGGAACGAGACTTGCTCCCATCGGCTGCTCGAGAACTGAACCTCTAGGCCCCTTATATAAACTCGGGCCCAATGCGCCAAAAATAGCGAAGACCTCTAACTGGTTCATACCCTTGCCACTTACCCCGAGAATCAAGCCTGCCTAGCCCTAAGCCTCCCTAGGCTACCTGAGCTAGTCTTGTGTACCCCAGTACACGTCAGATACCAATCCGTGCACATGACAATCGTGCATGCTCCTCTCTCTGTACCACAAACATGAAAGGCCTTAAGTGTGACCTGAATCGGACAGCTACAACTTCCAAACCCTGTACCCCACTATCTCTCCTCATCCCCTACTTGTAGATTGATTCCCAAGCATATCCCATCACTGTGGACAGCCCTCTCTCAGGGCTATCATGTGTCTCGGTATAAAAGATCATATCTCTGTCGGTATATGTCTCCCAAAAACCTCCCAGATCGGACCAAAGTGTACCATTACAATTCTACACTACCATTTTCAAACCACTTTGTGCACTCATCCCATTGGCCCGACACCGTGATAATTCCCCGTCCTCCTCCTCTCCCCTATCTACTCTTTCCCGGATGATCTCTGTAAGCAGCCCACTTCCCTGCCTCTCTTGCTGCCATTACTCGTATCATCCCCTCGCTTTTGTGCTCCTGTTGCAAGAAAGTGAGGTCATCGTCCAAGCATATCTTGGTTCTTTGCAGAGTTGCCCTCATACTCATGAGGGCGGACCTGTCCTTGACAGTCCGGAGTTTCAGCACTAAAGGTTTTGTTGGTGACTCCGCCTTGCATACCCTCCACACTGTCTCGTACGTAAGGTTGACACCCATCTTAGTGAACAATGCTTGTGCATCTCCCACTGGGGTGTCCCCCCTTGTCAAGCCTCTTACCAGGACATTCAAAGCCTTGCTGGCCCTCCTTTTATCTTCCTCTGGAGCCTCAGAAATGAACTCCTTCTTAGGGGCTGCCGTCCCTTTTTAACCAACGCCATCCACTCAAGCATCTCTTCTTTCCTTTTAGTGGGTTGTGTAAACTCAGCATGTTTCCCATTCATTGTGGCCTGCATGGCAGCCATCTCTTTCTGGAGAGTTGCATTCTCTGCCTTGAGTTCTTCCATGGTTTTGCCCCCCCCAATCCATGGTAAATTGCATATCTCGATTCTCTCATCTGCTGTAATTCAGCCCCATTGCAAGTACCTTGTCTTGGAGCTTTGTTTTCTCACTTTCCCATCCTGTTTTCTCTTTTCTCCCATTCCTCGTTCCTGGCCTTTTCTTTCCTCCACCTTCTTGTACCTGTCCTCCTTGTTTCTTGATCTCAGCTACTGTCCTGTCCACGTGTCTTTCTCAGCCAATAGGGCCACGTTTGTGGCTTCCAAATTGTCGGTTTTCTCAATCAACACAAGGCATAATTTGTTGATGCACGTGAGCTCCTCAACAGTACCCTTATGAGCTGTCCCATTTGAAAGGGCTGACATGGCTGTTTCTAGAGCTTGCTTCCGCCAAGTATCTTCAATGCACACTGTTGGAACACTGAAAGGAAAGAGTAGAGTTGACACAAAATCAGAATACTTGCTTGTAGAATGAAGAAGAAAGAGGTCCTTAAGTAGGCACCTCATACAAGGTCACTGACATCACTGATGACCTCAAAGCTCCACAATCATCTCCTCAATCTGCTCCTAGATTCACTCAATCATCCTATGTGGCTTTTCCACCACCTAACTGTGCTTGTGGGCACGTAACTGTGCCTCTAGCACTCACACATAGAAACATAAGGTGTGCCTGAGGCATACACCTTGAGATATCCCAACACACACTCGTGTCATCGTGCTGAAATTCACAGACTTTGCATCAATATTGTGAGCTTACATTCCCTTCTTGGTTTAAATCTTGAGGTTCTTCTTGTTTCTCATTTTCCAGGTCCAGAGATTTGTTGTGGCTGTATATCCTGATGAAACTCTGTGTTTGCAGGTCCTCAAGGTCAGGTTGGAGCTGTGGCAACATCAGCAGCAGGAGGTTTGTGTGCGGGGCCCAATGTGGCCCTGGCGCAGTTTCTTGGGCCATGGAGCTGACTCAGCAGCCAAGCTTATGGGCTGCCCAAAGCTGCTGTGCAGCCAGGGGCCTAGCCAGAGGCTGCACCATAGCTTGGCGAGGCGAGAGAGAGAGAGAGAGAGAGAGAGAGAGAGAGAGAGAGAGAGAGAGGAGGGAGGGAGGGAGGGAAAGAGAAGAGAGAGAGAGAGAGAGAGAGAGAGAGAGAGAGAGAGAAGTTTTATCCAAAGTCTTCGGAGGACCAAAGGTCTATGAGATTAATGAAGAAACTGATACCACGAGCTAAGGGGCAGAGAGAGAGAGAGAGAGAGAGAGAGAGAGCTAAGCTGTTGAATTGCAATAACCTCACATATACAAACACATACATATACAATGACAACAATTGCACTTTAAATTCATCCTGAAAGGAGATGTATGGTGGCTTACCTCGAAGAACACAGCCATACCAAATAGAAGAACTTGCCCCAACTTTCACATCTCCAATAACAGCTGCACTAGGAGCTACAAAAGCGTTTTTTGCTACATCCGGAGCTTTGTCATATAGGTTCATAAGAGTCCGATGCCTAGAAACTGTTAAATCATCCAATAAGCATCACCATGTGCATAAGTATATATACTACCTGCCTCATCTCTACTTTCAAATACTTATTTTCTTGCATTCTTTGGGGGCCGGGAGGGGGCTGGGCTGCGAATTCAAACTCAATTTTTAAAATCCAGGAGATATGCAATAAGCAACACTTAGTTGAAAACAAGTTGACAAGAAACTATGAGCATCAATCAAATCAGTATAGCTACATAAAATTCCAAGAAAACAAATGATTGGGCAAACATAGAAACCAAAGCATATAATATTCTCCAAGTTTTCAAACCTTGCGTAATGTCTATGATACAGGAGTACAGAACGAGGGTGGAAGAGGTGGTTGACTACTAGAAGAGCAAAAGAGAGAGAATGTGTGCATGAGTATGTCTATATCTGCCTATGTGTCCATGTCTGTGTGATTGACACACATACACAAAAACACACACGCAAGCGTGCAGAGAGTAAAAATACCAAAGATGTTATCCTCTTATTGGTCAATACAACAGCTCCACGATCTCGTCCTCGATCATCTCCCAAATGAATTGATACTTAACCTCAATGTGCTTCATACAAGCATGGAACACCGGGGTTCTTTGCGATCACTATGCAACTCATGTTGTCGCACATAATCACTATCACCTCCTCTTGAGGAACTCCCATGTCCTCCAATATCTGCCTAAGGCAAACGGATGCACATGCTACCAAACAAGCTGCTCCGTATTCTGCCTCTGTAGAAGATAGCGCAACTTTAGGTTACTTCTTGCTTAGCCATGATATGGCACCCTCCACAAGCCTGAAGCAGTAGCCTGAACACTTCTGGAATCTGCCAAAATTCAGAGCCAGATCTTCTCTTGGGGATTTCCCCTCTAAATTCCTTTTCAAGCGATTAAAGGGAAGCTTCAGTTAGAGGATGTGGATAAAGTAGAAGACAAGGATGGAAAGGTGGTCTCTGAATTTTGGCGCCCAATCCAAATGACAAAATCCTTCAAGCTCACTACCAAAGTGATGCATGTTCCCGTAGCTGGTTGTGCCTTTGAGGTGCCTGAGAACTCCAAATCCAACCTTCATGTGATCGTCCCTTGGTTTGTTGAGAACTGATAGAGTACTCCAATGGCATAAGCTATGTTAGGCTTGGTATTAGTTAAATACAGAAAACTACCAACCATTCTCCGGTATACCACTCCATCTACCAACTGAGACGTGTTCTCATTGCTCAGCTTGGTCCCGACCTCCATCGGAGTTAATGCTTCTTTGCAATCCTACATCAGAAATCTCTTCAGCACCTCCTAGCAGTACCTTTCTTGAAAACTGAAAATGTTGTCATTCTTTTGCCAAATTTCAATGCCAAGGAAATAATGGAGAAGTCCTAAATCTGCCATCTCGAACTCCTGCATCAAGAATCCTTTGACTTCCTTGATCTTCCTCTTGTGATCTCTTGTGATAATTAAATCATCCACATAAAGGATTATGATATTGGTCTTACCTCCTCCAATGAACAGATAGAGATTAGGATCAGATGGACTACGAGATAATCCAATCTCATGGAAGTAGTCAATTATCCTCTAGTACCATGCCCTTGGGGCTGGTTTCAGCCCATACAATGCACTGCTCAGTCTGCAACTTCTTCCCATCTCTTGGACGTTGAAGCCCTTCCCGTTGCTCAACATATATTTCTTGAAGTTCACCATTTAGGAAAGTTGACTTCACATCCATGTTAGAAACATGGTGGAGAGAGACTGAGAAAAGGTTAGGGTGTGAGGAAATGATACATGAATGAAAACATAATCAAGGCTATCTTATTCATAATCATGAGAAGTACAGGCCTTATATAGGCTACTCACTCACACACTAGCACCTAGTGCATATGTAATAATTTCCATAATGACAAGAGGCACTCACACATGACTCACACACATGAACTAGTACTAGATCGCCTAGTACTACACACTAACACATCACATCACCACACTCTGCCTATGATATCTCCAACACCCATTGCTTTGTCATTCTGCCCATCCCTAGCTGAGAGTGGTGCTGATGAGTCTTCACCACGAGGACGAGGCTCCATGTATCAAACTGAGGTAACAAAACCAGCAGGCTGAAATGGATAACCAGCAAATGAAGAGGCTGGTCTAGGGCTTTGAAATGGATCAGCAGCCTTCACAAATGCAAGGCAGTTGAAGAAAGGCTTGAATAAGCGTGGCCAGCAGCTAGTCGATGACCTTGGAGACTCCACGTATGCAAGAGGACAGAAATAGAGGCCTAGTGGTGTGCTCCAAATGTGAACCCGAATCAGAAAGCAGTAGGTATATGCCCCGAAAAGCAGAAATAAACCACAAGGTGAGCACTTGTGGGCGTGGTAACTGCCCAAGGTACTGCAACAGGTCAGAAGCCCTAAAAACGGCTCACCAAGACACTCCGATGTGCAAAAACAGGTCAACAATGTGAAAGGCGGCTCCCTAGAACAGCTCCGAATGCTGTTCTGATGCCAAAAACAGCTGATGTAGATGTGTTGGAGGCCAAGGAACTGCTAGAAAATGCTTCTGTTGTAGGCGCTTCTGCAACAGAAACCCTAGAACACCTTGAAAATGCAAACAGGAGCTCCAAAACTGGTCGAAAATGCCTCCCAATAGGTCAAAATCTGCAACCAACGCGCGTGGATGGGCTGCTCTGCTGCAGAGGCCTGGAAACCCTAAAAACGGGGATGAAGATGCTCTGAAATGGCTCCAATTTCTACACGTGCTACTCCGAACAGACCTGAACAGAGGTGGCTATGAAGGGGAGGCAATGGAGAGGCCACGCATGCAGAAAGGAGAGCAAACGGGCTGCAAAACAGAGGCGTAATGGGCAGCTGAAAGGAGACAGAAACGAGGCTAAATCTGAGGCGGAAATGTGCAGGGCTGAGCCGGCTACAGGAAGAAAGGTTTGAGCAGAATTAGGGTTTTGGATTAGGGTTAGGTCTAGGATGACATGGCAGCTACGGCAAGGTGAACCTGCTCTAATACCATGTTAGAAACATGGTGGAGAGAGACGGAGAAAAGGTTAGGGTGTGAGGAAATGATACATGAATGAAAACATAATGAAAGGCTATCTTAGTCATAATCATGAGAAGTACAAGCCTTATATAGGCTACTCACTTGCACCCTAGCACCTAGTGCATATGGGATAATTTCCACAATGACATGTGGCACTCACACATGACTCACACACATGAACTAGTACTAGATCACCTAGTACTACACACTAACACATCACATCACCACTCTTTGGCTATGATATCTCCAACAGTCCATCCAACAGATCTCTTTCTCTTCCCCGTCGCACAGTACCTTCCTTTGTTGCTATGCGGAGCGTCCTTTTAGACACCCCTCCCAGTACAGCCTCGTCCTCGTAGCTTTTCACTCCTAGTTTATCCAGATCTTTTGTGAGTGCGGTCACAGATTTCGCTCAGTACCCGGACAGGCATGAGGATTGGGAGATCCTAGCAGATGAGATCGAGCGAGATTATCAGTCACCCACGCTGACAGGCACCTCGTCGCAGATTCTTCCTCTTCCTCTCACCTATTCCAGGAGCAAAGTTAGGACGGCTCGGCCCTTTTCAGCTCTTCTGGCTCCTAGACTTGACCCCAGGATGGTTGATAGAGATCTGCCCATTGAGTTTTGGCCCTTCTTGGCTCGAGGGGTTACCACAGACTCCCTCACCCGATTGGAACTTCTCCCGGTGTTTTGCCGACGGTTAGAGAAGGTAGAGGAGTACTTGGGATCTGTTACTCTTTCCAGAGAGGGGCATATTCTTCGTTTCTCTGCAGGCAACTTCCGATCTCGGGGGAGCGAAAGCTGGCCAGCTGAGTTACTTGACAGCGAGATTGCTAGACAGCTCATGAGCATGACTCAGTTCTCACCGGTTCACTATATTGTCGGCTCGCAGATTCATTCATGCCCTAGGACTCTCCGACCTGGCTTCGGTGGCAGGGCCTTTCTGTTTCTGTTCTTTGAGGTTCAAGGAGATTTTGATGTGCCCAAGAGTGCTGGTTGGTTTGACTTTCAGCTCCTCAGTTCGCGCCAAAGTACTATTCCCTTGGATGGAGCCATTTTACATGAGTTGGGGCAGATTTGGAATTTGATCAGAGACCGACTTTGGATTGTGCCGTCAGAGAGAGAGAGATTTGTGTCGGTGCCACTGGCACCCCCTCACTTCCATCCGATGTCTAGGTTGTCCATCATTTCATGGAATGTGAGAGGACTGAACGGCCGCAGATTTACCTCAGATGCAGATGGTCGTAGATCAGGTGTTCCTAGATTGCAGTTGCTTAGGGACTCCCTTCGGTTTATTTCCTCAGGGTCCCCTCCAGACATTGTGCTTATCCAGGAGCATAAGCTCTCCCAGGACAGGATTGACAGATGCAGATCCTTACTCAGAGGACAGAGCCGGACATATTGGAGCCCAGCGGATGGCACGAGGGGAGGAGTTTGCATTTCAGTTTCAGCCAGGTGGGCCTCAGAGATCACCCAAGAGGGTACACTGGTGGAAAGCAGGGCATGTTATGTTATTCTTCAGATTGAGAGCATAGCAGTTGGTGTTCTCAATGTGTATGCCCCCACGGATCCAACCCACAGACGTGCTTTTTGGAGACAGCCCAGAGAGTCCCTTCCTTAGGCCGACACCTGGATCGTTCGAGGTAATTTCAACATGGTTGAATTCTCTGAAGACAAGTCAAGCCAGATAGAGGGTGACCTTTCTGACAAGGAGAGAGTGGAGTGGGATAGTTTTGTTTTGCACGCTGGACTTCACGATGCAGCTTGATTGGACGACTTTCGTCACTTGGCTGACAGTCTTCAGTTATCTTAGTCCGAGGTTTTCCATGGCTCTCTTTCTTTGGTCAGACTTGACAGGTTTTATGTTGGCCAGGCCAGAGGAGGACAGATTGGGATCCGCCCGGGTTATGTTTTATCTGACCATGCTCTCCAGTCCTATTGTAGATTCTCCCTACCTCTCGTTTGGAGAGCACAGGCTCTGTGAGAATTCTGGACTTTGTTTTTCACGACGCAGAGTTCGTGGAACGGTTGAGAGGGGCTTGGTTGTCAGAGGACACTCCTGTGGATCAGGGCTGGTTAATGTGGGTAGAGAGGGCTTTGGCTAGAGACAGCATGGCCTGCCAATTGAGGGCAAAAGAGGAGAAGGAAAAGCTCAGAATCAGAGATCGGAACGCAAGAGCGAAGGTATCCAGACTTCAGAGATTGATTCACAGTTTTCCTCATTCTCTTTTCATCAGAGGGCAGCTTTCGGAGGCTCAAGAGAGACTAGAGGAGATTCATGGCAGGAGGGCCCAATTCAGGTTTTACTCCCAGCAGACGTTCTGGATCCAGAAGGGGGATAGATGCTCTAGAGAGTTTTTCAGGGCAGTGGATCAAAGATACTCTTCAGACAGCCTTCGTAGACTTGTGGATGAGGCCACGTATCTTCAGACGGACCCTCACCGTCTTGTTGAGATCACTTCCAATTTCTACTCCACTCTTTACACTGCCGATCCAGTCACCGAGGAGATGATCAGAGCCAGAGAGGAGATTTGGAGCCATGTCCCCCAGATGGTCTCAGACAGGATGAGTCATGTTTTGGATAGCCCACTATCACTCCTAGAGATCACGGACGCGTTACATGAGCTGCCCAGAGATAGATCCCCGGGGGAGGACGGTTTGTCGCCACTTCGGATACGATCGGGCCTCATCTACTCTCTGCCTTTTCAAAGGCTCTCGATACAGGATCTTTGAGCGAGACATTATGCACATGTTTGATTTGTCTCATCCCGAAAGGGGTGACAAGACAGTCCTACGCAATTGGAGACCCATTACACTTCTAGGGACAGCCTACAAGATCCTAGCGAAGACCTTGGCTCTTCGCTTAAAGCCTTTGCTGCCAAATATCATCAGAGCTACTCAGACAAGTTTTGTCCAAGATCGGAGTATCTTGGATAACATCTTCACCTTTTGGGAGGCCACTCACTGGGCGCAGGAGAGTCAGCAGGAGATTGCAGTTCTTCTTCTCGATTTTGAGGAGGCTTATGACAAGGTGGACTAGGGTTTCTTGGAGGGCACTATGAGGAGGCTAGGCTTCAGTGATAGATGGATTTCTTGGGTCTCCTCACTTTACTCTCACTCTTCTAGCAGGATGGTGGTCTGTGAAGGCAGAGGACCGGCTTTTCAGCTATCCAAATCAATACGACAGGGATGTCCACTTGCACCTTACCTTTTCCTTTTCGTAGCGGAGGCTATGGGATACTTTATGCAGGCTACCCGTCATGGCACTTTGGGCCTTCATCTGCCTATCCGGCAAGAGCAGGAGCTTCTGGACACTGAGTTTGTTGATGACACGGCACTGACAGTCAGAGGAGATGCCTATAGTCTTGCTACTGCTGCGGACTCAATTGACAAATTCTGCCTAGCCTCAGGGGGACTTGTCAATTGGAACAAATCAAAAGGCATCTGGACTGGAGCTCAGCAAGATACCCCAGCATGGGGAGCTTGCAACTATGTGGTACGTTGCGTCATGTTGGTGCTTTCATGCTGACTCGATTCGCCAGGTCAGGAGATTGCTTCGGAATTTTCGGTGGAGTGGTGGTGATGGTTCTGAGGACACTAGGGCCAGAGTTTCATGGGATACTATCACTTTACCCTCCTCGAGGGAGGACTTGGGGTTCTTGATCCGGAGATGCAAAGCAAAGCCCTTTTAGTCAAACTTCTTGTTAGAGGTTTGACTCCAGGAGATCCGCCGTGGAAGCAGTTCCTACTGCATGGGATTCATCAGTGCACCCCCAGAGCAGCAGGCCAGTGGGCAGGTAGAGTCAGTTGGATCTTCCTAGCGAACCATCATTCTCAACCTTCCTCACCACTGGTAAAAAGGCTTATTCAGAACTGGGATCTTTTTCGACAGCACCTCATCAAAGCAGTTCCCTCCTCCAGAGAGGAAATTGTGGGGGAGAGGATCTGGAGCCTTTACTCTCTTTGAGTCAAAGCCAGGAGACCACGGTTTCTTCATGCAGCATCGCCGAAAACGGGGTCCCACAGAGGCCAGCATCATGGAGCCACAGGATTTGCTTTTGGTACCTATACCAACTCAGGATTCCCTGCCTAATTCAGCTGCAGGGTCAGCCTGGGAGATCATTTCCAGCATTACCCTATGGCGGATATGGTGTTCGCGATGTTTTTTTGTCCTTGGGGGCCATTTATGCTCGGAGGCTGACACTCTCGCTTCCATTTGGGCAGAGATTATCTTCTCTCAGGAGTCAGTGGGAGCGGTGTACAGGCACCTCGTTGGCAGCTCGTGGGAGACTTATATCCTTCATGAGGACATGGGACTGCTCCTTGTTTTTTCATTTGACCCCTTTTGGGATGTCGTGGCATTTTAGTCCACCACCATGGCTTTTTTGCCACATTGTTGAGGCTAGGGATAGAGTACTTTCTCTCCCACTTGTTGTATGATTTGTTTTGAATAGAATATATCACTCTTTATTTTTTTTTAAAATAGGCCACTGATGGTGGGCTGCCAAAGCTATCACCGTGCGAAGAGACCCACTTGGTTCCGATAATCTGCCTCTTCTGTGGTCTATCATCAAGATCCAAAGTGTGAATATATACCTTTGTAAGACTAGAATATATCCAATCATCCCAAGTGTGAATGTTCAAAATGGCATCCAACTCTGTTTGCATAGCAGCCTACCATTCTAGGACTCGCTTTGCTTCCTCAAGGTTCTTGGTTTCACAATCTTTTGGATCTAGACCATCAAGGCATGGTTCACAGTAGGGACTTTTCTTTGAGACCTCCGAACTACCCTCCAGAGTCTCTGTTACTTCTGAATCCTCCAAGGCCTTCAGGTACCAATTTGATCATTTTCATTCCTTCGCTAGGGTTGGTCTTTCGGCATCAATGCCTCCGTTTCTAATTCTAACTCTTCAGCTTCTGGATTCTTTGTCTTTTCATCTTCCGTGATAGTAAGTTTTGGTCTCTGAGGAGCAACTGGAGTTACCGATGCAGTTGCTTGTGGCTCTTCTTCCTGAAACACTACATCCATGCTTACCACCACCATCTTTGTTTCTCAGCCATACAGTCGATATGCCTTTGACTCTTCATTGTACCCAATGAAGATGCACCATTTGCTCTTTCTGCTTCATTTACATGCACATATGCATCAGAACCAAAAACTCTTAGGAAAGAAATTACAGATTATGAGGTTCCACCCCATTCCATTGGGATGTGTGTGTTGTAGTTAGTTGCCTCTTGATCCCTTCTACTCTTGGAAATTAGTGAAGGTTTGAGACTTCTTAGCAATGCAATAGATGCAAGTCATTCTGCTAAAAAGATCAAAGAGTACCTGACTCCTGAAAGTGACATCATGGACATCGTTCCACATATATATGAGTATACCAATAGTGATGGAAACTAGCATGCATGCTTGAGATGAGGACATGAGGCATATGGACAAATCAAGTGTAAGAATTCTCCTTTATTGGATGCACATGTTCTCTAGAGACATTTATTATACTGGGAAGGACCAACAAGGAGTAGTGTGAATTCCGATGCGAGAAGAAGAAATCAACATAGCCCTCTTTCACACACAAATTTAGTAAGAGTATCCTAAGCCTAATATATCAAGCATCCGAACAATGCGCTGAACTTATGTAAGTATACTAAATCAAAAGACAAAAAGGAAAAAAAATAGAAACACAATTAGAACAGCTAATTTGGTTGCAACATATATCTTTATCACATACACTACAAAATCTTAAAGCAAATGAGGTGTATGAGCTACTAAGAGCTTCAGGACAATGCTCCACACCACAAGATCCTTCAAGTGCAAGGCTACCTCTAGACTCCTCCAAGCTGATCATCCTAAAGGCTCATGAGCCGAGAGCCAATCCAGGGATGAATGACGGGGGGTGGAGGGATGCTTTTATAGGCCTCCACTAGGGCTGACTTTTCTAAAGAGAGGTTCAAGCTTTCTCATAGAGCGCTAGGGCCTTCTGTATGGGATGGCAGGATGCCCAGACTGAGGTGACCTGTTAGAAAACACAGAGACGAAGGTCGCTTGTTGTAGCCAACACTCCCGCCAGCGGAAGATTATGTAGAAAAAACACACAGTTGCGAACTCAAATTTCGCGAACTCTTTTATTGTGCACAAGCGAATATATACAGATGCGGACAGTTAAGGAACAAATAGAAACAATAAATATGTGTTGCTCAAAAGATGGGCAAAAGCTGATCCTCCTAAAGGCTCATGAGCCGAGAGCCAATCTAGGGATGAATGAAGGGGGTGGAGGGATGCTTTTATAGGCCTCCGCTAGGGCTGAATTTTCTAAAGAGAGGTTCAAGCTTTCTCACAGAGCGCTAGGGCCTTCTGTATGGGATGGCAGGATGCCCAGACTGATGTGACCTGTTGCTTGTTGTAGCCAACTCTCTCGCCAGCAGAAGATTGTGTAGAAAAGTAGCTTAGGAAACACACAGTTGCGAACTCAAATCTCACTCCATTCTTTTTTGTGCACACAAGTGAATATAGAAGATGCGGACAGTTAATGAACAATGCAAATGAGAATAGAAACAATAAATATGTGTTGCTCAAAAGATGGAAAAAACCTTGTACAAAGGTGTGCTCAGTGTGCCACCCTCTAGCAGATAAGTTACTGCCTAGATGTGGACCAGGGACGTCTAGCACCACCAAACTGTCTACCTCCTCTCGGCACCTCCAAAACTCTGTCACCCTGCGTGCTCTCCAAGAGCTTCAGTGGCTGAGCAGATGCCCCTTCCTACATACCTCCTAGCTGCTTCACTCTGCAACCAATGGTGATGTACTCTTGGTTTCCTGATCCTTGACCTCCTTGCTGCTCATGTCTGCAGCCAATGCAGAGGCACAAGATTCTTGGCCTCCTTGCTGCTGGAACTGCAGCCAAACTGTGAGGCACAAACTGAATCTCTGGACCTCCCTGCCACTGGAACTGCAGCCAAAAACTGTAGCCTCAAAGACTGAGATCGGCCCCCATCCAGGGGTCCTTTTAAAGGGCTGGAATGCCCTAGAGAATAGGCCATCCAGTCTGCAGACTGGCCCAACCACCCAATCAGCCCTGCAGGCTGTACAGCCAACCGTACAGTCTGTATGACCAGCTCCTGCTGCCTGCCTGCCGACCTTTCCAGCTAGTAACATCGGCTGCTGAGCTGGCAACATCTGCAGCTGTTTGTGAAGGCAAGGGTAGTGATGATGAAGGCAATGGTGGTGATTGTGCTGGTACTACTATTATCCAGGGGAACGATACTGCTTTCGAAGGGGCACTTCCGATACTGCCAATACTACCTTTGACGGGGGCTTTGCTCCAGCCATCTGTACCTGTTTGCAGCTGACCTGCTGCTGTCATCTGCTGCACTGATCCTACCTATTTGCAGCAGTCATTCCACGCATACTGCTATCAGATCCGTCCCTGTGGCAGCCCACGTGGACTCTTCTGCTTCTGGTACACCTCCCTCATGTCCTCCTCATATGGAGCCTCACAAGTGCAGACGTGACCCCTAAAATCCCAACACAACCATCTTGCATGCCGATGTGGCATTTGAAGTGGCATTTTGTAGGTCGAGCAAAATCACCTAGTTCAATGGAACCTTGACGGACGGCTTGAATAACCAAGCGGTATCCTAGAGCCAAAAATGCTCAAAATATGAACATGCTGTAGGCTACATACCTCCTTTATCCCTGATAAATGCAAGGCTTCATGCATGGGCTACGATCTATGTGTAGTCCAAGACACTGGATGCAATTTACAACCTGGTAGCTAGGCTGTCCAGGTTGTACTTAGTTATTTCCATGTGATATCCCCTTTAAATTTGTTGACATGAATTAGTTAAGGCGCATCGCCTCTAGTCAGTCAAGGTAATCTTTAAAGTCTTATTGGGCAAAGTTTGGCTTCATCAACTTCTTCAAGGGCTCGCCATTGTGTTAGAAAAGAGGGGACGCATTGAAAAAGAAAAGAAATGAGAGGGCCCACATACAACATCAACTATACAACATGGAAAGCTACAGGCATAGTCCACTCAGGTGGTAACTGCAGTTACTGGCTAAGTTCTATGGAACGTTTCTAACATGGAAAAGCCCAATATTTGAACATTTTGGAAACGGCACTGGAAACTGGGAATAGGAAGGGTGGGCTAGACTTAAATTATAGACACGAGTAACTTGAGGGGAAATAAATTTGATATTTAATTTGTATTTAAAATATAGCAGATTTGTAATTCTCATTGCAACATTTAAATAGTCTGTACGACATTTCGTATAATAGGGGTCAGCATGCATCGCTGCTAGCATATGATCCGTAGCATGATGAATGAATGCTGCCATACACATGCGTTGATGCTTCCACTCGTCAGTTGATGAATGTCTGTTGCTGGACTACAAATGGTCATTAAATGGTGATGATAGACACAATTTCTTGTCGATACACAAACAGGAGTTTCCTAGCTGTCTCTTTGTTTTTGAAACAAATAACTTGGAAATGCTTGGCAATGCAGTTTCTAAAAGTGGGGAGGAGTTTCATGCAACTCACACTTCATGGACCTTGTCGATGACCCTACCAGTTGGAAAAAGTTTGAAACTCCATTTTGACAGCTTGGGACAGTGCTTTTGCTCTTGCTTCAGCCTCAAATAGACCTGATCTCCCTCTCTATAACATATATATATCTTGTGCTCGCTTGCTTCCTGTACTACGCTTGTGCCCTAGCAATTCAATATTTGACGACTACATAACCTGCAGGCTGCTTGAAAGATTGCATGATGTTATTTGCTTCATCATTTTTTATGTTCTCATGAGGAGAGCTTCATTGCTGGCCAAAGGCTGCTTTATGTCAACCAAAGGAAGATAATTCTCCCATCTTCCCTTGTGCTCACTTAGATAACAATTAACGTCCATCAAAGGCAAGCTGATTATACCTGCTCGTATCCATTTGACTAGGGATGAAATGAAATATTGAAGCTCAGCTTGGTGCAGCAATTGACAAACAAAGCTCGTGAACCATTGTGAGTAAAGTTGGAGTTTTTGTCTGGCAATTGTATGGAATGTGGGATCCCACAAAAGAAGACCCAGTTGTCTCCTTTGCTGTAACTGACATCACACATTTTTTCAAGCGATTAACTATCATGATACTGTTAAAGTATGGAACTGTATGGCATTTCATTGTGAGATCTCGCTTCTATGTGGGTGTGCCTGCACGGAGAGGATAGGATTAGGTAGGCCTGGATAGGCTAGGTTAGGAAGTAGTAAGGGCTGGGTTTGGGTGCCTAAACTGGGCCCCAACCAGGTCAGGTCAACCCGGCCCAACCAGGGTCGAGTCGATTCAACCGACTTGGCTGGCTGGGGGCCTAGAAAAGCCCCCTTCCACTCTCCACTCAATATCTCACTTAGGGCTCTCTCTCTCTCTTTCCCCGTCCCGCTCAGCCTCTCCTCTCCCGTTAGCCTCTCTCTCTCTCTTTCCCCGTCCGTACAGCCCGTCAGCAGGCAGCCAATACCGTACAGTCCCATCATTTGTACCTCTCCCCCCGTCCGTACAGCCCGTCAGCAAGCAGCCAGTACCATACCACCCATCAGTACCTCTCCATTCGTACCTCTCCATTCGTACCTCTCCCTCCGTAACCCAACCCTGGGTTAGGTTAAGCTAGGGGGTTCAAACAGACAGCCAACTATGGACTACTGGCCTACCTTCTCCTCCAAGTCCCCCTCAACTCCCTCAACTCCTTCAACATCCATCAAGACTCAGTACTCTACAGTTGCAGCCATGACACCCTCTCCATATGCACGGAATCACCAACAAGAAGGCTCAAAATGACCCATCCTTGGGCAACAGGATCAGATCTTTTATCTGCAGCAGGCAGTGAGAGAGCTACGATTGGAACTGGCAGAAGTAAAGGCTCGACTTCACATTCTGGAAGGGCCTGGTAAGCAGGCAGTAATTGATGAGGCTGTAAAATCTTATAAGGATTTCCCTCCTACCCCGCAGCTAGTCTCTACAATCAAAGATCTTGTTCACACTGAAGTACAAACTGCTAAGAAGGAAGTGATTGTGGAAGTGGACACCAAAGCATTAAGTCAGATATTCAAGCAGAGAGAGCTAGATGTGGTAATGCGCTGAAGATTAGAATAGGGGGACTCCCAGAAGAGAGGTACAAAGAGGAGGACACATATAGTAAAATCTTGACAAAGATCAAAGCAAGCTTGCCCAACATTGAATGGGTGGATAATGATGAGCAGGATGATGACTCCTCCAAGCCAACTTCTATTTTGCAGTATAAAGGTCATGCTATCCTTACACTGAAGTCAAAAGATATGCGGATTTGGACCTCGCGCTGCGCGCAGATCCTCGGTGGCACCTCCTTATCGACTGCCCAGATCATGACTGACATAAGCTTCTTCGACAATCTTACGAGTTGAAGGGCACCAAAGTATGGATAGCAAAGGAGCTTACACAAGCTCAACTTAAGATTAAGGCAACTGAATTAGCTAAAGTCAGGGCTGCCAGAAAGGATGGAAAATGGGCAGTTTACCGTGAAGGCGTAGCGCTAATCAGAGAGTTCAAATCAAAACCAAAAGGCTCTCAGTCTTAAACTGATGTATGGCTATTTACTCTTCCAGATTATCATGTAGGTATTCTAAATAATGGGGGTGGCTTTTTGCACTCCTTGGGAGCGGCCATGTGCCCTCCCTAAAGCAGATGTACTAGAGGGTTTCTTGCTGTCCCATAGACCTTTTGGTCTCCAATGGACGTTGATAGACTCTCTCTCTCTCTCTCTCTCTCTCTCTCTCTCTCTCTCTCTCTGTGTGTGTGTTCACGCTTCTGCACAAGCACCACTCACATGGTATCATTCGGCATCAGTGATGAGGGACCAAGAGAGGGCTGAGCTGACGCAGTTCTGAAGGCTTTTGCTACGTCGATCTATGGCACTTCGGAGGGCTGCTTGCTCCTTGCAAGGCTGGTTCAAGACAAGCTGACGCAAAGGACCTTGGAGATTCAGAGCATTCTGCCCAGGCCGACCTGAGGCTGCAGTTCCAAGCACCATCCAAAGGGCGATCTGTGGACAGCACGAAAGAGGTCGGCCATCGGTCTCTCTGGCAACCTGGTATGCTCAAGACAATTCGCTGCAGCAGGGGCCTCAGAAGACAATCTGAGGCAGGCTAGCCTGTTCACGGCATCTGAGGCAGCAGTTCTGGGCTACCTGCTTATGGCAACCTGCAGCAGCAATTCGGACTAGCATGCCCACATAATTGCCAGCATCCAGGTTCCGCCACTAGTCCAGAAGCAGAGGAACTTGACGGCTGTTTTTAGCAGACTGTTGGGGTCATGGACTGAAAGGGGGTTCGCGTTGAATGTTAGAAAATAACCAACAAAGGGTACGCACAGCGGAAGACTGATAGTAATGCCCAGGAGCTCACATAGTGTGGTGTGGGATGTGGAATCACAAACTTTTTAACTTAATGTGTGTCAAATAGATGTGCAGACTCATCAATAGACAATGAACCAGCCAGATAGAGAAACCACCAAAACATATTTCCGTCCAAAACTATGGACACAATACAAAAGATATAGATCCAGAGTCCCACCAACGGTGTGGTCCTCTGTTCTAACCACAAGGCCTTCTCCTATCTACTGGCTATCTCGACTGAGCCCGCGTGCTCCACCTCGAGCGTCTGTAGACTTTCCGTCCAGAACGATCCTCTCCACCTTGCTGTCTGGAAACCAGCCTAGGTGGGCTGCCACTCAAGCTCAGTCTGCAGCTCCTTCAGGGTCACCTTCACCTTCTATGTATAGGCCCAAGGCTTGCCTTCTTGCTGCTCCTGTCTGCTGTCAGAGGGCTGCTCCTGAGAATGTGATCACAACACCTTGCTGCCCTAGAAGACAGCCAAGGTCCAGCCTCTAGGAACTCAGTCTGCAGCTCACCTTCAACTTCTCCTTCACCCCCAGTGTGAGGCCCAAGGGAGTGGCTCATGGCTGCTCCTGTCTGCTCCTGCTTTTGCTGAACTGTTGGATGACGAATGAGGGCTGGAGGCCCTCCTTTTATAGGCCCAGGGGCCTGTCATAAAAACCGACCAGCCAGCTTCATACTGGCCGACCAGTCTGCTGCTGGTCCAGCCCTTTAAGGGCTCACAAAACTAGGGCCCTTTGGCCCAAACTTCTAGGGCCCCCTCCAATCTAGGCAAGGGCCCAGCCTATATAAGGCATGCCACTGCCCACTGGCAGCCCCATTTGCTGCTCCATCTGGGCCCAAGCCATGCCAGCGCCTGTTCACCCTGCTCTCCTGACCCGCCTGTACCGCGCCTTTGCTCCAGCCTTCTGGTCATCTGCATCTGCTCCGTACCTTGCTTCCAGCCCTCCGTACTGGCCCGTACAGTTGTGCTGTCCGCCTGCACGTCTGCTGCAGATACTCGCAGCCCAAAGACCCTTACCTTGGGGCAGTCTTTGCAGGTCTAACCTTCACAATGACTCAAGCAGCCAGGGCACGACTTTCGCAAGGGCAAGGAGCTCTAGCTCGATTAGAGAAATTATGCTTTCACGAGCATTTCCAAGACCCCCCAACAAAGGGATGGCTATTTGACACATTAGTGAGACCGACAACCATGTATGCAACACCCTTCTCGAGGGGGTCTATCTGCGACGACGACTGAGTGGCGGCATTTCGAGAGGTTGCCGGTGATGATGGGCTCCAGGATGATCCAGAGCAAACCCTCTGTCCCCCACCAGATCATATAGGCTGAGTTCGGCATGACACCACTCCAGGTCGATGCCATCATCCAAACAGTCACCTATCTCCATAGGGTTTGGGCCTTACCTAGAGGTAGACTACCAAGATTGCACTAGTCGTCTATACACCTAGCTGAGAGGGGAATTAGCATGGCTTGGTTCGCACGCGTATCCAAATGGTTTCGCAACCAAGGCATCCAGATGGATCGTCTCCTCCCCTTGCAGTACAGCCTACATGCTCCAGATCACCTGATTCCACGGGATGAGATCAACTGTATCGTACCATTGGACCTACTCTAGCTCCACACATCGTGGACCGGGGCGGGGGGGGAACCAAGAGTTCCCCACCTAGATCTAATTCTACCGCGACCATTTCCTCAGAGCATCGGTGGATGGAGTGATTATCAGACCCCGGTACTTGGAGGATAGACGAGTCTCACATGCTTGAGGATCACCATCGGACAAATGTGGGTCTCGTCCCATCAATTGAGGATTGAAACAAGGAGAGCCACAGGTACAAGAGAGCAACGGATCTGTAGACTATGCACCTAGGGTCAATGCCTCACAAAGTTCTCTACGGGGTTCAAAATTGTAAGCATGTGTGGAGTTGCTTGTCGAAAGTTGTGTCAACGGGCTTGCAGAATTAGAAAATTGACCATTGAACCATCCTCCTTAGTGAAAGCAATGGATCTCTTTTGATAACACACCAAAATCCAATCTCGGGACACTCCTTTGTCCAACAGCTCTTGATGTTTAGACATTTTGGCAAGGTAGTTATACAGATCTTGATGGCCCCTTGTTCACGATTCCTGCCAGACTTGCATAGTTTTTTTGACTGAAAGGGTGAAAACCTTAGTGTTGATCAAAATGCCTAGTACAGCACCTCAAGATGTACTTGAGCATTCATTGTGTTGTAGAATGTTGCAATGTCTTCTATGTAGGTGGTTAGTGAATTTGCCAAGGAAGACACAGTCTGTGCTTTGACAGCCTATTGGTCTTGAAGTGAATCCTTCTCCCCACTAAACACGGCCTCTACAATCTACTGAGTCATATCAAACCTACTTCTCCTATTGCAGCACGTTGTCTCCATTCACCTCTAGCTTTTCCTTTCCTATATGGGAAGGTTTGAACTCGGCCTTCTAGTTGTCTCATTTAAAAGTTAGTCCATGAAACTAGAACAGTTTCATTCAATGTCCATATGTTGTTCTTGAGGTTCACTTTATTTCATTTATTTGTCAGCATTACCATTGTTGCGGTACAATCCCTACAAGATTTTTGCAGCTAAATCTGTAACTCTTTGTGAACCAATCTATACGAAAGCTGGGTACCTCAAGCTACATCCTTTCCTGATGAGTCATTGTATGAACTCAAGCTTCATCTTGACATTTAAGTTTGGAAGCCTGGTTTCATATTTACTCGATCATGGAGATTGATGTAGTAGTAAGCCGATTTGTTGTATTCTTGCACAATTGCAACCTATTTGAGGCCTCTTGTCCACTGTCTATGCTATCGTGGCAATTGATCCACATAACTGCTCCATATAGGATCAACATAGCCATTTTTTGTGAGGTTGAATATATAGCATATTGGTAACCTGCTCAATCCATAATTTTTGCGCTGCTCAACAGAATTTGACAAACCTGGTGTCGAAACTATTGTACACATTCCAAACTTAAATATAAGATCAAAAAATGTTCATAAATGAGATCAATGAGCCATTGCAATTATATTTTCCATTTGAGGCATTATCTTTTGCTGTATAAGAAATTAATATCTATTCAAAAACATCAAAAATGTGTCGGCGCATATATGCAACTTGAAAAGTGCACATGCTGGCACGATGATGTGGTTGTGCGGGATGTTGCGTAACATGTACACTCTAACAATGAGATCTATACTGCCCATGTGGTAGCCAATCTGCTGCCCACCTGGCAGCCCTAGACCAACACCCTTTATCCCATCCTATCTTGTGTGTCATCCCATCCTTCCCCATGTCCTCATGTGGGGGCTCATAAGTGGGGAGGTGACCCTAATATTCCAGCAGACACTTCTTGCATGGCCAGCAAAGTTGAATCACCATCTCGACCTTCTCCACCCTTGACAGAATGCACCAAATCTCAATCAACAAAGTTAATGAATGTTTTTGAGATGACAAGCACAATCAGAGGAGCAATATGTCAAAGAAAATGAAGAGTCTAGCTAGGAAACCTTACGGTAGAAAGGCACTATTGGCTTACAATATAGAGGGAGAGGGCTGAGCTAGCTCCTTTCCCCATCACAGCCAGTGACCCTTAGGGCCCAACGACAGGTGTGGACCATAATATAAACATACACATGTTGGAATCATAGGGTCAATGCCCCACCTATAAGTTCCCCAAATGAGGAGGATTAAGGGCTTGACACCTACAGTATTTTGGGTGTAGATGCATCAGTAGGGGGATGGACTGAGGTTGTCATGTGCCCACCAAGATGGCTGCCACATGGGCAGCAGCAGGACATTCTTGTTTATGTTATTTTAGGGCAGCCTATTGGGCCACCCTGGTCAGCACACATGACAGAGCAGCAGCAGTACGGGCTGCTGGACAGTCTCCTAAGCCTTGGATCAGGACAATAGACTGGCAGATAACCAGCACAGTAGGCACCTGCTTGGCATGGCCTTATATAGGCTGAAGGGGCCAGATTAGGTCGACAGATCAACAGACCAAGTCGGCTGGTCTGTGGCAGGTCAGGTGGCAGCCTGACAAGGTCGGCCAGTCTGGGGGCTTCCCTAAATGGACCCCCTTGGGGGGCAGCAGTAAGTTCAGTGTGGAGCAGTCCTCAGCCTGTATTAGGATAGAGAGCACCTTGAGCTGTAAGGAGAGCACAAGACTGTCAGGAGGGAGCAGCAAGTAGAGCTCAACCAGAAGCAGCTAGTGAAGCCTGTCAGAGAGGCACACAACACTTTGGAGCAAATCTGCAGCAAGAGTCCAGCAGACGAAGCTTGTGGTGGTGTCTTCCCTCAGCTGAGTTTGCTGCAGGTGTAAGTGCTTGCTGTGTATGGATCGCTACATCTTTATGAAATAGATTATTGACTGTACATCTGCATATTCTTTCCCTCTCGAGTCCTGAAAGTGTTCACTATCTATCGCTTCTTCTATATCACAAGTTTATAAGGAAATTCACTGAGTGTTGTACTTTGGCAAATCTTCGCTTTAGGTGTCTTGCTCTTTTAGTTGGTGATTGCAAGGACATTGTCATATCTACATGTTGTGTTTATCTTTGCTATGTACCAGAAAGGCATGCTTTCCAATGTGGTACCAGAGCCAAGGTGGTGAACATCCTTGGTGGTGAAGCCAGGTCGCCGCACACTTCTAAATTGAGTCGCCTTTCTTTCTTGGAGTCATGGCCTCCTCCTTCAAGTTGTCTTCCCGAAGCAAGTCTCTTGCGTACAAGTGCGTGAATGTCCAAACTGCCTCAGCTGCTGGTGCTCAGCTATGAATCTCTGCTTGGCAGAAGCCGAGTGTGGACACTGCACAGTGCGATAGGCTTCCCAGCTCCCGTGCATGGCTGGCCGCAGAATCCAAATGATTCAATCGCTTGACCAAGAGAAGAAACTCGCAGGAAGTGTGAGGCTGACAGAAATTTCAGGGAATCCACAGAAGTATTCATGAAAATTCGTTTGCCCATTCCCAATTGCGGAGAGAAGGGGATGCTGTACAGGAGTAATTACCCAATCTAGAAGATCAAGTTGAGAAGTCACATCACGATGAGGGTACTCTGGCAGATTACTGAGGGTGTCCAGGTCAAGCCCAACAACCATAAAGACGTGAGAGGCAAGGTGGTGATGAAGGCAGATCCAGACGATGTCAAAGAATGGGTGCTCAGAGATGCCAAGACACTATCTATGATAATCAGGACGACTGTAGATTTAGTGTTTCCACACGTTCAATTGGCAGAGACTGTTTGTGAGGCCTGGAAAAAGGATTTGTACGAGACCAACAATGCAGCAGGGATAGTGACTCTCTCGAAAATTATTCTCAATACCTTAGAAGAGGGAAACTGTCAATAACCATCTGGTCAAGATGAAGATTCTCCAACATCAACTTGCGGCGGTGGGCCAAAAGGTGGATAGCAATCAGCTTACAATCTTGTTCCTTAGCAAGCTTCCATGCAGCTTCAATGGGCTGGTCACTGCCCTAATGACTGGAGAACCTCACATTCAAGGAGGTCTGTCCTCTGTTGCCCCAGGAGGAAAGGATCCAGATGGTGAAGACAAAGCATTTACTGCTTCTTCAAGGAAGGATAGGGGAAACCCCAATAAGGGTAAGTCCAACAAGAAAGATTCTTCAGATAATAACTCTTTTGACAACAACAGCAAGAAAAAGAGAAAGTCATGTTACTGTGATCAACCTGGACATCTTGTGCAGGATTGCAGGAAGAAGAAGGCAGATAAGCAGAAAAGGAGGAGGAGCCAAAGATGGAAGAGTATGAACCAAAGAGCAGTTCCACAGTTTCTCTGTAAAGCCGAGACACTACATCTTCATATGACGTGCAGATGGCTTCAAATGCCTCTGCCTTGAGACTTTCCCTTTGTACATCTGGAAGATTTTCACCCTCCAGTTGGTGGACAGCTATGGAAGCAGCCAAGGTTCCAAGGTTCGAGGTTGCAGATACTGATGGAGGATGATAGAGTTGAACCAGACCCAGGATGCTTGGTACTTTGCAGCACCTGGCATGTTCCAAGTTCCTTAGGGGAAGGACTGGTTGGACCTGTTGACGGCTGGGTAACTCAAAGATGGACCGGTGATTGTACCAGTGTTCCAGACAGAATCGGATTGTTCATGTATGATGCAAAGCAAGATCAAGAGATGCTAGAGGTGCACACGGGCTAGATGATGAGCACAAAAACTTTAATGTGGCCAAAAATGTAAATCTAGATCAATCCATGAACATGCCCAAATTCCTCCAAAAACAAATCAAATAGTGACACGAGGTTAAAACCCATAACAGCACGGACTAGCTTTTATGACATCCCCACCGATGTCATTATGTCCAATGTGCCAGAGTAAACCATACTACACATTTATAGACTCAGCCATGACAAACGCTAACACTGAAGGAGAAGGCTAGTCCACCATCTCTTCATCCTAGCTGGAACAACCTGTGAAAACTGTGTTATTTCACACAAGTAAATACAATCACGTACTTCAACCTAAACCAGTGGCCACCTTGCCTTTTGGCTAGCCAGGGCCTGGATTAGCATGGATTACAGAATCACTAGAGTCTATGTCTCATCAAAAAGCCAATGTTGCAAAAATTCTGTATTAACAGTCCTCAGTTTAGCTGCTAGAAGGTTATTGACATGGATTATGTATTGTACAATTGACCATGTCACGAAAACACATGCATCATAGAAGCCAAGGGAGCTATACCTGATGATGCAAGCGAGCTATCATGCTTTGACTCTGCAAGGGGCAACACCAGAGTCTTCAGCATCATTTTTTAGTAGTAGGTTGGTTGTCCGGTCCCTAGCTGGACTCTCCTGATGCTGTCTCTCATCTAGGGCGTAGCCTCTGGTCTTTTCAAGGTATTATCTAAAGCATGTTTCTGTGCTTAGATTTTGTAAAACTTAAAAAACGTGCAGCTCTTGCTACAATTAGCCTAGTATATACGGCATTTCTCACTGGGCAAAAATGGAGCAGTTTAGAAATGCATCAAAGATAACCTGTGATGTTATCCTCCTGAGTCCTGTTGGTTTAAGTGAAGCTGTAGATGTGGAAGAACCGGTTGTGATTAGACAATTGATTATCATTGGTTCTCTTCATCTGAAACTCCAGCCAGTACGATTCCAGGAAAAGGTCAAAGCCATGTGAAATGGGAACACTCTGTGCATCTTCATGGAGGAGTGCAATAGGAGCTTAAAAGGCATCATTCTTGATAGACGTGATGACAAAAATGAACAACGCTTTGAAGATAATAAGTTTCAGCACTTCATGCTGGTTAATTTTTACTGTTGCGTCATAATCCATCAACACAGGGCTTGGCAGCCTGACAACGTTTTACGTATCTCTTATATTCTCTGAAATCTTCACATTACAAACAGTGACGGAACGTCAGCTTTCTTTGCTTCCAACTCTTTTAAGTATACTTTGGGATTAAGGCAAAGCTTTCCATGAGCAAATGCCATAACTTTTTGAACGCCTTTGCTAGGTTCATTCCTATTTCCCCTCCAAGAGAATCGACCTTAAGATCCACACATCATCATCCCCTTTACCTTAGTGTCTAGAACAGCAGGATATATGCACAACAGAAACACATTCTGACATAGATTATTTCTTTTTTCGTTTAGCAATTTCACTTTCAGAAAATACTAATGCGTGCATTTTATCATAATAGGAGTAGGACTTTGTTAAAGATTACCGACAGCTATCCACCTGTTAAGCTTCATAAATTTGAAAAATCCTATGACACATCCCAAATTCTCCCAAGGACCATTTGAATGACCTGGCCCCGTCCTTTTATAAACCTCCTGCCTTGGCATTTGCAACGTTTTTTCACACATACACAACGTATTGTAAAACTGAAAAAAAAACATCTAGACAGACGGAATGCCCATGAACAGTCACCCAACAATAAGCATACATACAGCTCAACGTATGTGTCAATATTTGACATTTGCAAGACAATACTTTAACAACTTAATTGTTTCCAGTAAGAAGTCCAAATATCAAAAGCGTGACATGCGACAAATGAATATCCTCTACTGACAGTGTGTTCAGGTCGATAGATGAACAATCATAAACTAATAATCAATCGAGTTAGTGGCGAGAGACGTTCAGACAATATATACATAGTAGGTACGGCATTGCCGATCGATGTCTGTTTGTTTCAGATGCAGGGCATCCACGATAGGAGCTAATCCAGCATACCATGTGGCTGAGAGAATCCAACCTTCGATATGTGCAAGCTCGACGACGGCCCAAATGTGACAAACACGTAATATCCTAAACTGGACTGATCTCAAGTCTTGCATGCTCAATTATTTCGGCCTAATGGGAGAAAATAAAGCATATCATAATTTCCTCAAAAGATGCCTAGAACATCTAATAACTGCCCGAATGCAATGCAGAGTTCAGCACAACCAAAACTTACTTTGCTCCTGAAACGCGTAACTTCCTTGCAGACGAGCTCCAAGACGGTCGAGGGCCTGGCCAGTCTCACGGATCCAGAAGCCTATGTGGTAGACGGCCTTCCCGAGGGAGCCCATGGGACGCAGTCTGCAATGGCGTAGAGAACGATCGAATTTGGCACTCGCGCGAGCTGAGAATCGAAGGTCGCCAAGAACACAAAGGACAAGAGTGAGTGTTAGACCATGTATCAGCAATGAATTCACACCACCAATCTACATAAAGCAAGTACCCATGGTCAAACTTTATGTTTGACTAATATAGCAAGATGCTTTTCAAAACGAGCAACAATGCCTATTGCACTCAACACGCTTCTCCTATGAGTAATGCTTATCGGATCACCACCATTGCCATCCCAACTCAATGAGTGTGCTTCACCCTCCACAAGGTCATTTTAGTTCAAAGGACCTAGCCTCGTTATATTGTGTTTACTCTAAAAATAATCGCTCACATCAAGTTTTTTTAAGAGTGCATATATAGCACCCTTACAAGGCAATGCCACAAATGATAAGTAATCTTTAGTGTGTTTAAATTGAAGTATCTTGTTTGGTGGTACATACTCATTAATGGTAGCTTGGTTGATGGTGCATATCTTGTTTGATGATGCAAACTTGTTGATGTTTGAATCCCACGAGAACTCTTAGTACATGTTCACATACATTTAAGATAGTAGCTAAAATGGGATTAGTTTTGGCTAAAGCCTTGAATTTACTATATACTTGACACAAGTTTAACGGCATGTTAAAAATGTGCCAAATGCATTCCATGGTGGTTCATTGTGGGAACCCTTAATCAGCCTATAAGGATGAGATTTAGGAATATAACAACATAAATAATATACAAATATCATCCAATGCCATCCCAACATGATTAGCCCTATGCATTTTTATCTACAAAAAAGTAAGCACTCGAAACCACATTGTGATAAATTTGGAGCATTTGCCCTGTAAACTAGATAAAGACTCAATCTTGGATGTGTATCACTTTTCATGAGATTTACTTATCAACAACGCATGCAAACTGTAAGGCCTACTTAGCAGTTCATTTTGAAAGTCATTTTTAGGTGGCTTTGGGTTTGTTTGTTTTTTTAATGGCTTTGGGAGTGAGTGTTGGTGGTAATGGGAGAGATACAAACTCTATAAGGTGACTCAAGACCATCAGTGTTTGCGAGTTCTAGTTAATATGGAATTCATGACCTTTCCTAGTCAATGTTGTGTTCTCTTAGCAAGGTTTTTTGGCTTTAATATTGCTATTCGATTTCTCTACAAAAAGTTGTGTTTTTGTCGTGCTTGTAAGCTATCCTCTATGTACTCCTAAATAATGTATTCTTGTCAATATTACTCGTATGTTACAATCATCATTTTGCATATGAATGATCTAGATAACATATGGAGGTTATTCAAATATTTAAACCCACATGTCTATTTCTATGCATTGATTTAAATTAAATAGTTGTAGTTATCATCCTTGGTGGGATGATTATAGCGGACATAGGCACCCCTACAATGTGATGATCACTACATGGATTATTGTCAAACATATTTAATGCCATCTTATTCATAAGTGGCAAATATGAACTAGTCTATATGCTCATAAGAACATTGAAAGTGCAACATATGTTTGAAGTTGTTAATGGAACAGTCTAATTTTGATTCTTGATTGCACCATTCGCTATAGTGTGATCTAGTTTTGAGGGCCTTGTGATCAATCTTATAATATATTCTAGAGCAAACTCTCGAAAACTATTATTAACAAGGCAATATTGCTTTGGCAAAATACCAAATAGTATGCCCTTTCTAACAACAATTTGTGAATGCATGATATCTTCAGACAGTGTTTCAAATTGTAAATAGTAGTTGTGTCTCTAACGGTACCCTAGGATCTATCAAGCTATCAATATACAAATAATTTCAAGCTTCTATGTTTATTGTGTAAACTACTTTGAGGCAATAGATCATTTAATAGTCAGGGTGATGAAAGAGTAAAGAATTTGAGTGGCCCATGGCTATTACAAGCTTGGATTAATTTGATTTCTATGTCTAGAGCTTACACAAATTTCTTCTTAGGATCCTTATCACTACAAGGTATTGGGAAATTTTTAATACTAATACCTATGGAATTTGTGAAGAAACAATTTTTTTTCTAAGAGTACAAGTGCAAGTATGTACGTTAGCATGCAACCATTGGTATAGGCATCAAGGCTCCACTATCATAAGGCCACTCCAAAATTGGCTTGGTTCTTGGACATGGAATCCATGTTGAACCACCACCTAGTAGGCCGCATTGAGATGAAATCTGCAAAAGATTAGCATCATATCGACGCAAATATTAAATAAATTAGCATTACTGTTTTGGGCACTAATGCTATGAAATGATTTTTTTTTTGCATGGGGCGAAAAGGGGATTTGGTACCCTTTGTCTACCCACCATAACTAACATAAAAGAGATCAAGTCTGTATAACAAGAACCTTTGAAGGGGCACGAATATTATTGCAAAATCTATTACAAAAATTCCCTTGAAGGGGCATGAACATATAATGCTCCCAGGCACAAGTTGAAAATTTCTCAAAGGGGCATGAGTGTATAAGGTTGCAAGATTAATTACAAGAAATCCCAAATAGGGTTTAAAAAAGCATACTCTATACAACAAAAAAGGAGATTACTAATCTCGAACCCTCATTGATCTCCTCAATCACTCTCAAAGGCCAAACCTATCTCATCCTCACCATAGTTGTCCTAGCATCTTCTTATCCTCTGGACGACGTCTTAGATGGAGGATCCTGACGATAGTGACTAGAGTACTGTGACATCAACTCCCTAGTACCTATGTAGTCAATAGCATAGATGCTATGGTGAAAGTTGACTATAGAACTCAATAAGTTGATCATATTAGATACATGAGGCGGAATACATCAAGAGGACTTTGACTAAATGACCTATAGGATGACATAGCTAGACATGTAGGGAAAAAGGTAGTAAGACCCTACATTAGCATGTCTTTCTAGTCAAAGAATATGAGCAGTTGGCCTAAATTGTGATAGAGGAATATATCTACATAAGTAACAACGATAACATCCTTAGATTTTATATGATACAAAGAAGAAGGGAGGAGCATAGAAGAGCAAGCAAGGCATGAATTGAAGAAAAAAGATAAGCAATCTCCCTCTTTCCACAAGTCTTCCTCTCTTCCATATGTTCTTTTCCTAATGAATTGTTCTTTCATCCTTTCATGACATACAAAGAAGAGGGAGCCCCAAAAGATAAGAGAAGAGGAGATTCAAGGTAAACAAGCTCCCTCTTTCTCCATCTCTATCAATCTTCTTTTCTTCCATTCTTTCATGAGAAAAGAAGAGGAGAGAAGCATGAAAAGACAAAGAAGAGGACTTTTTTGACTAGTTTGCATGAAAAGAGAAAAGGAGAGGAAATCATTGGAGAGGTACAAGGTATGAAAATATTGGACATCACCTTCTCTACAAAACCTACATTCTCTTTTGAGAAGAAACCATGGAAAATCTTCACAAAATCTAGAAAAGTTCAAACCAAAACCCAAAGGCTTTTGAATAGAAAGTAGAAACTACTTGGAAACAAAGATATGATGATGATTTAACATATCTAGAATGGAAAACTTGAAGGGAGAAGGGGATTTAGAGTGTGAAGCTCCTTCTTTGCCCAGATCCAAGCTCATTTCTCCTTCAAATGGAAGTGGAAGAGGGGAAGAAAGATTTTAAGAGTGATGGTTGTGATTGAAGGAAAGTATTTTCAGGGTCCAAAAAGTTGAAGAAAGAAAGGGAGGAAGGAGAGCTCTCAAAAGATGAAAAGCAAAACTAAAATGCAAGCTTTTGGGTGAATTTCAGCAATATTTGCATTGGAAATTCTCAATAATCCATTGGTGTTTGCACTAATATAACTGTCAGATAAAATCATCATACCAATGGAATAGATCATTTGCTCTATTCTTGGCATTTTAAGGTGTAATTTGAAATGTTGGCATATTTAGGCATTATCATGGTTTGTGTACAGATGGATAGACAAAGTTCATCGTTGTCAAATGAAGAACTAGTGTATGGGAGCTTCGAGTGGCTTTGTGACAGGATCGTATGTTCATGCACATGATGCAAGCTACAGATTCAATCTAAGCATCATTTTGTAATGCACCATGTCCAAGATTATGGGCAAGTTTTGAGGGATGATTTTGAAATTTGAAATGGTGTTTAGGTGGTGAGTGAGTTTCAAATTTATTTGAGAATGAGACGATTTGATATTGGTACCAAATATAGATGTGCAATCACATAGATTTAGGCAAATCCTCTCATTCTAGGAAAAATGCATGGCATGCTTTTGCCAATCACATATATTGCCATTCATTCAAATTTCTCATTATGTAGGTCGAGAGGGCATGAGAGGATTTGATATTGGCACCAAATATGGATATGCAAGCACATAGATTTAGGCAAGCTTCTAGGGATGTTGGGGATGGAAGGAGATCATGCCTCGGCCCAAATGAGGGATATGACATGGTCGAGGAAGCACATAAGGATAATTCTTTAATGTCAGAGACGAGGGGATGAAGGACATGATGGATGCAATGTTTGGGAGCATGTGCATGTCATGTTTGAGTCAGAGGCCATGATGAGGGAGTTGCAATCAATCCCTCGGTACAAGGACATTTATATGTTGAAGCTAGGCGCTTGCCTTTCAATCCTAAATTTACAAGCAGCTTATTGGTAGTCAGACACCAATGTCTCATCTTTACTAAGGTGCATTTAGAGTTTGGAGTTTAGGACTTAGGGTTTAGGGTTTAGGGTTTTGTCAATCATTATCCTCATGTTATTAGGGTTAAGGGTTTTAGGTTTTAGGTTTTAAAGTTGGAGTTTAGGATTTAGGGTTTAGGATTTTATCAATTTTTATTTCATGTTAGTAACATTGTGCCAGATTCTGATTTGGTTTTCCATTAATCCTCCTAATAGTGGAGAAGAAGTCTCAAAGGATGATTCATCATCTTTTGAGGGATAGTACATCTTCTATTGCTTCTACTACATCATTGTCATCAATGGAGGATTAAGGTGTAGCTACCATAGATCCCAATGATATAGGCATCTTCGGTATAAAACTCAAAATAGACTTGTTTGGAATGAACAATTCGGTTGAGGATGAAAATTATGATGTAAATACCACCGCTTGAAAAATTCGAACAGAGCTTTTCTTCCTTTGCTAATTAAGTTGTATTTGCATCATGAAGTTTTCAAAATTTTTTTCATCATGATTATATGAAGGTATTTTGACCCAAACTTTGTTTGGTCTTTCGTTTCGGGGTATTTTTTTTAAATATTTATCAGAGGCTGTGTGGAAGTTCTCAAAGTTTATAATTTTTAATCTCAAAGTTCCTAGGTCTTGCCCACCTGCCTCTCTCCACCTCTAGATCATGTGAACTAGTTCTAATTTTGTAGATTATATGCCTTTTAAATATTGATTTGTCTTCCTCGAGGTATTTATCCATCCTATCGCTGTCTATTGAGCTAATTTGTTGTTTGTAGACCTGCATTTTTGTCCATGAGTTTTGCCAAATTTTTGTAGCATTTTCTATGTCACTATATCCTCAGTTTCATATGTATCTTCTTGTATAGCAACAGTTGTTATACTCCATGATTCCATCGATTCATTCCCGCTTGGTGCCATCCTGTGCCTTGTGTGTTATTCTACTAGTGTCCATCTTCTCAACTTTGTTGAGGTAAGCCATGGATTGAAACTATGCCTCCCCTTCTAGAGGTATCATACCCGTTTCAACTAGCAGGATGGGGTAGGTATTTGTGCCTCAGCCCCTAACTCCTCTATTAAAAATAATTTATGTAAAGTTTCTATTGTATTCCATTAGATCATAGAGAGTTCAAGTGCCCAAGCTAGGCCCTTGTAAAGGATTACCATCTACACACCATGGTGTATAGAAACTTTCTTATTTTCCAATTCCACAAGTGTGCCTTCTTTCATTTATTTTGGAAGCTATATAAATCCTTCAAGCCACCTAGAATCCTCCTCTCCACACATGCATTCCCATTTGTAGTTATCTGTGAATAGATACTTATGTGTGTTGACTATTTCCAAGGGCTCTCCTTCAAAGGTGACATCAATGTGTTTATCATGTCCCAATCACCATTACCTTTGTCTTATCAATATTATTGACCTGCATCCTCAAGCATCTACAAAATTCTCTCAGTGCATCTAAATGTGCTTGCAAATTCTCCTTGTTCTTATGTAGCACGTCATCTGCATAGATAAGTATTAGCATTGTTTCTTTGTACACCCTCTTTACTATTTATTCCCATCCACCAAATCATCAATAAAGAGGCCAAAAAGGGTTGGTGAGGGGACGCAACCTTGCTTAACCCCTACATCACTACTTATGACAACTTTCCCCTTGAGGCTTGATACCATCCACTAACGGCTGTGCTGACTCTACTAGAACTCTCTTATATAGTCAATATGTAGCCTCTTAGAGTTCTTGAGGGACTTGTAGCTTTCCCATCCTTTCCCATAACTTCTTGTGTGGTACCATATCAAAGCTTGAAATTTACAAACCAATAGTATACCACTTATTTCTTATGTTTGGCTCCTTCGATTGTACCCCTTATGGCACTCAAGTGATCAACAATAGGATTGTATTGATCCCTAAAGGGTGAGATAGCAAGATGGCAAATAATTATCGGACAATCATGGTGAGCAATCTAATCAAATAGCTATATGGCACTATCCTTGAGCAAAAAGTCAGAGGATATACCCTGCAATAGTCATGTCATTCTTACCTCCATGATATGAGGGGACTTTAGGTGATACAAGGAATTGGCTTTCATATCTTCATGATGAGTGATAGCACTCCCACTTTGCATAAGTTTTAGGGAAAATAGCATGGGCATATAGTCCTAGCCATTTTGTAGAAAGTGAACTGAGATGAATCTATAAGTTTTATGTTTCTTTTGACCTCATTAGGTTGGTGATTTCATGTTATAATAGTTGATCATTTTGAATATACTCTTTTTTTAGAGGAGTAGAATCATAGTGTGCCTCCATTTTTCATCTTTTGAGTAGCAACAAGCTCATCGAAAGCTTTGCAAGTAAAGAATGGAACTTTTGAAACATGAAGTGCTTTTCACTCATGCATCATTTTATGCATGTTTCATTTGCTATCTTTCACAACTGTTAGATATCAATGCTCCACTCTCGTGTAACTACGCGGGAACCAGCTAAATCTACTTGTAAGCCCCCCATATGAGAAGAAGGCATTTGAGTAGCTCGATTATCTGGTAGGTCCTAGTTTGGACACCAGATGGGGGCCATGTGTGGCCTGATGGCTGGACGGAGTTGGCACACTGCCAACTAGGCTACATGCAAGTGCGGGAAGGCATCCCATGATTGACCGCACTAAGGGTAGATGGAGCATTTCTCAGGGCAGCCCACTCTCAGGTTGCGGGACCCATTTGGAGCCCCAGATAATCCCGGATGGCTCTGGGCCAAACAGTAAACCGTAGGTTAGTTGCTCTATTTTGTGCCACGGTTCTATCGTGTGGTCGATGGCCTGTTTCAGGACCGACCCCCAGTCGACTGTTTTGGGCGGATTGGGTCAGTCACCCAATTGGGTCTAACCGACTACGATTGGTGGCTATATAAGAGCAAGCCTGTGAAGCCCATTTAATCACTGGCTACAGCAACCCTGATTCCTTAGCATCCAACCTCCATCCTCTACTGTTTCCAGCATGCCATCAAAGCTTCTTTCATAGGAGCGCACGGCTAGGAGGCAGCGCCATCTATTGTATCAGTTTTATAGTAATCAAATTTTTTATTCTCCATACTATCTGCGTTTCTCTCTTGCGTACGAGATCCTATTATCTGTTAAGCACAGATGTTGTATTGTTTTCTTACATGGTATCAGAGCTTGGGCTCTAGCAAGAAGATTTGGTAGTGTGTTTCTATTTGCGAGCAGATTGTGAGAGATGGCCCAGCCCACAAGACTGCAAATCCCACCGTTCGGCGAAGGCGAAAAGTTGGACGGCACTAACTATCCACTCTGAAAGTTCAAGATGAAGACCAACCTAAGCACATATGAACTTTAGGATACTGCTACTGGGGTGGACGTGAAGCCGGTTGCGAGACTGGATCCAGCCAATGCAGGACAACAGATAGTACCTTCTGTGGATGAGATTCTCGCATGGACAAGAAGAAATGCAGATGCGTTGTGTTCTATTGTCTACAGTGTAAGTGATTCCATCATGGCATTAATTCAACATGTCACCATAGTGGAGGAGGCATGGACGGTCTTGAAAAATTAGTACGAGACCATGAATCAGACATGGATTCAAAATCTGGAGACTCAACTTGCAAATGAGAAACTGTATGAGTTTGAAGTGGCAGAGAAGTTCATCACCAGGGTGAAGAATCTATGCGATCAGATGACTGTGATTGGCATCACCATCACCAGCGAGAATCTAGCATGAAGGTGCATGCATATTCTCCCACCAAAGTACGATGGTCTTATTATGGTGCTGAATACGCAAAACAGAAGTCCGCCCCTCAACTTTGAGGATTTTAGTGCGATGTTTCTGGAGGAGGAGATGCGTTAAAAGACGAGGACGAGAGAAGATTCGGCTTTCTATGTTGGATCAAAGAAAGGTAAGGGTAAGACTCTAGTAACCCATCTTCTTTTGATGATAAAAAGAGAAAGAAGAAGATCAAGTGCTTCTATTGCAACAAGGCAGGGCACAAGCAGAATGAGTGCCAGAAGAAGATTATAGATGAGAAGAACAGAGTAAAGAAAGAGTCCAACAACAGTGCGCAGACAGTACCAGTAGAGCTGTTCGTAGCAATTGAGGAGATTTGCATGGAGGCAATTCATGTACCTGTGGATGAACCTTGGATCATTGATAGTGGTGCATCGCACCACATGACCAGTCGAAAGGATTGGTATACCTCTCTACATCCGGTAGGGAATGACATCCTGGTAGCAGTCGGCAATGATGCAAAATGTCTAGCAAAAGGAAAAGGTATGATTGCTCTCAAGTCAGATGGAGTTGTAAAACAATTGTCCGATGTTTTTTATGTGCCAGATATCAAGAGGAACTTGTTGTCCGTTTCTGTGATCACGGATCGAGACCTCGAAGTTCAATTCGATAAGAATGGTGCACAGATTTTGGATCTTCAAGGGAAGGTCGTTGGTAAAGGTACATGGTGCAACAACATCTACAAACTCTCAGCTTTCAGTGCTTGAGCAGATGTGAAGAACACTAAGCTGTGGCATGAGAGGTTTGGTCATCTAAACCTTAGTTCTTTAAAGGAGATGCATAAAAGTGGAATGATTACAGACCTACCAGAAATTATAGATCTGCCCGATGTATGTGAAGCTTGCATGATGGGCAAGCAGCATCGGCAGCCCTTTCCTAAAGAGGCCAGCAGGGCAAAGGCTCCTCTAGAGCTCGTTCACATGGACCTCTGCGGAAAGATGGAGACGGAAGCTTTGGGTGGTTCCTACTACTTCATGACGCTGATCGACAACTACAGTAGAAGGATATGGATATACTTCCTGAAGACTAAAGATGAGGCTTTTAATAAGTTCAAAGAATGGCATGTAATGGTCGAGAAAGAATTAGGGAGGAAGGTGAAGAAGTTGAGATCATACAGATGTGGAGAGTTCACATCAAGTGAATTCAAAAGTTACTGCAAAGTCACGGGATCAAGTGGCAGAAACCCCTGCCACATACATCACAGCAAAATGGAGTAGCAAAATGCAAGATGCACGTCATCTGCGAAATGGGCAGGAGTATGATGAAAGGGAAAGATTTGCCAAAGACTTTCTAGGCTGAAGCATGTAACACGGCAGTTTACATTTTGAATCGTAGCTACATGAAGGCTGTGAATGAGATGACTCCACTGCAGGCCTTTTTTGGTAAGAAACCTTCAGCTGCACATTTCAGAGTTTTTGGATGTGACTGTTTTGTGCATGTCCCTGATGCTAACAAGATCAAATGGGAACCGAAGAGTCGGAAGTGTATTTTCTTGGGCTATGGTGAAGAGGCAAAGGGTTACCATCTCTATAACCCTGTTACTAAGAAGGTAATAGTAAGTCATGATGTGGTCTTCTCAGAACAGCTGCATCAATTGGAGGAGGATGCTTCCTTCCCAGACAACCAGGACCAGGATATCCATCCAGTACAACCACCAATAGCAGACCAAACTCCCCCAATGGTGCTTGGGAGGATTCAAGATAAAGAAGAGGAAGAATAGCCTGCAGAACCACAACGGCAATGACCATTCCCGAAGTGGGTAAAGTAGCTTTTGGATGACAAAGAACCTCCAGCCATTGAGGAGGAATCATCCAAACACCGTCGGTCCAAGAGATTAGAGGAGCAAAGAAGGGCACAGGAACACTTAGTCAACTACGCTTTGATGAGAGAGGTGATCCGTGCTGATGAACCAAGTGTCTTGAAGAGGCATAGGGTGATGATAGGTGGATGGAGGCTATGCAGTCGGAGTATGGCTCCATAATGAAGAACAACACGTGGGACCTTGTGAATCATGCACCAAAATGCAAGATAATCGGCACCAAGTGGGTGTACAAGACCAAGTACAAGTCCAACGGCACGTTGGATAAGTACAAGGCTCGGCTCATGGCAAAAGGATTTGCACAGTACATCGTTTTGATTATCAGGATACTTTTGCTCCCGTAGCTTGACTAACCACAATTTGCAATGTTTTGGCTTTAGTAGCCCAGGGAAGTTGGCCCGTGTTTTAGATGGATGTAAAATCTGCCTTTCTGAATGGAGATCTCAAGGAGGAGGTATACGTGGAACAACCACCGGGTTTTGTGATCCCCAGTTCAGAAGGTAAAGTCTGTAAACTGAAGAAGGCACTTTACGAGTAAAACAGGCCCCACGAGCATGGTACCAGCGGATTGATGCCTACTTTCTGCAAAATGGGTTTAGGAGGAGCCCACTTGATGCAAATTTATATATCTTCAGAGAAGGAGGCAGGTGTATGATCGTGGTCCTTTATGTGGATGACCTTGTCATAACAGGGAACCATGAAGAGAAGATCTCGCAGACAAAGCATTTGCTAGGAAGAGAGTTTAAAATGACAGACCTCGGACTGATGCTTTTCTATTTGGGGATTGAAGTTTGGCAAGAGCCAAAATAGATCATCTCACAGTTGAAGTATGCTGGAGAGATACTGAAGGCATTTGGCATGGCTAAGTGCAAGACAGTTAGCACCCCTATGGAGGTTGACGTGAAGCTCTCAAACGAGGATTCATCACCACTGGTGGATGAAGCGAAGTATAGAAGGCTTGTGGGCAGCTTGATTTACTTGTGCAACATGCGGCCGGACATTAGTTTTGCAACTAGTATACTAAGCAGGTTTTTAAATAAGCCCCGAAGAACCATTGGAGGGCAAGGATGTGGGTGCTGAAATACATCAAAGGCACACTTGATTATGGCATCACCTATACCAAGGGCAACATCTTGACCGGATTCTGTGACTCGGATTGGGTAGGAGATGTAAATGGCAGAAGATCAGTGACAGGTTACTATTTCTCACTTGGATCTGGAGTTGTGTCATGGGTCAGCAAGAAGCAATCCATAGTTGCTCTTTCTTCTATCGAGGCTGAGTACAAATTAGCATGTTTTGCTTCTTGTGAGGTAGTATGGTTGAGGAGGATTGAAGGGGACATGGGTGCAGTGCAGAACAAGCCTATGCAGTTATCATGTGACAATCAGAGTTGCATGGTGATTGCAAAGAACCCTGTGTTCCACGCTCACACAAAACACATTGAGATTCAATATCACTTTGTACGTGAGCTCATAATGGATGGAGAGGTTGACTTGGTGTACTGTCCGACTCCAGAGAATGCTGCGAACATCTTCACGAAGGCTCTTGAAAGAGACTTGCTGGAGAGGCATCTTCATCGACTTGGCATTGGGCCGAAAAAGTAAGTTCACTTGCGGGTGGACATTGAGGGGGGGTGTTAGATATCAATGCTCCACTCTTGTGTAACTACGTGGGAACAAGCTAACTCTACTTGTAAGCCCCCCATATGAGGAGAAGGCATTTGAGTAGCTCGGTTATCTGGTAGGTCCTGGTTTGGACACCAGATGGGGGTCATGTGTGACTTGATGGCTAGACGGAGTTGGCACACTGCCAACTAGGCTACATGCAAGTGCAGGAAGGCATCCCATGATTGATTGCACTAAGGGTAGATGGAGCATTTCTCGGGGCAACCCACTCTTGGGTTGCGGGGTCCGTTTGGAACCCCAGATGATCTCAGATGGCTTTGGGCCGAACGATAACCTTAGGTTAGTTGCTCTATTTTGTGCCATGGTTCTATCATGTGGTCGATGGCCTATTTCGGGACTGACCCCTAGTTGGCCGTTTTGGGCGGACTGGGTCGGTCACCCAATTGGGTCTAACCGAGTACGACTAGTGGCTATATAAGAGCAAGCCTGTGAAGCCCATTTAATCACTGGCTATAGCAACCCTGATTCCTTAGCATCCAACCTCCGTCCTCTACTATTTCCAGCATGCCATTGAAGCTTCTTTCACAGGAGCGCATGGCTGGGAGGCCAGTGCCATCTATTGTATCAGTTTTACAGTAATCAAATTTTTTATTCTCCATAGTATCTGCTTTTCTCTCTTGCATACAAGATCCTGTTATTTGTTGAGAACAGACGTTGTATTGTTTTCTTACAACAACATCTTCATGTAGCCTAGTGATAAGACCTTGAGAATGCATAGTGGATGTCTTTGAAGCTATCCCTTTGTCCTTTGCTTAATTTGGTACTTCACCCAAGAAATCAATTGAATTTATGTATTGAAAAATATGGGCCTTTTGAATTACTAGACCCTTAGGTTAGATGCATGCATGGAATAATTTGCTAATATTAATGGCCCTTAGAATAGGTGGATGGAAAATATAGATGAAAGTAAAATAGGATGTAAAATATGCCAATGATAATATATAATCTATCTATCTAAGATAGACACCACATAAGTACATTGTGCTACATAGAGAAGACACAATATTTTGCACATGCCACATGGTGGAGGCATCTTTGTGTGAGTTACCTAACGGAACATATATGGTTTGTTCAAGTCAATCTACCAATGTATCAATAATAATATTTGACCTATGTAACTATGAAGAAGAGCATGCAAAGGTGGTATCAATTTAGAGACTCTTGGGAAGTATGTTGAGCCCCCAAATGAGCCCAATTCAATGAATCAGAGGACAAAGAGAAGGCCAAGCCAAAACACAAAAAAACTAAGGATGAAATGAGACCTACATGCATGTCCTAGTAAAATGAATCCTATGCTAAAGGTATGCTAAAAGATGTATGCATCAAGATAAAATGGATCTAAATTACGCTAATTGATGTGTGCATAAAGATAAATAGATCTTACTTCACAATGAAACTTATTGAGGTCAAAATCTAGAGTTAGGAAGGATACCCCATTTTTTAATGGTAGGCCATGGTTGAAGGGAGCCAATGTTATGCAAAATTATGGACATGGCACAATCAATATTGAGAATGAAGGTAAGTAAGGATATGTAAATAGTAATAAGAAAGAACAAATTGATGAAGGAGTGCAATTCATAATGCTTATAGGTCTCCGGAGGAATCATATGCCATAGATATCGAAGACAAACTAGTTGCAATGAATATTGTGTCAATAGATGCAATTGACATCGTGAGAGTGGGAACATAGATGCTAGTGGATGAAGAGGAGTAAAAAATGGCATTTTCAAAGGGATGCACTAAAGATGAAGAAGAGAATAGGAAAATTCAAGACAAGTTTGCTCATTGAAGGGCCAAATCAGTGTGAAGGGTAGGTCATCAAATAACTCAATCTAAGTTTAGAGAAGAGATGGAGCTAATATACATCAATGAACAATTGCCTAAAGAGTTCATTGAGCAAGCCTACAAACTCTTCTCATAATATAATTGTTTTAAACAAGAGAGTACATAGACCTAAAGGGTTTGCCACCAATTAATTAGCATTGAATTCCTCAAATTGGGGGTACCATCACTTTGATTTAGCATTGAATCCCTCAAATACCAGATGCCAATTTGACCAGACAACAAATCTATATAATAAAACCCAACCATGCAAAGTTGTAGGCAAAAATTGATCAGTTTGTTTATGTGGTCACCTAAAGGGAATGGATGTGAACCCCATCGTCATAGTGCCTAAGAAGAATGGAGAGTTGATGGTATGCGTAGATTCTAAGAAATTGAACCAATAGGCTATCAAAGACCCATTTATACTACTCTTCACTGAGAACATTCTAAAATAAAATGTCAGGGCATGACATGTATTCATGCATGGATAATTACAGTGGTACAATTAGATCACCTTGGGAAAAGAAGGTAGGGAAAAGACCACTTTTGTCACCAAGCAACATTTTAGCAGTTTAGGGTGGAGACACTCTAGGAGTACATTGACAAATTCCTGGAAGCTATGTTGGCTAACTTGTCAATGTATAGCATAAAGCCAATCCACTTGGAATGTTTAGAAAAGTGTTCCAAAAATGCCAAAGGACTCAAATCTCTTTACTACATACAAATGTATGCTTGTGACTTTTCATGGGCATTGTTGATGGACACCATTTCCAATGAAGGAACCATGAGGAAAAAAACAAATAGTGATGCAATTCAAAGATGAAGGAGCAAAGGAATGCCAACTAATCATTTGTAGGATTCCTACGTTTCTATAAGAGGTTCATCAAAAGGCTCGATGGGAGTAGCCAAACCATTACATTAGATTATAGGGTAGGAAATGAAGTTCAAATGGAGTAACAAAGGATCTTAATCATTTTTCAAATTTTACAAGATATGGCTATGAGGACAATGATACTCACAAAGCCCAATTCCAGCAAGAATTACAAGATGTGACTATGAAGGCACTGATACTCACAAAGCCCAATTCAAGCAAGAACTTTCATGTGCATGCTGATGCATCAAGGATGGAAATTGGGTTGATTTTGACTCAACCTGAAGGGAACATGAATTTCCCAATCTTCTATGCAAGGCAAATGTCCTCAATGGCGAAGAAGAATGATTTCACAAAACCAAAAGGGAAGCCTTAGGCAATTCTTTTGACACTAATTGCTAGATACCATTTTTGAATTCTTCATGGATAATCAAGAATTAATGTATTTCATAAACAAGACCATCATCAAGCCCAGATTGATAAGATGGATGCTTCTATTGCAAGAGTCAATTTCAAAATACTGCATAATGGCTTGTGGGCATAATGGATGATTTGGATCAAGGTTGTGCCTCAATAAGGTGCTATTCTTTGGAAGGTGTGAGTTGTTTGAGCTCCTCCATTGCTACGTTCCCCTCTTCCTTATGCCACCTCTTCTTTCTTCTCACCTCTCATTCCTTCCTTGCCCTCCTTCTGCCCCCTCCTCCTTGCTTCCCACTTCCTCCTCTAGTGCCTCCACCCCACCTTGTAGGGCCATGGCTCATTGCTATGGCTCCTCTGCCTCATGACACTGTCCATTAGGGTGGTTGACTCCCACACCCATACTTCTTAGGGTATTTACTTTGCCTCTATTGGTGAGGAGCAATGGACCCATTATTTTTTGACTGCTAGATGAGTGAGAAGATGTACCACATGATGGAGTAGTGGATGGACCCATAGGGGACTTGTGGCTCAACAATAGTGAGTCAGCTATTTACCAACTTGGTCTCTCAGTAGCACAGCAAGGACAGGAGAGGGTCTAACAATGGCCATGATCTACTTGCCACTAGAGGTGGAGATCATGCATCTGACCTATTGGGCACTACAGTAGTGTGCCAATAGGTCTGGAGTTGATGTTTGTTCATGATATAATGAGCATGAAAGGTATGCATTTAGGTAGTCATGCCCTTGGTGTGTAATTGTATAAATATAGACTACTACAGTTCCAAACTCCCCTCAAAATCATAGAATCTGATACCGTGGTGTAGGCTCCCACTCACAAATGAGCATGTTCACTCTCTCCTCCTCCCCATGAGTTAGACTATGGTGAGTTGGAACATGCATGGACTTCATGATCATGCACGTAGGCAGCCTCAACATTTGTTACTTTGCTAGGAGTTGCAAAGGGTTGTGGTAGGATGAGCAATGAATTTCCTCTTGATCTAGGAGCACATATTCTCAATATAGTAGATATTAGTCTCACCACCATCACCTAATCTTGGGGTGAGTCCCTGAGTTATGGGCCCCTATAGTAGGTTGCAATGGAAGTGTTTGCATTTTGGTGTCCCAGGCAATGGCTCCCAAGAACTATGACTAGGGTGAGCTGATCATAGGTTGAGCAATGTGGATGCTTTGCGGATGGGTCTTCAGATGGGTGAGTCCAAGATTGGAATCTTGCATGTATATGCACCAACCTATGGATAGCACCATCCTACCTTTTAGAGGAGGTTGACGGAGTGCCTCTTAGATGGGGAGTCTTAGATTGTGGCAGAGACTTCAACGATCTAAAGTTTGCAGAGAATAAGTAAGGAAGAGCTTCCTTCACAGAGATGTGAGTAGCAAAGAGGAGCACCTAGGAGCACTTCATCTTTGTAGTCAGTGGCCGAGACCCTTGGCGAGAGAGATAAGCTCACCAAGACCCTAGGTAGCCTCATCTTTTCCTTTGGCCACACAAGAGATGTGATGGATTGCTGGAGCATTTGGATTGGTTCTATGTTGGGGATTGGGCACTACACTCGAGGAGGCTCCACAAGGGTTCTAGCAAGAACCATCTTGTCAGAGCACACCCCTGCTGTACTCCACCTCGAGAAGCCCTGCCACTGAGCACTGTCTCGAAGGGGTGTTCATAGTATTGATGATCTTTTTCAAGATGAGGAGGTGCAACAAACAGTAATAGAGATCTAGTAATAGCCAAAGGATGGGCCTCTTGGGTGGCTAAGGCAATCCAATAGAGCCATGCAAAGCTTCAGTCTTAGGCCCTCAGATGGAGACATGCTCTTTAAGAGTGGGAAAGAACCCTTCAGAGAGCAAGACCTAGGCTTGTAGTGGATCAGTGATCATTATAAGAGCATGTGGCTCGATCTCTAAGCCATAGAGCTCTTGCATGCCAATTTTTTGTATGAATTCTCATGGGCCAGATGGGTCTAGCAAGGTGACAGGATGACTAGGCAATTCATTTAGTTAGTGGGGCCTAGATCAACAGGGATACAACTCCAACGATTGTGAGATGAGTAGGGAGGAATGCGTTTGGATCCCCAAGATATTCTTGAGAAGAACATAGACTTCTATTGGTAGCTATTTCAGGATGAGGAGTCCCCCATGATTGCCGTGGTCCAAGAGGCAGCCTAGAATTAGGTTTTGACAATAGTTTTGCCATGCTTGAGTAGCCGATTGGAGGCACCGTTCATAGATGAGGAGTATTGGGAAGCCCTCAAGGGCCTCCCACCTCATAAATGCCCTAAAAAGGATGGTTTGACTCATGTAATTTTTCATAGTTTTTGGGAGCTCATTGTTGCCCCATTGCCATAGGCTTGTTAGGAGATATCCACCCATGGCTTTCTACCTCACACATTGAGAGACAAGGCCGGATTGCCTAATCTCAAAGGGGGAGACAAGCCAAACATTCACAAGTGGAGACCTATCACTCTCCTAGGCATTGCATACAAGCTCTTAGCCAAAATCTTGAGCCTGGGGCTACATCCCCACCTCTCCAATATCATTCATGACATGCAAATTGGCTTGGGTAACATCTTTACATTGTGGGAGGTAGTAGACTGGGCCTGAGAGGAGTCTTAGACTCTTGTTATCCTACAAGGCATGGTTGGAGTGCAATTATTTTTTGGGGGTACTTAATGGTACTTAACAGTACTCATTGAGAACATCAAACTATGCATGAGAGAACATGATCAAGTAGTCTACACATTAAATGACATCAATATCAATAACTTCTTGCATTTTTACTAGAAAAATTTTGCAATTTACATTATAAAGAGGGGTGCATAATTTTCCCCATATTTGCATTCTCCAGGCAACATATCCAAAAAAGTAGTATGAGGGGTACATAAAATTTCCTATGTTTACATTATCAAGGAAAATTTTCAAAATGGTATAAGGATGAGTATGTAAAATTCTGCATTTTTACATTATAAAGGCAACCTATACAAAAATGGATAAGGAGTGGTACATAATTTCCCCTCACCTCCTATTTTTCCTTTGCCTAGCCTTTTCCAAATTATTTTCCATGTTCAACCATTCATCATAAGGTAAAATTCTTCCTCCTTGAAGAAGAGACTCCTGTACAAACTGATTTTCAACCCATGCAGGTGCATTAAATGGGTTCACTGATGCCCATTCCATCCAATCAACTGATAGTAGCCACTTATGCAACCATAGCCCAAGGTCACTCATCATGAAACCCTGAAGCTTTGCGGGAGATGGGTCCTCCATCCCTGGGACTATCACATATGTGCCAGAGGAATTCTTAGTACATTTGCACGTAGAGTCATCCACCAACAAGGTGTTGGTTCTATTGAATTGAGGATACAACTTCCAAAAATATCTGAGATGCTTAAAAAAAAAGGGTTTCCTTGATGGAAATTTGAAATTAGTATAGCCAACCAACTTTTATATTCCATCCACCCAGCCAACAAACCTTTGTTCTTGCAAAGCATTTTATAGCTTGTTTTCTACATCGGCAAGCTTTGTAGTGCTCCAAATAAACACATTCACACATGTACTTGCTGTAGCCAAGGACTGTTGTGCATCTTTCTATAGATAATGCTTCACCAAACCATCACTAATACACTCTACATCATCTAAGCCACGGGGGTCATTTGAACCTTCTAGGTTCAAACACTTTCATTAATACATTATTTAGGTCGAGGATAAGGGCTGGCTTTCCCTTCTAGTAATCTTTTTAAAACTTTGGAGGTGTCATGAACACAAGCAATAGCCTATCAATCTCTATGACTTCTACTAGCAATTTCTGGCACCTTGACTGTTTTTGGGTGCCATGCCCCTATATAACTAAACCGTATTAGCAAATAAACATGCTTAATAGTAGTGAACTTTGTCACAATAAGAACTATACTTTCATTACAAAAAGAGGGAGGGCAAGTAGATGCATAAGGACAAAAGTTTATAATTCAAAAGTGGAGATTATAGAAGTGGAACTTCACCTCATGTAAGCACATTGGAGGATGTACTACATTTCTAGAGTCTTTTAGAGCTCAGAGAGTTCGTTGTATTTGGTGTGAATGATTTTCACTTCCTCCCTTCAAATCATGGAAGGTGAATTCAAGGATATTGCTACTCTAAAGCTTTTTACAGGCTCTAGGCTTGGAAGATGGTATGGGAGTAGTACTCTTGGCAAGGAAGGGCTAGCATTTTTCTCCCTTCTCTGCATGTCCAGAAGTCCCTGTATTTTCCAGAGGGTCACGCCCTTGCTCCATTGCATCTAATTCAGCTTTCTCGTGTTCCCACCTACATTTAAAAAAAGATAATTAAACCTTGTCTTACACACATATGTCCACAAAGTTGCAAGACAAGACAACATTTCAAGACAAGATAAGATAACCCTATCTTACACATATATGTCAAGAAAGTCCAAAGACAAGACAAAGTGACATACCAGCTTCACCATCTTTTTGTTTTCCCCTTTCTCCTCTCTTCTTTGAAAACTTGTCCACCAATTGCTGAAGGGTTTCCACCTCTGCATCAGGGCTACAACTACCATCACTAGGTATTTTCAAAGTAGTGTCCACACTGACTTCTGCTATGTCATCTAATGGGCAGTCTCCTTGTTAGCAGTCTTCTCCTCGACCTTCTTGGTGGCACTCTTTGTTGAATTCTCTTTTCCTTGCCCATCGACTTTTGTTGCATTCTCCAAATGAGCCATCTCCTCCTCAATAGTCTTCTCCTCTACCTTCTTGGTAACATTCTCCTTTGCATTCTCTGCGCCCCACCCATCAGCTCCACTCTATTCTTGTACATCAAATGAAAGCTCCTTTGCAAGCTTCTCTCCCCAAGGATAGTCACCAAACATTGATGGTTGGCTACTACAAGCAAGCACTAGCAATCTCTGGCCTACAAACAACCAGGCTTCACACATGTCGATGTGGCTATACTCTAAGTAGAAAAATTCAAATTCATAATTTGAAAAAATCAAGAAAACAAGGCAAATGATTCAAAGAGGCTAAAAATTTGACCCAAAAAATGTTGCCACGCCATATTTTTTCCCCAAAATTTGCCATGTCATCCAATCATATTCCTATGAATAAAATTTATTCGTACAAATACCTATTGTATTCATATGAATATAATATTTGCATGCACACATGTTGCTAGGCTTCTATATAGGCATGCAATGGAACTTTCTATGTTCATCTCGTGCTTGGTTCTCTAGCTAAGCAGAAGAGATCAAAGAAGGAAAAGAGAAGAAGGTAGGCCTTGGAGGTTGCTCAAGCCATCTTAAAGGCATTAATCAAAATGGAGTTTGTGGTGTTTGTTTGGTGAGTTCTTAGGATCTCTCTTTTGATATTCTAAGATCTCTTTTGTGAATTGTGGAGTTTGTGCTATTTATTTGTGTAAGTTCTCAGGATCTCTTTTTTGGATTCTAAGATCTCTTTTGTGAATTGTGATTTGTATTCTTGTAAATGGAGTTTGTTTTATGCTATTTGTGTGTATATGGAGTTTATTTTATTTGTTTGAGTCCTTAGTAATCTCATTTGAGATACTAAGATATCTTATTGGAATGTAAATTTGTGTTTGTGTTAGGAGTTCAGAGTTTTATGGACATTGTTCCTAAGATCTCTAAATTGTGATTTGTAATTTGTCTTCTTGTTTAACAAATTCTGGATCTCATGTATATGAGTTCCAAATATCTCTAAGACTTTTAAGTATTGACATTCTCACACTTGATTTTGAATGAATATTTTTTATTCTTTCAATAGTATGTGAATGAATGTTTTGTAATTTGTATTCTTTCATCTGATAAAGTTACATTCTTTCATTTACTCTTGAATGGATATATATATTCTTTCAATTGAATGTGAATGAATGTTTTTCAATTTGCACTCCACAAATTTGAGTTCTTGCACTTGATATTGAAAGAGTATATATATATTCTTTCGATTTTATGTGCATGAACTTTTAATTATTCACATTCTTACACTTGCTTTTGAATAATTTTTTTTAATTCTTTCAATAGTATGTGAATGAATGTTTTGTAATTTGTATTCTTTCTTTTGATAAAGTTACATTCTTATACTTACTCTTGAAAATGAATATTTTTTATTCTTTCAATAGTATGTGAATGAATGTTTTGTAATTTGTATTTTTTCAATTGATAAAGTTACATTCTTATACTTACTCTTGAATGAATATATTTATTCTTTCAATTAGATGTGAATGAATGTTTTGCAATTTGCACTCTTAAAATTTGTGTTCTCACACTTATGATTGAAAGAATATTTATGTATTCTTTCGATTTTATGTGCATTAACTTTTAAGTATTCACATTCTCACACTTACTTTTGAATGAATATTTTCTATTCTTTCAATTGTATGTGAATGAATGTTTTGCAATTTGCTTGCTTTCATTTGATAAAGCTTACATTCATACACTTACTATTGAATGAATATATTTATTCTTTCAATTGGATGTTAATAAAAGAGTGTGTACTATTTTTCTCTCAAATACTTAAATATGAAACTTATTATTATTACAAAGTCATGATCATTATTACAAAATCACATATGATTCACATGTGCTTATCTCATAAAAGAATAAACATCATAACATAGTTGCTGCAAATAATATTTGATCAAAATAAAGTATCTCAAGGTGCTGATGTGACAGGGCCCATGTCTGGAGTGCCTTGAGTGTTTAAGGGAACACCTTGGTTTCCAAATTCATGACATCTTTGATATTGAACACGTCAATTACCTCATCTGCATCAATGTCCCCAAACATCGATCTGTACTAGTGAGAGTAGCCTCAAGTTGCTCTCTCATAGAGTTGCAATCTCTTCATCTTTCCCACAATTTGTGCCTGCAACTCTTCTACCATGACACCTTGCTGACGGAGAGGTAGGGTAGCTATAGCTAGCTCAACCAAGTTTGCATGGGCATATGGAGTCAGAATGCAAGGCTTCTAAGACATTGGCTCCCTATTCTCCACTTGAGCTCTCTTGCGCTCAGTAAGTTGCCCCATTCCTAGCAAGTGGTGCTTATCTGACCAATCGACACATCAGTGCAATACAACATGCACGTACACTTGTTGAATAAAAAATTCAGGAACCTATTGGTTGTTCAGCATGTATCCCTCTACCTCTATGAACCTCTGCAATAGGATTTTTGCTAATGTCTTATGTCTCAAGTCTCAGTTGCAAATTCTGGATGTCTCGGAATGAAGAAACAATGTATTTCACATAAACTCAGATGGGCATAGATTCACGACTTCTCGGAGCCTCAATGGCTCTCCCATCATTGCATCATCATCAAAGGGACCTGTAAAAAACACCCCTAGGCTCTGATTTCCTAATAACTCCTCTGCTCTCACAATATAGCTTATGCCTCCTCGTGATTTAATTGTTTAGCTAGGTCTACTTCCTCATGATTCAGCTAGGTTTGCCTCTTTAGGCACAAAACTTATTGGGACATCAGGGGGGGTAGCATGTCAAGGTGGGGGTTCTCATGCATGAAAATAGGATCTCCCTCAGTGCTCATTGTGTAGCTTGAAAGTAAGAAGTAATACAAGTAGGCATTTGAGATGCAAACACATTAAAATTTAAAATGCAAACACAATGATTAACAAATGGAATCATAAACATTAAGATTGCATCAAAGAGTTTTGAAAGCTTGTACAAGGTTGCATCCCACATTTGGTGTGAGAGCTAGTCCTCATCTCCACACAATGTCAAAGGCACACCACATAAATCTATTGTATCTGGATAGGACTTCTAGGATTACAAGATCTTCCATGTTGAGCTAGTCACCGAAGTCGGTCCAACAAAGCTTGTGCTAGACTACTCAAAGCACTTAGTATGGAATGGTCCATCATTATCAAAACGTGGTATGACATTGCATAGACATCTTGCTCAATGGAAAAGGGGGATCTTTTGCAATGCACTCCGGTCCCACGTGCTGATACTTGTGGCATAATGCTTGCTTGTTGTTGGGGCTATTTGTCTTTACAAGTGAATAGTTCTTTGTCTTTCTTGATGGTATAATCATTCTCCAGTCAAAGATGCCCAAGTATACTTCAGAGGTTGACTCTGAGAAGTGGGGTGGATCAACGATGAATGGAGAGAAAGCTACAAGATGTGGAGCCCTGGGGCGCCAACTCCCTTTACTAAGAAAACCTATTAAAATCTTGAGTATGAGATGAATTTAACAATATTCCATGAGTAGAAATTATTCAAATTAATATGGTTGTGTTCTACACTAAAAGAGCTTCAAATATGTCTTTACACCATGAAATTTGGGTAACACATGAAAAAGTTACATTAATTTGAAAGGAGATGGGTTTTCATATTTTAGTGTATTTTTGTTTTACCCCCCCCATCCAAAAGACCCCCCCCCCCCTTGGGCCTCACATATTATGAAAAATATGTACAAATCTTAAAATCTTGCATATTTTTCAAGGTACATACCTTATATTTTGTGGGAGAGGGGCCATGAAATTTTCATATTTTTCCCTTGCATATTTGAAAAATTTTAAGGAAATCCATGCATATTATATATTGACCTTGTCCCCCCATACCCTAGACTTTGGATGAGGGTAGTAAGATATTACATATTAAGTTGGCACCCTAGGTGTGGAGCATGGAAAGGAGGCCAAAAAGGAGGTGGAAAGGTAGGTTTTGGTGCATGCATAGGTGCTTGTGGTGGATGGAGATGTGGGTGCACTAGGGGGTTGGGCTCGGAGACATCACCTTTGCCTTTGAAGACATGACATGCATTTTTGATATACTTAACGTGTGCCTCCACGTCTAGACCTGTTGTGTAGGTAGTGATGTCTTGGTCTATTTGACCGAGACATCTTTGACTTTCCAATGCAAAGTGGGGCATGTATTGATTGCCCAATTCATTGGTAAAATAGATTGGGAAATCGCTCACGCAACACTGTGACACCACATTCTGCCATTGCATTGGCAAGGTCTCGGATGCCATTTTCACCATTGTTGAAAGCAATCTCAATGATTTCCTTATCGATAGTCATCAAGAAGTTGACATTCTTATTCTTGAAGATTTTCTTTTGAGGTCTAGTCAAGTCTGGATGTTTGACTTTTCTCTTATCACCTCGGCTTGAGCCATGTACATGCAACTAAGCTTTGTATCGGATTTAGTACCAATAATGATAAATATAATATGTTGAGGACATATATAACCAAAACTCTTTGATTTCTATATTTCAACACAAACAATAACACACAACTCAAATAGTAATAAACAAATCAAGCAAAACTCAGTGAGATGAGGATCTCAATCTAAAACATCTAATTGTTTATGCAAACACATCTAAGTCTAAGCTTAGAATCTAATGGTGATATGAGTGCCAACCTAAGATGAAAAGAGATATAAACATGAATCTCAAACTGCAACACACAACTCTCATTTGAGGGCTGAGTACCAGATTGAGACCACCAAACACATCTCAAACTACAACACACAACTCTCATTCAAGAGCTGAGTGCCAGACTAAGACTACAAAACACATCTTAGATTGCAACATACAACTCTCATTTGAGAGCTGAGTGCTAGACTAAGACCACAAAACACATCTCAAATTGTAACACACAACTCTCATTCGAGATCTAAATGCTAGAATGAGACCACAAAACACATCTGATTACAACATACAACTCTCATTTGAGAGCTGGTTCAAGTTGCATTAATTCGGTCGATTTTTTTTTTTCGATTAAAAAAAACACTCAAATTCGTGTTTCTTGTGATTTAAAACATATTGACCGATTTATCCTAGTTTATTCGTACGAATAACATAGTATTCATACGAATACTTTTATTCATATGAAGAAATTGTATTCGTATCAATAAACCTAATATACGATGGGTCCTGCCTTTATTTTCTTGTATTCGGATGAATACTGCCACATCTGCCTACCTCTTTGCCACTTCATCTGCCTACTTGCCTGCTTGTTTGCTTACCTTACTTTCTAGCTTACCCATCTATCCATATGTAACATCTTCTCTCTTATTTCATACTGGCATTCATCTCTCTTGTGAGAGTTGTGTGTTGCAGTCTTGTTTTATATATTAATGTTTGTTTTGTTTTGTGTTTGAGACTCGCACTCATCCCTCTTGCGATAGTTTTGTGTTGCAATATCAATTTTAATATCAGAATTTGTTTTTTAATCTAAGGTTGGCACTCATCGCTTTTGAGATAGTTGTGTGTTGCAATCTTTGTTTATATATTAATGTTTGTTTTGTTTTATGTTTGAGACTAGTACTCATGTCTCTTCTGAGAGTTGTGTGTTGCAATTCAACTTTAATATTAAAAATTGTTTTTTATCTAAGGCTGGCACTCATCTCTCTTGAGAGAGTAGTGTGTTGCAATATCCATTTTGATATTAATGTTTTTTTGTAGATTTCTTAGATTGGCACTCATCTCTCTCTTGAGAGTTGTGTAATGTAGTCTAAGTTTAATATCATGCAATGTGATCATAGACACTTAGTCTGGTAGTCAATTGTCCCTTGATAGTTGTGTGTTTGTGGTCAAAGCCTAGTGTTAGATGTGAAAAAATGGTTAGTCAGTGTTACACACTCATGAATCACAAGATCTCGTAATTTATTTTTGGTGTGATTTGATTTATTATTACATGAGTTGAGTGTGGGTTGAGCGGTTGTACCTGGGTCATTTTTGGAATTGCTTGCATTGTTAATTGTCATTGATTTCTTTGTTTTGTATCATACTTGGCACTGAATTCATTTTTGAATTTTGTGTTATAGGTTGTTGCATACTAGATGGCTCATGCTGGTGAGAAGAGAAAGGGTCAGCAACCTGATCTCAATTGAGCTCAGAAGAACATGCTAAAAAAGGAGAACGTGCACTTCTTAATGAATGTCCAATCAGGACATCATTGAGACTGCTTTCAACAATGGTGAAAGTATCGTGTAAAATCTTGCTAGGACCATGGCAGAGGGTGGAGTGAGGGCCCTACATGAATGATTTCCATATGTTTTTCCAACAAAATCTATAGATCAATTCATGCACCACTTCACCTTAGAGAGTCAATGATGTCTTGGTCAAATAGATTGAGACATCACCTCTTGTGACACAAAGTGGGAGGGTCTTGTTGTAGAAGCCAAAGTCACATATATAAAGAATGTGTGGTCAGGCTTCAAAGGCAAAGTAGCAACCTCATCCTCCATTCCACCCCAATGCACTCCTACCCCCAAGTACCATTACTATTGCAACCCCCATAGCCACAAGTACCACTGCAGCCACACAACCCACAAGCACCACTATAGCCATGCTGCCTACAAGCAACAATGCATCCAGTACACCCATCTTCCCACGTATCCTCATGTATGCAATCCCATGTTTCGACCCCAGCATATCCATTGACACTAAATAAACCAACTGCCTTTCTAGAGACATTTAAGTATTAACATGGAAGCAACACAAAATCATGTATTATGAGCATCTGAGTTTTTGCTTGTAATACCTGACTTTGTGTTGCTTCCATGTTAATACTTAAAGGTCTCTAGAAAGACAAGATTATAGATGATGGTAGTCCAAGAAGTCCACAAGTCCAAGAATAGCCTGCAAGATTTTAACTTTTTCAAAATACAATGACATTTTGTGGCTTAGGAAAATTCCAAACTCCCAACTATCTTATCAACCTCTCTATAGCAAGCATCCCCAGCTCTTTAGGCCATTCTGATGCACTATCATAGACCTCATCATTACACACTCGGACTACCAACTTCTTGCTTGCCTTTGTCGACTTGTACACCCATAGTAACTCCTCCTTTTGCTAGGGGTTCTCTTCATTGCTCTATACAACTTTGTGCTGCCATCATGTCCTCCCAAAAGAAACCTATGTCATGAGCTTGAGAAGTATTCTAAAGAAGCATGAAAATTGGTAGCCAGGGAAATTAATATTCACCATCTTTTCCGATTCCAAGTCATATAGCCAATTGCAAAGCATGTCCCCCTTGTAGCTATTGTCCTCCCTCTTCTCCCGGTTTGGTTCTACGAGAAGGTCATCCAACATTGTTCTCAAACAAAACATGATAATTCCAAAGTCTCTTGGGTATGCCATAGATTTTCAGTAGGTGGATCAATCTACAGAGTTTTGGGGCTAGATTTCAGAATGGGCTCTTAGTTGCGTTTGCAAGTTTGCACTTAAATAGGGAGAGAGTTCATTGAGCTCGGCCTTCTCATTCTTCTTTCATATGACCTAACATGTCCACCTCTTATCATTTGATTAAGTGGGTAGTTTTCTCTATCATGTGTTGGAACTCTAGCAAAGATATACAAAGATAATGTGTGAGTAATGACTTCCATACATGGAAGTTATAGAAAGAATCACAAATACATGGGGTGATGTCACAAGGATCTATGTGATCTCTAAAATGAATGAATTATAAATGAATCCTAAATCCTAAATGAATGAATTGTATGACATTCATATTCATATTGTAATAATAGAAGCAAACCACCACGCTTGTGGTAGTTAATATCCTAGTGTGCAAGAGAGTTCATTGAGCCCGATGCACTTAAATAGAGAGAGATTTCATCGAGCCCAAACTTCTCATTCTTCTTTCATATGACCTGACATGTCCACCTCTCATCATTTAATTGAGGTGGGTAGTCTTCTTTGTCAGCGTGTTGGAACTCTAGCAAAGATAATGTGCAAGCAACTTAGTTTAATCAAAATCTTTCTTCTCACATTATCATCTTTAGCTTGTCAAAGGACACTATCTAGTCAGATAGCTCGAAAAACATCACGTCAATCAATTTGGAAATATTTTAATATTGCATATATATACAAATTACTTCTCAAAGACTCCTCTCCTTTAGGGGGCTGGTTCCACATTACTTTGATCAGGTGCCTTTCTTATCTTCATGATTGCAAGCTTGGCCCTCCTTCCTCCTTTCCTGAAGGGGGCTCGTTTCTCCCTTTAGGGCCTGGTTCCACATTGCTTTGAAGCAAGTGGCCTTTTTAAGCTCCCTAATTGCAAGCTCGACCTCCTTGCTTGGGCTAGTTCCTCTTTTCAGGGACATGGCCCCTCCCTTCATGTTGCTTCTTCTTTCCTTGCTTTGAGCTCCCTAGTTGTAGGCTTGGCCGTTCTTGCTCCTTTTCTGAAGGGGGTTGGTTCCTCCCTTCAGGCTCCTTTTCTTTGCAGTTAGGCTCGAGCTTGGGCTTCTTCAATTCAAGCTCCTTGTCTTTTGCAATTTTTGCCCAAATGGAAAATTGAGTTGTAGCATCTACTTTCTCATTGTAGATAGCTATAGCAGGCATGATCATTTGATCTGTCCTGCACAATGGAAAATGACATACTCTACATACCGAGCATGCATGCACAAACACCCCAAAGCAAAAAACATGCACAGGTTGGTAGCATGCAGGCCATCGGATGATACCGTGCCATTGCTTTCCTCAACCCACAATCTATTCCTTGTGCCTTGACTAGGCTTTTCAACTTTCCTATCTTGCAGTCTCTGTCTGCTTCTCTTGCGAACCATGGTGAGCTGCATGTTTCCATTGATGCCATGGCCATGATCATAGACCCAAAGAAGCTACTTTATAAGGCGAACAAAGAATAGAATACAACTTACCCGAAAGAAGACAATGCCAAACTAAAGTCTGCGCAAGGTCACGTCACATCAAGGTACGTATGGGTTGCAAGGCATTTGCAGGGTGGGGGCAAGTTGCAAGTCCTTAATATTCCAAGATGCAAGAGGTGATAAAATTCCATGTACAAGAAATTTTGCAATAGAGCAATCCTTTAATTTTCTCTCATTAATGTGTTTGATAATTGTTCATCAATTTGTTTTTAGATTCAAAGTGTGTATTTTTACACCAAGAAGGTGTATATGTACACCACCGTTTCAAGATAACAACTCATTTATTGATGTGTCTTAGGAGCCAAATTACTCTATGGAAATGGTCGCTCAAGAATTTGATTACTAATGGCAAGTTTATAATTTATAGCAAGTGTTGTTTGGTTAATCATAGCAAGCGCTTGTTTATTTCAAGCAATTTTCCTCTTGAAATATAGTGTAGAAAATCATAGCAGCATACTATTCATCTTTTTTGGACTTTTGTTTGTTGCAATTCTAAAATTGGATGTTACGAAAGTCCAAAATTATTGAATAGTGTGTTTACTACTGGAATCAATTGGTCATTGATACTGATTAAGTTGTATCTTGGGGTGCCATTAAGCAACATGTAAGATAACATATGCATTCAATACAAGGGGTTTAATTTTCTTATGCAATTACAAAAAATATACATGCATTAGGGGTACAAGGGCTATATGAATACCCTTGAGTGCACACACATGCAAAATGGGATCTTTACACATAGTGAACATGCTAGGAGTTGTATTTTCATAATGGCATTTTATTTTTTGATTTCATTAAGGTATCAAAGATATAGAAGTGATTTTATAGCAAACCCAAACTTGGTATGGAAGTTCTCAACGTTTTTATCTTTCAAATTATCAAAAATTTAATGCAATATTTTTATGGGAGGTATCCAAAATCAATTTTTGTAAATTTTTGCTTTTGGTTTTATTGCACTCCTTCCTCTTTGCTACCCTTAGTCTCATATTTGGTCTTAGCTACTCACATTACCCATGCTCTACTCTCGCTTGGACTTCCTCTTTGTCCAATGACAAGAACGTGTGAGTTGGATTATTGCCTTCTATGACCAACTCCTATCTTTTGTATTTATACCTTTGTTGGTGATGAGACCTTGCATCCTCCTTTGCACCTAAAATTTGTTGCACACTAAATTGCACTGCTAGCTCTTTGAACTGGCATGTTTTTCATCTTAGAAAAGCTAGTACCAAGGTTTTTGCTTTGTCTCTTGGTAATTGCATCAATGCTAGGTTGATGAACTCATTAAGATGTACCTTATTTTCCTTTCTCTCGAAACCAATCCTCCTAGGGTTAAGTAGTGAAAGAGAAACGATGATAGGTTTTTTAGGTGAACATTAACAAGTAGGTCATGCTGACTTTGAAAAGAGTTGCTAACTCATTGAGCTTTCATAGTACCAGCCTTATTGATTCTTACACTTCAAAAATATATTTCATGCTAAAGTTGTTGGTACCATTGCATCATGCTTCTTTCCACCTTGCTCCTTTGTCAATGCCATAGTTCTTTCAACATTCTTTCTAACTTCAAGCTCCATCACACATATCTGGAACATAAAAAGTTTCTAGCACAGTCACCAAAATTACTTTCTAGCACAACAAGACAAAGATACTATAGACATGCCTGATAGATGCATAAAATAGTGAGCGCGTCTATAGGCACAGATAGAATAGTGAAAATACGGGCACGTCTATGAGCACATCTAATAGTGCGGTTATTAACGTGTCAAATAGCACGTCTGCACTTTCTTTTAGACGTGGATTTAGACACCTTTATAAATGCATAACAGAGAATACAGAGTGATATTTTGCTGCAGGCTGATAAATGTGCATCACTACTTTCCAAACATTGCCCTTGATCACCAAAGTACATAATTTTAATAAAAATATCAATGCTTTTTGGCAAACCCACATATACAAAAATTAAGTGAGGTGAGGAGAATGAGACAATATGTAAAAGTGTTTTTCCAATATCAATGATGGGCTATGGCTCGATCTCATCCTCAATGAGATCAACCCTTGCCAAACTATCTACTTCGAAATCTAAACCAATGTTGAGATCTACAAATACATTCAGCCCACTACTACTTGTGCTACTCCTGTGCTCATCAAAATTAGCATCACCAATGGTAGGCTCGTCCTCATGGGTAATGGCCTCAATATCTGTATCTCCTATCTCATGATCATCCTCCTCTCTTGTATCATGATCATCATTACCTCCTTAGCCTCACCACTTATATCAATTGACTGTCGAAAAGCCTCCCCTTTGAACGTCACAACCATGACGTTAATCAATAGTCGCTTGCTAACATTCTTCCATCCATCTGATATGATGGTGCAAGCAGTCTTCTCAATGCCATCATAAACCACTTGTTGCATCTCCTCTTTCATCCTATTGTAGTAAGCATCCAACATGTTGTTACGAATAACAATGTAACTAGGCATTGCAAGACTCGGGCCAGCTTTAGCGACAGAGGCCATGGCTTTTTTCCAATGTGGGCTTTGCACCATGCTCAACGGATATCCCATGCGACATATAGCTTCAAACACATCTTGTTGTGCTTTCTCGATATGTTGTGCTTTGAAGGAAGCTTCGAGAGATTGTTGCAGCACACATGCAAGGGCATTCAAACAAGGCCCATTACTACATTGTCCTCTTTCCATCTACACATTCGAGAAACTTGCCGATTGTGCAAGGGATCCATCACCACTACTATGAGCAGTTGCACTTTGCGAACAACTTTCCATAGTTGCTGATTGCTTGGTCGCCTGGGGTTTCAAGACCCATGGTTCTTTCTTCAATTATAAGTTGAGACTGGTGACGTGTAACTATTTCATCCACAATCGTGTTTGTAGTGCCGATTGTTTGGCCACCCAAGATAGCAATCACCCTTTCCACTCTCGGACCCTTACACTTTCCAATTTATCTTTGAGGATCACCTAAGAAATGTTTGCGCATTTGAGTTCCTAAACCTGTGTACTCTTCATGGCAGATGTTACATCTCCACTTTGTGGTAGTTATGAGCGTAACATAGTCTCGGGCTTTTGCAAGGTTTCGGCCTTGTTTCTCTAAAGCCATGCTCACGGACTCTGTATGCACGTTTCAATGGATCAATAATGTGAAATTGTAAATTGTCATGTATAAAAGCATTTCTTTGATCTTAAACTTTGAATTCTCAAATATGTGTTGCATGGAGAAATCATTTCTCTCATTCTTATTCCGCCAATGTTCAGTAAGTGCACCAGACCTCGAGACGGAGCAACCATCCAATCATCTTGCCCCTCTCGACATAATTGGGTGGTTATAGATGTGGTAATTTGCCTAGGGACCTAGGCGTGGGATGTCATATTGCCTTTTCCCACATCTCGCTCCTTCTCAAGTAAGCATCTATTTGCACTATGATCATTCGTAACATCATGCTCTATATTTCACACACTAGTGTAGTAGCTAGAATTGCTTACATGCATGCGATGGCTTGCGATTTTCTCTCTCTCGCCCTCTACTTTTCAATCTTCATTCTTCAACATATTTATTCGAAGAATCTAAATGCATTAGTTCAATCTACAACATCAAGACTCAAATAAATATGCAAGGAACTAGCAATTGATCGATTGAGAACATCCATGATGAAAATCATTCTCAAACTTCATTACAATAGTTGCACGTAGTAAATGTTCACTCATTTACATATTCAAATGGTACACAAGTGATTCAACTTGAGGCATTGCTAATGCCTTGCACGATGCTAGCAAGTGATTCGACATTTGGTCCATCACATTTTCTTATCAATTTATTTTCATCGCCAATTAGATGTTTTCTTATCCTCATGGCCGATCCTGTAAAGACTTGGTTGCAAAAGTTACAATTCCACTTTTGCCGCCCTAGCATTGTAACAAAATCTTGCGGTTTTGAAACACTTTGGCCTTCTCCTTGAGATTAGTTTGGCGGTTGACATTGGCCTACCGTAACTTCTCTGTCTGCCATAGTTGCTATACATGTAAAAGAGATAAAACATCTCAATTATTAATATGTTTTCTACAACTCAAGACAATGTCACTAACATGTCATCGATAACAAATGTAAGTTTGCTAGACCTTAGGAGAGAGCAACCATCCAATCATCTTGCCCCCTCCCAACATAAATAGATGGTTATAGACATGGTAGAAATAGGCATGGGATGGCAAGTTGCCTTTTCCCATGTCTCATTCTTTCTTAAGTAAGCATCTATCTGCACTATGATCATTTGCATCATCATGCTTTGTATGGGAATGTTGGTATTTCACACACACTAGTGCAGTAGCCAGCAATATCTACATTTGCACTTAACAAAATTTTTTGTTTGAAACTACGAAGTCAAGGATACTACTTAGGTTGGAAAGTATCTAACGTAAATCTAGACATCCATTTCATACCTATATAATAGCAACTAATTGTTTTGAGATAATGTAGGACTTTTCTCTCATTCCTCTTACAAGCAAACTTAGTCTGCAATGATCTGTAATGTATAATGTGCAGGTTGATACAAGCTGGCAATTGCGAGCTACACAGCCGGCTAGACTTTCATCAAGTTGTTATCAGCTGGCAAATCCAAGCCACAACCGGCGAAAGCCAAGTATTTTCTTATAACTTATAAGTAGATGTAAATTATAATATAACATTTTCCATGTGCGAGTGGTTACCGATCGGCATATGCGGATCACCCACTGGCACATGGTTCAAAGGTATTTTATACCCATATGTGAGTGGTTACAAGTCGGCATAAACTAGCACATAGATATTTCCAATTATTGTCATATATATATTTTACTAGTTTTTTGATAACTAAATATATAGCTAGTTAACTATTGAAAGTGTATGATTGCACTACATTTTAAAAGCTACTGTCTACGAAAAAGAAACTTTTCTCCTTTTCTTTTTGTGAAAAAAACTTTAAATATATTTACATGAAATCAATTTTGGAAAAATAAATGAAAAAGAAACTTTTCTCCTTTTCTTTTTGTGGAAAAAACTTTAAATATATTTACATGAAAACATTCTTGGAAAAATGAACTTTCAAATCAACAACTATAAGCTATCAAATTTAAGCTACACATTTATCCATTTTGCATCCAAGTGTGGATGGATATCAGTTGGCCTAAGAGAGCCCACCACCAACATTGGACACTTTTTAAAAGGATATGAGAACTCACAAAGTATTTTGGAAGTTTTCTTAATCCTTTCTTCCTTGTCCTTCTTTGTTTTTATCGAGACTCCAGCAAAGCCAGATTCTTGGGAATGTGAATAGTACGAGGTCGATGCAACATATATAAGAAAATGCACCGCTTGGTATGTTTCTATTATCACGCGGTATATACCACAAGATCACACGGTATAGTTTGGGTCCGTGCAGTGTATAAAATACCCATGCAGTATGTGTTAACACCAGGTAGTATAATAGCAATGATACCACATAGTATTGTGGCTTTACCAGCGGTAATAGGCTATAGCCGGTTCCGATTAAAAATCATGGCGGAGGCAGATTAAAACGCTCTTGGGGGAGTCAAAAAACGTTTAAAACATTTTAATTTAGCGTATTAAAACGCCCGTTTTAATTCCCTCGCAAATCCCTAATCACTGGTCATACATTGTAAGAGGTGCTTTTCACATCATCCATACCTAATCCAAGTCTCAAGTTCCTAGGTTCTTCCTTGAAGCTTGGCCATGTGTCTTCAATATGCTTCCATGCAGGAGTGTCTGCGGGAGTTCTCCACTTGCCATTGGTTGATTGATGGGAGGAATGCCATGACATGAACTCTGCAATGGATTTGCACTTGATCATATGTTGGATGCGAGGGATTATGGAAAAATGTCGCAGAACCTTATGAGGCACATCCAAAGTTTTGAGATATGCTCTATATCTTGCCTCTCCATAAGTAAGACACTCTCTTGCCTCCTTATGTGGTCCACGAAACAGAATGCAATCATTGACGCACGCATGGATGCGCTTGTAATCCAATTCTCTAAGAGAGGTCACATGTTGCCTTGCTATATCTCTTGAGGTCGGTAATTTATTCTCCCTTGGAAGCATTTTACACAATAGCCTGCACGTGAAGACCATAAATGAGAAAAAGTATTCGAGTTATTGATCCACTAGCATAATTCACCATGTTTGCAAAATAGACTTTAAAGCTTACTCAAGTAATGTATTCAAAATTACATTGCTCCATCCATAGATGGTTTACAAGTTTAGTATTACAAGGGAGGCATATAGAATAGAGAATGTGCACTGCTCAAACAGTGGAGTCAATGTTGTAGTAAAAAGATCATCCTGCTCTATGCTATCATCCCTACCTGAGGACTAATGGACATATAAATCCCACACCATATCATCAAACACCTCCTCCATGGCCTCATGAGGTAATGGTGGAGGGCTACTATCCCCATCACTCCATGCATCCTAACGGTCCCTCTTGAAGATCCCACCTCATATCGCCGACACTTCCTCTCCCCACGACGAGCATAGGACAACATATGCGGGTGTGGCACTCCATCCTGTATCAAATTAAAAAAGAATCATATATCAAACACATGAATACCCATAGGTATCTTAATCAACCTCAATGCTTTAACACTTACCCGAGATACGATCACATCTCATTCTCCATACTTTGAGATGTGATTGAGTGTAATTCTACATGCATGGTACATGTTTCCTCGACATCGATCACACATACATTTGATTTTTTGCTCCAACCACATTTCATGATGGTGTGGATACAGAGGGATTCATCCTCAATGGAGCTACTCATTGAAGATGAAGACATCCTAGAGATAAACAACCTAAAAAATGTGTTCTTGCTTGAGTTTTAAATGACAAAACTCTGTATCGCATCTAAAAGCGCGTCTAACAGCATGTCTGTACTATGGAACGCATCTAGAACACAATGTAGATGCATTGATAGATGCGCTTTTGGACGCGTAGACTATGAACTGGTTTTTAAACCTACTTTTAGCACGCTTGCTTTCCTTTTGATACTTTTAGCATCGCGCAGCTTGCTTTTCTATTAACACACACAACTCCAGGCATCCACACTCATCTCCAAGCACCCACACTCATCTCCAGGCTTACACACTCATCCCCAAGCATACAAGAGAAGAGGGTGAACAAGGAAGACAAGAAGGAGAGGCAGCTTTGAAGAAGACAAGAAGCTTCCATACCTCTATCCAAGGCAAGTCTCTTGGTAGTTGGTCTTCTCTGGAAGTTGTTCTCTTTGGACTTTCTCGTATGCAGGGAAAGGACATTTTTGGTACTAGTGTTGTTCTTTTTGGGGTCGGGCGCATGTCCTTTTTACCTTTTTCTAAAAAAGTGTCTATCAGAGCACGTCTATAGATGCGTCTAACAGCGCGTCTAATTTTTGGAGAAAAGAGGTAGCTGCATCTATAGATGCGCTGATAGATGCATCTATAGACGCGCTCTAATAGAGTTCCTTTGTTGCATACCCCTTCCTTTCCTTCCTCTTCCCCTTCGCGTTCTCCTTTCCCCTTCCCCTTCCCCTTCCCCTTTCTTCTCTTTCCTTTCTCCTTTCCCTTGCATGCATGTTTAAGTCGAATTTTCAATGCCTTAAGCATTCTTGAGAAAATAAGGGATTGCATGAATGATGGAAATAAGTGATTGCATGAGGGAAATTGGACTGAAGCATGAGGGCAGGATAAAGAAAGAGGGCATGCATGATGGAAATCATGGGATTGCATGCATGATGGAAAGAGGGCAAATCCTCTCTTTCCTATCTTTTTTCCTCTCTTTTCTCCTCTCTTTCCTTCTTTTTTTTCCTCTCTTTTTCTCTCTTTTCTCCTTTCTTTTTCTCTCTTTTTTTTCCTCTCTTTTCTCCTCTCTTTTCCTCTATTTTCTCCTCTCTTTCCTCCTCTCTTTTCCTCTCTTTTCCCCTCTCTTTTCCTCTCTTTTGCTCTCTTTTCTCCTCTCTTTTTCTCTCTTTTTTCTCCTCTCTTTTCTCCTCTCTTTTCCTCTCTTTTCCCCTCTTTTCCTCTCTTTTCTCCTCTCTTTCTCTCTCTTTTTCTCTCTTTTCTTCTCCTTTTTCTCCTCTTTTTTCCTCTCTTTTCCTCTCTTTTCCTCTCTCTTTTTTCCTCTTTTTTCCTCTCTTTTTCCCTCTCTTTTCTCCTCTCTTTTCCTCTCTTTCCCCCTCTCTTTTCCTCTCTTTTTTCCTCTCTTTTTCTCTCTTTTCCTTTCTTTCTTTCTCTCTTTTCCACCCACGTGAAGCTTCAATAGCTTGACATTGAGCAAGCAAATATAGACTTATGTCACTCTAATTCAAAGAATGCAGGAGTTTGTAAATGCTTGCTCAATGTTAGGCTATCTTTTTCTTTGTTATCTTTTCTTGCTTTTTCTTTTGTCCCAATGATTGCATGCATGATGGAAATCTTCTTCTCTTCTTTTCTGCAGTTCATCATGTGGCTAGGAAGCTCTTCAACCTCGCCTGATCTTTAGGATGCCATCTTTTGGGAGTTATATAATATTTTGGGGCACCCTCCCACTCCTCAGGAGTTATAGACATACGTGACGAGTACTCTAAACACCCCCTAGGAGTCACAGTACAGACTCCAAACCACCCCAACCCCACACCAGCTGAGATTACTCGTGGAGTCGAGGCAGTCCAGTAGGCTACAGAGCCACGTCCCTTCTGCCCAATCATCAGGGGTCCCTTCTCCCCTGTAGTCTAGTGTCCCTTCTCCCCGATCATCAGCACTCCCTTCTCCCTTGTGGCTGTCTGGAGCCCCTTCTCCCCCCCTATGGTCAGGAGGTCCTTTTTGCCTCGCAGAGCCGCCAACGTACTCCCGTGCAGTCAAGAGTCCCTTCTCTAAATACGAGTGGCCAACGTACTAGCTCATCACGACAGGGCAGCATGCGTAGTAGTAGGGAGAGCTCTGGGGGATGCATGGCACAGTGCTTTTGGGGGGATAATGGTGGGGGAGGGGATGATTCAGATGATGCAGACATGCCAAAGAGTGATGGTACGATCTTCTATGACATCACTCAAAGAGGAGGCATCTTGATACATGCACAGGGGAAGGACATCATGGCCTTCATGTGCTTTGTGGTTGCTAACAACTACATAGATTGCTTTATTCCATACAAAGAGCATCCAAGCAGGTTGGTTGATGAGACCATCACTGCTGTACGCTCTAGGTATCCCAATCCCCCCAATGTTGAGTTCACAGATAAATGGGTAAAGTCAAAGATTGTTATTATACTTGCTAATAAAAGATCTTCGCTTAAGAGGCATGCACGAGCCGAGATTGCTAAGAGAGAGGGAGGTCAACCACCAAGGAGCCAGCCCCACATCGCTCATAAGCATGAATGGAAGAAAGCAATGAAGGCAGTGAAGGTGGATTCTAGTCTATAGCATGTGGAGGCACGAAGGATCCAAATGGAGCAATATGGAAACGTGCATTTTGGAGTAGGGGGTGTTGAATCATGGGAGGCCCAATTTATAAGTATCGATCTCAAATTATATTGTGTTTATGTGGTTTATTAGGAGGTTGTTTCTTTGTACTAACCCCTCTGCAAATTGTGTCATCTTGCAGCTTGATATCGTGGGAAGGTACCCTACTCCTGTTGAGATAGCCTACCATCATAGACATCGTAGAGGACATACATGGAGGTACTTCTATGATGAGGGGTTGATTACTGAGGAGCAGTATATCCAGGCTACTGGAGCGCTCCCTCAGGTATTTAAAAGTACTTAAATAATGTCAATATTGTAAATAAAGATTTGATTTTTCATACATTGAAAGGGGAGAGGGCAGCAAGGTCCACTAATTGTGGGATTCTTGTGATGCAACATAGGGAGTTGAAATCTTTGCCCCTATGTCTCCAATGTTTGGAGCCTTGCTTCACACCCACGTTTGGCAAGGCACGTGGGTTGCCCTATTGGTGAATGGGCGACCTCGTGCCGCATTCATTTCATTTGGTACTTCACTTCATTTGGAGGAGAATCACTTCCCATGAGGTTGAGTTCACATCCACGAGGCTATTGCCTAGGAGCTTTTGGACACAACTGCTTTTAGACACAAGGTCACTCGAACATTCACCTCCCTTGCTCCCTTTGTATTTTTACAAAATCAACCTTCACCTAGTACAACATGAACGGTAGTTGAACCAGAGAACACCTACAAGAGCTGCAAACTTGTGACTCTACTAAACAATCTTTAAAATCCAAAAAGCATGGACTTCATATATGCTTTTAAAGGTTTCTCGAACTTCTTGCTCCAACTTCCAAGAATTACAATCTCGGAGACTTTGATGTTGTGATCACTCTAGTGTCTAGAACCTGCTTTCCCTCGACTCTTCCACTCCACTTCTGTATGACTCTGATAGGCCGGCTGTCGCTCCTTCGCATTCATGATTTGGAGCCGCTTAAAACAGTAGCTACAACGTCGGCGTTTAGCCGTACAAGTCGCATTGGCCCTAGCCTTAAGAGGGGAAAAATGTGTGCCTGAAACTTATTGCTTCGCCTTCACATTGATGTTTCGACTCTTGGGTTGTCGTCTGTGCATTCGAGCGACTCTTTCCTTATCTTAGCCAAGATATTTGCGATGAAAGCGTCACACTTCTTGTTTAGATCATCAAGGTCTTCTATGGGAGACATATTCTGTCCATGAGCTCCCTTAACCATAGAAGTGCCACCCATCTGCTCACTTCCCCTTACGGACTTTGTGGCCATTTCGGCGACTTTGTGATCCGATTTGCTACGAACCATGCGGCCGCTCGTGGTTACAGCAGCCATTCTGCCATAAGATTTGCTTCGGACCATGCGGCCGCCCGCCTTCGAAGTAGCTGGCTTCTTGAGCGGCGTCTCGGAAGCTAGTTTTGTGACAAGGAAGCTTCTCGTCTGCTCTTGAAGCCCAGGGTCACTCTCTGCAATGGTGGGCAGAGAAGACTGTATGGGCACGACAGCCGATTGATCTTCGTAGTTCTGAATGAGCTCCGGAACGGTGGATGCTGTTGATGGTTCCGAAGCGGGCTTTGGTGAAGAAGGCGATGGTCGGCGGGCGCAGAATGAGGAGTCGGCATCGGACGATGCAGGGGAGGAGACTGACGAAAAAACAATGGCTAGGACAATGAAGTTAGTGATAACAAAGATAGGGGCGGGTGTCAGGAAGTTGGAAAGGACGTGGAGAATGTCAAAGCATGGGGTAAGGAAGCGGGGGAAGGTGGCAAAGAGGGCAATGGAGAGACTAGGTAGGAAGAGCGGAATAGAGACGTGCTTGAGAAAAAGCGCAATTGCAAGCTTGATGCTTTGGATGCAGGCGAGGAGTAGGGAGTTCGCCATTTCTGTTCAATTCTGCTTGGAAATTTAAGAGAGAGAGTCGAGAGCTGCTACTAGTTTGGCCTAGCTGAAGCGTGAACTGAAATATGGAACGGCGTCTTCTCTTCTCCTCTTATACACAAGCCAAAGTACCAGTGACGCCATGCTTGCCAAAATATCTTTAGCCAATGTAAGGGTTGGGGACAGGGGTGTCCCGGGCCGATCTTTTTTTTGCGGCAAAGGTGTGTTGTAGGCGGAGTACCTAGTCAAAGTATGTTATTGGATATGCGCTTTGATCAGCCTTGCTGCAGCTTCCGCGCGCAATATTCGGCGCAATATTGTACCCGGATATCGTTGTTTATTTACGTTCAAACATGCTTTCCGCCCCCTGATTCGCAAAAATCAGTCAATCAACAAACTGCGTCCCGATTCCCTGCACAGCGCAAGCTCTTCCAGCCTTGGTTAACTTGACAAAACTAAAACAGTCTTCAAATAAAAGGTTATTTTAAATAACTGCCTCGTTCTCAGCGTTCACTGCAAAACGTTGCAAGCACAATAATCACTAGGCGAAAGGGTCTCTATTACGCATCAGGAAAGTCCTAATGCGTTGAAAACAATCGGTAACAACCTGGATATTAAACAAAATGAGACAAGGATACCAGCGGAGGGGAAATACTTGAGTAAAGACAGCGTCGCTCGGAGGCGTATGAAGGTGCCCTCGAATCCATACAAGTTTTGTTTGAGCTTAAGCATGATATTGGAGATCAGCTGGGCCTTTTGTAATCCACAGATTCGCCGGATGCAATATTTTGCTGTGACAAGCATGCAATGCATGAAAAGTAGAGCACGTACTTTCGTCCCTTTCAATAAGTACATCCGATTGAACACAGAATTCCACATCCGATTGAACAAAGAATTCTAAGGCACCTGGTGTGTCGCTTTTTCTGCAAAACTTTACCCTTAGAAAACTTGAAAAACACTCTAAACGTGGAGATGTTGGCAAAGGTACCAACGCCGGGCAACTATAAAATACGAGGAAGCGTGCAATGTAGTTTCGTCCCGTCTGGGCAAAGTGCCTTGTACAGTGTGAAGTCGATACTTGGACGAAAACAGCGTTTGAAGCGGACCTGCAATTTTCAGCCTGACAAAGTGGCAACTCTCCGTCAGCCCACTCATGTTTCAACTAGTGCTCCAAGTTTTCACCACCTGACTGGCCATTCTGTCTAGTCATCTGTTTTTTTTTTCTATCTGATAATCTATCTCAGTTTATTCATCTGCAAATTTCTATTCTATCTGCAAAAAACTATTCAGTTTTCCGCCTCCTCCGTCAGCCCACTGATCTGTCTCTTCGTATGCAAATTTCTATTCGATTTCATGATCTAGCTCCCAGCTTTCGCTAGATTCATTATCCTGTAAATTCCTAATCCACCTGATGGTCTCACCTCTCCCGAGTCCCCATCTCCTCCTACCCCAGCTTCTCACTACTTGCGTTCCTTTCCGGCAACGTTCCTTAAAATCCTTGTATGACTCGTACGCCTCAAACGATGTTGGTATGTAAACGATGTTGGTATGTCCGTTTTATGGTCTGACACCGTGTTAGCATCAGAAGTCATTAAGAAATTGATTACCATAAACAAGATGTCTAAAATTAATTTTGAGAATTCCAAAACATTAGTGCTACAAGTAATTGAAATTTCAAGCTTTCATACTAAATTGACTATATTCTACGTGCAAAGGCTAAGCTTACACGAGTAGCTATCAAGAGATGCTTTAAATCTATGTAAATCTTATGGTGACCTATTTGAAGTTTATGAAGGGTTAAAACCAAGTTCATAAACAAAAAAGTACCGTAAAGCATGTAATTTTAAATCAAATTTCACAAAGGAGTAAGGCCCCATACATGAAAAAATAGGATTAGTCATGTTGAGTATGACAAATAAGTATCTAGTAGTAACAAGTAGTAAAAAATACAACTATAAACATGGATTTAAAAGTACGTTAAAAATAAAATAAAATACATACTTTTTGTTTAAAAAACGTGGCCTAACATCCTAAATGCCAAAAAACACGTTTCTTTACACCGGTTGTCGACCGAGAGCATACCACACGATTTGTCCTCATATCGTGTGGTATGTTCCTACAGACATTGCGCGGTATAGAACCATACATACCAAGCGATATGAGGGTCCCCGCATGGTCCCACACCAATACCGCATGATTTTTTCTAGGGCTTCATGAGACACCGTTGCGTGACGTGCCATACCGTGTGGTGTATGTCATGTCAACACGTGTGTCATCACAAACTATCTGATTTACCATAAGCTGTATTCGTGGCCATTGAGATACCGCATGGTCGGGAGCTATACCACACATTGTCATTGCAAAGTCTTATAAAAGGACCTCGAACCTTCCACTATCGCACTTGCGCATACCTGTTGCTTTCTCTCGCTTGCTCTGTTGTTCCTCTTTGGGTGAGTTGTTCTTTTTTACTCTTTGGTGTGGGTCAGTTGGGCTAGGTGATAACCCGCCTTAGTCGGTCGAATTCACCTCATCTTGGTGGCTGACTATAGGCTGTTAGAGAGGGAAATAGAGAGAGGGAGGGAAAGAGAGAGACAGAGAGGAAAAGAGAGAGAGAGAGAGAGAGAGAGAGAGAGAGAGAGGGGGGGGGGGAGGGAGAGTAAAAGAGAGAGAGAGAGAGAGAGAGAGAGAGAGAGAGAGAGAGAGAGAGAGGAAAAAAGAGAGAGGGAGAGTAAAAGAGAGAGAGTGAGGGAGAGATGCTTATTTATGTATTAGTCAAGCTAGGAGATGATCCACTTCGGCCGGTCAGATTTGCCTCGCCTCAACTGATGTTTATAATAGTATAGTAAAGATCGAAGCTGAGTGATGGCTTGCATCTACCAGTCGGTTCCCCCCGCTTTGATCTTCTTATATATCATATCTATGTATGTACATAGGTGTCAATAGAGCCAGGTTTTATCCGAGAGATGGCCAGCTTTTGCCAGTCAGTTCATCCCGATAACAACCCTTCCCAACCAGATGTGTGATTAGCAAAGCTAATCTAGATCATCTTAGTCATGTGATGTTGTTATATGTTTCCTGTTCTAGCCTCCACCAGCTGATAGATTGACACTTCATAGTGACTTTATATTAGTAGATCACGTAGTGAGCTGCTATAGTCGTGGATTATGTTGTGAGCTATGAATTAGAGCTACGAATTACTTAACATAATATACCATTACCTTGGAAAGCAAAACGTATTTAGTAGTTTATTATTCTAAGGATCGGAGGTTATGTGAAAGTTATTTCGAAACATTACAATTAATGGTGTTGCATGTTGCTTGTGAGTGGTTTAATTTACACTAGCATTGCAAATTTGCATGTGTATTTCGGGCACCTGTTCTTTATTTTGAAGAAGTTTGAGCGCTTACGAAATGATTGTTGCATGCACTAGATCACCACACCCATCCTTGATGGCAACACAAGAGCAGTTGAAGACTGAGGTTCTGATGCTTGTTCGTAAGACAACGATGGAACACTTGATAGGATTGAGTGATGAAGAAATTCGGGCCCGTGCGACCTCAAAATTTTTACGCGATCAAATGCTAGCCTGAGTATTTGACCTTATGTACATGAGGTCGCCTAGACGTGGCCGAATGGCACGGTCGGATGTTAAAGTGATAGTTGGTCAATATTTTCCTCATGTATTGGGAGATCCTATAGGTCAATGGGAATTATATGCAAAGGTGAACAATGCAGCCTTGCCTATCCATGGAGAAGAGAAGCTTGCACTTTGGACGTCTGAATGGAAGGCATCGCAGATTTCTAATCATAGAAAAAATACGAAGGGGAAAGGGTCTATTGGAAAGGCAACAGCTAGTGCCCTGGCCCATATGCCCAAGATGGCTAATGGGGTACAAGCAAATGCCAATCCACAGCCCAAGCTAAAGGGAGAGCACAGATAGAATTATGTACTGCATTTGTTGACATGTGCTCCCACACAATGCACTTTCCATTGCTAGCACTAACCTTGCACGAGCCGTATTACGGAGGTCGTGGGTGTCCCAGGTCTTAGGCCAACATCTTGGTATGCTGGCAAGAAGAGTAATAGAGACGATGCCCATGCTCATCATAGAGCTATCTATCGTGTATTTGGGGTACTCACACACCTAAGAGCTTTGGGTCATCACTCCATTTTTCAATGGTGGAAGTGTGCACAATATGCTGATGTGCCTCCCACAACGTTGCGAGACATATGTGAGATAAGTTAAGACCACACATCAAAGAGAATAACCTCGCTTTGACTAGAACTCTCCAGTCACCAAAGTGCAAGCAAGGTTATTTTGTCACCATGGATTGTCCATTGCTATTGCTATTGCTAGTGGTTTGCGAGTAGTCCACGAACAAAGATATGCGCACACCTATCTACAAGAAACCAACTATATGTTCGACTTCATGGGGGATGACGAGTCTGTCTGAGTAGGGATTATTGATTGGGGAAGAAGCCTCCACTGTACTGAAAGTAGATATCCACAAGACTTGGCTTATACTCCTCCAAAGGCATTTCCATGGTTAGCATCAGAATTATATGCTAGTATGCAATTACACGTACAAATCCTAGGGGCGCATGGGCACCAGAGTCAATTTTTTTTGCCATTGGTTGGCTATTTAGGAAAATTGCCAACTTTCTCATAGATGCTGCATAAGGTCTTGGTGACCGTCTTGGTGAAGGGAGACATTGCAGTCAAACTCTTGGTTGATTATGGAAACTCGTTATGCAGGATTGATCCAAAGGAGAGACCTACCATGGAAGTAGTTATGACAAAAATGCATAGTTTCAATGTAAACGAGGATGTGGCAATGCGACCCAGTGAGGAAATGAAGACATGTTGTTGAACATAAGCTACATCTTTTTTGAGCTTGACCCATATGACTGCAATTTGATTACCAAATTTGTGATGTCCTTGTATTGTACACATGGATTAAAACAAGTTCCTATAACATGTATCTCTAGTTCGATTGTAACAATTTACAAGAGTTTACCTATTTTATTTTTACAATTTAATCCATCATGGTTATTAATCCACTATCAAAATAGTTGGATAAATTGTCAGATCTTGTAATTTGCATAAGTATGTTATAATTAAATGTTTGAATAACACGTCACTCACTCAATTTTGGCATGGTAGTTAGATCTTCACTCGCTCTCTCACTCCCCATGGCATCCTCATCGCAATGATCAACACAAGTTGCATACGAGTCCTAGCACCAAAATGTGAGGGGAAAGCAAGCATTGAAACATGTAATAGACATGGCCGATGCTACCCTGCTACCAACAAGGAGAGATGAGGCTCACACAATTGCTAACTCAAGTGTCTTTCATGATCCAAACAGTTGAAAGATTGATCGGATCAACACCATGGTCTCAAATGATGACATAGCTATTGTGTGGGATTGTGGCGATGCCTCACATGGACGGTAGCCCATAAAAAATTATCACCACCTAGCTATGAGAGAGAATGCATATCATATTCATTGCATGATCAAATCAGAGAAGCCTCATAGTGGGGCCATGCCACTCTATTTTGCAAAGATGTTGTATGCAAAGTTTGTGCTCGACATGCCTGTAGACTTCGCCTCCTCTCCTCGAACACATAGCAACCAAGGACAACTGCCGCCACCGTTATCCTCGTTATTGCATCACCACCCATTAACGTGGGAAGCTCAGCTTTAGGTGAGTGAAGCACATGCCAATTTGTTCCATCTGTGCTCATAGTTGTTATATCATACATAATGTACTCATTAGCCATGTATTGCGCCTGTGTAGTTTCTGTGACAAGCTATGAGCTATTTATGAACATGCGTGAAGCTGCGGGAGATGAAGTTGTAGAGGGGGGTGATGATGCAGAGGGTCCACAGCTAGCAAGCAGCCAACAATGCAAAGTGCTGCAACAAGGGAAGATCTCACATTTCCAAGCATGATAATGTGTGATGCTATGTTTGAATATTTATGAGTGATGAGTGAGAAAGAGCAGCTCCTCATTGAAGTTAATCGCTTGAATGCAATGCTCCAACAGTCCGAACACAAGCAAGACATCGAAAATGCCTACAAGGAGCAATGCCGCATCTTCACTGCATATCCTCAACAAGTGCGAGATGCACAAGCCGCACTCCAACATATTGAAGATGGAGGCCATCTTTGTAACTCGGATCCTAATTTTGTGGGCCTGGTTGTTAGAAAACCCTCCACCCTTCTGATGCATATTACCTTTGTGGATGATGGGCCTTTATGTCCAATATGCCAAGATCCTTTTGATATGACAATCGGTTTCTATGCGCTCTTGTTGACTCTGTTCCAACATGAACTTATGTAGGAAGGGAAGCTGATACAACTTTGTGATACAACTTTGTGTCACAACTTTGTCTTACAACTTCTAGATACAACTTTGTGTTACAACTTTGTGTAACAACTTTGTGTTGTACAACTTCTACATGTAGAGAGAGAATGTGTTACAACTTTGTGTTACAACTTTGTGATACAACTTTGTGTTACAACTTTGTGATACGACTTTGTGTTACAACTTTGTGTTACATGCAGAGAGAGAAGCTCTCCAACTTGTATAAATACCCCATAATGGAATGAAGCCCACACTCTTTGGGGCATTGTGTTGAGTCTACTTTGGTATTCCAAGCATTTGTCTCAAGTGTCCATGCTTCCTTGCACTGTACGTCCAAAAGCATGTCCTAAACTTGCAACTCCTCCTCCCCTCTCCTCCAACCTTGCAACCCATCCTCTCCCTCTCCTCCTCCCTCCTCTTCCTTCCTCCTCCTCCTCCTCCCTCCTCCTCCTCCTCCCTCCTCCTCCTCCTCCTCCCTCCTTCTCCTCCTCTCTCCTCCTCCTCCCTCCTCTCTCTTCTTTCCCCCATGCTCTTACACCTTCTTCCTCTCCCACTCCTATGCTCCCCTAAACCCTTTGTTCCTCAACCCTTAAAACTCCATGATCTACGAGGGAGACGAGTTCTCCACCATGTACTCTACCCTAACCTTGGAACCTTCTTCTAAGCCCTGAAACCTCCTTCTAAACCCTCGAACCTCCTTCTGAACCTTGGAGCCTCCTTCTGAACCCTAGAACCTCCTTCTAAACCCTGGAACTCTTTCTAAACCCTGGAACCTCCTTCTAAACCCTAGAACCTCCTTCTAAACCCTTAAACTCCTCCTAAACCCTACAACCCCCAATGAAGGCGAAAGCCTTCATTACCTCAACAAAGATGATTTACGTTCCTTTTACTCATGCATGCACTTTGTTTGCTTACCACACTTAAGCCTACGTCTCTCATCGAAACATGACTCGAGGTCCTAAGTTACACATATACTACAACCGACAATCCCAATATATCTGTAGGTGACAGAAAGCCTCGGAACCCTGCAAACATAGAAAATCCAACTCTTCCTACAAAAGCAGTAGGAAAGAGCCAACATTTGGTGCCACTGCAAACCATGCTATGAACCATGTTGTGAGGTACTTTGCATCTGGGCGTGGGTCACATTTGGTGATCAATCTCTTCATCTTTCCCAGGTATGTGCGTACATCTTCCCTCCGGCCTTGTTCGATCTTGCTGAGTTGGAGAGCGGGATCGTCTTATAGCCTCTCCGTTTGAAAGCATCATTTGAATTCAGTTTGAAGTAGGTCCCATGTGGCACGTTCTTCCACGAGAAGGTCGAGGTACCATTCTGATGCTTCATCAGTTAAGGCCATTGGAAACCAAGCCACCTTGGTTTCATGCCAAGAAATGCTACAGCTCGATGCACAATTGCAACCACTAAGCCTCCACCAATAGCACCAACCCGAGCTCGAGACACCAAACCTGAGGAAAGATCAACACCAGAGCTAGAGACCACATCAGCAATCGAATCGCCCATCGATGCCATGCCTGTCGATGAGCCCCAAGGAGAGCTAGTGCCAGATCAGCAGTATGACTATTGTACACAAGGGACTGAAATGCCATTGGAACAACCTCCCCCAAGTACTACAGAATCATTGGGATGGCTACATGGGCACCACTTATATCAGCAATATCGCCAGACCTCATCACCGTTTGTCATTCTCCAACATCAAGCTAGCCAAATGATCCAAATGTCAGAACTATTCACTAGCTTGGCCAAGGAAGCATATGCAAGAGAATTGGAAAGGCAGACTGCATCAAAAATCGAAGACAAATTCCAGGCAATCGCCATAGAGGTCAAGGCACTTCGGGCACAGATAGATGAGAAGGAGATAGAAGAAGTGCGCATGAACCAGGCTCTCCAAGCTCAAGAGAAGGCAGTAAGGGATGTGACCTCCAACCTCCACCAAAGGCAAACACAGCTGACTGCAGTAGTAGAAGCAACGGCAATCTTATAGACCTACTATAACTCCTTGACATCTGCACATGCGCAACAAATGGAGGTAGTGGCACAAGCTCAAGTCACTCTCATTCACAAAGAAGAAGAGCTCCAGGATTGCAAAGACAAGCTTGAAGACATGAAACAATCTTTGGCAGTACGTGCCTTCAGCATTGATGAGCTTACAAGGGAATGCCGACTCTTAAAAGACCAACTTGCTATTGTTCAAGAGGCCAGCACTTCACAAGCCCAAGTCTTGGACCAATGGTCCAATACCACTGAAGACATTCCTCAACAAGCAAAAGTCACCTTGCAAATGAAAAAGCTTAAGGAGGCATACACAACCATCTACCATCAGTACAAAGAAAAAATGAATGAGATGCCTACTCCTCCCTCCTCCTCCTTCCTCCTCCTCCTCCCTCCTCCTCCTCCTCCTCCCTCCTCCTCCTCCTCCTCCTCTCTCCTCCTCCTCCCTCCTCTCTCTTCTTTCCCCCATGCTCTTACACCTTCTTCCTCTCCCACTCCTATGCTCCCCTAAACCCTTTGTTCCTCAACCCTTAAAACTCCATGATCTACGAGGGAGACGAGTTCTCCACCATGTACTCTACCCTAACCTTGGAACCTTCTTCTAAGCCCTAGAACCTCCTTCTAAACCCTGGAACCTCCTTTTGAACCTTGGAACCTCCTTCTGAACCCTGGAACCTCCTTCTAAACCTTGGACCTCTTTCTGAACCCTGAAACCTCCTTCTGAACCCTGGAACCTCCTTCTAAACCCTGGAACCTCCTTTTAAACCCTTAAACTCCTCCTAAACCCTACAACCCCCAATGAAGGCGAAAGCCTTCATTACCTCAACAAAGATGATTTATGTTCCTTTTACACATCCATGCACTTTGTTTGCTTACCACACTTAAGCCTACGTCTCTCACCAAAACATGACTCAAGGTCCTAAGCTACACATATACTACAACCGACAATCCCAATATATTTGTAGGTGACAAAAGCCTCGGAACCCTACAAACATAGAAAACCCAGCTCTTCCTACGAAAGCAATAGGAAAGAGCCAATAGCTCTCATGCCACCATTAGTTTCACCTGGTATGCTTGGCAAATACGTTAAAGGTTAGGAGTGCATGTCCAGCCTATAATGCTCCTCAGGCCAAGAAATTGTATGACGTTCTTGGCATTGGAGCAACCTTTCCAACAAATTCTCAGTTGTGGAAACTATAATTTCCACATAACCGTATATTGTAATGACAGATATCAATTTTGTATATAGATTTTGGAGATGATGCAATGAATATGTTCTCATGCTTTATTTTGTATTTGCAAATTATTATCTTTTTTTAACCTAAAATATAGTTTTCAGAGCTGAATTTTTGATGTTACAATATTATTGACTGTTGAATGATTTTAATTATTGAGTTTTTACCAATTGATATTCTCCAGACACACCCCCATCGCAAAATGGTTGATAGTCTTGCTCTCTGTCCTGGCTACCCTCGTCTTGATGGTGCTCCTATGTGGTCTATTCACTGTTCTATTGAACAATTGCTACCCACTGTTGCAATTGTTCCTGTGGACAACCGTCTTGACCACAACAGCATAATGCATCCATAGACATGCGTATAGATGCATTTCTTGAATTAAAAAAAAAAAGGAGATGGGCGCATCTATTTACACGTCTATTAGAGCATCTAAAGACCCATGTCTACAAAACCGCATCTATAGGCATGTCTATATAATAGGCAGACGCACCTATGGATGCACTATTAGTAGATGCTCTGTAGAAATTAAAAAAAATAGAAAGACGTGCTAATAGATGCTCTGTAAAATTTAAAAAAAATGTGTGGTTGAACAGAATGCTGTGTGGTTGCAGGAATCCCATTTCTATAGTGTGCAATTCAATTCTTACAAGCAACCACATTTTAATTTGCACGATTACATGCATGTCTATAGCTGATAATTATAATTCGGAATAAAACATTACAACTCCAAAATGTTTAGTTCACAAGGCATTCATTGATAGAGCATTGCACAAGGAAATTGAATGCTAAAAAAATAAGAGGAGTGTATATTAATTCGTAGCCCAAAAAGTGCTTGTATATCCATATAGAACAAAGCCAAGCCATAGCTATGGCTTCAAGTACAAAAAATAAGAGGAGTGAATAGACAAGAGAGACATGAAGCCAAGCCAATGGCTTCAAGTACAAAAAGAGTAGAGCACTAATTCTAGCACTACTTCTATAACTAATCTAAGTCATCCACATCCTCGCTCCCTTCTTCATCGCCTTCTTCATTGCCTTCTTCCTCCTTAGTATCCTCGCCTTCTTCCTCCTGAATATGCCCAAGGGCCTGTAAACAAGGGATAACATGTATCAAAGTATAAAAAATCAAATCTTTATTTACAACATTGACATTATTTAAGTACTTTGAAATACCTAGGGGGCGCTCTAGTAGCTCCGATATATTGCTCCTCAGTAATCAACCCCTCATCATAGAAGTGCCTCCATGTATGTCATCTACAATGTCCACGATGGTAGGCTGTCTTGGCAGGAGTAGGGTATCTGCCCATGATATCAAGCTGCAAGATGACACAATTTGCAGAGGGGTTAGTATAAAGAAACAACCTCCTAATAAACCACATAAACACAATATAATTTGATATCTATACTTACTAATTGGGCCTCCCATGATGAAATACCCCTTGCTCCAAAATGCACATTTCCATATTGCTCCATTTGGATCCTTTGTGCCTCCACGTGCTACAAATTGGGGTCTACCTTCGTTGCCTTCATCGCTTTCTTCCACTCATGCTTATGAGCGGTGTGGGGCTCGCCCTCTCTCTTGGCAATCTCGACTAGTGCTTGCCTCTTAATCAAAGATCTCTTATTGGCAAGTATAATGGTAATCTTTGACTTTGCCCATTTCTCTGTCAACTCAACATTGGAGGGATTGGGATACCTAGAGCATATAGCATTGATGGTATCATCAGCCAAACTTTTTTTTTGCTCTTTGAATGGAATAAAGCAATCACTATAGTTTTTAGTAACTACAGAGTGAATGAAGACCATGATGTCCTCCTCCTGTGCATCCATCAAGATGCTGCCTGTCATAGTGATGTCATTGAAGATCATACCATCACCCTCTCGCATGTCTGTATCATCTGAATCATCCTCATCCCCACCATTACCCCCAAAGCACTGTGCCATGCATCCCCTAGAGCTCTCCCTACTACTACGTCTACTACCCTGTCATGTGATGAGCTAGTACGATGGGCACTCGCCTTTGGAGAAGGGACTCTCGACTGTACAAGAGTATGCTAGCAGCTGTATGAGGCAGAAGGGCTTCATGACCATAGGGGAGAAGGGACTCTTGATGACCGAGTAGAAAGTTGGTAGCTCTGCCGCCTCTTGGGTTGTCTTGACTCCACATGAGTAATCTTAGCTGGTGTGGGTATGGGGTGATTTGGAGCTTGTACTTCCGACTCATGGGGGGTGTTTTGAGTGCTTGTCATGTATGTGTATAACTCCTTTTGAGTGGGAGGGTGCCCTAAAATGTTATTTAATTGCTGTAATAAGGCATCTCGAGGATCAGGCAAGGCTTCTGAAGAGCTTCCTGGCCACATGATGAACTGCAAAAAAGAAGAGAAGAATATTTCCACCATGCATGCCCTCTTTCCATATGCATATACTAAAAGAGTTATGCCAATTTCCCAATTTCCCTCATGCAATCCCACGATGTCCATCTTGCATGCCCTCTTTCTTTATCCTGCCCTCATGATCCAGTCCAATTTCCCTCATGCAATCCCTTGTTTCCCTCATGCAATCCCTTATTTCCTCATGAATGCTTAAGGCATTGAAAATTTGACTTAAACATGCATGCAAGTGAAATAAAGGAGAAAGGAAAGATTAATAAAGAGAAGAGAAAGAGAAGGAAGAATGGAAGGAGAAGGGGGATGGGAGAATGGAAGGAGAAGGGAGAATGGATTAAGGAGAAGGGAGATGGGAAGGGGAAGGGTAAGGGGAAGGGGACGGACAGAGAGAAGGAGAAGGAGAAGCAGAAGCAAAGGTCGGTACTATATGCAAAGGTTGGTCTATCGGAGCGCATCTACAAGCACGGCTACATAGATTATCGAAACTTTAACGTGCTATTAGACACGCTCTAATAGACAAATCTGGACAAAGAGCTAACAACGGCAGACGTCCAACCCCAAAAAGAACAAAAGTACCCAAAAACATTCTTTCCTGCATGCGATAAAGGACGAATCTGAAGAGAAAAACTTTCAGAGCAAGAAACATCATAGATTGAGAGAGAAGATCAACTGACAAGAGACTTACCTTGGATAGAGGTATGAAAAGCTTCTTGTCTTTCTTCAAAGCTTCCTCTCCTTCTTCTCTTGTGGCTTCCTTCTTCATCCTCTTCTATTGTATGCTTGGGGATGAGTGTGTATGCTTGGAGATGTGTGTGCCTGAAACTGAGTGTGTATGCTTGGAGATGAGTGTATTGAAAGGTTTGCAAGCACAGTGGAGTTTGAAAATGAGCAAAATGTAGGTTTAAAAACTAGCCTGTGAATCTAAAAGCACATCTAATAGTGCATCTACACTGTGTTTTAGATGCGCCTATAGATGCATTCCACAATACCGGATGTAGTGCCACACCCGCATATGTTGCCCTATGCTCATCATGAGGAGGCAAAGCATCGACGGTATGAGGTGGGATCTTTAGGAGGGACCATTATGGATCCATGGAGTGATGGTGATAGTAGCCCTCCACCTTACATCATGAGGAGGTGGTGGAGGAGGAGTTGTTCGATGATATGGTGTGAGATTTATTTGCCCATCACTCCTTAGGTAGGGATGATAGCATGGAGCAGGATGATCTTTTTATTGTAGCATCAACACCAGTGTTTGAAGGGTGCACATTGTTTGTTCTACGTGCCTCCCTTGAGTTACTAAACTTGCGGACCTTCTATGGATGGACCAATGCAAGTTTGAATGTATTACTCAATTAAGTTTTAATTTCTATTTTGCAAACATGGTGAGTTATGCTAGTGGGTCAATTACTGGAATACTTTTTCTCATTTATGGTCTTCACGTGCAGGCTATTGTCTAAAATGCTTCCAAGGGAGAATAAATTACCGACCTCAAGAGATATGGCAAGGCAACATGTGACCTCTCTTGGAGGGTTGGATGACAAGCGCATCCATGTATGCATCAATGATTGTGTTTTATGTCATGGACCACATAAGGAGGCAAGAGAGTGTCCTACTTGTGGCGACACAAGATATAGCACAGATCTCAAAACTTTGGATGTGCCTTGTAAGGTCACGTGACGATTTCCCATAATCCCTCGCATCCAACATATGTTCAAGTGCAAATCCATTGCAGAGCTCATGTCATGGCATTCCTCCCATCGATCAACCGATGGCAAGTGGAGATCTCATGCAAACACTCTTGCATGGAAGCATATTGAAGACACATGGCCAAGCTTCAAGGAAGAACCTAGGAGATTGAGATGGATTGGGTATGGACGGTGAACCCATTTGGTCTAAAAAGCATCTCTTATAGTGTAGGCTAGTGATATTGGTGAATTATAGTATTCCACCCTCTATGGCGATTATGAAAGGACATGTTATGTTATCCCTTCTAATTCCAGGGAAACATAAAGTCAAAAACCCATATGTTTATCTAGAGCCTTTGATTGATGAGCTAGAGATACTTTGGAGAGGTATTGAGGTGCATGATGTGAGCAAGCCTCCTTTGTCTCACAAGACTTCAAATGCAAGGCAGTTTTGATGTGGACGATGCATGACTTTCCAAGCTATGGCGAGTGTTCAAGTAAGCATTGAACTTTTAATTATGAGTAGGCAATCGATGTGGCACCCTAAACCCACCTTGCTTATGCAATTGCATCTATTGTTTAGGTCTCACTACATTGGATTACCATGCATGTTCTGGTTATGGTCCTTCATGGGCAGACGCATTGAATAAGGTCATCTATGAGAATCACCCACCTTATCATCGTAGATATGTCGCCCCTTGGAATGAAGTCCCCCCATAGTCACTCACTACAGGAGATTGGATGAGTATTTGGGGCCTTTCCACAACTCCTCCACGTGGCATGAGCCGGTAAGGGTTTGTAACTATTGTGTGCTATATTGAATGGAAATAAAGATTTCACACTAATACCATCTTTTGTTTAGATAGTCCATCTTTTATCGGCTACCATATTGGTCCCACCTCAAGATTAATTACCTGCTTGATCCCATGCATATCTTCAAGAATGTGGCATCTACCATTTGGGAACATTTGAATGGGACATGGGATTCTGCAAGCATAAGGAAGGATCTATGCACCATAGGGAGGATGCATGAAGCTTGGACACAAGAGAGGCCAAATGGGCATGTCTTTTTAACCTGTGCACCATGGAAGTTATCAAAGCTAGAGATGGTAGCGGTGAAGCAGGCTATCACTGCAATTTGTACTCCTACTAGATGCATGAGGTGTTTGAAAGGGGCCTTCACAAAGAGTAAGAAAAGAGGTGTAGAGCAATTATAGATCTTGAAATCTCATGATTGGCACAAGATGCTCCAAGTAAGTATAACTTGGGATCCTCTCTTTGTCCTTCCAAATTTGTGAGTGTAGAAGCAACTAATCAACCATCGCTCATGTGTTCAGTTCATACTACCTATGAGCATTTCTCATAGTGCATTGAAGGCCGTGAAGGATTGCATTTACAAGATGGGAGAGCTTCTGAGGTACTTTACACTATACAAAATGTGAAGTGTATCAATGCGTGATGCAAGGTATTCATATTACTAATATGGTGCACTTTTTTCTTTCTAGGTATGTGAGCTCAAAGGAAATAGATTCACCACGCTTGAGGATGCTTGAGTTATGTTAGTGGAGCTGGTTTGTTTAGTGGAGGAGACCTTTCCATGTTCTATTCTCATAATCCAATTATATCTCATAGTGCATTTAGTGGATGCGATTGCTATATATGCAGCACTATACATGCATGATGGTTGTTCTTCCTCGAGCGCTTCATGAAAACCTTGAAGCGTTTTGTGAGGCAAAATGCAAGGCCCGAAGGTAGCATGGCCAAGGGTTGGTTGGTACAAGATCATTTGTATATATTTCTAAGTTTCTTGTTGATGTGGATAGCTCTCTCCCATGACTATGGAGAGATGATGAAGATCTAAGGATGACCTCTATTGTGCCTCAAGGAAAAGGACAGAGTAAACTAATGGACATAGAGTTCCTTAATAATCTAAACCTCTATTGCATGCTTAATAGTGATGTGATGAAAAGATGGGTGACAAGATATGAGGATGCAAAGGCAAGAAGACAAGTAGAAAGGGCCCTCTTTTGTACACACCACAGATCTCATGCGCCATATCCTAAGCATCTAAGAGAACTTTCAAAGGATTTTCATGTGGATTGTCTACTTGATAAAATGGGAAGAGAAGAGAGAGACTAGGGGATGCATATCACAATGGAAGAATGGGAGTATGCTAGAGGATGCATGAAAAAGGTCGGTATATAGAATGTCATGCATAAGTTAGGAGCTTTCAGCAATTTAGATTGCTTATTCAATTGATTTTGTCTTGGTGTAGTGTACTATGTTCAATTCTATATGGTGTGAAGGCAAGCATTTTCAGACACAATGGATTGATGATAAGAGAAACACACAAGATTGTAGCATCATTGCTAGCTTTAAGGGATCCAATGGAGCCATGGTGGATGATTATTGTGGCATAATCCAAGATATTATTGGTCTTGACTTTCGGCACTTCTTTGTGTATGTTTTGGATGTCAAGTGGTTTAAGGACGTGGTGGAAAGAGGCCTTAATGCAACAATCAAATGCCATGCAAGTGGCTTTGTAACTATTGACTCCACAAAGTTTTGGCAAAACAAGGACACACTAGTACTACTGCAACAATGTGAACAGGTCCTGTACACATATATAAAAATACTTACTTTTGAATATTTGATACCTTCAATGCAAGGAAAATAACATGTTTGTATTTGTGTTGAATTAGATTGTTTATCAAAAAACCAATGGTCGATAATAATAGGTGGTGGCACATCATACCTATTATGCCACATTCCAAAGTGATGTATAGTACATTTACTAATATGGAGTGTATGGAGGATGATCATGGCCATGGAGGTGATGATGATCGTGATACGAGAGAGGAAGATGATCATGAGATAGTACATATATTTAGGCCATTACCCATGAGGACGAGCCTGTCATTGGTGATGTTGATTTCGATGAGCACAGTAGCACAACTTGTAGCGGGCTGAACGTATTTGTAGATCTCCACATTGGTTTGGATATTGAAGTAGATAGTTTAGCAAGGGTTGATCTCATTGAGCATGAGATCAAACCATAGCCCATCATTGATATTGGCAAAACTATTTTATATATTGTCTCATTCTCCTCACCTCACTTAATTTTTGTATATGTGGGTTTGCTAAAATGCATATTATTGTGTGTGACTCGTGCATAACATTGATTATTTTGTAAAATTATGTGCTTTGGTAATCATGGGCAATGTTTGGAAAGCAGTGATGCACATTTATCAACATGCGAAAAAATTATACTCTCTGCTGCGCGTATATAAACATGTCTAAATACACGTCTAAAACAATGTAGATGCGCTATTAGATGCATTGATAATCATGCCATGAGACATGTTAATAACCGTACAATTATACATGCTAATAGACACGCTAATAGATGCGCCCATATTTTTACTAATTCTATCTATGCCTATAGATGTGCCTGCTTTTTTGCGTGTCTATCAAGCACATCTATAGTTGCTTTGTGTCATTGTGGACACAACTTCATGGGAGTAAGTGTTCACTTTTTTGGTTCTCTGAGTTAATATGGGATTACTTTCTGGTACTTGGCCACATCCTATGTAATTATAAATTTTGGAAAATGGGCACCGCTTGTATTTTTTTGGCCACGTCAAATGTAATTATAAATTTTGCAAAATAAGCAATCCCTGTACTTTGCTCACATCGAAAGTGGTAGAAAATGTATACTTTGCCCATATTCTACGTGGCTAATAGTTGTATACTTTGAACTTATATATTATAGTGACAAGATAATGCCATGTTTGGTGAGCTCCCTGAGCAAAGTGTCCTTGGAAATATTTATAACTTTATTAGTGGCAACTAGCACGAATCTCTCCACGACCTGCTATTTACAACGTCATGATGTGCATGTCAAAGAAATTGAAATGAATTGCATATTACAAACAAGCATTGAATTTTAAATGATTTGCATTCTAGAACAATCACATTTTTAAAAAATTGCATTTTACTTGACGTGCAACATCTCATTTGATGGCAAAAAAAGAAGTGTGTATTGCAATGTCTCATTTGCACTTCAGAACAATTGCATTTTAACAAAATTGCAACGTTTCATTTGATGACCAAAAAGAGGTGCAAATTGCAATTTCTCATTTGATTGTTCCCTCCAATTGCAACATTAATTAGGCACACTGACGTACATCAAGACAACACCTCTTCTTCTTCTGAGTTGCTAGAATTGGGTTTAGGGTATACAAGTACAGGGGCATCATGCAAGGGACCTAGAAGATCTGTGTGTACCCAGTTTGGCATATCATCATCATTGCACACCCCTTTCACATTGTCCAAGACCCTACCATTCGCATAGAGGTATACCAAATTCTCTGATCACTCTGATGTCAAGTGGTTCCTTGTGACGGAATGCACAAACTTGTAGTTACTCTAGTTTTGTTTGATAGAGTTGCTAAAAGGTTGTGATAATACCTTCATGGCTAAGGCTTACAAATGAGGCATGGACACTCCTCACTCTTCCCACCATCTCCATGTCGGCATATCTGGCTAATTCTTTGATTCTTGGATAGGCAAACATTCCTTCTTTATTTCAAAAAGTTGACAATCCCTTAACAGTGGAAGCATACTCTGTCCTATCCTCAAAGAAACATCCAAGAAGATTATGCCATGACTACATAATCTATACATCTATCTCTATGCGATATTCCCACCATTGTGGATCTAATATATGGGAGGAATAGTTCAAAGGGATGTGCACTCGATTCCATTGTTTTCACACCATCTTTTGCAACATGGTCCCTCAAGCCAAACTGTACCCACCTTCGCCTAGCCTTGCATAGACTCCTTCAAAACATCCCTCTCAATAGTCCACCAAGCCATATAAGCAATTCCGATGCTTACGGATTGCAAAAAAAATTGGCTTCATGGCTTCCACTGCATCAGATACCCTCTTCCAAAACATCGAATTATTACTATAAAGAGCCTTTAAGTCGTTGAATTCGATACGCGAGCCACTCAAGCATGATCGGCTATCCACTATGCTGCCTCTTTGCTGAATAATGTCTTGGTTATAAGGCCCTACCACTTTAACAATCACTCCATCATTATATAGTTTGTGCCAAAAAGCGTTTCACTTGGATTGAGAAGCTCTAGTGGGTGATTCGTAGGTTGGTGATTCTTGAATACACCAAGTAATTGCTCATGGTTAAGAAAGTATAAAACAACGTTCAGAGCCTCATCCACAACAACTTTGAAGAATTGGGTCTCAGGTGTTTTGTACCAATCCTCCAAGACAAGGTCTAGATAGTGGCATGAGCATGGAGATGCCCAAATACATCAATACTTGCAATTTATAAATTTCCCAACCTTTCGACAATTCTTGGCATTATCTATAATCAGTTGAATAATATTGTCAGGACCATGGTTTGTGAAAATGAATGAAAATTGATTAGATTGATCGCCATTTGGTGTGAAAGGGCCAAAGCGATGAAAGATTCATTCATTGTTTGGAGAGGGTTGGGGGGAAAGGGTAAAGATGGAATTCCTAAGACGATTAAGGAAGGAGGGAGCTGAGAGGAGGAGGCTAAGAGTGAGATGGAGGGGGATGGGATGAGGGAGGGTAGATGGAGAGGCTTAGAGAGAGAGAAGGGGGGTTGGGCTAGATGGACAAAAGTAAGTGAATTCTTGAACAACTAAGGTAAACACCGAGTCATAAAAAATGACAAGAAAATCATGCAAACAACAACTTACAAGTCAACTCCATTTTTGGAAAAAAGCCCAGAAAATGTGCATTTTTTCAAAATTAGAGGGACAAAATATACACTTCATGTCAAACATTTTTAAAAACTTGTATTTTAATAAAAAAAGAATGCATAAAATATTACCTACAGTTTACTGTAGAACCCAAAAATGTCTAGTATTATCAATTAAAAAAGGTGTTCTCTTCTTCAATTTGAAAAACACGACAAATTATAAAGGAGAAGAAACTAGTTCATTCAACTAAGAGAGTCACATTAGAGCTTTTGCATTAAAATACCAATTGTTTTTCATGCAAGTGCCCATATCTTTTTAACTCAAATCCATATACAAAGATTTCTACATTCTACAAATCAAGCATGTCCACACATCACTGAATTCCATTTTTTTTCTTTTATCGCATTGTTTAAGCACCTCTAGATGATATGTTCCCTTAAGTCCATTGGTTGAAAGATTTTTTAATGAATTGGCTTCCACATAAGTAAAAACATTGCCCTCATGGATAAGTATACATTTCTAGAATACTTTGTACATCTATAGCATGCTATCCACAAATTGATAATTTGTAAAATGATGTTACTTTAAGATCTAATACAATTCGATGAAACACTTTTAGTGAATTGTCCAACAAAACAACTTTTATTTTTATACACAATTGATCAAATGGTTGAATTCTAATCTATTTTGACATTAAGATGGGTAGGTATATATATGAAGTCGACGACCATAGAAAAGGTTTATTCAAAGTAAGCATGTCTCTAGATTTAGATAGAAGCCCAAAGACACAAATGGTCAAATTGTAAACGGTCGTGATTAGTACAATTTATCATTTACTCTATTTTAGTCTATTGGTTCGATTAAGAGATCTAGCCTTTGCAAAAATATAGTTTTTATTTTAAAAAGGCTAGATTTGGAAGCATGAGTATGTTAGCAATTGTCTTTTTGAAAAATTCATGAAAATTTGGATTTTGGAATCCATTATGTTGACCAGCGTGAACATAATGAATTTTTTATTTGAAAAAAAGAAAGTTTTGTCAATAGAACAAAATTTTCATACGAAAAAAGATGAATTTCAATTTATGAATGAACATAAATATCAAGAAAAAAACTTCGTCACGTAAAACTATCATCGATGAAAAATTTTTAATGACGAAAATTACAATCCGTCGATGAAATTTGAGATTCTAGAATCTCAACAGATTGAAATTTTCATCGACGGGAAAAAAATTCTGCCGATGGAATTTTTTTATCAATAAAAGTTTTATGTGATGAAATGTTTTGCCTTCTAATGGAATGGCATTTGCATTCATTCATGTTTGAAATTTTTCTTTTTTTGGATGAAAAGTTTGTTTCATTGGCGGAAATTTTTATCCGTTCAACTTTATCACAATAAAGTGGATTCCAAAATATAGATTTACATCATTTTTAAAACGGACAACTATTTTCATCTTCATGATTCATATTTAGATCAAAATAAAGTAAACCACTAAATTGTACTACTCATAATCATCTAAAATTTGACCATTCAGATATTTGATTTTCTTTCTACATCTATTGAAATATTTTCTTTCAACAAGCCTCTTCTTTGTCTATGGACAACATATACCTACTTATCTTAAAACCACATATATTATCTTATTCAATGACAAGGATGAACTTCAATGATTGGGATGAAGTTGCGTAGAAGAAAAAACACATTTTGGCAATTCTAAGTGAATAATGTATTATACTTTACATAGACATGCATGAATTATTAGTAGGATCATATCATTGATCTGGTTATATTTTATGTGAAAAGTAGAAACTTTTTCATCTTTCAATTAGCAACATGTACATTTTTCAAAAGAAGTTTGAAACTATGCTCATTTTGTATAAGTTATGAAAATAGTTCTCTTCAGTAATGTCTCCAAAGGATTGTAAAATTGATGAATATTTAAGACTAGTGAAAAATCAAAATAACCTGTTGCAAACAACAACTCATGACTTGTTGTTGGTATGGGAAAAAGCTATTCAAAGCAAAAATATGGAGCCAAAAGCCTCAATATAAGAGTTGAGTTTCTACTGAACCTAGAATTATGTGAGGCAATTGAAAGTGTAGAGAATTGTAGCTATTAGAACTTGAAATAGGCCTAGTTAAATCATGAGAAATGAAGCTAGAAAATTCCTAAACTTTGGACTATTACTGGCACAAAAAGAAATGGCCAAGGAAGGAAAGATGGAAGCTTGAATAGAGCTGCATACAAGTGCACTTCATCTAGGAGAGGGGCACACTTTTCTAGGTTGGTATGGACAACCAAATAAGTAGAAATGGTGGAGGTACTTTGGTATTTGCCTGTAGAGCAAGAAACTGGGAGAAGCGAGATGGAGGCACGGGGGCAAAAAAGCTATGTGAGGGTAGGGAGGAGGAGATTGAAGCTAGATGAAGAGCTAGAAGGCCATACATCAAGGAGATACTTTCTTTCTCCTTCTCTTTACACACCTGATGGGGTAGTAGTATCCACTTACTAAAGTATATAAATTGATTTTCAATTGGCTTTATGAAACTATATAATCTTTCAACATATTTTCTCTATGTTTCTTTGTCTGAATGTATCAAGTGAAAGAAATCAACGTTTTAATGCATAATTGTTTTAGTTTTTGCTACCCTAAAAATTGGTAAGTGGTATTGGCTTGGCTTTTTTTTGGATTCAAATTTTCATGTAAACATGTATCTTTTCTTCCTTTAGGACATCTCTAACAATATCTTTTCTTCCTTTAGGACATCTCTAACAATATCTTTTCTTCCTTTAGGACATCTCTAACAATTGCGGCATCTAGGATTGAGAGGGATATCTTATGGTTTTGGGATGTGGGAGTTTCTTTCTTCTAAGACTAATTTGAGTTTACTGCAACCATTTGGTGGCCTTTGGTGTTAGGTCTCACCTTATCCTCTAGTGTACCACTCTAAATTATGCCTTGGCAACACCATATAGTTCCCATTAATCTAATCCCATGGTACATCTTAGTGTTATCCTAGGTTTTGATAGTCTTCATGTACCCCTTCTGCATGAATTGCCTAGACCATTTTGGTTTTGAGAAACTAAACAATATCTTTATCCCTATATGTGCATAAAGATGTATGAAGGAAAATGAGAGAAAATGGTTGTCTTCTTGATATCCATAAAAGGTCTACAAAATGGGAAACAATATATCTTTGAACCTCCTTTGTACAACATTTAATGTCTAGGAGCATTCCTACTTTGTACAACATCTAACGTCTAGGATAATGATCCTACCTACATGCTACATTTTAATGTTCCACTCAATTCTTGAGGAAACCTAAAAGACCATCAAGTGCATCTACACATAACCTATTGCTAATCCATTCACTCTACTTGGTGAACTACAAGATGAGGTGAACACAAATGGTGGAGACATGCCCCAAACTTATAGCATTGTAACAAAAAAAATACATCCTCAGTCACCGTTAAAGGCATAGATTGCCCATGAGCATGGACCCCAAAGCACCATCACATGATGAAGTGCCAAACAGTAGCTATTCCATGTATCCAACACATGATAATATAAGAATAAAGCCTATGCTAATAACTATTTAGGGGATATAGTTGGTAATCTAATTTGCTACTTTTATTCTAGGTTGTAATGAGTCTGCTTCTACTGCTAAACCCAAAGAGTACCCTCCTAAAACCTAGCATCATATAAATATTTTCCCTAGCCATTAATCCACTAGAAACTTCATGCTTCTTAAAAATAAGGTAACAAAAAGTCCAAAGATCCAAACAACCCATATACCAATGATACTTTTCTCAAAATAATGCCAAAAGTAAATTGAGAAAATACACTTTGGAAAATGGATGAGAAAGAACTTAAAATATCGAATAAAACACCTATAGAAATTGGTGAAGCCAACAAAATATCAAAGTTGAGCCAAGCTGGATGGTTCATGCATAGATTCAATGGCTTTTATCTTACCAAATTGTGACCCGATTCCATCTTCGGATATAACATGGCAAAGTAGTATGCCAGCTCAAACATAAAAAACACTTTAGGCTAGATTCAGAGAAATACCCATTTGTTTGCATCTATCAACTAAATTACTCAAATAATGAAAATGAGTATTGATAGCCGAGTAAACACAAAAATCATTCAAATAAATGGAAATAATCTCAATAAGATAATCCTTGACAGTTTCCACCATAAATCTTTGGAAAGAAGAAGGTGCATTCTTGAGTCCTAAAGGCATAACTTTAGTGGCATACACACCCCATTCTATAACAAAAGTACTCTTGGTTTGATCTTCTGGTTCAACAAAGGTCTGATTATAGCCACTGTAGCCATCCATGAATGAGTACATCTCATGTCTTGCAACTTGTTCCATGAATGAGTACATCTCATGTCCTACAACTTGATCCAAAATACCATCTGTGAATGGAATAGAAAGAGGGTCTGGAACAATTTGAGCATCTAACTTTCTATATCTACACAAATTTGGAGTTTTCCATTTTTCTTAGGTATCAGCACAATAGGAAAGATCCAATCACTCTTTCAATTGAATAGATGAAACCTACTTGAATGATCTTATCCAATTTAGCTTTGACTTTCTTTGCAAAATTTGAATTCATTCTATACCTTTATTGTCTGATGGGTTTGGCATCAGGGACTAAAGGAATTTTGTGTTGACAAATTTCTACATGAACTCCCTTCAAATCTATATAGCTCCATAAAAAAATATATCTATACTACATAAATAAAATTTTAACTTTAGTGAGGGAAACATCAACCATATATGCATTGATGGCCACTATTTTAGGCTCCTTTTTAGGCTTAACTCTTGAGTTGGTTTTGGAAGCAACTATTTAGAACCTAACCAAGTAATAGTAATTTGAGGGTCAACAATTTCTCTTTCCCCAATTATATCCTCTTGGATACAAGTTTTGTTTTGCTCCTATTTTTTCTTCCTTAATATTTTGTTTGAGATTCATAGATATTTAGAAGATGGCAATCTCTCCAACTAGTAAGATCTGAAGCTCCATAAGCCAAGTTTCAACATCTTATGGAAACTGTTCCTTAACTTCACATTCTTGATGCCTACTACTCTTAAGCACCCTACTTGGGTTAGCTAGAATGTGAATTTTCTTTTCCCAGGTTTTAATGGTCATCAACTCGGTTCCCCAATCATGCAACATGTTAGCACTTTTCCACTAGGGTCTTTGAAGTAAGAGAGGATATGCATTCTCCTCAATGTGGAATAACCAACAAACTCACTATGCAATGATTGCCACTAATAGTTAAAACAATGTCAGAAAGCATACCTAACGTTCCATAGGTTGTTGATCAGCTATTCAAACTTGAAATGGAGGGTTGCATATTCTTTAGCTGCATCTTATTCACCTTGGCTACAGAGATAATATTTACATCGACATGATACTTTCTACTTCTTAATCTTTACTGTAATCATAGAGACTTGATCATCTACCATCGGGGTATCAATGATAGGAGTAACTTAGCTAGGAAATCCACAATCTTGATAATGGATTCCTCAATTTGAAGCTGTTGGAAAATCCATGCAATAATGTGCAATTTTAAGAAATTATGCTATAGTGAGGATTATTTTCATATGTTGGAAAATTGTCCATGCTTTAATCATCTCAAGGCTTAGTTCTCCTTTAGAACTTAGGATTTCATGTGAATGTCTTGTCGACGCTTCTACTACACTGTTTGCTAGTGGTACCTTACTGAAATCAAGAGGTGGTCCACTGCTGGAGCTTTCCATTTTAGCTCCCAAACAAGTTAGAAGGCAATCTATCTTTAAGCCTTCCAATTAAGATCACGTATGGGTGAGGCAGTTCTTCTTCATTAGTAATCTATTGTTGTGATATAGCTACCATGTTGGCTAAAGTCAAGAGCTCGGATAGTATTGCCTGGCATCCTGGGTCAATTCCAAATGCTCCTACCACCATAAAGAGCATTCAACTTTTGTGTGATTGCCATCACATAACTAGCAACAAATCTTTTAGGAGCATTGGTTTTTATCCTTCCCATTCTTACCTTTTCCCTTGCCTTGCTTAGGTTTTGGTGGTCGTCATGAGGAATCAACCTTTTACAATATCCTAACAAACCATTCTCACCCTTACAAAGAAAATTTATTAAGTTGGTCCCGCTCCCTCTTGTATGTATGAAACCTCTTTTTCTCCCTTGTGTGTATAGCATATGGAGTTGCATTTGAGTAGAGTATCACTCTATTGGAAATGAAGGTCACTTCAGATTACCTCCCTTGAGTCTTCTCTCCTTCCATTGTTCTTTTCTTCCTTTCAAAGTCTTTAACATGCTTCTTACTCAGCCGCTCATTGTGCACACATGGTTCACACGTTTCTCGAGCCACGAAGGACATTATTTCCTCTCTCCTAGGAGACCTCTATGGGCTTTGGATCATTGGTAAAGTCTAATCATGGAGAGAGTATTCTCCCAAGTCAGCACTAGTAGAAAGAGTGTGTGGTTTTCATGAGGACTGCTTGATGCCCTATGAGTGTTTTACTCATAACTTTTCACTCAGTGGTCCAATTTTGACGAAACTTATATCAACGTAAAGCTCTCTTTAAGAGCATTGTATTGTATGATTATATATTTTTTCTAATACAAAACAAAAAGTTATGAGTCTCTGTGTTAGACAGTCTATTTTTATGATAGTTTTTACCCCGTCTTGTAAACTACCCAGACCACTTCTCTGTTTCTTATGAAACTTACATCATAACGAAGCTCGTTTCAAGGCGTATCTTCACATATTTTTGAATATTTGATATCATATCTCTACTAAAAGTTATAGGCCTCTGTGTCTGATGATAGTTGTAGAGTGTTTTGAGCTACTTGTAGAGGTATCTATGAAGGAGGTGCAATGTTTCCCCAGAACCTACCCATCCTACCCAATCAGCCCCTTCAAACTCCTCGATATATATCAGTTCATGTCATGTTGAGCCATAAGATCTTCTTTCAACAATGTATCGCTCTTCTCTTTAGTGCAGACCGGCTGACACACACACACACACACACACACAGACACACACATCCATCCCCTTGGGGACCATTGTAAACCTTTGTATGTGCCTACAACTAGTATTACCCCCATAGTTACAAAGTTGGGCCCAAGGACCCCCTTGGATAACAACTCGGACATCCCTGGTCATGATGTGATTATGTGCATTTGGATGCCATCTCTAATATGGTGATGATTTGGACTCTTCTGCTAGTTTGGTGATAATTATTAGAGACATTAATAGTTTTCTATATTTTGGGATACTTTTTGTTTGGATGAATCAGAAGACAACATAACCAGGAAAGATGAATATTAGTCTTTCCAATGGTTCAATCATTGTGACTAGAAAGGGTAACAGTGTTGAGTATGTGGACATAGGCCCCCTTGGATTGTAGTAATAACCTTAAGATACCACTTGGTGAAAGAATGGACCAAATACAAGAATTATAAAGGGCCACTATGGAGCACTTATGGAAGTACTTGAAGGACATCTACTCGCATTACTTTTGGATTACAGCTGAGTAGTGAAAAAGCCTGGATGAATTGTAAGGAGAGTGTGAAAGATTGGTACTTGGGGATGGAGAAGCAAGTGGCCTAGTGCCCATTGGGAACGGCTGATTGCATGGGGAAATGCATCTCCTTACACTTCATTGCCAGTCATGGTGGTGGTCAGTCCACACTCACCTCAAGGAGGTAAACAATGAATTGATACGTCCTAAACATTGTGCGCCATTTTTCCATGCATTATTAGTCATAGTTGAGAACTTGGAGTGACTACATAGGTCATGGGAAATGGGGAGACGTTGGTATTTATGATTATACAACTTTCGGCATGATTGGACAGAGCTTGAGGAGGGCAGCAAGCATGACAGTACTCCACACTTGAGGAGCGGCAAGTCTCCTAGCTTATGGGGGACAACAGCCCGGTAAGGAGTCCTAAGGAGTCATCACAGCATTTTGTCATCCATTCCACTATTCAGAGCTATGCAAATCTAGTTTAGAACTATGCAGTTTCTTGGTCTTAGCTGAGCTTTAGGACTCCTGAGTCCACCGAAACTGACAGATCGTTCCAACACCCGGGCAGAAAAACGTAGGAACTGACACAGTAAGTCAGAAATCCAATGGAATGATCCCAAATTCAAGAATGAAGGTGTTTCGAAGCTCCCGAAGTGAAGTGGACTCCAAAAGCAAGCAATAGTTGCCTCTACAAGTCAATACAGAGTCTCTGTCGTCGAATGAAACATGGAAAAGCTTAAAAAACAACTACTCTCAAAACCACTTCGCAAAACCAAAGTGACTTTTCAAAGGTTCCTTCAAGATCTTTGTGCACTCAGATGCAAGTAAAATCACCCACAAAGCTTCCCACAGAGCTTCTCCTTTCTCCCATAGAGCTGTTGAGCTTCCAGGCATTCACACATGCTCAGGTAGATCACCCGGGGGCTCTGATACTAGTTGAGAGTGCTCTCAACGGAAGCGGAACAGAAGCCCAAATAGTTTGCTCCACACAACGATCCTAGGTACTTGACGAGGTCTCATTGTGCTCCAAGCCATTAGAAGGCGGCAAAAAATGAGATGTAGATTTTCATGAAGCAAGTAACCTCTGCCGTTTGACATCAGTTGTCATGGGATTCACTATTCATAGTTGTCACTAGCAAGGAGCCATAAAGGCAGATGCTTGGAGGAGAGGCAGTGGAATGACCCATTGGTGCTATCTCCCATGATATATAGCTCTCTCTCGATGTTCCCACTCCCAGGTCTAGCAACCTTAGTTGCTTTTCTCAAGAGGCTCCAATAAACAACACGCCCTTGATCATGGGAAAATACTTGAGGTAATGTAGTCAATATGCCCCCTAGGAGAGGTTTATTAGCTCCATAAATTAACCTCTATGTGCCAAATATTTGATAGTCAGCCAATTATCGGCAGCTGCCCATGGCACATGTGGATCCTAATAAATGGTATTTTACCAATTTTGCTCTCCTTCACTTGCATTGACACATGCGGGAGTGGACATGTGGGAGCGATGGAAAATGATACATGGGTTATCGATTCACCATTATCACAAGCTTGACACATCAATATGATAACCTATGTCTGGCTTGAGCACCTATGGTAGCCTATATCCAATGATAGTCTATGATGACACATTTTAGCACCATGCTATGGTTTACACTATCCATGCTTGTGGAATGGATTTTGAAGTCCCAAAGGGTGAAAAATGAGCCACTTTCATGTTGGCAGGAGTAGAGCTAGCCTAGACTCATTTCCTATCCACTCATAGAGTCCTAACTCCTCATGACCCTCACTTATGTGCGGCCATTTTATGGTATTTAATGTCTCTCTCTAGTCTCCCCACTAGTAAACAACTTTTAACGTTCCTCTCAAATTGTCCCCATTCACCCATCCCCTTTTCTTGTCCAAAAAGGAATCTTCTTGTCTTCCAGATCCTAACAAGCCTCTTCCTCCTTTTAATTTATACATACTTGTCCAAACCTTTTTTGTGAGTGAAAAGTATTCTTTTGGAATGAACATTCATCTTTTCTTCATCCCATTCTTTCTAAATTGTTTCTATTGATGAGCAATGACACTTCCAAGACTTTTACCTCTTTTGAGCAAGGCTTTGTTGTCAAGTCCATGGCTTCCAAGAAGGCACTAGGGCTAAACAGTGTCCCTATCGACGTCTTTCAACATTATTGGTCTACTTGTCATCTAGATCTTATTGTGCTACTAAATCATTGTTGTTTGGTATCATTATGAGGCGCCTGATCAAACAATAGGACATTTTAGGTTTCTTACATGGCAAGGTTACTTAGCAAGAGGAAGTTTTGGTGTTTGATTTTTATTTGTCTATTAGGCACTTAAAACTTTTGAGTAAATTGATGGTGATTTGGTGGAAGGGCCTATGACAAGTCCAATGGTAGGTTTCTAGTATCCTTTAGGGTGGGGCTCCTTGGGTTTAAATATTTGGATTAATAAATCTCCCTTTTACAACAAAGTGGCACCAAAGCCTCCCTCCCAAATATCCATGCCATCGTCATTCATGACCATGTTCTTGATGTGTGAGTACTTCAATCCATCATGATTATGCAACGGATTGACAAGGGCAATTGTTTGTGCCTCTCCTATCCTAGTTGGTTGCATGGTAGCATTAGCCACATCCCATGGCTTGAGAAGCACGCATGCGTGCATCTTGTGCTTGGTACTTTGCTTGTGTAGATGGTCGAGAGGGTGTTTTTGATGATGATGTCATTGCTATGAGAATGCAAACCTTAAACCTAATTGCAAAGATATAAACAATGATCAAAATTTCAATGTTTGTATGCAAAAAATGAATTCAACATTCAATTTCATTTGGTCAACATCGTTTTGAAATAGATTTAATAATATTTAAAACGCATGAAAGACTGGATTTTGTGCTAGCTAAATAGCACTCATGGAATCAGTATGCAATGTCGGTACACCTGTACAAATACCCAAGTTTACCACTAGTTGATCAAGCCATATAGTCTCCTTGTAATTGTCTATGGCTACAACATACTTGGCCTTTGTGGTAGACAAAGCAACACACTTCTATGCGTGAGACATCCATGACACTGCACCACCTACAAAGGTGAACACATAGCCAAAATTGGATCTCTTGCTATCCACATTCCCTCCTAGTATGAATCTGTGTACCCAAGTACATGCATCTCTCCTCTGCCAAAGCATATGCACATCTCCTTGGTACCCTTCATCTACCTCATAATACATTTAACTTGATCTCAATGCCTCTTTCCTGGATTAGCCATATACGAGCTACTTCCATTGCAAATGCAATGTCCAACCTAGTAGCTATCATAGCATACATAAGACTCCCAACCATTGATGCATAAGGAACCTTGACCATCATGGATGTCTCCTCATATGATTTGGGACTATCTACTTGACTCTATTTCTCATATGGAGACAATGAAGTACTTACATCCTTCCCTCCCTCCATATTCAAATGATGCAATACTTTTGTAACATACTCCTTCTGTGAAAGCCAAAGGAGTTTCCTACTCTGGTCACCGGTAATGCACATACCGAGAATTTGACCTGCACGTCCCAAATCCTTCATGTCAAAGGCCTCATGCATCTTGAAATTCAATGCATCTATATCATAAGTGTTCTTGCTATCCAATAGCATATCATCCACATAAAGTGCTAGGAGTATCACGCTTTTATCCTTAGCCCTTTTAGTGTAGAGGTAGTGATCAATCTCACTTCTTCTGAAACCTTGGGATTGGATGAAAGCATCAAACTTTTGATACCATTTTCTAGGCACTTGCTTAAGGCCATAAACTTGCAAACCAAATGTTCTTTGCCCTTTTCTTCAAAGCCTTCTGTTTGTACCATGTAAATTTCCTTAGGTAGATCCCCTTGCAATAAAGCTGTCTTGACATCCATCTACATAAGCTCTATATCCTCTGCTACCACAAGTCCAAGTACACATCTAAGTGTGGTCATCTTCACAACCAGAGAGAAGATCTCATCAAATTCCACACCCTTCTCTTTCTTGAACCCTTTGGCAATCAAACGGGCCTTGTACTTAGGCACATCATCACCTATGACCTTCATCTTGTAGAACCATTTACATGGCAATGCTTTCTTTCCATATGGCAAAGAAACCAAGTCCCAAGTCTTATTCTTCAAGAGTGAACTCATCTCTTATTGCATAGAATACTCCCACTTGCACTGATCCTTGTGCATCATAGCCTCTCTATAGCAAGAAGGCTCCCCACAATCAGTAAGCATCACATAGTCTGCTCTTGGAACAAATCTCTCAAGCGGTCTAGACACTCTAGCTAATCTTCTCAAGGGCATTTCAGCTTGCTGTACTACTTGCATATCATCCACATTTGGCTCATCCTTTCCTCCAATAGATGATCCATCATCTGCCCTTAATTGTGTACCTATGGGAGTACATGGGGCACCATTTCCTACACATTCGGTGCATGGATAGCTTGCTCTCTATCAACATATGTGGGTGTATTCAAATCTTGGAAAGTGATTCTCCTCATTTTCACATCCCTCATGGGTGTGAGAGCTGCCACTGTGGGGCTTATGCTAAACGATCAAAACCAAGTCATGTGAGACCTATGTATGCCAAACATCAGGCATGTAACATAATGTTGACAATTGTGTGTCAGGAGTAGCCAAGAGGCTTTACAAGGCTGATGGATATGTGTGCAAGAGCTAATGCTAGAAAATAGTCAGCAATGTGTGACTTTACATGGGTGGCATGTGTGTGCAAGATGTATGCAACACTCCTAAATTTGAGGAAAATCTCTGCCAAGTGTCACAGAGAGGATTGCACACAAGATTACTACTTGTACACTATGTTGTATTGAACATAAACATGAATATATACATGAGTACCCTTTAGGATTAGGGTTAGGTCTAGGGTTAGGATTTGCCCCTAATGCCCGATAGGTATGGTACAATTTACACCATCCTTAATAGAATTCGAACCAATACATGCTAACCAATGGAATTGGAGGGAGGATCCAAAGAATCGTCAGTAATGATGAGCTTAGGATAGACAAGGACTCGGCCTGCAAGTAGAGGAGAGATATTCCAAGATACCATACCGAGAGCAAGGGTGAGCCAATTCCAAGTGTACTTCCAATAATACATGAACCTTTCAATCAAGAGGTGACTTTCAGGTTCTGGCAAGAAGAATCTGAGAAATCTTTTCCCACCGGCCACATTCTTGCAGGTCCAACATACAATCCAAGTGAGGGTAGCAGTCTGCCCATCACAATGGATTGGGTCAAAAAAATGGAAGGATAAATTATCAGTCACAATCACAAAGCAAGTATAATATCCATTTCTTATGGGTCGTCTTAATAGCCATTATCCTTGGTAGTGGATTCTAGCCAGTGATTGAAAGTATCAACCCTCTCCCACCAGTCGGTGGATGGTAGCCAAGTATATGGCCATAGTCATGGAAAAGCCCTTAGACCAGCTAGTCGAGGATATCGATAAAGTGTATCAAGTGAAAGTCTATCACTAGTTGGCCGAGGATATCGATACAAAGTATCCAAAGAACATCCTTGATATCTGAATTAAAATTAAAACTCTGAGTATAGAACCAGAACATCCTTGATAAATTGAGATTTTTCTGTAATAATAAACATCTAAAAAGGGTATGGATCCTCTCAATTACATACCATGGGCAATGTTTTAATCCAAAAAGTTGATGCTGGTCCAAGCATCACGACCTAGCAACCAAGAGAAAGAGATGGTCCTGTGGATCCCATGCCATGTGTGTGTGTGTGTGTGTGACACATTGTAGAAACAATTTGTATATTTAAAAAATGGCAAGGGGGTATTCCCTTTAAAATACATTGACACCAACCATCAATGGGGGTTCACTCCACACCCTTTATTCAACCTAACTAACAAAGAGAAATACAGTTTATATAATCCTTTCTTTAAAAAAATGAGTGATTAAAATAAGTAAAAGAAACGATTTTAGAACAAGCTAAAAAACTATTTAAGAATTTATGGAGGTAAAAAAAGACATAGAAAGTGAAAGTAGAAACAAATTATAACCTAAATTAAACCCAATAGAAGAGAGACACAAAAAAGTGAGTGAATACATAAACATATATATATTATTATATAATTATGTATATATATAAACGAGCTCATGTAATGTATTGGAGCGGACACTTAAGGAATTAAATTAAGTAGAGAGAGGCCCTAAATAAAAACATCAAGCCACTAAATGTTAAAGCGAATGACAAAGAACCGAAGAATGAAAAGTCTAGTGCTAACAAGAGAACACGAACAATTGCAATAACGCATGAATTAAGAGTTGAGATAAGCGGTGAAAGAAGAATGAGGATCAGCAAGAACAGGTGTCTCTTCTCAAGGTGGCAGAAAGAACAAAGTAAGCTAGCAAATTACAACGAAGGAGAAGCTCAAAAGAGCTTGGTAGCCAAAGCTTGCATAAGACGACCCACCAGCTGAGACCAAAGAAGCACGAGGCTACTCTACAAGGTGGAAGCTCGTTGCAGTCAGCTCGAAGAAGCAAGGTAGTGCCAACAAAGAAGTTATGCTCGGACAGAGAACAAGTGCCACAAAATAGGGGCGATTGACATAAAAATTGGCATCGGCTCTGGTTGGCAGCTCAAAAGAAAAGGCAAAATGGAGGAGAAGAAAGGGGAGGAAAGTTTTTTTAACTACAATGTTTATTAGAAAAAATGGTTAATAGAGGCAATATAGACTTAATGAAGATGGCCGTAAATCCTAAAAATAGGGAGCATATTTACCAACATGCACCAACTAATATATATTTTTTGTTTTAATGGGGAGGAAAACTTATTGAAAATAGGCCATTAATAACTTATTAATCATACAAAATATACCTACGTGAAAAAGGATAAGTAATTAATGTTACGTAAAGAAAGAATGAAAAGCCAAAATCAAATTAAATGTAAAATAACCTTAATGAACACAGTTATTAGAGGCTAATTACACCAATCCCATGGAGAGGGGGTAAACTTACCAAATCCTTAAAAAGGAAAACTATTTCAAGAAATCTATGCAGAGCTTATCAACAATAATGCAAAAATAATCCTAAAGAGGGGGGAATTTGTGTTAAAACAAGCTCAAGAAAAGGGCAACATTTTAGGGTTGGTTCCATATCAAGGGGGGTAGGTGCAAATGGGAGTACAAGTGTGTGTGTGTGTGTGTGTGTAGAATAGGACTGCTCTATACAATGGAATTACGTGTGTGTGTGTGTGTGTGTTGGGGGGGGGGAGAGAAATCCTAGGGAAATTTATGTGGGTATCATGAGTGTGCATGTATAAGACATGGGAAGTGTGTGTGTGTGTGTGTGTGTGTGACCTACTACTTCAATGAATCTACATCTCCACTATTCCATATTCTTAGTCAAAGCTTTTCAAGGCCCTTGGCAACCATCGCTTCATCAAGACTATGTTCACAATTAAGTTAATGCTTAGAGGTGTAGCAAAGAGAATCACCATGCAAAGAGAAATCCATTTGATTATTCTATTGCATTTTCATCAGAGACTCCAAGGGAACAATTTCTTGTCTATTCCTCCTATGGTAAAACCCTAAGACAATTTTTGAACTGAGCAACCTTTAAGGTAGTTGACTTTCTAGTTCATAGTGCAAACTGATACATAAATGTAAGCGTGTACAATAGGGTTTAGAATATTGTGTCTCTCATCAAAAGTCACCCAAGTTTATTCTTCAAGGTTGCCAACATCCTTTTCTGCAACGTCATGTTCAAGATCCCATTTTGCTAATTCAATGGAGAGGTATGCTAACTCACCTAGCACCATCACAACAAAACTGAATGTTAGAACAATATATTTTTGATATGGAAGCCAGGCTTCATTGCCAGCACACAATTGTCATCCCTATCACTCAATCTAGATCAGCATTAATAAAATATTGGCATTCTAGCATCAATAAAATATTGGCATTCTTAAAGCAATTGGCATTTATACATCTTAAGAAGTGCTTATATAATGATCATAAAATGCTAGATTACTTCCAAAGGAATATATGAAAACCCCGCAAGCATGGGATCTAAAATAATTTCTCAAATTTTGTTTGCTCCCCAAAACTGCAACCATTAGATGGGTTAATGAGCATCTCATGGGAAAGTCTAGTATGGTACAATGATATCGCTGACCACAATGTCCAATATGGACACTAAATCTCTCCGCCCTCCTCTCACAAGTGCACTTGTATGTTCTCTTTCTCTTCGTTGAGGCTTTGAAACTATCTGTAATCACTTGTGCCAATTGTGACAACCACGACAAAGCACAACAAATGCAATGCTAACTCCATTGTACCAACCCCAAATCCTAGTGATAGAATCCTACACAACATCAATATGATCAACGACATATTAGGTCTTGATTTTCCAGCAGGTCTTGATAACGTAAAAGGTAGTAAACTTTCTAGCAGGCTCAACCAGTTGATCCTAGATGCCACTAGCTTTTTTAAAGGTAGGTAGCGGTTCTCCAAAGTGTTAGATTGCATTGTCAAATGGTCAATGTGTACCTTTTCTCAATTCAACCATAATCGTTACATTGAAGTGTAGAAGAAATGATTCGGAAACCTGTCTAAGAGAGCTAAGTCAGAGTCATAGGACAATATGAGCATTGCAAGTCATTCGAACATAGGGAACAATCAGAGTTCATAGCTCAAACTTTGATCACAAAACTATTTACAGTTCTTGCATTGTAAAACTTAGATCATGCAAGCCCTTTGGTTTGATCAAATCCTCTACTACAATTGCAACATTTTGACAATTCCATTTGCTACTACAGAAACACTAGGAGTCTGTATGATGCATCCAATGTAAAGATAGTGAAGCCTGTGATATTTTCTCTACAAGACTCATTCGTAAAGCGATCATTCCTAATGTGGGATATGATCAGCAATTGTTCCTATTATGGGATATGAACTCATTTATAATGGTTTTGCCTAAACCTTAGAATTCAGTACTACATTCAAACTATGATATGTATCACAAGTGTTGCAAGTGAAGCTAAGGGACAGCTCAAATTGAATCAATCGTGAATGACGTGCTTTGGCATTTTAGGTTTTGAATTCATGCCATAATTCATGCACTGTTACATTCATAAAGCAGGTACTTTTGAAAATCAAGATTCAAAAAAACATGTGATGTGCAAAATACAATATGCGATTTGAGAAATACAAAATGCAAGATCCCAAGGAAGGGCACATTCCTTGTCTTATAATTTTTGGAAAGGAAGTGTGCCAACTCTCCCCCCACATGAATGTGTAGTTACATGAACATGTGGTTATATGTATTGCCAAATTTCTGCCCACATGATCATGTGGTTATGTACACTACCAACTTTCTATCCACATCAATGTGAGGACAATAAAAAGAAGAATTCTCTTGCAAGTGAAAATGTACTTTCAAGTGCGATTCATTGCTTGTATAACTTCATTACATATCTTTACATCTTACTATATATTAAGGAGAGAGGCTGCCATTTGTTGTGTGGAGAGGGAATGGAATTAAGGAGAGTGGTAGGTAAGAGTTTGCCACATGTTGTGTGGTGAGGGAATGGAAGGGAAGCTCTAAGAGGTAAAGTATGCTATGTGTTGGATGGAGAGGAACACCTCCAATTTGAATGCAGCAGCGCGGCATTTTGCTCTGGCTCCTGCTCTAGCTTCTCTTCTCAAAAGTTGGATTCTCCCTTATTCTTCAAGTCTCTCCCCTTGGTTCCTTGCCGCCCACACTTTATTAGATTCAAATTGCCTCCATTACTCCTCGCTTTAGGTGCATCATCAGACATTTTTGATGGTAGAATATTGTCCAACTAGCCTTTGAGCTCCACCATCCCCATCCTTTGGATGCTTGACTTCTCTACTTCCTACCTCCAATGCCTCACAGATTCCCCTATCCCCTTCCTTGTAGGACAATGGTAGAAAATCTATGAACTATAGCTTGGCATCAGCTTCAACTTCTTGTGACTCTTGGTGAGATGTGGTCACTCTTTCAGTAAAGGAGCTATGGCGCGTAGGTATGCTTCCCTCCTCACTCTCCTCATGCTTCCTATCCCCTCTCCCCAACCCCTGCCTCTTCTTCATCGTGCTCCCCTTCTTCTTATTTCTCCGACCCGCCTTATCTTTGCTTCTTCCTCCCTCCCCCTTCTTCTCACAAGACTCTTTGTCACCTCCCTCTCTGGCATCGCTGGCCTCCTCTCCTTGCTCTCTTCCACCCCCTTCCCTCACTGACATCAAAGATGAGTACGAGAATGAGACCCAGAAAGTTAAATTGCAAGCCCCACCAACCGCGACAAGGTGACCCTTCCCACAATGATGCCGTCCAAGCCCTTTGTTAGACCTCCAACAAGTGGGTGGCAAAATATTAGCATGAGAGGCAGTTCATGGGAAAGCCCTCCTTCAACAACATTTATGCAGTTTTGAATGCCATTTCTTGCCATTTTATCAGCAGCTACCATGATGGGTCTCCTCTTCCCACCAAGAAGGGGACCCCGATTCTAGAGGAGGTAGATCTGGCTGAAAGGGCCCTTTAGCAGAGGCAGATGATTCTTTGAGGAGCGGCTATTCGCCGCCCTAAGAGCCTATTTGCTCATAGGATCTCATTGGATCATCATTAAGGAGGGAAATTGATTCTCATAGACACTGCAACGGCTTCGACTGATGGGTTTCCTACTCTAACTTTTGTAGATCCATGGCATCTGACTGCATCAACCAAATTTGCATCTACTAGATGCATGGATGTTTTTGTCAAAGCTATACTCTTATATTAATATAAAATCTTGGCAAAAGTTTATCAAGCTCATTTCTTAAGTTTCATGATATTGACAAAATATAGTAAGATTTTATATTTTTTCTTTTGGATTTCTAAGTAAAATAAGTAAATCCTGGCAAAACTTTTGAAAATTTGCATAAAAGTTTCAAATCTTGGCAAATCTTTCAAATTTTTATTTTTATGGGCGCATATAAATTTTTGATGCCAATATAAAAGTTTCACTTTTTAACAAAACTAACATGAAAAAATCATCCATGAGTGCATGTATCAAACTAGAATAGAATCTTTCAATCCCACATAGTAAAGGGGCTTGGAATGCACCAAAGGTGCAAGATTTGTGCGAGCCACTTTGCTATGATGTATTTCTTGGACATTTAGACTTTGATTCTTTTTGGATGTACACACTGCTATTGGAGCTCACAAGTTAGAGCTATTCTTTTTGTCAATGTATATTCTATGGATGAGTAAGCTTCATGGATTGCTTGAAATGAATTTAGGTCAATTGCTTGATTACAAATTATGTGAAGATCAAACTCTCTCTATCTTTTACAAAGTTTGGCAATTATTGAAGCAGCTCTTCATACCCTTTTTCTTTTCCATTTTTGCATCGTGTGGGCTTCCAAATCTGGATGAGGGCGCCTGTCTTTACTGCCAGGTTCTTCATAAGGCCTACCTTTGATGAGTGATTTACTTTGGCCATTTCTATTTTTAAAGCGATGTCAAATCTGTTGATCCTTTTCATTCTAGTATAAAATTGATATTTGATTAGATTTAGGAGTGGAGCTTGCTGTTGCATCAATTCTTTTGGTAGAGGTCCTACGTGATCACTCTCTGCTTGGGAGAATACCCATATGAGCAACATTCTAACATCTTTGCTTTCAAGAGCAACAGTAATTCTTGCAACGATTTGGAGCAGCTCCATCGATAGACTTAGTGGGAGTGCAATTCTAAACATCGATGGGTGGATGTGATGTTGGCTGTGGGTGTAGAGTTAACATTCCCCAAATTTTCATGGCTGCAGTTGTAGAGTTAATGCAATTGTAGAGTTAACGTTCCCCAAATTAATATGTATGATAGAGTTAACATGGCTGCAGTTGTAGAGTTAATGCAATTGTAGAGTTAACGTTCCCCAAATTAATATGTATGATGGAGAAGAATGAGACAGAAGCAGGGGTGAGGAGGAAAAAAAGGAGCATGGAGGTGTAGAGGAGTTGGGAGAGAATGAGAAAGAAGTGGGTAAGATCTAGATTTTAAGGGGAGACCGTCAACCATTCGTTTCCATTCACCTGCAAGATTTGTCAATAGAAAAGTTTCATCCATGTGGAGCAAGACTGAGAGTTTGATAAAAATTTCCTCTACATTAATCTATTCAATGCACTGGCCGGTTGCTAATCTTTAATCAAATCGTCTTATATATGTGCTCCTCATTTACAAATTGTTAATTGGTGGACTTTTAGAGAAGTCAAGACCCATCACTTCAGCCCAAGATTCATCATTTCCATCTTTAACAAATTGTTAATCAACTTATCTTATGCAATTGTAGATTAATAGATTAACAATTAACAATCAATTATCAATTAGCAATTTGAATGGATGGGAAACATTAAAATAATCCATTAATGTTAACAATTTGTGGATGGGGAGAGTGAACGTGTTCATGATTGAGAATCCTTAAAATTGTTGAGAACACTCACCCCGCATCCAATCCATGAATCACAAGTGTGAGTGTCCATGCTCTCCAAACCCCCATGTTTTTAAGCCACTCTCTACAACAAAACTATATCCTTCTGGAGCTCTTCAAGTCCTTCAACTTCAACTTCAAAGGTTGTGTTAAATTCCTCCATCGACACCCATCATTATTGTATGTTTGGACATACAATCTTCAACATATATGAAAGTCTTTGGTTGTCGATAAAAAGTTAATGGTGTCATGATTGACTACTTACCCTTGATTACTTGCCCATGGAATTGCCACGCTGATTTGCTTGCACCCTTGGGACCTCTCCATATGATAATCTAAGCTCTAAGCATCCTTTTTTACATGCTTGCAATGTTGTTTTTTTGCCTAATGAAAATCGGAGCATTGTTGCATCAAAATAAAGTATCACATAAGATCTCGAGCTTTGATCATTGTTACTTTGGAACATATCTCTAATTGATGTTGTTGTTGGACCTTCTCATGGTACTCTCATTGTTGTTTCATGGGGCATTCTTCTCCTCGTCGATTCTATGGTGATCCAATGCTATGACCACTCAGTACCTTCATCAATTCCCCTCCCTAGATTGCTTCTATATCCACATAGGGCTCTAGACTACAACATAACTTCTAGGTGTGGTAGCGTGGGCAATCGTCGATTGGCTTGAGCTCAGAGCTCTCAGTCCGGGTGTGGTTTTTCACAGCCATAGGAATATTGGCTCTTTTTGTACACTAGCACAAGGAACACAAGGCATGGATATACCACAACATTTATCACTATACTTTAGGCTACAATGTCATCATCCTTACAATGATCAATATTTTCAAGGACTTCAATGTTCTAGAATATTGGCTCTTATTGTACACTTGCACAAGGAATACAAGTCATGGATATACTACAACATTTATCACCATACTTTAGGCTCCAATGTCATCATCCTTGTAGCGATCAATATCTTCAAGGACTTCAACGTTCTGGAAAATATTGCCTTGATCATGATTATAGCCTATGCTAGCTTAGGGCTCGAAGTTATGACACGGAGGCATTTCTTTTGCAGAAGAAACAAAAAATAAATGCAACATGGTCAGCAATCTAATGGATATGTGTTGAGTAGCAAAATGGACTTGCATATATGATAGTGGTAGTGATACTCAAGACATAGAATACACCCTCCCAAGTGGGACTATGTTTAGGTGTCAACCGTCCTTTTAAACAATGGTTTCAAACAAGTCCATTATGTAGCAACCTGATAGATTCGCACTTTGACTTCGGCTGTGGTGAAAGGATGTGACCCTTGCCGTTGTGCAAATGAAGTCTTCATATGACTCTACCTTTTGTAGGTCTCGATGAGAATAGGTCTCTATCTATATGACTATAACGTATGTGATGGTTTAAAAAGATTTAATGCTACCTTCCCTCCCTGCCTTTATAGCTACTCCATACAAATTTTCAAGGCACACCTTCTATGGGTCCATCATGACAAATTTACGAACAACTATCAAGTGGTAACTTGCACTTCATGGTTGCCCACTATTATGTTGATGGAAGAACATATTGTTTTGTTTAATGGGGTATGATACATTCGAGGCTCTACCTTGGTATAGCAAGAATTAAAAGCTAAGAATTATTATAATTAAAGGCTTAAAAAAGGTACCTGCTTTGTTGCTCTAAGAATTTGACCATAATGCATCAATCTTTCCATGCCTAAACACATCTTGAAGTAGAAGACTGTAAGATATATTATAAATATAAATATAAAATATAAAATTTAAATAAATAAATTACACACACACACACACAAAGTCGATGTGGGGCAATAAACCAAGGCAAGGAGAGAATATACTCACAAGGGGTAGAAAACTCTAGAGATAGACAGAAGAGTAGATATGTTACCGATTGAGCTATGTGAAGAGGAGAACCCAAAGGATGGGAAACGCATAGCTCGCCCGAGGGCAGTCGAAGAGAAGTCCTAATGGTTTACATTGGTTATGTAAGGGGATTATAGGCACACCACTGATAGTGTCCTAGAATGGAAATTTGAAATCGAGAGGGAATGAGGAAGAGGAGGTTTCATAGATGCACAAATTGCAAAGGCCTACCGCCAATTGCACATTGCCAAGTTCAACCACCTATTGCCACATTTACCCCCCTGTCCATCCCTCTTCCTTTTTAGCCCCACCATCAAAACATTGTCGCACATTTCATATCGTGTGGATTTTTTAAAGGATTAGAAATGCTAATTTAGCTCCAAGTCAATGTTTTGATCTTTGATAGGAGCTTCACATGGGCATCCAAAAAGTTTATCACCTGCTGTTCGAAGTGCTTGGGCTAGATTCTGATTATGCAACCGCTTCAACTATACTATTTCTAACTTAAATTTCAAACAAAGCAAATATAAATATCATAAATTGGTGATTGAGGATCTGATTTATGTTGTTGGATGTTTGTATGTGTCTAATTCCTAGAATCACGTCCAATGAATTGATTTAACTCTTGGTTATACCATCACATTAAAAACACACACACACACACACACACACACTCTCTCTCTCTCTCTCTCTCTCTCTCTCTCTCAAATTCTTTTGGACTTATACGTTTGTGATTGTCTTTGGTCTCATTGCCTCTTTCTCGATAAATGGTCATTAGATTTGAAGCATCCCCTCAATAAGTTGAAAAAATTTCTTGCAAGTTTTCCTTTAATCTCATGAAATAACATTTTAGGTTCTCAATATTTGAATTTGTTTTAGGATTTTTGGCTTGCCCTGTGAGGGTAGGCTTTAGTAGAGTGATCATTTCCTTTCCAAAGGGAAAATTTGGTAATTTTGAGGTTTATTTTTTGTATTTTTTATGATTGGTGCAAGTTTCACTTGCTATTTTCATCCCTTAAATTTTCCATCTTTTTCTCTACATTCTCTCTCTCTCTCTCTCTCTCTCTCACACACACACACACACACACACACACACACACAGCTTTTTGCCCTCTTTTCCATGCTGCACATCCAATTTATCTTCTTTTTCCCTATTTTGGATCTTGGGCAGGCCTTATGAATGATTTTCATCATTTATATTATTTGAATTAGGTTTTAGTTAAGCCTAATCAATTCTTTTAGTTGGAAAAAAGGTTTTATGCATGTTTAAATAGAAAAGGTAAAAAAGGTTTTATACACTCTTGTTGCACAATCAAGGCCAGCTACACACATATAGACACATCTATATTTACTTCTATTCCTACATTTGAGTGTTGTGTGTACCTGTCTCCTAATTTTGTGTGTTTGTGTGTATGTGTGCATGTGTTCTTGTGAATTTGTTTATGTATGAGAGAGAGAGAGAGAGAGAGAGAGAGAGAGAGAGAATAACAAGGATGTGTGCATGTATGTGTGTGCAGATGTACATGAGAAAGAGAAGGGGGTGAAGGGATCTCCTCTGTGAGTGGCCATGTGTGCATGCATATGAGGAAGACACTCAAGGAGAGAGAGCACGTTTGGGTTTGTGATGGAGAGAGAAATATTATCTGCGCAATAAGAGAGAGAGAGAGAGAGAGAGAGAGAGAGAGAGAGGTAGGTTTTAGTGCCTATGTGTGTGTGTGTGCATGAGGGAGACACTCAAGAAGAGAGAGAGAGAGAGAGCATGTGTGTGTGTAGGGGGGGGGGGATTTTTTGTGAGAATGCTTTGCCCCTCAATCAACATGACATGGCCATTCAAACTCATCTAGCTAAATCATTGAGTACACTGGGCATATAGAGTAAAGCCAAACGGTGCCTACGGTGGCGAAATTTTATTTCTTGAAATTAAAGACATTTTAAGATCCAACGGAGCGGGTCTCTAGCTCGTCGTAGATGGGTCATGTTGCTAGTTTGCATTGTAGGCTCAAGACAGTTGAGCGCGTGATGATAAGCCGTGCCTGTGATTTATCTACCTTCCTCCAGTCATACAAGCACATCGATTCGTGATTTGCTCTAACCTGGGAGCAGGCACCATGAGCAATGTGCTGAAAGCATGCGTTGCTTACATGGAGTGGCATGCCGCTCAGCCATGTGGCCACAGCATTGCACGGAGGAAATCCCATCGTTGGAAGGAGAGTGGAAGAGTCGCTGAGCCATCAGCTATCAAGCCAAGCTATAATTATAGGTTCTCGCAATGTCTTGCACGTCCAGAGATGGTGCTGGCGGACCTTCTCCTTGGTCGAGTTTTCGGAGCGATCATCCGCCAGGACACGACACGGGTGGAAGCTTCCGCTGCTTCCACTGGAATTACCTGAAAACATTTCAGTTCAGATTTCTGAAGCCGAGTTTCTCTTCAGCCTTACCTCTGCAAAGACTAGTCGCATACCAACAGGAGGGAGCCGTGAAGTACGCCTGCCATAAGCACTCTCTGCGCAAGATATCTCCGACATACAGTTATAACCATCTGCCGGCTTCTCTGTAGAATCTATTGTGAGTTTCGCAAAGAAGAGTGCCAAGGAGTTGAGAAAAAAGATTCCGAAAACAAGGCGAGGGAATGGTCAAGCCCGGTCAAACTCTGAACACCGTGGCTCCCTGGACGAGCGAGCGAGTGTAGCAGGCTGCAGCACTTGCCAGCCAGCTCAGGTGGACAGGTGAATCATCTTAATACAGCGGTTTTGGATATGCCCATCTTAGAGAGGGCACTTACGTTTTTGGAACGGCTGCCCCAGTTGCCTTCGGCTGACGGCATTATATCCATCTTGCAGAATTGCAGAAACACTAAAAATCTCGCCCGTGTTAGGCGCTTGTATGCCTACCTGTGCGAAAGTGGGCTGCAAGCTCATAGATCTCTGGGGAACCACCTTGTTCCAATGCTGGTGGAATGTAGACGCATTTGCGATGCTCGGCAGGTTTTTAACACCTTGCTTGATCGGGATGAGTATTCTTGGACTTGTCTAATGACAGGATACATCGATTGTGGGGAATCGCAGCTTGCCTTAAACCTGTACCGAACAATGCAACAAGAATGTGTACATCCTAGCAAGTATACGTATGTAGCCCTACTGAAGGCTTGTGCTAGGCTGAAAAGTGCAGAAAGAGGCCAAGAAATACATGCTGAGATCGCCAGGAAGGGATTGGAAAACGATCCATTCATTGGCAGCACTTTGGTTGATATGTATGCCAAAAGTAGCTCGCTCGCAAAAGCACGAAAAGTGTTTTGTAATTTGTCAGTTCGACATGTAGTGTCGTGGACGGCACTAATAGCAGGATATGTTGATCATGGGTTTGGTGAGGAAGCTCTGAAGTTTTTCGAACAGATGCAACTGGAGGGTGTGTCTCCAGATGCTGTCGTGTTTGTTTGCAGCTTGAAAGCTTGTGGCAGTATACGAGCCGTAGACAAAGGCCAAGAAATACATGCTGCCATTGCCAGAAAGGGGTTGGAAAGAGATCCTTTTGTCGGGAGCGCTTTGGTCGATATGTATGCCAAATGTGACTCACTTGCAAAGGCACAAGAAGTATGTGACAGTCTGCCAGTTCGAGACGTAGTCATGTGGACCGCACTACTTGCAGGGTATGCAGAACATGGCCTTGGTGAGGAAGCACTGGCCTGTTTCAAACAGATGCAACTGGAGGGGGTGTCTCCGAATGCTGCCACGTTTATTTGCATCTTGAAAGCTTGTAGCAGCATAGGAGCCATAGGCGAGGGCCAACAGATACACACACAGGTGGCTAGAATGGGATTGGAAAGAGATCCATGCATTGGAAACACTTTACTCGATATGTATGTCAAGTGTGGCTCGCCTGCAAAAGCGTGTGACGTTTTTGACAAGCTGCCGGTTCAAGATGTAGTTTCATGGAATATACTAATAGCAGGATATGCAGAAGACGGGCTTGGTGACGAAGCACTGTACTTTTTTGAACAGATGCAGCTGGAGGGTGTGTCTCCAGATGCTGTCACGTTTTGTTTTAGCTTGAAAGCATGTGGCAGCATAGGAGCCATAGACAAGGGCCAACTTATACACACAGACATTGCCAGAAAGGGGTTGGAAAGAGATCCTTCTGTCAGCAGCACTTTAGTCGGTATGTATGCAAATTGTGGCTTGCTTTTAACAGCACAGGAATTGTTTGACAAGCTACCATTTCAAGATGTAGTTTCATGGACTGCACTAGTTGTGGGATTTACAGAACATGGGCTTTGTGAGGAAGCACTGAACTGTTTTAAACTAATGCAACTGGAGGGTGTGTCACCAAATGCTATCACGCTTGTTTGCGGTTTGAAAGCCTGTGGCACCATAGGAGCCATAGACAGGGGCCAAGAAATACACTCTGACATTGTCAGAATGGGGTTGGATGGTGATCCTTGTGTTGGCAGCCATTTGGTGAACATGTATGCCAAGTGTGGATCGCTTCTAAATGCACAAGAGGTGTTTAAAAAGCTGCCAGTTGGAGATGTACTCCCCTGGAATATACTAATTGCAGGATATGTGGAACTTGGGTTTGGTGAGAAAGCACTGAAGTGTTCCGAACAGATGCAACTGGAGGGCGTGTCTCCCGATGCTGTCACATTTGTTTGCAGTCTGAAAGCTTGTGCCTGCATAGGAGCCATAGAGAGGAGCCGGCACATACACAATGAGATTGCCAGACATAAATTGGAAGGAGATCCTAGTGTTGGCAACACCTTGGTCGACATGTATGCCAAATGTGGCTCGCTTGCAAGAGCACAGCAAGTGTTTGACAAGCTGCCAGTTCAAGATGTTGTCTCATGGAATGCACTAATTGCAGGATATGTCCAGGTAGGAGAAAGTGAAATAGTTTTCTATATGATTCACAAAATGAGAGGAGAAGGCATAAAGCCAGACAAAGTCACATTCCTTGGTGTTCTTACTGTATGCAGTCATGTGGGTCTAGTAGATAAGGGCTGGAAATATTTCAAGGTTATAATGAAAGACTACAGCATCATTCCAACTATCGAGCACCACACTTGCATGGTTGATCTCCTGGGCCGGGCAGGCCAAATAGACAATGCAATAGCAGTGGTGGAGATGATGCCTTTCCAGCCTAATAGCATTTTGTGGCATACTTTGTTAGGCGCTTGTCGAAAGTGCGGTTCTGTGGAGCTTGGAAGACGAGCCTTTGAAGATGCAGTGCAATTGGATGAAAAGGATGTTGCAGCTTATATCCTGATGTCTAATATATATGCAGTTGCTCACTTGCAGGAGGATGAGATGAGGGTCAAGGCCACGAGAGACATGGAAGAGTGCACAAGAGGCTGGGCCTCAGCTTGGTAAAAGTGTGTATACATTTGTAGTGGGGAAATACAAGGCATTCTCATAAAATCTCAGTCAGATGGGGGAGGGAAAGTATGTTGTAGATTTTCATTTTGTGTCATGGGACATGCCCTAATATGCAAAGAAGGATGGGTGATGTGGTTACGGTGACAAGGTGGCCCATGTGTGCCCTTATCAATACACCCAAGGGGTCACGCATGCATGCCTACAATCTCTGGTTTGTAATGACACATGCTGGTTTGTGACAATGTCAACTGCCCTTTTATCAAACATAGACCAGTGAACTAGTCCTGTCAGAGATGCAGATCAATGTTGCATCTACAAATTGTACTTGTGGAGACTGCTCGGGACAGTAGTACGTCTACAGTAGCCATGCAAAGACAGGTTTTGATGAAGGTGAGTCGGATCATAATTTGTGCCCAGTGAAATGCCTTCAAAAAATGGTGAATGTGTTGAGCTGTTGTGACTTTTTCAGAAATAAAGTCTGCAATGCTTTGAAATCTACAGACCTCCAAAGTTTTGTGATTTCTGCAACCTTTGTGATTCTCATGTCGATTTGGAATTTTGTACCTTTACCATAAAATTACCGAAAGTGGACAATTGAGTACAATTAATGAGATTTGTACAGTATCCAACTTGTATGACCGTATAATGACTGAAATGAACCTTACAGAAATATGATCGATGATTACAGCCATAATATACAGGAATTGATTTGGTACTAACAGAAGCTGAGCACTTTAATTTATTATACATCAACTAGGGAAACGATTTGATTTCCCCTCTTGTTAAATGTCTTTCAATATGTGCTAATGTGGAAAGCTTTCTTCATCTCTTTGTCAACAGACTCATTTTCCTGAAAGGAGGAAAAACGGGGAACTGATACCTTCAGATAGGATCTAGCTTTAGACAAGACTCTAATCTTGATTCATCTAGGTATATGCTTCTGCCGTATTAGTGGACATGCAAATTTCACCTTGTGAAGTTTTCGTCCAAGTTACGGCCTGCTGGTATTGTGATAATTCTTTCTATCTTAAATGGTGCATTGCCCTATCAGCTAGATTTAGATTTAGATGCTCCTTGAGGAGAGACTAAAATGAAAATGTTTAGACTTCACAAAGCAGTTGTAGCTTGAATGAAGAGATTTTGGACTACCTTTTGATTAGCCTTCTCCTTTAGTGCTAGCCTTCATCATGGCTGAGTCTGCCCTTCACCTCCGGAGTGCTGACAGAAACTCAGTACGAAGACTGTGTATAAATGGATGCTCAAGTATGTGTGGGTGTGTGGATTTGTATGTGTGAGAGCATATTTTTATACTATGGTCTACACCCACTGTTGGGCGCTTATGACGTCAGTGGGGATGTGATAGTAGCTAGTCCCTGCTATGTATGATGGAGTTTATGGTTTTCAACCTTGTGAGTGACTCTCATGAGATTGAAACTGCACTATGTTGTCTTTTTAGAGGATGAGTTTGGGAATGTTCCTGGATTCATCTAGGTATATAAAGACTCTAATCTTGAGCCTGAAGTGCAAGTTCAACTTTAGTTTTTACCACACAATTGTAGTTTTGGTCACGCGTGCACAAGTACAAGTAGACCCTATTTTAGCAGGTGCATGTTTCTCAAAGCATACCAGTCCGTATCACAAGGGTGCCTTCTACTGCTATTAGCTGAGTGCTCAATAACTGATGCTGTGGTATCAGAGGTCTAGGCCAGAGGTGACAGGAATGGAGAGGTACGCGGATATGGAAAAGGAAGTGGAGGGGGAGGGGATGAGAAGGTGAGGAAATAGTTTTCGATAGCGAGGAAGGAGCGAAAGGAGGGCGGCAAGGATCGATGAATTGGTTGATCAGCTGTGCGTACACGTGCGTTACAACTTACAAGAAACGGTCCTAGCCAGCTGCCTAACATGGTAGATGATCAGAATCCAGACTGTTGTATCTGCAATGCGTGCTGGTGCTTGAGAAACGAGGGGAGCTAGGTCAGCTAGCACAGAGAGTCCTTAGATGGTCCGAAATACGAATTTCGGAATGGAGTGCATGTCGATACCCCTTCCGAAAAGACTGCGACAGCCTTGATCAACATGTGTTGAGTACTATGATTAAACTGTTGATAGGGTCACAGATCTGGCTATTGCTGTGTGTGGTGCATGTCTGTTAACGGAGTGAACTTTGAAGAACAATCTTACTTGGGAAGCTGGAGTTCTGTTGCTCTCTGCAAGCGGAGTCCAGACTATGTTCATTCCGAGATGATGCTGGCAAGTACGCATCGAGTGCAAGTACCAAGGTGGTATTGTATAGGATTGATTGTGAAAGCATGGATCCATCGAAAAGATTGGATGTATCATGTATTTATGGATCCATCGAAAAGATTGGATGAGTGGGTTTGTCGGTGTGTCTTCCCTTCCAGGACAACTGGAGTCTGGAGGCCTTTGTAATGCGCACTCGGATGAGTAGGTAGCTGCTATGGGTAACAAGATCGACGGGAGAAACATATCTTTTTTGATGCACACAGTTCAGATGCTATGGACTCCTTGATTAAGGAAAATCAAGCAAGCTTGTAAGATCAGACAAACCATTAGATCCATTGCACTACGATGACTAAGGTAGCGACCACCTTGCAATCAAGGCATACAATTCGTTGCTACAACATAGCAATAGATCACGAGCTTAGCATGTAGACGAGGAAGATATGTGGCTGTAACTTGTAGTGTCTGACACTCCTACTAGCAGGATAATCCCCCATTGCCCCATTGAAATATGTCAAAAATGGATCGTATCTCACTCCGGACTCTGGAGTGCTTTTCCCCAATAGATCCACTACCTGCAGTACGGGAATTCAACGAACCAAATCTCTCACGAGAGCTTTGAAATTTCCTGAATCAATGCTTCTGCGACAAGCTACTGTTGTAGGTTTCGGTGCAGCAAAATTTTCGAGCAACTGCGGCATCCAGCGAGCCCCATTTCGGTGCAAGAAGCTTTTTCCCTTTCTCAAAGTATGGGGAGAGGTTCCGCAAAAGCTGCAAAGAGGTAGAATTTCTACAGATACAGCAGCTCTGTAAGATCAGCTGCTCTTGCATCATTTTGTTAGCACTGCTCCGCTAGGGGCAGGCTATAGCAACGGGAATTAATTCCCGTCTAAAGCGGCTGCGACCATATTTTTGATCCTTTGGTAAACGAAACTTTCCTTTTTGACCTATTCTCTTCTCTTCGTCTATCTTCTTTTGAGTTATATCGTTTTTGAAGTTTCGTGCTTTTCAGATTGTTGTTCCTTTGTGTTTTCTGTCATTTGGCTGTGGATTATCTGAAGAAAAGTCGACCTGCTGCTCGTTTGTTCTCGTTGGCTGTGGATTTTTCTGAAGAAAAGTCGACCCGTAGGTCTCGTGTGTAAGGTGATTTCGAATAAGCATCTCCTCGTTTGCAATTGCTTTTGCTCAAATCTGGACATACAGAATAGTGGAACCGCGGTGGATTTAAGCTTTTAAGTCGAGTCTATGATACCGCCAGCAGCTGAATCTTTACTAGCCTCTACATTTGCGATGTCTGCTTGCATTTCTTCCACTTGCTTCTAGAGATCTCGCACATAGCTAATGGCATCCCCTACGATAGAAGCTTTGTCCATCTGCACAATTCAGGTTCCGCAATGGGGAGTTCATAACTTGGAAGTTAGAAGTCTGCTTGCAGCAGTAAACGTGCAAATATTTCATAGATGAATTGAAAGATATAGCTGTAACTAACGAAGGTAGACCTCATCACGGCTCGAATTAAAGATCTGACGAACAGAAGCAACAGCACAAGAGGAGGCGTAACACAGCAACAGCGAATGAAGAGAAATATATCCACTCTGTCTTATCGGTACCTTACTGATTTTGGGGACGAGAGCTCTTAGAGAATACAGCTTCTTGTTCAGCTTCTTTCTGCGCCTCCTCTCAGACACCAAGTTCTTAGACATTGGGGCCTTCGAATGACCTCGCTTCACACTGTCATCTACATCCTCCATTTCGTCGCTGTTGTCTTAAGATTCTAGCTGCTTAAACAAGTCATTGCACGAACTTGCCCTGGGGAAACCCCGCTTGGGGTTAGGATTGGAAGCTGACACGCATTTGGATTCTGCATCAGAGTGAGTATGGTGCGTGTCTCCTAGCAATCGTCGGTCTGAAGGTTTTCCAGATTCTTGATCCCAACTGCTCTCAAGGCGATCTACTTCCGGCTTCGTGGGCTGGAGGCCATCTTTGATGTTTCCCGTGTGTCGAGGCAGATAGTCACCGTGCTCGTGTTCGCCAGTAGAGAAATCGTTGTTAATCTTCCAAACGGGACAGTTGGACTCAGATGGCAGATTCCATTTGTCCGGGTGGTCCATGTGACTCATCACAGGATATACTCAGATTGGACGACGACGTTCCCAGACTAGAAAGAAGCATGTCTTGCTCATAGGAATTCAGCATTGTAGGACTGTCCAGAATTTCAAGATCTTCAGCAGACATTGTAGTGGAATATCGGTCCACAACCGCACTCATGCTGGTAGCACCTGACCCCAGTTGGAAGCCGGAGTGAAACATGTTGTTGCTTCCACCGTTGATCAGAGGCCGCAGAGATTGCATAGACAGAAGAAGCTTGTCGCAGGAAGCGGATTCTTCATACGATTCGGGGCTTTCCATGGACATGCTCGCCAAATTGAGGGCTTTGACCTGCGGGAAAGCACAGTAGAGCAGTTTTAGCGAGGTTTTGAGCCCAACACCACATAGGTTCAAGCAAAGGAAATGCGGCCTATAGATCAATCAAACTACCGTCGAGAGCAAGAAGCAGCAGAAAGAACACGCAAGCAATTTTGGGCCCAAAGGAAGGTAACGACGGGGGAGACTTACGAGGGTAAAGTTGCAGAGCTTTGAAGGTGAAGCAGAAGGGATCCACCTACGCTAGAAAAGAAGCTCAAAAGGTGGGAGGAGGAGGAGGAAAGAGGGAGGCGAGCAACAACCTTAAGGGAGGGGCTATTGTCGGGAGCGATGAAATCCTCGATGGAGAGGAAGGAGGAGAGTAGATGAGCAAGCAAAAGCAAGAGAAGACGAACAAAATGAAGAAGAAGAAAAACAGTAGAAGAGAGTGAAGTGCAAAGTGTCTTCTAAAATATTGAACTGTTGTAGTAACATAGACAGCCTACGTACGAATATAATATTAGATAATCCTACATGATTATTATCACTCTATTGACTATTCTATATAATAGTAGATATTAGTCATATTACTATATAATATTAGATTTTGTTATCATTATCATTATTTTTATTGTTAGGGCTTTAGGAAGCTTCTGGAAGTCTTCGTCCATGCAAGTTGTGGCCAAAGGTTCTCTCCACCCTTTCGGGAAGCATTACATGACGAAGACTCAAAGGTGCAGCATACCCTCTCAACTCAAGCTGGAATCTCTGGGAGTTATGATACGTGCACACCAAGCATAGGACAGCTTAACGGATGTTCAAAATGGTAGGGGAAAAGTCCATGTTTGCAGCAGCAGGTTCCATTTGTGGTACTACTTTGATGTCCATAATCTCTCTAGAGCACGACGATCGATCCCTCCCTCTAGTTAGCCTTTAGCACGCCTCACGGTGGATCTCTATAACACGTCGAAACGTGAATCATCTAGCACACGCCTATGCCAAATCCGAGTTGGGGGGAATTCACACAGGATAAGTAGCACCTCTTCAGGGGGGGTGGACTATGATCGATGCAAAAATGAGAACAATAAGGATGAAATTGTTGGCACAAACGTACCGACTCATGAGGGAGTTGTTCCATCTATTGGAAGTCTTGCCTTTCTTTGAAGCTTTACCGAGACCTATTGCAACATCTGCCTCAGCACATAAATGCAACTATGTGAACCTTTTTACTCTTGAATGATGCATAATTCATCAACGGTGACTTCAAGGTTTTGATGCTCAAGTCCACAACGGGCTTGTATGCAACCACACAGAGATTTCGCAAATCAGATTCCCTTCGTACTGGTGATGAGGTAGCATTCCCTTCGCACTAGATGAAACAATCTTCAGCTCTTATGTACCGATTGTTGGAGACGCAAGTGGATTGTGTATCCTGTTTGGCTCTAACTTTGACAGTTGCAGAGCCAACGGTGAGGGGGTCGTCGACCATGTTGTAGGTCTTAGTGATGACCAAAGAAGTAAGAAAGGGGAACGGGGTTACATCTGTCCTGACATAAAATTACTCTGTCCCACATCACCATAGATTTTTGTAGTTTTCAAAGTATTCACACGGATGGTTTTGGCATGAATTGGTTTCTGGGGTGTATTTTTGTATTGAGTAGAATATAACATTATACTTTTGTGTCTTAGGTTTGCATTTAAAAGAGAATTTTATCTTTTATTGTTGGGCATGACATGAAAAGATAGACAGGAGTCTTTTTTTGGGAAACAAGTATCATTTGTTATTTTGGAGAAGTATCATTAGTAGTCTTTAATTAGTAACCTTTAATTTGTCTCCTCGCTTTGAGTAGTTTTGCATTAGCCTTCATTTGTTGAGCATGAAATTAGTAAATATGAATTCTTATGTGGAGAAGAACATTGAAGACAAGTGTTTAATTTACTTATTTTCATGTTATTGTTTCTATGTACTCTTTTATAGCAAACTTTCTTTTGATTCAGATTTCTATTGACAAGTTTTTCGCTTGTTGGTTATCTTGAGTGGCATGTTTTGGATTATTTATTTATTATATCTACTCTCTGTTGAGAAATGTTTATTGTATTATTCATTATGAGGAGGTTGAGTCTAGGTTTATTACTAGATCTAGGTAATAATGAAGACAAGTGAAAGAGAATCGATGAGAGGGCTAGAATGATAAGGTTCTTTGTGAGATATGTGGAATTTATAAGGAAGCTATTTACCAAGTGGTGGGTTCAGTGATGGATTCTAAAGAGAGTTTGAAAAATAAATGAAGACAAGAAAAAGAGCTCACAGTTGGGATCCTTAGGTAGGTGACAATTGAAGTAGAGTCTTGTATAGTGAGTTTTAATATTGTAAGCTTGATACAAAATCTTTAAGGAAGGAGAGAGAGAAAGAAAGAGATAGAGAGCTGTAGCTTTTCCAGTAAGTTACTTCATGTTCATTCCTTTGGAGAAGACTTGCGTCAACCACATATATAATGTATGCGTGCACATGTGTCTGTATGTGTGTGTATATGCGTGTGCTTTTTTAAGTCTATTATGTTGATAACGTATTCCTTGTTAGTAACTACTTATAATTGAATAATAATGTTTGCTAGCGATAAATAATTAGTAGGAATTTGATAGTAGCATTTACTAGCAATAAAAGAACATAGTACAATTATACAGCTATCAATCAAAACTAGTTGATTGCTTACATTAATAAGATGAATTTATCTTGTTTTGTTTTGATTGATGTAAAAAAGTAGGGGAGGAAAAAAAAGCGAGAGAGAGAGAGAGAGAGAGAGAGAGAGAGAGAGAGAGAGAGAGAGAGAGAGAGAAACCTATCTTTATATTCACCATTTAAAGCTGGATGATGGCTCGCTTGTGCTGGTTGGAATCATCTCGCTTTGAATTACATACATATTTTAGATAGTATACAATCACAATCGGGTGATAACTCACATTTGCTGGTTTGAATCGCCTCATTATGATTTAGTATGCACGTATACGTATACATATACATGTACATAGGTACAAATAGAGCTGGTTGTTATCTGGATGATGGCTCATTCCTATTGGTCGGTTCATCTCGATAATGATCTTCCCAACCGGATGTGTCATCATAAATGATGATCTATATCATCTTGGTTATGTGATGTTGTTGCATGTTTTATGTTCTAAGTTATACTAACTTAATGATATCTCCTTAACTAGTAATTAGTAATTGGTGTGAGTTTCAGAGTTTCAAAGATACATAACTATTACATAGTATACATGCAGTTTATACTATCATTAAATATCTAGTACTATTTGCTACAATTTTGAACGTCTAAATGTATGTGCATTTTATGGATTTTCTACTTAGTTACGTAAACACTCCATTTATATATATGATATTATTATATTGTAAGCTTTCGCTTGTTTGATGTTTAATGATATACATGTTTATAGTATTAATGTTAAACTCATACATTATTTTTTATTAATGGTGAATTCATAATTTATCTAGTTCAGATATAAATGGTTAGTTTGCATATGATATTACAAGATTATAAACTTCTGTTCATCTGTTTAATGATATCGATGTTAATGAAGTTCATGCTAAACTTACATATTGCTTGATGAAAGAACGAACAAAGAGATATGGAAAGCCACTATAGCAACAATGTTCCTTGAACTCAATATCCTGTAGAAGATGAAGTCATTTCGCAATGGGTTCCTCGGCAACCTAAGATCATTGTACATGAAATTGATCAATTGGAGAAAGAGCTTAGTGTTCCACAACATCGACCTGATATTATTACTCGAAAGAAGGATCAATTGCAAGATGAATTGTGGGAAGACCTTCAATATTACAAGGACCCATAGTTTGCAAAGTACGTTGCTGAAGGCTCCCACTGCTCTCTATGTCGTGCCACCGTCTTGAAAGCCTTGATTGAATATTAAGTTATCCAAAAATGGCACACTTGAACTTCTGGAACTTCAGTTATATTATGCTTCTGTTTTCACCTTTTTTTTCTTCTAGCTTCAATCTTAAACTGGTCAAAAACGTATAAAAGTAAATCTTGAATATATAAAACTTAGGTCTTTTGTAAAAGTTGAGCACTCCTTTGTTTGTTTACATGACAGTTTTCTTCTATTATTATGATATGAATACTATATAATTTGGTTTATTTAAGATTTAAAATTCACTTGCGATTTATTTATTTGCAAGTTTACATAGATTCTTGTAACATTATTTTATAACTAAGAGTCCATTTTAAATTGTAGTCCTAGAATTTTCTAGAGTTATGTAACTACTATGAATCTATAACATACCTAAAAAACTTTAAAATGCTTATTTGCTGCTTAATAGATAATTTTTTTGCAAAATTGAACTTGAAGAAGATCTTGCACCTGATCTTTTAGAACTTTAATTGCTTTATTTTTTTGTATAACATAACCTTTTATATTACATTGCGAGATTATATATGATATTATGATATTATAAGTCCCTAGTCGTTCGCTATTTATGATATTGCTGTTAATACTACTGATATTAAATTAACATATTACTATGCACTCTAACGATTGCATTAAATATACTTTATCTAGAATTACTGCAACATAAGCAATTAGATGTGTAATCATAAACGATAATGTAGATCATCTTGATTATGTAATATTGTTGCATGTTTTATGTTCTAGATTACACTAGTTTGATGGTATCTTTTCAACTAGTAATTAGTAAATGGTGTGAGTTTTGAAGCTTACAAAGATAGATAACTATTACATAGTGTACATCTAATTTAGACTAGTATTAAATATGTAGTACTATTTACTATAATTTTTGACTTCTAAATGTATGTGTATTTTATTGATATCCTATTTACTTATATAAATACTCCATTTATATATGATATTATCAGATTTAAGCTTTCGCTTGTTTGATGTTTAATGACATAAATGTTAACATTATTAATGCCAAACTCATATGTTATTTTTTATTAAAGGCAAGCTTACATATTATTCAGTTTAAAGATAAATTGTTCATTTGCATGTTATATTACAAGATAATAAGCTTCTACTCAATGTTAACAAAGGTAAAAGTCATGAACACTACACAATTCATTTAAGATTTAAAATTTATTTACGATCTATTCATTTGGGAGTTTACATAGATTCTTATAGAGTTATTTTATAACTAAAAGTCCATTCTAAATTCTAGTTGCACAATTTTATAGAGTTATATAGCTACTACAAATCTATAGCATATATGAAAATCTTCAAAATGTTCATGTTCTATCTACTATAGATAAAATTTGTACAAAACTAGACTTGAAGAAAATCTTGAACCTAATTTTTCAGAAGTTCAACTGCTCCATTTGTTTGTATAAACTGATCTTCAATATTACATTGCGAGAATATGTACGATGCTATGATATTATAAGTTTTTACTTGCTTGCTATTTAATGATATCAATGTTGGTAGTGCCGATATTAAATTAATATGTTACTTTGTATTCTAATAGTTGTATTAAATATACTTCATTTAAAATTACCATGGCATGAGTAGCTTTTATGATTTATTACTGGTGCTACTTGGTAGAATACTTACATAATGATTGTTGATTGGTTTAGATCATCATGCAACAGTGGAGCACAACTAGAATTTTCTAAAGTTATACGACTACTATGAATCTATAGCATACCTAAAAAACTTTAAAATGCTTATTTTCTGCCTGATAGATAATTTTTTTACAAAATTGAACTTGAAGATCTTCGCTATTTATGGTATTGTTGTTAATATACTGATATTAAATTAACATATTACTATGTACTCTAATGATTGCATCAAATATACTTTATCTAGAATTACTATAGCATGAGTAATCATAAAGGATAATCTAGATTATCTTGATTATGTAATGTTGTTGCATGTTTTATGTTCTAGATTACACTAGCTTGATGATCTCTCTTTAACTAGTAATTAGTAAATGATTTGAGTTTTGAAGCTTCAAAGATAGATAACTATTACATATAGTGTACATTTAATTTAGACCAGTATTAAATATGTAGCACTATTTACTATAATTTTTAGCTTCTAAATGTATGTGTATTTTATCGATATTCTATTTACTTATATAAATACTCCATTTATAAATGATATTATCATATTGTAAGCTTTGGGTTGTTTGATCTTTAATGACGTAAACGTTAACAATATTAATGCTAAACTCATATGTTATTTTTTATTAAAGGCGAGCTTACATATTATCCAGTTTAAAGATAAATTATTAATCTGCATATTATATTACAAGATAATAAGTTTCTACTCATTTGTTATTTAATGATATCAATGTTAACAAAGGTAAAAGTCATGAACACTACACAATTCGTTTAAGATTTAAAATTTATTTATGATCTATTCATTTCGGAGTTTACATAGATTCTTGTAGCATTATTTTATAACTAAAAGTCCATTCTAAATTCTAGTCACACAATTTTATAGAGTTATATAGCTACTACAAATCTATAGCATATCTGAAAACCTTCAAAATGTTCATGTCCTATCTATTAGATAAATTTTGTACAAAACTAGACTTGAAGAATATCTTGAACCTAATCTTTCAGAACTTCAACTGCTCTATTTGTTTGTATAAACTGATCTTCAATATTACATTGCCAGAATATATATGATGCTACGATATTATAAGTTTTTACTTGCTTGCTATTTAATGATATCGACGTTTGTAGTGCTGATATTAAATTAATATGTTACTTTGTATTCTAATAGTTGTATGAAATATACTTCATTTAAAATTACTATGGCATGAGTAGCTTTTATGATTTATTACTAGTGCTACTTGGTAGAATACTTACATAATGAATGTTGATTGGTCTAGATCATCACGCAACAATGGAGCACAAAAACTCAACAGAGGGAGAGAGTACAAAGCTGAAGTTTGAGATTCAAATGCTTATTCGTGAGTTTTCAATCAGGCATGTCATGGCATTGACCAATGAGGAAATTAGATCTACTATAGCTAGTAAACATTTACTAGATGAAATGCAAAAGTAAATAATTGAAAGGTTTCACATTGCTTGGCAAAAGCGTGGACGAAAAATAGGACCTGAGATCCATGAGACAGTAAATGGATTCTTTCCTAGAATACTTGGGGATATCACAAAACAATTGCAAATACTGCTTAAGGCAAAATGCTTTATCTTGCCTATTGATGGACATGATAAATTAAACCTGTGGACAATTGAGGGACAATTCTTTGGAAAGAATCACATGTTGCTACCCACAGGAAAAATATCCGAGAGAGAGGATCAATAGGAAAAGCAACTACCAATGCTCTTGTTCATTATACTAAGATGGCTAGTGGATCTGAGGTAAACACTAATGTTGTAGACATACAAGGAAGGGCACAAATTGAACTATGCACTCAATTTGCTGAATTGTGGTCTTCTACTATGCATTTTCCACTAGTAGCATTAACAGTTCATGAATATTTAGGTGGTGGAATAGAAGGAAGGGTATATCGAGTGCAAGTTCAAGATGTTCCAACTTTTAGACCAACGTTATCCTATGCTGGCAAAAGACTTCTAAAGGATAATGCAAGAGCACATTCGTCACTAAATACAAAGTTAGTAATGAGTGTGACACATAGAGCTATGTGTCGAGCAATAGGCTATGTGCATGACAAGGAGCTTTGGCTAATTAGTCCATTTTTCAATGGTGGCACTATCCATGACATGCTCATGTATCTTCCTCTATCTTCTGGATCATACATCAATTGGATAAAGAAGCAAAATCCTTTAGAACAACCACGTTTCTCATGGCATTCTACAATCACTAAGATACAAGTAAGATTGTTATGCCAGAATGCTTTACAAATTGCAGATGTGATCACAAGTGCAATGGGTTCAGTGCACGAGCAAAATTTCACACATACTGACCTGAATCCTTGCAACTATGTTTTAGATTTTACCAGTGATGATAATTCAATAAGAGTAGGAGTCATTGATTGGGAAAAGAGTTAGCACTGAACTAAGAGTAAACCTGAGCTAGATCCAATATTTGTTTCCTCAAACAAGTATCCTTGGCTCGCACCAGAATTATATGCAAGTGTTGAAGCAGGGCCAAAATATAAGGGTGACTGGTCACAGAAGTTAGATTCCTTTGCTGTGGGGATGGCTGCTTGGACAAATAGCTATGTTTATCATAGATTCTGCAGATGCATTACATGATAACTTATATACGAGAGGAATTGTTATCAAGCTCCTCATGGATTGTCACAATAGTCTATGTAACAAAGATCATGAGAAAAGAGCTACAATGAAAGAGATTCTGACAAAACTACATAAGCATCATGTTGATAAGAACATTGTAATGCAACCTATAGAAGAGATGAAATCATGTTTGTAAAAGTTTTTATTTTAGCATCATGTATATATACAGTTTCAACTACTTTTACAAAATGTTTCGAAAGTAGACATTTCAAACTCTCTAAACAAACTTATATTCACATTTAAGCATTCTATGTATAGAGTTTCAACTACTTTTACAAAAAGTTTCATAGGTAGGGGATTCAAATTCTCTAAGTTACATACATGTGTTCCAATCTTTTATAGCATGTTTTACAAAATTCCCTAAACATATTGCGTTCATTTAACCAATCCTAACAACGATAAGAATGTAACACCATGCCAGAATACAAATACAAGTATATCCATACTAGACAAAATATTACATGAAAGACGATTAGTAAGGGTACCAAACTATAGCTACAATGTAGGAGATTGTCTTTTTGATAGTATCTCTTATACGTTAATTTTTTTTTACACAAGCCAAGAAATACGAAACAAAACTGCTTCAAAATTTAAAGAAGAGCTTATCCAACAAACTGAACATGCACTGCAAATTGTGCAGGTACACTTGACACATGATTACTTGAACACCGTGCACAATATTGATACTATTGACCAATATTTAATAGGTATGGCTACAAACGACACTAATGGCGGGTTGTGGGGTGACTCAGTAATATTGTATTGGATCGCAAAAGTGCTTAATATAAACATTACTATTTGGTCTAGCTCAACAACCCGCCCATTTTTGAAGTACACGTTCGAAAATTCTTATACATGTAATCTTGTATACTATGATACATTTCAAAATAATGGTCACTATGAACCTATTGTGGGCATAGATGCTATACAAGAATACAATTACCTCGAAAGTATCCATAAAAATTCCAAGCTACCAAGTATTTATGACGATGGGACAAATCATGCACAAGATAAAAGAATCCGTACATCATGGAACAATGATGTCAATAATGATTTAATCTCTTTATTTTGACAAAACCAACAATTGTCCAAGTTACAAGTATGCTCAATATTTTTAAAAGAACACCCAAAATTAAGCATAACACCCTACTCTGCAATTAAACACTTGCAATATATACTTCAAAAAGAGAAAAAACTTGCAAACACAGAATCTTTAAAGCAAAAATATATCCAAGAAACATGTATTGAAAAACTTGAACCTTGGCTTGATATCATTTATGACTGTGACCAACATGCTATTATGAATTACCTAAATAAGATTTTAGACAGTCGGAATACATGGTTGCTTTTGCTGCAAACAGTTGTCGTTTGCTTTTCGATTAAAAAACCATTCATCAAAAGGAATAGCTTTCCTTGAACGTGAATTGCAAATGCAACTGACATGCAATGAAAAAGAAGATGCAAAAATTTGCACTGAATGCTAAAAGCAAACCCCAAAAGACAAAATACCAAAATACACATCACCATACTGTATCCAGATGCAAAAAGAGTTGCTAGAAATCTCACTCCTTGAAACACATTTGGCCAAATACACCAATTTTTGAACTACGGGCAATACTAAAAGGTAGTATTATTAATGTGCCTGCAAATACCAATATCATTCAAACTATACTTCCCCAACCAATAGAACATACAACGACAATAGGTGTGGCAATAAAGCATAAACTTGAATACAAATCAATTTATACAAGTGGGTACATTCAACCATATAATGTCATGAAAGCTTTACACATTCTTACACAAACACCACTTTATAGAAAGTACAAAGTTAAGATCTCAAATTTATGGATATCACAATTTCATCTAAGTTATGAAATGAACAAGCCAAATCAAACACATGACAACCATCAAGATAGTGATGATAATATTGAAATCTCTAATGAAGTACTCGATTTCATGGACTCAGGTGAATTTTTTGATACCACATCTAATATTATAACAATAGCACCTTCACAAGAATACCATCCACTTGGATTTTTCAAAGATGAGGATTGTGAAGAACTAAATTTTCCAAAATTATTCTATGGCAACGAGAGAAGGAAAACAATAAAAGAAAGACTCAGCTACCAAAAAATAGGACAATGGGAATTAACAAACCAAGACCGGCGATTCGCTATGCATATTACTAATATATTTTTCAAGGTGATCAAAGTTATGATCCAACAAATTGCATCATCATCATGGATCCGGCTTCGAAAAGGAAAACTCAAAAATAGAATCATTTATGCAAAAGAGGTTAAAACAAAAGCAAACCTCAATCAAATATTACGTTCAGACATAGGCTACCATGACTTGCAATGATTGCGTACATCACCAGACTACCTTGAACAATGGTGAAAGAACCTATTTGCTATGATACGTCAACTTGGTCCACCTACATTTTTTGTGTCGTTTACTAGCGGAGAACGCCTTTGGGAACCTCTTCAACAAGCTTTGCAAATACTAGCAAAAGACAATGATAACTAAGATACTAGTAAAGATAACATATATAAACTAATTAGACAAGATCCCATTACATGTGCACGTTACTCCTCACACATAACTTCTTCACTTAGAGAACTTCTAGAACATACAAAACATATATACGGTGAGGTTGAAGATTTTTTCTTTCACATGAGAAGGTATACTACCTACAAACATCTGGACAAAGAATTTCAAGTACTATGAACTCTCACAAGTTATGCGGCAAACTGACACCGAGTTTGTGAATATCCTAAACAAATTTCGAAAAAACAAACAAACACAAGAAGAAATCAATACAATAAACGAAACATGTTTCTGCAAACCTCCAAATGACTTGACAATACCACACTTATTCTACACACAAAAGGCTACAAACCAACACAATAACATTGTTTTCCAAAAACCCAAGGTGAAAAGAGAACAAATAAGAGTGTGAGGGCGTCTACTGTGACTAGGCTTAGTCTCTACCAAGGGCTTGATGAGGTAGGTCAACGTGTGATTGGACATCGGAGAGTGTCATCCTACCGTAAGTAGATAAGAGTAACTCTTTGAAGATTGCAGTTGCTCAGTTGATTATCTATTATGAGAGTGGAATTTTGAGAAGCTATCATAAGGTGCTAATAGAAGCTTTATTCTAAGAAGGTTGACAGAATTGTGAGATCTGAGAATGTGAGAGTTGATTCTTGGGTTTGGCGGTATTTCTTCTTTAGTTGTTCTAGGTATTGCTAGTGATTTGTGGATTTTTTTGGTTGTATCGGATGTTGGTGTTTATGATGGGCAAATTGTGGTGACTGATGTTGGTGACGGAGTTAATTTGGGTTCTAGTGGAGCTTTTTGGTGGTGGTTCTAGGAGTTCTGGTGACACTATTATTTGCAAGGTTGCTGAATTGGTTCGTGGTGATATTTATGGTGGTTGTGTGTTGGTGAAGGTGGGAAAGGTGTTGCTGATACAGATTCTAGATCTTTGAACGATGTTGGTCGTGGAGTTGATGCTGGAGTTTCTGTTGGAGAGATTTCATTGGGAAAGAAAGTTTATTGTGGAGAGGTATCGCCTGGCATTGGGGTTGAGAACGTTTCTTCTGAGGTTGATTATGGTTCTTTATACAGTGGTGATGACGATTCTGAGATTTTGGAGGAGACAATGTGGTGCATGCCTGGGAGGTCCTGTTGAAGTTTTCAATTGGATGATGGAAGCTTGGTGGTTAATCGTTTACGGGCTCTGGATTTTCGTATTCGGTAGTTGTTACCAGTGTATCCAATTTCTTGTATAAAGATGATGAAGGAAATAAAGAAAATGTTATTTTGGCTTCAGTTGTGTTTTATTTCTATTAATTGCGTCTTGGTCATATAGTGTTTAATGTTGTTTTATATTTTCTAATGTAATTCTTTGTGTAATATGTAATGTTAGTTCGTTGTAATTTAGCTGGTCAGCTTTTAAATGGGGTTTTATGATTACAGATCTGTCGTGATTGGACGGTCATGATTTAACCTCTGCTTATGTGGATGTAAGCCAGTTTTGCTACTGTAATTCTAGCAACCAAATGGGATTCAGATTTTTTGCAAGGTGGGGTGATTCTAAGCGTGGTTTCTCTGGAACAAGCTTTTGTGGTTGAGAGCTTACAAAGATAGCGATAATTCTAGCCGTACTCTTAGGAGGATGATGTAACTAGCCTTTCTTGTATGAGAGTAGTATTTGCAGGAGATAAATCTCTTTTTTTTAGTTCTTCCATTTCAAAAGTTGTTAGAGCAAAGAAGAAGATCTATTCCCTTTGTCACACGAATTTGCAACCTTAAAGCTGGATAGCTATATATGGTATTGTCATTTCCAAGCTTTTAGTATCTCTTTTGCCACATCTTTTCGCATTGGATTAAGCAACTCTTTGTTTCCTTCATTTGCCGAATTTCTCTGGTCTCTTACAATTAGAAATTAGGTATGCAAAATTTGAAAAAATCTAGTAGATGAGTGCTTTATTCTATATGTGGCACGTTTTGTAGCACTTTGTATTTTGAAGAAGATATGTTGTTGCTAAAGCTCAGACAACAAAATGAAATTACTGTGAACCATACAATTTATAACTTATACCCATTCTTTGACAGTATGGCATAATCTTTGTTGCAATATTTTGTGAGTTTTCTTTGATGATGGAACAAGTAATCAATTACACTTCTAGAAAAGTAAGCAGGTTTTTGGTGTGAAGCACTTCGATTGTGTCCCACACAGAGAATGCCCATAAGGTATTTCTGCCATTATAGTTGAGTGCATTGCTCACTATGAAGCAATTAGCTATTGTTCCTTAGGACTACTCTTTAAAAATGCCACATTTCTAGAATGTCAAGCTTGAAAGCAACATCCCATATATAGCATCCAATCTTAGACATTTTGCTAATGACATTAGAATCATAATTGGACCACTTGTCTACACTCCCAATGTAAAGGCCCAAGACTAATGTAGAAAAATACTTCTCTTAAAATTACAAATGACACACTAGATACTAGAAGTATTAGGAAGAATATAAGGCTTCCTCACTTCTCTCATTCTCCTAGTTGAATTAATCATCTCACATTGCAATACTCATGGCTCTACCATAGTAAAAAGATTTACATGACATTTATATATTAAAATACCTAATCCTCCATGAGTTTAAATGTTTGGATAGTTAATAGTTTTGGCTCTCCTAAACATATAATAATATAGATAAACATCATACAATGATTCAATTTCTCTTCACTAATAATTAGGAATACTAGCAAGTTTTACATACCTTATGCATGATGACAACTCTCAAAGAACAACTCTATCAAAAACCAAAGCTCAATTCAAATGTGTGATGATGATTTGTGTATTCATTACTATGCCTTTGTACAATATTTAGTGCATTTCTGATAAAGCATTTTTAAAGTACCACATAGGTATCTACATGTTTGAATCCAAACACAAGCTAGCCAGTACCTATAAGGGAAGCGCACAAGCAACACAAAAAAAGTAATCTTTTCGTAGATTGAGTCGAGTTGACTAAACATCCAAGCAAAAAACAAAGGTGATTGAGAAGCAAAAAGAACTAGAATGCAAAAAGAAGATTTATAAATGATCGGAGAGAAAGTGTGCTACCTCTCCGCATACATTACCTATGCATTTTCTTTATTGGTTTTGCAATATTCTTATTTGATGATTTTTTAATTTCCTCTTTTTCAAATTTTGCAAATATTCTTTTAGCATCTCGAGAGATTAATTTAACTTGACTATACTATCTAATTTGAGAGATGAATTTACCTTGAGTATACTATCTAATTTATTAGAGATGTTTAAATAATACTCTTTTTGATATACTTCCATATTATTTTGTAGCTATCCTATCAATTTCGATGACTATTTAACATTAGAAAGAATGAGTAGACATACACAAATTAAGCAAAAGGGAATTGCCATGTAAGTATAAAAAGACATTAAATAGATCACTCTTTTCCTTGCATAGAAATACGGAATAATTTGTTTAGCTTAAATATATCTAGTTTAAAGTGCACCAATGATTAACTTAATCACTATGGTTCTAAACCCTAATTTCATTTTGTTAAATAAAAATAATTATGTGATTAAAGTATATTACAAAATGAAGTATAATTATTGTACTTATAAGAGAATGCATGAGAATGAGTGCATTAATTCATAATGCTTGTTTTACAAAGTATGTACCTAATCCATGATGTAAACCTTCAAAGAACAAATCTATCACCAAATTGATGCTTCTTTCCATCAAAGCTCAATTTGAATTTGTGATTAGGAATTTTCTATCTATTATTATGGCTTTTTACAATATTTGGCTCATTATATATTGAATATTTTATATTTGTTTATTACCATGTAGATATTTATGTGTGCATTTTTGATAGAGCATTTATATTTTTTAATTGCCATGTAGGTATCTACTTGCAATTGTTCTATTGCGGAGCATGTCACAATAAGGCATGATAGAAATACATCCCTGAGTGTAAGCCAGAGGACATATGATAAGTCTTACAAGAAAATCCATTCCACATGCAATGGTTAAGGATCATTGATCTTTCCTTTAACATGGCCAATAGAAATGCAACATAACAAGATGTGTACTGGAACATTCTCAAATACACGCTATCGGCAACTCCATCAAGACTGCCATCATGACACTTCCACAACTTGAAGGACATGATCGCAAGGCTTAATGTGTGGGTTTTACCAAACTTGTTTTTGATGTTAAAAACTAATGAAGTCACTTGAACAAATTGGTTAGAAATCTATGAGATAGAGGTGATCATCTCCCCATCAACCCAAACTTTACCTGGAAGAATTGCCTAGTTGAGTGTGCAATTTTACTGCTACAGATTGCAAATTTCATGCTAGCATTACATCTTAACTCCATCGGGTATACTCAGTTGGGTTGAACATCATCTCATCTACTAATAAAAAATCCTTGGATCCCTACACATACACATCATGCTTTGGATTCATAAAGCTAACATAAATAGAATATTCAAGGAGATAATGGCTCACATACCAAGAATGGCTCTTCAGATGCACATGGCATGAATCAGTTATTACAATTCCACCTACATGACTTGGTCGAGATGAAACAGATCCATGTCTATAGAAAGTCATGCACTAGGCAAATCGGCAAGCACAAACAATAATATGGATTTTTGTTTGATACACAACTGAATCCCTCTGCCATGATCAACAAGAAGACTCAATGTTGCCTATACTACCAACTAGGGAATGAGCACATAAACATTGTCCCATATCACTCAAGCATGCTGCTACTGTGTGGTGCCCATGAGTGCATCATAAACTTTGGAAACTCACACTATCTTCTAAAGTACGCTAAGAAGAATGAGCTTAGTGTAGATGATGTCAAACAATTGGCCCTATTATAACCTGGATCTAGTCAAGCTATAAATAATTTCCAACTTTGGTTTGACAAAGCCTACATCACCAATAGAGGAAGCCCTAAATTTCTTGTAGATCTCCATCATTGAGTACAATGAGGCGGTGCACTATGCGGACTCCTTGCCACCTACACTCCAACAAAAGATTTGGACACCACATGGGTACACAATGATGCATCGATAGATTTATATTGTGCAAGCCTATCAAGCTTGAACCCTGTGGGGGTTAAAGGTCACTGTGCCTTCACCCTAGTTATGTACAATACTCAAACACATACATAAATGAATGAAAAAGAAGATTAGGGTGGTTTTGCACCCACCAAACTTGTGTGGCTCTCTCTCTCTCTCTTTCCCTCTTCCGTTCTTGCTTCTGTTGAGAGCACTCTCAACTGGTATCAGAGCCAGGTTGATCTAGCTGAGCGTGCGTGAATGTTGGAAGCTCAGCAGCTCTGTGGGAGGAAGGAGAAGCTTTGTGGGAAGCTTTGTGGGTGACTTTACTTGCATTCGAGTGTGCAGAGACCTTGGAGAAACCTTTGGAAAAGTCACTTTGGCTTTGCGAAGTGGTTTTGAGAGCCTATTAAGAGCTTTCAAAGAAAAAGTCGTTTTTTGAGCTTTTCCCTGTTCCGTTCGATGACAGAGACTCCGTATTGACTGTATTGACTTGTAGAGGCAACTATTGCTTGCTTTTGGTGTCCACATTACTTCAGGAGCTTGGAAACACCTTCATTCTTGAATCTGGGATCACTTTATTGGATTTTTGGCTCTCTATGTCAGTTTCTGCGTTTTTTTTGCCCGGGTGTTGGAACTCAAGTTTGGAGCAACCATTTGCAGATCTGTCAGTTCCGGTGGACTCAGGAGGTCCTAAAACTTCTATGTTGCTCATCATTCGCACTCCGGTGGAGTTTACAGATAGCTCTGTTTCCAAAAACGTTTTTCAGTCCGTGTGTTGGACCCACTGATTGAGACCACGGTTTCCAAAACCGTTTGTCCCATTGCGTTTCGAACGCCCAAAAACCCCTACCTGTCAGTTCTTGCACGATTCGGTGGAGGATTTTCAGAGTTATAGATCTCTGTGTATTCGATTTCGTCTCTCTATTATGCATTTTTCATTCTAAGGTTTTGAAACCTTAGATTTATGCCACATGGCAGTGGATAAGTGTTGACTCCCATTTCTCACTCATCGGTTGGGATTTTGGAGTTCTGGTAGAAGAGAGATATTTGCAGATTTTCTTGCTGAGTCCGATTATGCAATGGCGCCCATGTTTTGAAGCATCTCAGGTTCTATTCTCAGTAGCGCTCATTACCGTGGGACTATGATTTCTTGAGCATACCTTGTGCAGATCACTCTGGTTGCAGTTTGAGCAGTGTGCGCTCATTCGTGGTATGCATTGGGTTGCAATGGATGATTTATAGGCCATTTGGATGCATTGCGGTCCTTGTTGGATGCGCTGATAGGCCCAAATTGCCTTGTGGGATGCTATTTTTTATGGACGCTTTGCACATGGATGCTATTTTATGTTGAGGGACAGCTTTGACACATTGTTGGTGATGCACTGATAGTGCTATGCTCTCTTGGATGAGATATTATTGATGCATATGCCAGTGGACGGTGTTTATGCTTGAGTCATTTGGCACTTATTGGCATTTTCTTTTGGGCCAGATTTGCTCATATGGATGCATAGTATATGCACATGAGTCAGATGCATCTTTTGGTGCTTTGAGCTTTGAGTTTTTTGTGATATTTCAGTCTATTGTGGCATACACATTTGGGTGCACCTGGTATTTGGTGTGATTCTCTCTTGAGGCACTAGCATTTGGGATTTTGCTTTATTTTCATCATGGCATCCTCTTCCATGTCTGAAAATGAGTTTTTCAACATTAAAAAGTTTGATGGGACAAACTTTTCTTTGTGGAAAGAACAAATAAGGGATGTGCTTATTCAAAAGAAGCAGATTAAACCCTTGGCAGGGATTGAAGCTAAGCTTGCAAATATGTCTGAGGATGATTGGAATGAGTTGGATGCATTAGCAAAGTCTACTATTAGACTTCATCTTGCAGAGTCAGTTTATTTCACAGTAGTAAATGAGCAGACTACAGAAGATTTGTGGAAGAAACTGTGTGCCACTTATGAGAAGGAAACTGCCTCTAATAAAGTTTACCTCATGAAGAGGTTGTCTGAGCTGCAGATGAAGGAAGGGGTCTCCATTGCTTCTCATTTGAATGAATTCAATATTATTTTCAGCCAACTTCAGGCTCAGAAAATGAATTTTGATGCGGAGACTAAGGCAATATTTCTCTTATGTTCATTGCCATCCTCATGGGATACCTTCCGTACAGCTGTTAGTAACTCTGCACCTGGTGGAGTACTGAAATTTGATGATGTTGTGGGTAGCTTGTTGGCCGAGGAGATTAGACGGAAGTCTATGGATGGCAACAAGCAGGATGCAGCCTTAAATGTGCAAAGGGGCAGATCACAGTTCAAGGGGAAGTCCCAAGAAAGAGGAAAGTCACGTAGCAAATCTAGGGCATGGAACATTGAGTGTTACCATTGTGGCAAGAAGGGCCATATGAAAAAGGATTGCTACAAGCTGAAAAGAGAGCAAAAAGATAAGAAAAAGAATGCAAATTGGGGTGCAAATCAAAAGGAAGAGATTCCAAGGGAGGACAAAGGAAAAGTGAAGATCGAGGAGATCAATGCAGTCACACATGATAGTGACAATGATGTTCTCTTCATGTCTAGTTTATCTGCAGAGTTGCTTACCACTTCAGATGATGCATATTCCCAGTATTGGATTTTGGATTCTGGTGCTTCATTCCATGTTATTCCCCATAGGGAATGGTTCTCCACTTATGATAGTGGAAAGACAGGTTGTGTGCATCTTGGAAATGACTATGCATGTGACATAGTGGGAGCAGGTGACATAAAGTTTTCTTTTGCAAATGGGTCTGCATTTGTTTTGAAACATGTGAGACATGTGCCTAAGCTGACCAAGAGTCTTATTTTAGTGGGTCAGTTAGATGATGCTGGTTTTCACACCACTTTTGGCTTTTAGAGTTGGAAAATTCAGAAGGGCTCTATGCTTTTGGCTAGGGGTGCCAAGTGTGGGACTTTGTATCCCTTACATGTATCAGGGGTATTTGATCATGTTGCAATAACCGAGCAGCCAAGCACTTCTTTGTGGCATTGCAGGTTGGGGCACATGAGCCAGAATGGAATGAAACTCTTATGCCGTTTAGGTTATGTACCGCATTTGAGTTTCTCTGATTTTGAATTTTGTGAGCATTGTCTCTATGGGAAGCAGACTAAATCAGCCCATAAAAGAAAGGGAAAGAAAGAGTTTGAAATGCTTGATTTGGTGCATTCAGACGTATGTGGTCCCATGCGTACACGGTCATTAGGCGGGGCTGAATACTATGTGACATTCATTGATGATGCAACTAGGAAAGTGTGGGCTTATGCTATAGCTTGGAAGAGTGATGTGTTCCAGGTATTTCAGAAATGGCTGGCCTTGGTTGAGAATCAGTCAAGTAGAATGCTTAAATGCCTACGGACTGACAATGGTGGAGAGTATCTCTCTCATGACTTTCAGCATTTCTGTGATACACGTGGGATTAAGAGGGAGCTCACATCCCCTCGTACTCCAGAGCAAAATCCAGTTGCAGAAAAGATGAACTGTACCATTCAAGAAAGGTTGCAATGCATGCTTTCCAATGCAAGTCTTTCTGGTGGTTTTTGGGCTGAGGCAATGAAGACTGCAGTGCATGTGATCAATAGATCACCTAGTAAGAGTTTGGATGGTGGTATTCCTGAAGAGGCATGGAGTGGCAAGAAACCCTCTTACTCTCATTTGCGTATATTTGGGTGTGAGGCATATGCACATGTGCCAAAAGAGCTTCGAAAGAAGCTAGATCCTAAGTCTAGGAAATGCATCTTTCTAGGTTATGGTGAAAGTGGAGAGATGGGCTATCGTCTCTGGGATCCAGAAGCAAAGAAGATCATACGCAGCCATGATGTGGTCTTCAATGAGAAGAAGATGCATAAGGCACCCATGAGGGATGTGGAAATGAGGAGAATCACTTTCCAGGATGTGAATCCACCTGCATATGTTGATAGACAGCAAGCTGTCCATGCACCAAATGTGCAAGAAATGGTACCACCAAGTACTCCCACAGGTATACAATCAAGGGTAGATGATGGATCATCTGTTGGTGGAAATGATGAGCCAAATGTGGCTGATATGCAAATGGGACAGCAAGCTGAAATGCCCTTGAGAAGATCATCTAGAGTATCTAGACCACCTGATAGGTTTGTTCTAGGGGTAGACTATGTGATGCTTACTGATTGCAGGGAGCCTTCTTGCTACAGAGAGGCTATGATGCGTGAGGATCAACGCAAGTGGGAGTATGCTATGCAATCAGAGATGAGTTCACTTATGAAGAATAAGACTTGGGACTTGGTTTCTTTGCCACATGGAAAGAAACCATTGCCATGCAAATGGGTCTACAAAATGAAGGTCACAGGTGATGATGTGCCTAGGTACAAGGCCCGTTTGGTTGCTAAAGGGTTCAAGCAAGAGAAGGGTGTGGACTTTGATGAGATATTCTCTCCGGTTGTGAAGATGACCACACTTAGATGCATGCTTGGACTAGTGGCATCAGAACAGGGCAAAGAGCATTTAGTTTGCAAGCTGAAGAAGAGTCTCTATGGTCTTAAGGAAGCGCCTAGAGAATGGTATCAGAAGTTTGATGCTTTCATTCGGTCCCAGGGTTTTAGAAGGAGTGAAATTGATCACTACCTCTATACTAAAAGAGCTAAGGATAATAGCTTGATAATCTTGGCACTATATGTGGATGATATGCTATTGGCTAGCAAGAATACTTATGAGCTAGATGCATTAAAGGCCAAGTTGCATGAGGCCTTTGATATGAAGGATTTGGGACTTGCAGGTCATATTCTTGGTATGCGCATCACGTGTGATCGGAGTAGGAAACTCCTTTGGCTTTCACAAAAAGAGTATGTTACAAAAGTATTGCAGCGTTTCAATATGGAGGGGGGGAAGGCAGTGAGTACTCCATTGCCTCCATATGTGAAACTGAGTCATACAGATAGTCCCAAATCAGATGAGGAGAGGGCCATGATGGCCAAGGTTTCTTATGCATCAGTGGTTGGGAGTCTTATGTATGCTATGATAGCTACTAGACCAGACATTGCATTTGCAGTGGGCGTTGTTAGCCGGTATATGGCTAATCCAAGAAAGAGGCATTGGGAGGCAGTCAAGTGCATCATGAGGTACATGAAGGGTACCAAGGAGATGTGCATCTGCTTTGGTAAAGGAGACATGCGTGTACTTGGGTACACAGATTCAGACTATGCAAGGCATGTGGATAGTAGGAGATCCACTTCTGGTTATGTGTTCACCTTTGCAGGTGGTGCAGTGTCGTGGATGTCTCGCGCACAGAAGTGCATTGCTTTGTCTACCACAGAGGCTGAGTATGTTGCAGCCACAGAGGGTTGTGTTGAGAGTTCACGCTCAACATCATGTGATCATGTGTGCATAGCACCATCACCTGATCATATGTGCATAGCACTAACCTTATAGAGTGCTATAAAGGAAAGGGTTAGATCCCCTAACCCTAACCCTAAAAGGGTTTGTATATATTCTATTTTTTCAACTAATTCTAGTGTATAGTTAGTCATTTGTGGTGTGCTCTCTAGCTATGCCCTCTCTCCTCATCTCCACTCTTCTCCTCTCCCCTCTTCATATTTTATCATGGTATCAGAGCTTCCTTGTCTTCCGCTGAGACATTGAGTTTCTTGAGAGTGTGAGAGAGATTGTGAGATTGAGAGTTCTCTTGAGTGATTGTGAATCATTCCATTCACTTCCGTTGAGAGAAAATTTCTATTCATTTTGGAAGAAATTCCGTCCACTTCCGTTCATTGAGTGTCCATTCCTTTGAAAGATTTCATTTCTTGAGAAAGAGAGTATTCCTTGTTTGTGAGAGGGAGAGCTTCCAAAAGCTGAGAAAGACTATTTTGATTTTGAGGGAGAGACAAAAAGATTTATGAGAATCTCTCTATCCTACTTCGAGAAAGAGAGCTTTGGAGGGAGATTTACCCTCAAGCAGCTCGAAGGTATCTCCATTGAGCAGGCGAGGCTCCACATGCACCTACAGGTATGATTAAGGCCATCGAGCCTTCTACATACGGGCCTTACCTACAACGAGCTCAACACAGCTCTCGCGGGCGCCTCCAACGAGTTGCATCTAACAGCCCATAGTGCTCCTCCAGCAAGCGACTCAGCTCTTGGCAACTCCACTGGCCACGATGACTCATAGCTCCCACGGCTGCCTCCAGCGACACTCCACACAGAGCACGCCAGCCTCCACAACCACCAGCCGCTCCTATGCCAACGCCATCGTAGCTCCTTACGAGCCTATCCTCCGAGCCTCCTCGACGTGCTGGGCATCTCCAAGCATGCACACCTTCATCTTGGGACGAGGGATGTGCGCAAGCTTGACAGACCCACTAAAACGCTTATCCTTTTGAGGATCATAATTCTTGAGGCCGATTTGAAGTTCCACAGTTTCAGTAAACTTCCGCTTTTTCTCCTTGCCTTCCGTCGCAATCTGAGAAATGGCCTCCCTTAGCACATCGCTCTGAAGCTTACTCATGGCTGGCGTGTGGAGGATGAAGCCGAGCTGCGGAGCTTGGAAGCTATGGCGATGGCCGCTGCTGTGACGAACAAGAGCCTAAGCTCTCTGGCTGCACGCAGCTCCACGACGACGACGAAGAGTGCCAAGCCGTGGCAAATAGCGACGCCCACAAGTCCGGAGGGGGTGAGATCTGCGCCATTTGTAAGGCTTGCGGAACTTGTGGGTCGCAGCAATCTCGAGCTGATTGATCACCATCTCCATCCTCTTCAACAGAGCTCCAACGAAGGAGACGGAATCTTCATAGATTCCATCAGAATCTTCATAAGATTTCGATCTCCCTCCTTGAGACACGTGGCCTTATCACAAACCTTATCCACCCAGGGTCACCACACACACAGGTGTGGTCAAGGATCAGCCACGTGGCACCCTTATCCACAGTGCCACGTCATCACTGCCACGTCAGCATTACCACATCATCACTGCCACATCAGCACTGCCATATCATCAGGCCATGTCATCAGGCCACATCATCAGTGCCACGTCATCAGTGCCACATCACCCTACTGACATCATCTGTGCTACCTCAGCACTACCACCTCAGCAGTCCAGTCAGCACTGACCCTTGCAGGCACAGTCTCTTGCCAGGCACATTGTACACACACTGCATGTGCACACTCCTGCCACCTCAGCACAGAGCTTCACTGGCACACCTCTTGCTAAGCACAGTGCCACATCATCACTGCATGTGACTCACAGTGACACATCATCATTGAGCACCATTTGCACTCCTTTTGCCCCTCCACCTAGATCAAGTCATATCTCTTGATCCAGGAAGAACTTGAGGGTGCTCCAAAAAGGAAAGTCGCTCGATTTTTCGTGCTCTACGCGCTCGTTACATCACGCGCACATTTCGGCACAAGTTACACTCACATTTGAGCCTCGCCGACAAAACCACTTCCTTCACGCACATTTGCCTCTACATCGACGCATCTAACCCAGCACTTAAAAAGAACAAAGGAAAAGGAATTATTTGCTGCTCTTTCATCGATCGACAGTTGGTTTAGATCTAGATCAGAGTAGACTAGATCGCCATAGAGGGGACGCTTTGAATTCCCCAAGTTGCCAATCTAAGCCATGCCCGAAATTCCCGACTAGTACCTACTCGGAGTCCAGTCCATACACTCACATCCGATTTCACATCATTACATTACCTGAAACCTTACGTTCATCAGTTCAGTGAGCAGACTTTAGAGTTCAGAGGCATTGCAAATTGATTCAGTGGGCAGATAGCACTTGATTTCACACACACATGCCACCATTGTAAAGCCTATTTGGCTATCTCACGGCATCGTGCACATCATTTTTTCAGCCTTGTAAAGCCTCTTGGCTATTCCCGGCATCATTGCCACAAGCCTTGTAACACAGGTCAGATCTTATTTACTGCAGTTCTATCTTCACCGACGGTACAGAGATTTCACTTGGCATCTTCAGTGTATTTGCAGTTGATTCATACAGAGTTTTTTCAGGACACTTTTGAGTACATTGTTTGCACCATGTCGACTAGCAACCTCAATCTGGAGGCATCTGCTAAGTTAGACAACTCCAATTACGGTACATGGAAATACCGAATGGAGACCATTCTTGTGCTTTAAGACAAATGGGAGTATGTCGATGGATCCATACCTAGACCATTGGCCGATCCAGCCACCAGTAGCTCTACTCCATCTGTTATCATAGCACCAGCAACGGGATCTACATCGGGATCTACATCTACACAAACAGTTTCCACACCAGTAGCAGATCCTGCCATTGCCCGAGCTCAAGCAGAATGGGATAAGAAAGACAAGTATGCCTATCACCTGATCAAGCAGAATGTGCAAGATGTCATGCTAGGACAGCTCAACACAGTCAAGACATCAAAAGAAGCATGGGATATGTTCGCAGCTCTCTACGAGTCCAAGAACACATCCAGGATTCTCACCCTGAGAAACCAGATCAACCAGAGTTTCCGCAACAGCAGTGAAATTGGTCATGCTTATGTACTCCGCATCAAAGACTACAACAATCAACTTGCAGCAGCAGGAGAGACTATGAATCCCGCAGAAATGGTTCAAGTAATCCTGAATGGACTAGGAGAAGGATATGAGAATCTAGTCCAGAGTATTGCCATCCAATGGCAAATTCCAACACTGGAAGAACTTCAATCAGTTCTACTTGGTGAAGAACTCAGGACTCAGGCCATTCAAGCACGTAAAGGTCATTCTAATGATCAGGCATTCATAGCTTCAGACAGAAGCAGAGGCAAAGGTAGAAACAGAGGTAGATCATATCAAAAAAGTGGTCATCATCAACAAAATCAAAGTCAGAATCAGCATCAGCATCAGCAGCATCCTCAGCAACATCAAAATCAGTAAAGAGGAAATCATTCCAACCGAGGAAGATTCCAAGGACGAGGGAATGCATCCACCAATGTGTCAAACATTCAATGCAACTATTGTCACAAGTTTGGACACTATGAAAGAGATTGCCGCAAGAAGCAGTATGACCAAGGCGGTCAATCCAGCAATAATCGAGGGAATTCCCAAGGAAGAGGAAATCATCGTGGTGGACATTCTAGTCACAGTCATTTTGCAAATGAACATGGAAATATGTTTCTTGCAAGTGAGGAATTGCATCAGACTGATACAATGCACCTAGACACTGATTTCAATCCCAAAGAGGATTTCAGCTATCAAGTCGACCAAGTGGAATAGGATCCTTGGTACATCGACAGCGGTGCATCATCTCATATGACAAATCATCAGGAATGGTTCACAGAAATGAAGCCATTAGAAGGTCAAAAGAATGTCATCTACACAGCAGACAATACACCGAATCCGGTTCAAGGGACAGGTGTTATCCCTATGAACAATTTCACTGGTACAAAAGGATTAGTCAAAGATGTGCTCTATGTTCCGAAGCTCAGCAAGAACCTTTTGTTAGTAGGTCAAATGACGGAACACAACTACAAAGTCATCTTCGACGGTGATGAATGCACTATCAGAGACAAATCCAAAAGAGGTCAGCTAGTAGCAAAAGGTGTCAAGGAAGGACGCTTATACAGGATGCTAGCTACAGTACCAGATAAGCATGCCATGTCAGCTCAAATGCAACAAATGCCACTATCTGCAAAATGACACAAGAGATATGGTCATGTCAACTTCAAGTACTTGTTAGATCTAAGGAATCAGAATATGGCAATTGGGATTCCGAAGCTACAGTTTCTTGGAAAAGTTTGTGAAGCATGCTGCTTCGGCAAACAAAAGCGAACCAACTTTGTCAGAAGTACCTCTCGTGCACAAGGTATTCTTGATTTGATTCATACAAATGTATGGGGTTATGCTCAGACCCGCAGCATCAATGGTTCACTTTATTACTTGACCTTCATCGACGACTATAGCAGATATTGTTGGGTCTACTTTCTGAAAGAGAAATCTGAAGTGTTTGCCAGATTTCAAGAATTCAAAGCCATGGTAGAAAACCAAACAGGCAGAAAGATCAAGGTCATGAGATCAGACAGAGGAGGTGAATACATGTCTTCAGCATTCATGAACTTTTGCAAAAATCATGGCATTCGAAGACAATTCACATGTGCAGATACTCCTCAGCAAAATGCAAGAGCTGAAAGGAAGAATGGGACTTTAGCAGACAGTGCTAGAGCAATGCTTAGTGAAAAGCATCTTTCGAATCAGTATTGGGCAGAAGCAATAGCTACAGCTAACTACTTGCTTAATCGGCTTCCTACCGAACCGATACAAGGTATGACTCCTTATGAAGCATTCACTGGACACAAGCCACGCATTGGGCATCTCCGCATATTTGGTTGCATAGCATATGCCCACATACATGATGATCATCGCAGGAAATTGGATGCGAAGTCATGTAAATGCATCATGGTTGTCTACAGTGAAGAAAGCAAAGCATACAAATTGTATGATCCTATTAACCGCAAAGTCATTATCTCCAGAGATGTAATCTTCGATGAGGAATCAGAATGGAAAACCTCACCTACACAGGAGATAGAAGCATCGACTTCACAGTCATCTATAGAACAGGTTGATGAAGAAGAGCAAGAATTGCCAGCAACACCCCAAGCAGTGCCACAGCAGCTCAGACGGTCTACTAGGGAAAGCAGACCACCAGCCAGATTGACATATGCTCAGAAAGGCAAAGCAATTCAGGTGGAAACCATCAACTATGCTCTTATGACTACCATCATGGCTACAGAAGAGCCAGTGTACTTCGAAGATGCAGTAGATAAGCCAGAATGGCAAACTGCAATGAATGAAGAAATGGATGCTTTGTATAAAAATAACACTTGGGAATTATGCGACCTTCCACCAGGAAAGAAGGCCATAGCCAACAAATGGGTATACAATCTGCAGAGTTCGACATGAAAGATCTTGGACTTATGCACTATTGTCTTGGAATTGAGTTCTGGAGAGATTCAGATAGCACATTCATGAGTCAGCTCAAATATGTTGATAGTCTTCTGAAGAAGTTTCATATGGCAGATTGCAAGATTGCAGCCACTCCCATGGAACAGAGTTTGAAACTTACTAAAGATTCAGAAAAGCCTACAGTCAATGACAGATACTACAGGCAACTCATTGGATCTCTTATATATCTGACAATCACACGGCCAGATATTTGTTATGCAGTAAGCTCACTAGCACAGTTTATGGCAAATCCAAAACAGTCTCACTGGAATGCAGCCAAAAGAGTATTGAGATACATCAGAGGTACAAGACAATTTGGGATAGAATACAGAGGAAGTCATCCACGGTTGCATGGATACTGTGACAGTGACTATGCTGGAGATCATGAGACCAGGAGATCGACATAGGCATATGCATTTTTCCTTGGTCAAGGTGCTATATCATGGTTGTCAAACAAGCAGCCAACTGTTTCTTTGTCTTCGACTGAAGCAGAATATAGAGCACTCACTACAGGTGCATGTGAGGCTATATGGCTCAGAAGACTATTGTCAGAAACAGATTACTTTGATGAGTCAAAGCGAACAACAATATACTGTGATAATCAATCGGCTCAAGCATTAGCCAAAAATCCAGTATATCACTCCAGAACAAAGCACATTGATGTCAGAGAGCACTTCATCAGAGAAAGAGTGTTACTTGGTGACATCACACTACAGCATTGTGATAGCAAAGAAAATGTTGCAGACATCTTTACCAAACCACTCGGTAAAGAGCTATTCGAGAAACACCGACTAGCTCTTGGTTTGATGCAGAGGAAGGACATTCCCATTAAAGGGGTGTGATGGAATGTAATGCTCAGTCCTTCTTCGATTCCCCAGAATCATCATCTTGAGGGAAGGCCTACTTCATGATGTTGATCTTGAGGGAAGGTGTTGAGAGTTCACGCTCAACATCATGTGATCATATGTGCATAGCACCATCACGTGATCATATGTGCATAGCACTAACCTTATAGAGTGCTATAAAGGAAAGGGTTAGATCCCCTAACCCTAACCCTAAAAGGGTTTGTATATATTCTATTTTTTCAACTAATTCTAGTGTACAGGTAGTCATTTGTGGTGTGCTCTCTAGCTGTGCCCTCTCTCCTCATCTTCACTCTTCTCCTCTCCCCTCTTCATATTTTGTCAGGTTGCAAGGAGGCTATATGGCTTGATCGGCTAGTGGGAGATTTGGGGATTCATACAGGTGTACCGACATTGCATAGTGATTCCATGAGTGCTATTCAGCTAGCACAGAATCCGGTCTTTCATGCAAAGACCAAACACATTGAGGTTAGGTACCATTTCATTAGGGAGGTACTTGAGGACAAGCGCATAGAGCTTGTCAAGGTCCATACAGATGATAACCCTACAGATATGCTGACGAAGAGTCTACCTAGTCAGCGGTTTGAGTATTGTCATGTATTGATGGGCATTGGATAGTATGCTCACTGGTTGTTCTCCCTTAAAGGCACATTGTCCTTTAAGTGGGAGGTTGTGGGGGTTAAAGGTCACTGTGCCTTCACCCCAGTTATGTACAATACTCAAACACATATATAAATGAATGAAAAAGAAGATTAGGGTGGTTTTGCACCCACCAAACTTGTGTGGCTCTCTCTCTCTCTCTCTCTCTCCCTCTTCCGTTCTTGCTTCCGTTGAGAGCACTCTCAAACCCATCAATTTTAATACCTACCATATAAATTGTGATGCATCCGATAGATTTATATTATTAAAACCTATCAAGCTTGAATCTATCAGTTTTAATACGTACCATATGAATTACACCATAGAGAAGCAAGAGAAAGCAAGGTACTAGAATGTAGGCACATACGCTCTCCATAATTTTATTTATCAAACCACTATTGTAGTCTACTTCATAGAATATCATCAAGGATATCATACTTCAATTTTCTCCTTTGTCAATTACCCTTCAAGACTAATACTTCCCTCTTATCAAAATAAAACATGATACAATCCTACTTTGATTAATGCCAAATCTGTGGCATCACAAGATAGAGGATGACTTAGAGATGTATATCATTGAGTAGACAATAGTGCTAGTTACTAGTAAAACATATATACAACAAATCATGAACATGCTATTGCTAAAAATCCCTTTGCTTTATGAAGATATTATGACATCACCAAAAGTTAATCAGCTAGATGACACAGAACTATTGCATGACTATGCATGGCTATTAGGACTACTTTGTGAGTTCAAGGAGTTGGAAAATACCACCCTTGGGAGCGAAGGGAAACATATAATGATATCATTTCAAAAGGGAAAGGGATCCACATCATTTTGGGCACTCTAGGTATAGAGAAATCTTTCTTGATTAGATACATCACATATCATCTCGTAAAGTGTGATAATTTGGAATACTAACAGTGACCACAGGTGCAGCGGCAATGCACCTTAGCCGTATTGCTGCAATTGTTCACTAATTCAAGCTTGGCTACTTGCAATTGTAACCCTACTTCATTCCCAAGATAGATGAACGACATATTGCACTCACAAAAGTTGATGTTATCATCATCAATGAAATATCCATGATGGCAAGTAGTTATCATACAGCTATGTACAGTCACGTCGCAATCCATCCTCAACCTCTTTAAGAATAAAATTGTGCCATTGTTCAGAGACCTTTCATAACTTCTAGTAATATGCAAACACTATGTCAACTTTTGCAAGACATGCCACATCAAAATATCATCACATTGGCAGCACTGCATAATTTACATAATGAAACACTTTGTGTACATCATATGAGAATGCAAAACAATAGTGGAAGAGATATAGCAATACCTTGGAAGAATCATGATCAACGAAGGGCAAACAAAACAATATGTTAACAGCACAACAATATATGCTCCCACCACCTTGATGCCAAATAATACAACCTAAAAAATAATGCACAAGTTATTTCCTCCTATCAAAATATAGTTGGCCATGTTAACCACTAATGCAACTGATGGACCCTTGCTACAAGAGTGGCTGGAAGATGAGAAATTCCATGAAATCAATGAAATAAAAAATGGAGCTAGGATAATGAATTACAGAGAACATTGGCCTGACAAAAGGAGCATCCAAAGGTGCAACCGATGACTATTAATAACATGAAGCATTCTATAATTAATGGAATCATTACAACTATCCACACAATTATCAACATGACTTTGCAACCGATCATGTTGCGCAAGACAAGACATTGAAGGAAACCCATAAATGGTAAATGGTACAACAAGGCAAATTCCCCCATCACACTTGCTTACATTTTCACATGATAGAAGGCACAAGAATTCACTTTCTCAACCAAAGCCATGGTGTCATTAGTGAAGCATTCACACCTAGGCTAGCATATGTCTATAACTCAAATGAAAATGGCAAACAATGTTGGGGAGGAGCCAACCTCATACATCTTCGGATTTCCTACATATTCAATACTACATGAGTTCATGAATGATTGCAAGCAATAACTCACAAACAAGAAGCAGTGGCTCAATAATCTGATAGATTTGCAAATGGTATTAAAGCTACAAAATTTACAACCATAGCTATAAATATTTTTACCTAATTAGTGCCTGACTTGTTAAAAATATACTAAGATATCTAGATATAGAAATTGGTGATCACAATGTGTAAATGATCCAAAATGAAGCACAAGAATTACCAAACAATAAAGAAAATGGAATTTCTTGATTCTACATAGAACATCTACACTTTGGTTTCAACATTTCACAAGATCACCTTACAACTCCAAATTGTAAGATAGGAGAACATATCTTGAATAAATTTATGGACGACTATGGATATGAACATACATGCCAAAACACTCCATTAACAATAGAGAAAGCAACAAAAAAATTAGCACCAGATGTAGTAGATGAGCGATTCAGAGCACGCATGAACTTTTTTGCAAAACCAATTGAAGGTACACATCCCAAACCCATGTCAGTCCATTCCATAGACATCTTATAATTATACCAAAATTTAATATTTACTTTTTAAAACACAAAAAGAATCAACATATTGACATATTAGTTATTTGCTTGCTAGTCCAAAAAGAAGACCCTCTGAGACTCGTAAACAACTATGGATGCCCAACACCACTCCTTGCAACAACAAACAAAATCATGTGATCTATTGTATAACATGCATGCCAATGGAAAGAAATGCATTAGACTTAGCAATGATCTACCAATTTTAGATCAAAAGTCACAAAAGAGAACCTCCATTGATATTGAAATTAGAAGTTAACAAATATTCACCTTTTGAGGAGAATTTCACACTAGATGTATTAGTGAAAACAAACACTATAGATAAGGCAATTACAATGGAACAAAAATACGTATAAGAGTTTCATAGAACAAGCACAAAAGGATATAACAACCTCGAATGGCACCCTCCATATCCAAAAAAATACTACTATTTGAAATGCAACAACTTTATATAAACTATTGTCTATTAAAAAAATAATAATAATATGGTTTTGCCACTACTTAACATTTCTTTCATGTCTCTTTTATGTTGTCACATCCTTCTCTCTGATGGTTAGAATCCAAGATGCTCTTGCACTCCATTGAATTTTTTTAAAATGATCATTATTTGCAATCCATCCCTTATGTTCCGGCTTTGGATTGGATCTCACAAAACTAACTCAAGTTATATTGAAGTGTGCTACTAGTTTCCTTGGATCTAAGCACAGCACATTTCAAACTACAAAAATCAAGGAGCATCATGAGGCAATTTGTGTATTACATATAGTAAAAAAAACTATATATTGAGGCAACGTTCCAAATACTGCTTAAACAAATACCACAGGCACCCTGTGGGCACTTGTTTATTCATTTTGAGTACACAAAATTTACTAGTGTTGTCAAAGTTGTAGTAGAAGTGGCTGAAAGAGAACTTACATCTTTCACAAGGCCATAGGAAATACTAATAGATGACCTCATTTCATAAATCATGGTTGTATTTTATTCCACTTAAACCTCTTGCAAACACATTTTAGTCAATTCTGGCTTCACATGCCTAGGTTGCATTGAAGTGATTGACATGCTCCAACCAACTGAAATAGCTATGCTGATGCCAAAAAATTATATCCCCCTCTTTTATTAGTTGGCATGACTCTTTAAGCCCTAATTTAGCCCTCAAAAATTCCTCATGCACACTCTTGGCCTCAAAGCCTACATTGCAAAAATATTGTTGAAGCTCATAGACATAGGTCAAGGAGAACTCTGAACCTCACCAATGCTATGCATAACATTTACAATACTCCCACACTTAGCAAGTCCACATGGAACACACTCTTTCACTATATGCATCCTCTCATCCATCCAAATATAATAATAATGGTTATCAAGGCTTGCATTTCCAAATGGTGGTCAAAGAGTGTATGCATCTCAATCAAAAAGACTTGCTTCCCAATGGTGCCAAATAATGTTGCGGTCCTCTTAAACACACACACACACACACACACACACACACACACACTTTTTATTCACTTTTACACATTTACACACACACATACTCCCCATTATTCTTTATTAATTTTTAATTTTTAGTTTTTACTTCTGAATTTTACATTTTTCCTGATCCCCCCCCCCCAACATGCACGAATTCATAAAGTAGTAAATATTTATTATGCAGAGCTTTGTTCTCCCCCACCATTGGCTTACACTTTTCCCCTCTCCACTCCTTTAAACATTATATCTTAAAATTAAAAAATTATTGGCAATTGTTTAGAACCGCTTAATATTTCTCTACTTTGAGACTCCTTTAAGTGTGTTTTTGTAATTTTCTTTTATGCTAAAATGGTCTATGCACATCACTTTTTAATTCAAAACATCCATTATTAATGGCCAAAATTAAGGTATCTACCTTTGGTGCAAAAGATAAGTTTCTTTAATGCCTTCCCTTTAAATACCTTGCCGTACAACTCCCACAACTACCCATTTGTAGTAGATTTTTGTATAGCACATAATACATTCTTTTCTTAGTTAATGATTCACAGACTATGTAAAAAAGATTTTTGATTAAAAACTCCCCTGTATTGGTCTAAGTGTGGTGCTTAATAAAACTTCCCCTCCCCCCTCTAGGCATAGGGCATGTTTTATTATTGCACTAGAGGATTTAATAAGGTTTATTTGGACTATGGGACATTATGGAATTTATTATCCCCCTTAACTAAACCTCAACCTTGCCAAACCCCTATCCCCATTCCTAAACTATCACCTAACACAACCTGCTCCTTAACATACCCCTAATCAATTGGCCATCGTCCCATGATCTTGTTTCCCATGCTCATCATTCTTAACAGCTATAAGAGCCTATGCCACCTTATGTATAGAGCAATGCTAGAGCAAGAAACACACAATGGAACTACACCCTCAGCCGACTATTGTAACAATGGCCTCATTCTCCCTGTCATCTTTCTTCCTTATGGCTCATTATTCCGCTGCCTCTCCTCTACGTGATGCCGACTCCTCATCTTTTCCCTCACAAGTAGGTGACTCCCTAGCTCATCTATGTGATTTTTTGCCTTTAGCCATGTCGTTCTTGCCTTCAAGTTTCCTCTTCATCACTGTGTCTCCTTGGTTGACCCCTGTCAGGTCCCTTGCTTGTCTTCCCTTTCCTTCTGTGTGTTGTGACATTGGCCTTCTCTGTGGCTCTGGCTGAGTGTTGGACTGCTCCTACCATGGTGGAATTTTTCTCAGGTGGCTGTCTACTTGCTTGGTTAAGACCACACACTACCCGTGACTACTTGCATGCTCAAGATGAGCGACCTCTTCTTTCCCTCATTAACAATAGTGGCAACCTCTTCTTCCTCGAGTTGTGTGTCTCCAACTCCATTTAGGAAACTTGCATTAGCTGAAGGCCTTTGCATGGCATGGTCTTTCTCATTTCAAACCAGTATTATTTTATCTTTGTTTTTAGTTACATAGTTGTATGAGGGTGTGTCTCCTTGACTTCACCCGATTGATTGAGAAACTCATTGATTCTCACAAACACAAACTTTCTGATGGAACTGTCATGACTCACTACTCGTGAGTATGCGCCTTCCTTGCTTACTTATTCATTTATGAATTATTCCATTTAGATGGAGCTTTCTTGTTGAGGCCCATGAGCCTGAGCACTTGGCTTACTCGCGCTCTCCCTTTCTTTATTAACCTCCCTCTTTACTTTAATTGTGTGCTCAGGGTTCTTTATTTGTCCCTTTGTCCATGTATATGTGCATATATTAACTTAATGACTTCTTTTTAGTTTCATAGCATTAGATTTTTTTGGTAAAATTTTCTTTTCATTTTCATTTATATGTTTATTTGCTTATATCGTTATTTCTATCCTTAATTCCTTATTTCAATTCCTTTATTAATAGGTTATATGTATATATATACATATATATTCTTTTTGGGAAGAGGTAGCTCTCAAGTGACTTTAGGAGATAGAAGGCTTACTCCGATTGGGTGAAACAATGAGAGGCTCTATATATAACTAATTACAAGACTACGGCATAAATGTGTATGACAAAACTATTCAATTGGTGGTAATATGTAATGAGGGAAACACCCAGATAATCTCGCACCTAGTAATTGATGTAATTAGCATTGCCACCTCGATCTGCTTGTTCGTAGTGGGTGAAGAAAGACTCGCAGTTTCAAATTCCTAGATTCGGGAGTTATTCTATAGCTTAAATCATACGATAAAAGTGTTCTCTACTCCACCATTGACAGATTTATGTATTGGATTTCACTCCCCCCACGGTTGGGAAATAGTTGTAGATTCTCTCCTGGAACATCTGGGATTCGCTCACAATGATCAAGATAGAATCGATACTAGATCCCATTCCAACGAGAGTAAATGCGAGCAAGGCAAAAGGGATTGCTATAATTACTGCTTCGTCCCATAATGAGAGTTAGGGTGTATGCGAGGTTCATGAAGTCTCAAAGAAAGCTTTGAGTCTTCGAGTGGTTAACGTCTTGCAAATCAAGGGGCGGCTCAAGGAACAAGAGAGTAGATCTTGTTCTCTCCCAGTTTAGAAAGCTGAATATGGAAAGTAGAAGGTGGACGTAGCCAAGTGGATCAAGGCAATGGATTATGGATCCATCACGTGGGGCTTCAATCCCCATCGTTCACCCATCCTCATATATATATATATCTCCTTATACATTGTTATAGGTACTCCTTTTCTAATTGGTTCTTTATTATGATGTGCTCTCCCTAACTTTATATAAACCTTTTAGCTCTAGCTCTTAGATCATAGGAGTAGTTTATTGATTATCTTCAATATTTTTCTTTACTTGTGCAATATTTAATTTTTTCTTGAATTTCCTCGCTTAAAGAAAATTAATTATTTGTCTTCCTTGCCTTAACCAACAAGTTCCCCCCCCCCCCCCTTAACTAACATTTTGTTCTGTTTTTTATAAAATTATAAGGGGTCCTTATATATATAACCTCTTGTCCCTTGCTAATTTTTTTTTTGTCCTTCATCCCTTCTTAATTTTTTGCAAAATTTGTCATTTATTTATTCATTTAAAGTTTAGTCATTTATATATTCATTTGAAGTTTAGTAATTTAAAGTTGACTAGTTGAAGAGACTCCATGCAATTATGCCTTAGCCTTGGCTTACATTGTATTTATACTAAACATGATTTCTTTATAAACTGCTATCATCGTTTAAGGATTTATGATTAATAGTCTCACTTGGGTGTGGACTACCCCCCACAATTGCATTCTAATGGTGGTGATTCATCCCTCAATGATTTTCGTATTGAATTTTTAGCAATTGATATAGACTTGGTCGTTTTAATGTGCTATTATTCCTTCTTTGGTTTACAAAATAAAAAGTTAACATTGACTAACCTAAGGGAGTGGATTATTCCCCACTTCAATGTTTTCTTTTAAGGGTGTGGATTACCCCCCTGATTGTCTCACACACTTTGGTGGTAGACTCATGATGGATTTGTGATTGTACATATAACATGGTATTTGCAAAAAATTGATATTTGTGAATCTAGACGGATGTCTTTGTTCCTAGGTAAAGCAAGAACATGCTAGGGAATATAGGAATCACCTATTTACCCAATTGAAACTATGATGTTCTAACACCTAGTTTCTCTTGGATGGTGGTAGCAATTTTACACAGTAGTGGATTTTACTCTAAGGCACTTATAATTTCTTACACATTTCACTTTATTACTTCGAAATCGAGATGGTGGTTTGGTTTTTTGGTAAAAGCAATATCAAATTGGGGTAAACAGGCATTACTTGTCTACCAATTGAAACTATGTTGTTCTAATACTTAATTTCTCTTGGATGGTAGTAGGTAAGTAGACCCTGACCTTGGAGCTTGGACTACTTGATGGATTGGACACATTTGTACTATTTCTTTGCTTAAATTTGCAACCTCAATATAATGAAAAATTGTATTGCCGATCCTATTACTAAGGTCAAAGTTATGTGAATTTTGTTTTCTTAGAAATTTCAATCCATTTATTATATGTAACTTTTTATTATTATCCAAATGATTGAATTAATTGTATGGATCATTTATTGATGGGATTATTAAATCTACACACACACACACACACACACACACACACACACACACTTTTTTTTTCAAAAGAACTCGTATTTTTTCAAAAGAATAGCTTTTGGTTTTAGTCATGGTTTCTCTATCTATTGATTTCTGACAACACACACACACACACACACACACACCCCTCCCGTTGGGGACCCCTGTGATTGGATCTATATATCCAATTGGGTTTTGATAGGTGCATTGGGATGTAACCATTTTTCTTGTCAGTTCACCATATCCATTGAGATCCACCTTAGTAATGGAGGATAATATATAGGGGGATGCACACAACATTGGGCCACCATAACCACACCCCCTTGAACTTTGATGAGAAATTGCTAAGAAGGACAAAGTGGGTTTTTTAAAGAAAAGGAGAGTAAATTCCTCACATATTTTTATTTAGCTTTACCTTGCTTGAACCACAAAGAAATGGGACCATGTACCTTGGATTCCTTTTACCCTCTATACTTAGTGGGGAGTAGGGTTAAATGAGGGACCCCCATGAAATACATTAAAGAGTAGATCTGAGAAGATCCACGTTCCACATGGATACTCCGTTAGTGGGATATCCTTACATCACTAGATATATGTTCATAAAGAGGAGTAATAGAGGGATAATGGAAGGATGCACTTAACCATAAGGACCACTTTGTCCACATCCTTCACATGTTAATGGTTGATAGTAAAGAATATGGGAAGCACATACCATGAGGATCACATCTTGAAATATGGACAGAGCAAGGAGCTGCAACCCATTTATACTAGCGGGGGAGCTCCAACACAGAGGTCGAGGGAGGCATGAAGACCCAAAGGCTCCACACAACTCAAGGAATAGCCCAGTGCATGTCTCAAGAAGCTCACAAGAAACAATGGGAAGCATTGTTATCGAGGTTGGAGGGCTAAAGCAATGGATACTCTCACTTGGGAGTAGGCATGGCATGAGATACAGAGCCCTCAGCCAGGTGAGTCCTGAAAATACTCATCGTTTAAGTCAATCTCAAGATCTTGTAGCTTCCATACTAGATTTCTTTCCCAAGGGGAAGCATTTGGTGGACACCCGATAGCAATAGAGCATACCATGATCTACTATAGTGTGCTAGGGGGTCAAGACCCCCCTAAAACTCCATAGGTTTGACCTTTGCTAGGCCCATAGCTTCATGGACCTTCACACATCACACTATCATGCATTTAATCATGCTGACAAGGCATGTCCTTTGTGTATTTTGGATGATTTTTATCAAAAGAACACATGATTTCCATAGTGCAGATATTACCTTTTACATCTCCTTTCTATTGATCATTTTTAGGTTCTCCCACAAGGTGAGAGCTAGGACCTTTAATCCCATCTAGTCTATCACTTCCTCTATCCAAGCTTAGAGGCCTTTGATCTAGTCGGTATATGTTCCATGATCTAGACTTAAACAAATTCTTGAGACGTTCATCAGTGTAGTGGCTGTGGATCAAAGCACCTTGTAGGTGGAGTCATGGCAGCCACAGAGTGTCTAGATGGCTCTAGTGTGTCATAATACACTGATATTTTTTAAAATCACTATCTACTTGCTTACTTTGTGTGTCTCATCTCTGATACGCTCTAATATGTTGTGGGAACTTGATGAACTACAACTTCAAAGTGTTCCAAATATAGAGCGAATATGGTACTTCCAATTGCAACAATAGACTATGAGTTATATTGATTGATTGCTCTAAATGTCATGGAATAACCCACCTTTTTTGTCTCTCTCATTTGCAGTAGTCATCGCTAGTATTTTCACTGGAACTAACTTGAGAATAAGGAGATAGATTGAGCTAGTTGTATGGATTAATGCAGGGACCATGAATTAGCTTGGCAGTATGCTTGCTTATCCTTACCCTACACAAATCAAAGCACTACTCGCATATAGTATCCCCTGCCAACATATAGTATCATGTGGAGGTAAGAAACATTAGAGCGTAGATACTGACCCTCCGACTAACTATGAATCCTCTTTTGCTTTCCTACATAGTGAATCAATCCTCTAATTCAGCAACACATCAAAATGCTCCTTTGTATTATGTAATTTTGCATATGATTTCAAACTGTGGAGTTACATTGCCTTGTTTTACGTGAATGCATAGTCTGATTGAGCCACAAAGCTGATAGCACTTCAAGGGCCATGGGCGGAGATGGTAATCACAATGGTAGATCTGCCCATTACATGCCAAACCTTCATAAAAATCTCCTTTCGCTTTGTCTAAGATAGCGGGTACTCAGATTACCGATGATATGATGGTGTAAAGCTAACAATTATTCTAGTTTTTCTATGTCGTAGCAAGTTCATGGTGACTGAGTCAACCTTTCTTGTAGTCATGGTTGCTGAGTTAGATCATAAGCTATGTATTGAGTGGCCATTGCATTTCGCAGAGGGCCTCGTTGGAACCACTTTATGTTTCTACATATGGATTGTCATTGGACCCATGATCAGCTGCTATGAGGCCTATCTGGCAATGTGAGTCACCTTGTCACACTACATATAGGAAACAACCAATGTTATATACAAAGCATTGCAAGTAGTCCAACTCATTATGCTCATTACAAGTTGGTTATCACTGAGGTCAATGGATAGTAGTCGTGAGCACATTAACTGAAGCGACAATGCATTTCTCTTTATGTGTCCTTCCCTACTACCTTGTGGAACTTGTTTACTGTCTTTCAAATGACCTCATGCACTTACCAATAGCTTCCTTTTGAATTTTGAAGCCGCTATGTTGGTAACGGGCAAATAGTACTTTTATGCATTTAGTACTTTTATGCTAATAGTTTTTGTTTTATATCCTATGGTTTCTCATGATCTATTAAAGTTAATGGGATTATGCTTCATGGCTATATATAGTTTACAAGCATCGTATGGAAAAGAAAAAGCTCCGTGGTTATATATAGTTTACTAGCATAGGGATTTACTTGTAAGTTTTTTCATATGGAGGATTCTTTTGTGGATTCTTTAAGTATATGGGAAGCACCTTCTCAAAGATTTAATATTCTTTTAAGTTTATGGTCTTTGGGACATCTCAAAGATTTAATATGATTAAAATATTTTCCTAACCAGAGAGTTGGACCTAGAGCTTTAGGCACTCATGATTCTTAAGGGCACTCCTCTTGAGGGACATTTTTAATGGGTCCCTATATGTTTTATAATTTTTTAGTCCCTTTAATTCTTAAGCAAGGGAACGTTTTATTTCCATTCTTAATACTTAATTGCATTATGGGTATAATTCTCCTAAAGATTGTGGAGAAGTCATAAGTTGATCTTCATTAATGACATTGGTTGATTTGTGCAGGGGTTGATAAGGTTTTTAATCAGTTTCCTTATTTTCTCATTCCCTTGCTGCTTTTTGATAGGAGAAAGTGACCTGGTGCTTCCCAATGAGAAGCAGCCTTTCTTGGTATTTGATAGCAAAGTGCTATGGCTCGATGCTTGTGACTAGTGCAGGAAGCAACACGGCATGGGGCCAAAAGGTGGCAGCCATCAGGGACAGCAATGCTTGTGTGAAACTAAGACAAAGAAACTATGAAAACCAAGGTGCAAGCTTACATGAAACTATTACCCTCTCCTTGAAAGATTTGGATTAGCAAGAGATCGAGTCTCTAAATTGTCTTCAATTTTGTCTAAGTAGGCTTACAAGGGAATCACAAAGTAGCGTGGAAGCAAATTCGAGCAGTAAGTAAATCAAAAAACAAACTAAGGATGAATGGACATAAATTGAAATCCAAAAGCAAACCACCTGCTTATTTCAACGAAATATAGAGCGACAAGTGGCTCAAGGAGAGCTAGAACTAGAATGGCACATGGCTCAAGGAGTGCTAGAATTTCATATTGATGGCCCTATGCTGCTTCCTAAAGAGCTTTCACAAGAAAATGTTCCAATACCAAAGTCCCAAGGTCATCTAGGGCAAGGGACTAGATTTTGAGCTCCAAACTAACTCACATACAAGCCTATGGGGACATGATAGGATACTTTTGGGCTTTGATTTCTAAATAGCAAAGGAAATCCATGGCTTGCAAGTGCAAAAGCTACAAAAGCTCATAAGTCTAACTCTCAAAGTGGGCATGCAACAATGTACCTTTGTTATAATGAGTATAGGCACCACATTGAATTATTAGAGTCACTTCCTAATGAATCTTGGTTAGATTTGCAAACACTTGGCCATCGTGGTTCTTGAAGGTATCAATATAATTTGAGAATATAATGGCAAAAGTTTTTATAGAATTTTCTTTTTTTTTTCATACGATTGGCAAATAATATACATATTAAAAAATTTCCTTCAATTTTGGTGAAAATCTTCTCAATAATTTAAATAAAGCACAATAATAATAATAATAATATCAAGTGGTACCATTTTCCACATTTTTAGGAGTACAATCTATAAGTACATTAAACAATCAATCTTTAGGATGATGTCAAAGTGTAAAACCCATAAAAGAGCACACTTAGACAGGTAGACAAATCATTAAAAGACATATAAGTTTGATCAACTATAAACCATGTTAAGAGACTATATTTTTCCCAAGGTTATCATGAATGGCAAAAGTGCAAATACGCAAATTATCTCATGAGCATTCTACTAGGAAATCACAAACCATGTCAAAAGGCTAGAGCCTGTAGCTAAAGCTAGAATGACTTAAGAGAGCCCCATTAGACAATTTGGTTCTCATGCACATTTTGACAGGGGAATTGTAGACCATGTCAAAAGACATGAATGCTCTTGATGTTAGAATGAATGGAGAAAGTATAATTATACAATTTATTTCTCTTAATAATTCTACTAAGGATATTGCAAACCATGTCAAGAGACTAGAGTGCTCTTGAGGCTTAATAGAGTATGATTCACAATTTGGTTTCCATATGCATTCAGTAAGGTAACTATTTGTTGGCTTGTGTGTGTTTATGATGACACATTGCTACATTGACCATGTGCATTAAACGTGCGTTAAAGGGAGAACAATTATATGATTTGGCTTGCACGAGCATTATGCCAAGGGAATCACATATCATGTCAAAATGGCTAGGGTCCTTCTTGGGCTAGAATGACTTAAGAGAGTGCTCCTAAGGCTAGAATGATTGCTCCTAAGGGCAAAAACAATGGAGGGAGCATTATGCCAAGGGAATCACATACCATGTCAATACTGGTGTTCTTTTGAGGCCAGAATAACTTAAGAGCGTGCTTTTTAGCTTAGAATGTCTTAAGAGAGTGCTCTTAAGGCTATAATGATTGGAATCCTCTTGAGGTTAGAATGAGTTGAGGAAGCATGCTCCATCATTAAACAATTTAGTTCTCATGGGCATTCTACCAAGGGCATTACAGACCATGTCAAAAGACTTTAGTGCTCTTTGGGGGATTAGAATGAATGAAGAAAGTGCAATTTCACAATTTGGTTCACATGAGGATTTTACAAAGGAAATTATTGACCATGTCAAATGATTGAATGCATACAATTATTGATTAAGATTTACCTAAAGTTGAGATATGAATCCAAATAAAAAATACAACATTGATACATTCTCTCTGCTTTGTGTCACATATGCACAAACTCTTTTTAAAGTACTGATGATATATATGGAATACAATGTCTACCAACATGTATGGTCATTATGAGAAACCACATTTGGTAGAGCACATCAACAATATGATTCTTTTATAGTTGATTGATCCAAGTTTTTCAAGCTTCTCAAGTTGTGAGTCTCAAGTGTGCGAGGAGTGAGTTTTTTTTGGCAACCCACTATTTCTTATTCCACCTATTCCAATTAGTCCTCTCTCTCTCTCTCTCTCTCTCTCTCTCTCTCTCTCTTTGTGACATCTCTCTCTCAACTATTCAAGGTCGAGTCCACATGTATCCAACACTTGGATCATGGGATATGCCTTTGAGGCATCTTGGGATTGTTCCTACCATATTAAAACTGCTCTCTCTCTCTCTCCCTCCCAACCCTCTGTGTGTGTGTGTGTGTGTGTGTGAAACTTTCTCTCTCTCTCTCTCTCTCTCTCTCTCTCTCTCTCTCTCTCTATGACATCTCTCTCAACTATTGAAGGTTGAGACCACTTGGGTTCAACACTTGGATCATGGGATATGCCTTTGAGGCATCTTGGGATTGTTCCTACCACATTAAAACTACACACACACACACACACACTCTCTCTCTCTCTCTCTCTCTCTCTCTCTCTTTGTGTGTGTGTGTACGTGTGTGTGCGCACATGCACGAGTGCATATAACTCTCTCACCCCCCCCCTCTCTCTCTCTCTCTCTCTCTCTTTGTTCTTTAGCAATTGTACATGGCATGTGCTTTGTAAACTCAAAAGCCTTGCATTCTACTTTTGCATGATGGGTTTTGCAATCATTGGCCAATTAACAATGATGGTTTAGGGCTTGTGCTCCAATTTTGTGTGAGAAAAAGAAACCATTAAGAACAACAATACTTCTAAGAAAGAAGAACAAGCAACGCGTTCAAGTCCATGCTAATCACACATTTTTTTAGTGAATGGAACCCAACATTACAAAGGACACAATACTCTGAATTTTTCCACAATATTAGTGTATGATACATAATTGCACCAGGAACTATGTTCCAAGGAAAAAAACAAATAAATAGTTTTGCTACATATTTAGGGTTCTGGGAAATGTTCTCCTGTTGCCGAAAATGACTTGCAAATTGTCATCTAAAGCATGGGTTGGTGTATGAACATGTTTGCATTGGCATCCATCCCAAACATGTAGAGGTACACAAAATACAATTGCTTGCATGCAAGGAATGCCTTCCCCTCCATCACTCAATCAATGAAATCCCGACAATGACATGCTGGGTTCTTGGCAACATCAACATTATAACTTTCCCCCATCACTCTAGAGTTTTTAGTCTCTCTCTTGAAAACTTTATGTTTCAAGGCTTTCAATATTGTGTGGTCCTTTATTGAAGCAGCCTCTAGAGCAAGGGCAGAATTCATCCTTGTATAGCTATAGCTTTCGAGACTCTCGATCGATGTCTTGGTGCATATGCATTCGAATGATACTCTATCGATGCTTTGTGTAGAATAAATCCTCCTGTCTCTAGGGATTTTATCTCATTCTTAGTGAGATTTGTTCCCCGAGCTACTGGCCATACTTGTGGAACTCTGGCTAAGGAGTTTTTGATAGAGGAGCATATATTCCAAGTATGGTCCATGTGGTCATTGCAGAACCACATGCATTGCCTTATTGAAGGTTCATACTACCCTCTAGTTTGTGCCAGTAACATCTGCCATGAAGCCTTTAAAGTCCACAGTGGGGTGCCCACACTTCTCCATGACATCATTTAGCTTCAACTAGAAAATGATTTGAGCCTCAGTGTCCTCTTTCATCTTGCACATGGCAATAGTCATCAACCCTTGGATGCTGCATCATACAACTAAAGTTAGGCATAAGCCTCATCCTTCTAGTGTTGGAGGGAATGTAGTAATACTAGCATTTTCCTTACCTCAGATCATATACGTGAGCAACCATCATTGTCCACCCGCATATGTGCCATATATGGTCAAAACATATCCAGCTATTTCGTAGATCGCCACCATCAGTGCGGCAAATGTGGTTCACCAGATCTACCCCTGAAGCAGGCCCAATTGTCGACATCTTGAAGATAAAGCATCTGCTTTCATCATCAACTGCTTGACCGAGGAAGAGGCTCCCATGGAAAAATCTATAAACACATCTTTGCTTCAACTTCACGAGTGTGGACTCCATGCCTTCATTACTTTCAGCGTGAGCACCGTGTACCATATGCCTGAGCTAGGTTGTCCATTTGACTATGAGTTATGTTGCCTCTAACAATGCAAAGAAAACACATTTGTGTGTAGTTGCCATTGGGTTCGCCTTGTATGGTTTACTTGTGCCTTTGGACAAGAGGTACCTCTTTGCACCTTGTGATTATGCATGCCCATGTGGAAAAAGAGTCTTGTCATTTTGGGCCCCACCATCATGTAGTATGCCACACATTCACATTGCTTCAAAAGAATGGGGGACCTTTTGCAAAAGAAATAGACCAAGGTTCGCAAGCCAATAGCAAACATTCCAATAGCCAAAATGTTGTTCATTTTTCCTACACCAGACGAGAGAAGATTATAACATGCAATAAAAGAGACCTAGTCAATGTTCTCTAACTCAATTTCTTGGCAATGTGTGTGCTATGGGCCGACCTATCCATGTAGTGCGGTTCGACAATCTGTTAATTGACCTATCGGAGCAAAGGGGGTTTGTACACTCTAGTTCCCCCACACACCTACTGCGAGATGAACTCTACCAAGAAATGTCATTGTTGTCGACATTGGTTTCATCCAGCAATGGCCATCATATTTTTGCTCCATGTCATCCATTGCACTCGCTCCATGTGATGGTGGCAGTTTGAACACCACATTCCCATTGTACATTGTCGAAACTTCCATCAACTTCTCCATTGTGGTTGAATTGTGCAACAATTGATGAAGCAGTCGATGACGTCCCCTAGAAGACCTGATGTATGACGACATGCTAATGACTACTTGAGGACCCTCCATTGCGCTACTATATCATTGTCATCATTGATCAGTACCATGCCATGGCCTCCTAATGGTTGTTCAACATGGCTTGAACTTGGCCTCAAGCTCGGCTTCTTAGGCTAGCCATGAGATCTATTGTGGGTGTAGCTGGTGCAATGGCTACCTTCCATCATGCTTGGAATGATGGGTCCAACTTGCATGGTCTCTGCTTCAAATTGGCTAGGCTTTGGGTGAGATCTATTGTGGGTGGAACATGGGCAAGTGCACTCTTTCCTCTCTCTGGCACATAGTCACACGACAACTCTATGTTCAACATGTACAACTACCCCAATCCACTCGCTTGAATGGCTTCCACTTGCATAGTCTGTATCACACGAATGCCCTTGGCTATCATGGGGTCATCCTCACTTAGCACAATGGTTCCGCCATTTGCATATCGTATCATTGGCTCCGATGAGAGGGAGTTCAAACAGATCTGCACTTCATTGAGGTTGCTAGACCTTGCACCAGTTGGGCTGGCCATTTCAAGAGGGATCACAGAGAGAGAGAGAGAGAGAGAGAGAGAGAGAGAGAGAGAGAGAGAGAGAGAGGTGTAAGATAGGGGGGAGAGAGAGACGAACAAAGAGCTAGGGTATGGAGGAGGAGTTGAGAGAGAACGAGAGCTTGAGACAGATGGGGGGGGTAGGGGGGGTCTTTATACAATTGATGTTTGACAAATAGCATTCAATGCGTATTTAATGCAAGAATAGGTGTAAGGGTGAAGATGCCATTTTTTGTAATTTATTTGTCGTCAAATATTTAAAACAACTATACCCCCCATTCCACCCCAAAAAACAAAAAAAGCTTTTAAAAACCCCCAAAAAATGAGCATCTTAGCTCTTGGCATAGCAATCGCAATTATGCAACAATTAGAAAGTGTAGGTTATTCATGTGAAAGGCAAACAAGCCTATAGAAAAACCTGAAAACTAGGAAAAATTATATAGAATTTTTGCCAAATAGTAAAATAGCCTTACTTTTTTGTAGTAACTCCGATGTCCAAACTTTTTAAAGGAAAATCGACGGCATAACTAGATCTATGCACAAATAGCAACGTTGACCGAATTTGGAGAGGAAGGCCTTCAAAAAGGGCTATCTTTGCTAGGGGGTAAAATATTTATTGCAATTTTTTTCATTTTTGGACTTTTTGATTTTTTTTTTGGGATGAAAATAAGAAAAAAAAAGGCAAAGTTGGCGCACACTTTCTTTGTTAGGGGGTAAAAAATTTAGTGCAAATTTTTTCATTTTTGGGCTTTTTTCTTTTTTTTTTTGGGATGAAAATAACAAAAAAAAAAAGGCAAAGTTGGCGCCCACAGGAGGGCGCCAACTTTGCCCTTTTTTTGTTATTTTTATCTTAAAAATTTTAAAAAAGTAGATTTAAAAAAATAAAAAAATCTCCAAAAAAAGGGTGTTGCTAACTTCACCCTTATTTGGAAGATTTTTTTTTTAATTTTAAAAATTTAAAGAAAAAAATTAAAAAAGGGGCCATATTTGGTGCCCAGAGGAGGGCGCTTGCACACATACACACACACACACACACACACACATACACTCTCTCTCTCTCTCTCTCTCTCACACACACACACACACACACACACACACACCCCCATCTCTCTCTCTCTCTCTCTCTCTCTCTCTCTCTCTCTCTCTCTCTCTCTCTCCCCCCCCCCTCTCTCTCTCTCTCTCTCTCTCTCTCTCTCTTTCTCTCTGCCTTAGAAAGGCCTCTATCTTTCTCTTTTTTGTCTTGTAATGAGGGTTTTTGTGCCATGAATGTAGGTCTTGCAAACCCAAATTTTGTATCGCATCCTCAATCTGCATCTTGGCAAGAAAGGCATCACCCGTATTCAAGCGAGATGACATCGTCTTGTGTGATGACAAATACGATCCCATGACTCAGGCACGCATCCATCAGACACATGATTCCAAAGGCATTCGGTCCGATGACGTTGGTGTCATCATTTTGTGCAGCTTAGAGTGGGCGTTGTTGGATTTTCTTGAACCCATTTTACCAATTTCTATGAATAGAGACTTGATGATATAGCCCAGCCGGATGATGAGGACATGCCTCCAACGAGGGGTGCAACTTCTGCGAGAGGAAGATTGTGTGATGCTAGGGGTGCTACTTCAACGCAAGGGGGAGGTAGATGAAGGACAATTTAGCTCTATCCCTCGGACGTACAGACTCTAATCAGTGCATCATCGATGGGAGGTTTGTCCTCGGAACTCTACGGAGCCTTGACGACATTTGCTTGGGCTACCACCGGTGCTTCTAAGTGGGATTCCAAAGGAAAGAGGAAACTTGTGATGTGAGAGAGCTCAATCGAAGAAGAGGAGGAGGAGGAGGAAAATGAGGATAGTTCCTCTAGCGAGCGTAGCGAAAGTGTGAGCACACTCTCTTCCCAGGGGCGACGCGGCAAATGCAGAGGTCGATGTGCACCAAAGCAATTGGCCAGAGAGGAGTCTGAGGATGATGACAAGGAGGGTGTCCTTGGAGAGACGGGACTGAGCGCCTTCTGTGACAAGACAATCATGTGGGAGTGCATTGAGGACCAGCTAAAATCATTCACTGTGAGTAGTTCGGTCTTTTGAAGGTCTATAATCTCAAGGCACAGAGTGAGAATAAATGTTTGGGCTAAACTAAAAAATTTCCTTTGTAGGTGGAAAAAAAATATCCCTTTGCCCCCGATCCTTTTGTGTCGATTGCTCCCAATGCCCACTATTCGCCAGATCACATCTCGCACCCAAGAGATGCAAGAAACATTTTTCTCAATGGGTACTTGCCGGGTTTGGGTACTTCTCAAGTGGGTACTTGTCGGGTTTGGGTGTCTTCATCATGTCCACTGCCACACCAAAGATGCAAAAGAGAGATGTGGACAAGGATGTGAAAAGGGAGTGGAATGCGCACTGGCTCCAGAAGCACAAAGAATTTGAGAAAGAAATTAAGAACACAGAGTGGGTGTTCTTGTCTAATTCCTTATTTTACATTTAGGATGGGAACCATCGCCACACAGGGTGGATGACCGAGATAAGGACATGTAAGTATTGTAGTCCATAGATGTGGGTGATTCAACATTAGTAGCCACGTTTTATTTGTTTTCAACTCATGAATTCTTTTTTTTCTTTTGAGTACCAGCATTTCCTTATGATGAGTGTCGGCATATACATGTCCAATGCCATTTTGTGGAGGTCCCCTTGGAAGATGAAGGAGAGTTGTTGTCTGCGTTATCAAGGATGAACATGTGAGTTTGATGATTCTTTATGAACATACTATGTCTTTAGCTACCTTGCCCTCGCTGAAGGATCGTTTAATATGTTGCATTCGACTCTAGGCTAGCACAAAAGGGGTCGTCACCAAAACTTTTTCTGGACCTCATTTGCGAGGTGAGAGTGTTGGGTGCTGTATCAGATGTGGCAATCCACCAGAGATTGTCAACTGAGCAGAAACTATGGCTGAATGCCCACAAGAAGAAGGCAGCTACTATGAAAGTGCATTGGTATAAAAACCCTCTTCCAATCATTGCACAGGTGATGTGGAAGGTAAGGATCAATAATGGGACACTTTTCCCTTTCCTTCTCTAGTCTTTGTAATATGTTTGATGACAAGGCAATGAATGCATGTGCAGGACACGTATGACAAACACTTGCATCCAGTCATGCACAACCACAGCGAGTTGTCAGATGCTGACTTTCGAAAGAAATGGAGCGAAGTGTACTACAATGTGAACGACAAGTTCTTGAAGCATATGCATCGACTACTAAAGTTGGTTGACCCTACACTAGGGGCAAGATGGTACAAATAAGTGAATTGTGGGGATTACATGTGGAATGACAATGATTAGATGACAAGCTTGTGTACAAGGTGATTATTATTGAAACCACTTTCGGTTTGTAGGACTATCACCACTCTGGACTAGGGGATGAAGCCCCCAGGGGCGATCAATGAGGAGAGGCTGTATAGGCTCGCAACATCGAGGTTGACCAAGGACAATATAGTAAGGTCTATGGAAGCTCTGGCAAGCCATGGCGTACAACACAGAAGCCTGCAATGATAGTATGTACAAACTCAAGTGTCCTCCAAAATATTTCTCTTCCAGGTTATTTTATGTACTTACAAAGGACTCTATGCTACAAGAAAGTGAAGCAAGCAAGGTGGGGGTGCTTGCATCTACTAGATTGGGCAAGAAAGAGGCTAAAAGAACAAGGGGGTAGAAAAAAAGACTGAGAGGTGAGATAAACCCGATAGACTTGAATAGTCCCGCACCTAAAGGTACGAGACAAGATTGTGACAAAAATCGAGTTGCATTAAGAGTCACATGGACGTTGTTTTTTATTTTTTTAGAGGGCCTCAAATTATTGGCAATGTATTAGCTTCTGCAAAAATGGAGCCATTGGCTGCACAAGTTAGAAGCGCCCAAACAGGAGCTATATAGGGGGAAAAGCTCAATGTGGAGATCAAGGTGTGAGGAGGAGCTTTGTGTGGTAGAATTTCTAGATGCAACAACAAGGCAGGTGCTTGTTTGACAAATTACCAACACAAGTAGTCAAGTGGGACTGTTACCAATTAGCCCTCAATCCACTAGTGTAGGTGGGGGTACAACTACATCCACACATCTAACCCAAACATGTAAGTAGCATGCTCCTTTGTTTTTTAATCAATGTCCTAAACAAGATTCTAAAACATAATTTTCATTAGCTGCTACAGCCATAGTTAATATGACTACAACTACAAACATACAAGCATCAGGTCGATGCAAAGAGAACAAGGAGGACCTACCAAGAGAGCATAAACAATCCACTTGTAAGTAGGGTCTAGAAGCAACAAGATCCATGCAAATCAATAATCCGTTGTTGAGGCACTTGTGACTGTGAGTTTCTTGAATGCAACTAGGGGCGAGGAGGTTCGAGAGAGGCATATTATGTTGCATGTGAGATGTCTACATGCATGGAGACATCCACTAAGCACATTCCACCAAAATGGCAGGTTATTATATGCAATCCATTCCACGTAGGAAGTTCACTACAGAACAAGCAGAATTACAAGAACTTCAACTGGTTATTGGAGTCTCTGGAGGAGGTGAACCATGGGAACTATTCAGGGGTAGATGGTCAGAGCACAGATAGCTCATGCAAAATCATGGTGGTTCGCCTCCCTAATGCAACACCGATATTTGGACTAGGGGATGTCATTCAGTGGTGGAACAGTTTTGGACAGAAATCTTGCAATGCATTCGATCTTGTAGATTGAGTGCGTGCAGAAAATGTTGTCCTTGTATTCATAGGGACAATGAAAGGATTGGAGGCCCTTCTCATAAAGATCAGGCAGGATAGGCATGTGCATGAAGAAACAGGATGCCAGAAGTGGATGTTTTTTTGCTCATAGGTGGTGCACTCAGGATCTACAATATGTGTGCAGGGAAAGAGAGAGGTATGTGCTGTAATCATGAAAGGGTTTTTTAATGATGCATATGCTACACATATTTTGATTTGTTCATGTGTGTGTTATATGTAGGTCCACATGATGCATGTAATGGTCTACGTGCACCAAGGTAAGGAGCATAGGGCCACCCCCTTGGATGACTTCATGGAGGATGAGATAAGCACCGTGGAATGGGTGTGCGATGCAAATGATATCGTTGTGTGCGAGGTACTTCTTAGCAATTATGTAATAGCTTTGGCAAAGTTTAAAACACAAGCTGGGCTTGCATTGACTTTGTGTTATGGTAGGTGGCATGCAACACGGACAATTATTTTGGACGAGGTTGTTGCAGGCCTTCTCAGAACATGGAGACATGCCCCTCGATTGCAATGCAGGGTGTGAATATTTGATAGAACTCGCAGTGCAAGAGGGGCAGAGAGTTTTGCACCTCACCACAGAGGGAGGGGAAGCACAATTTCTAAGAGGTAGGGTATGGATTTGAGTTTGACATCTACATGAATGTTTGTTGAAATTAAACTACATACAATTTGTTTTTTCCTTTATGCAACATTGCACTTTTGTAATCTCATCGGCTTGTGGTGGCTATGAACAATTGCCCCCAGCTTCAAGGAATCTGGTGATTTTTTATTTGAATGAGGTGTTATTGCATAGGAGGCTAAAGACTTAGGGTGCCTTGTTGGCTAAGGCATTAGAGCTGTGGAGCCACAAGGTCCTGTTAAGACGGTCCTATTAAGACCTGGTCTGGCTGCATTCCTACATGAGGTGGGGAGGCAGTTTGATATGGCTATTTGGAGCTCGGTACGACAAGACAATTTGCAGAGATTATTGGTCCTGCTAAAGGGAGAATGTTGCCAAGCCACTGGCTACACACCCTTCTTTGTGTTTGAGTATAGCCAGGATAAATGTACCACACATGCCATAGATTAGGAAGAGGACAGGGGCATGCGAAGCCCAAGTTTGGGAAGCGCTTAGCCGACATCAATTGGCAACACTTTAACCCTTTGGCAACGTTGTCTGTGGATTACAATGCAGAGAAGATGGATCAAAATCCCACAAACACATACATTGTCCCACCCACTTTTATGGGGGATTGCATGGATACAATTCTCCGCTCAAGTCTCTTGCCCTATCTACACCGATTGGCAAACCATGCTAGGATAGTTGAGGATTTTGTGTCCCAAAACCCCTTCCATGTGCCGCCCATGGAAGAATAAATAGAATTGTAATGCTGCTTTGAAATGTCAGTAAAATTGTTATTGTTTGAGACTCGAAGTACTAAATTTTTAGTTTAAAAACAAGTAGAATGGACTTGTGTCTAATTCTTGCACATGATTTCTTCATCTGCATTCATGAAATAGAGAGAGGGAGGGAGAGAGAAAGAGAGAGAGAGACAGAGAGAGAGAGAGAGAGAGATTACATCGTGCAAATAGATAGAGCGAGACACATGTGCTCACGTTTAACAATCACGAACTCATGTCTATTGCATGCAGCTAAGATGGTTGTGTGTGTGTGTGTGTGTGAGAGAGAGAGAGAGAGAGGTTACATCATGCAAATAGACAAGAAGAGAAACATGTGCTTGGGTTTAACAATCATGTATTCATGTCTATTGCATCCAACTAAGGGGAGAGAGAGAGAGAGAGAGAGAGAGAGAGAGAGAGAGAGAGAGATTATATCATGCAAATAGATAGAGAGAAACATGTGCTCGGGTTTAATAATCACGAATACATGTTTGTGGCATGCAACTAAGGGGTGTGTGTTTGTGTGTGTGTGAGTGAGAGAGAGAGAGAGAGAGAGAGAGAGAGAGAGAGGTCACACATCATGCAAATAGACATGAAGAGAAACATGTGCTCGGGTTTAACAATGATGAATTCATGTCTGTTGCATCCAACTAAGGAGAGGGAGGGGGAGAGAGAGAGAGAGAGAGAGAGAGAGAGAGAGACTAAGAGAGAGGTCATAGAGAGAGAGAGGTTATGCATGTGTGCACATGCGCGCACACACACACACACACACACACACACACACACACACAGGGGGAGAGAGAGAGAGAGAGAGAGAGAGAGAAAGAGAGGTGTCACAAGTGGAATAGGTCGTTGCCAAAAAAACTTGCTCGAACTTCTTGCCCATCCCTGTGAGTCTCTCTTTGGGTCTATCTTTGCTATCACTCATTACATTCTTATTCTCCAACATAATTGCAATAGCTATAGATAATCTATTTTGCACATGGAGAACAAGTGTAGATCTAAGAGATTAATTGTAGCATATTACGTTGAGGCAGATAAGTTTTAGTATAGAACAACAAGAATTAGTAGTGTTCTCTGGATTTGATGGTGTTTATTCTGCTTCCTACATACAATAATTTTGATGGCAGCTTTGACAAGGTAAAAGGGCAAGTTGTCACTACTTTTGTAGCAAGAAATTTGTTACAAAATCTCTTGTTTGAGTGTTTGAGCACGGTGGTGGTTTGGGATATCCTAAAAATAAGTACTCTCAAATACAAATTCTATTTTGTAGGACAAGTGGACATATTGCTTCCTTGCAATGAGACTACATACATTTTCTTAGTACTATCTCAGTCGTCCTCATCCACTGCTCCAAGACACCCCAAGATGTGCTCATGCATGTCTAAATCCAATTTGAAGACACTCTTGCCCTTCTTTCATTGTGGCATAAGTTACATCTAGAACTTAATAGCTCTTACTAGATGAGAGTATACACATGTTTGTGGACTCTTATGTAGCAATTCGTAATTGTGGCCTCTCTTGGATGTTGTTTTGTACCATAAAGCTCCGACTACTACATCCCACTTCTTGTAGGTTGTTCCCCAATTATCCTTAAATGTTTCCTCAACCTTGTACTTACACTTTATGCATTGCAATAGAAAGTATGGGTCATCTTCCTCATTCTCCCCAGAATCTGCAACAAGTACAAAATTATCCCCCTCTTCCAGACAATCAATGAGGTCATCGAAACTCTCTCCAAACTGTGGTGAGTCATTTGTCTTTCCATTGTTTGTCACTCCATCTCAACGTAGAGGGAAAACATATCTAGGCTCGTCAGGGATTTGAACCTTGAGATGAAGTAGAATCCATGGGTTGATTTAAATTGAGAGGCAGCACCATCTGACCACACCCAATGTTGTTTTATATTTTTTGCATGGGGATTTTCCTTTTTCAACCATTCCCAATGTAGTAGAAAAGCATGTTGCACAAATAGGATGTCATGTTCCCTATCATCTGAAATGTAGAAATGGTTCGTGCATTGCACTGACATGGACTCTTGTGAGTCAGCAACAAGCAGATTGGCATTAGGCGTGGAAGGATCAAGCAAATGATTGTACGTGATATGCACAAGAATTGTTATCTGCTTGTTGTAACAGTGAGCATTTGTATCTCATCTTGTTCTTGAAAAGAATAATTCTCTAGGTGAAATTGTGAAGCACATATTTTGTGATGGATTGAACCACGTGACCTACAAGCTCCCTTGGCTCGGTGCTCTTATATGACAGTAGCCATCTCTTTTTATCAGATCCTTCAGCATTGACATTTTCAAATCTCCTCTATTTTAGAGCAACATGGTTGTCTTCCCTCATTTCATTTGGGCAGACATTGAATGTCTTCCTCTGCAGCTTCAAACTGCAATGCTTGCATGTGCTGCGAATGCATTCAATCGTGTGCCACTCACGGTCTCCCTTTGGACAAACCATTGGCTGTAGACCTTAGGCTACAAAATGTGCCCTCCCTTGCAACACACGATGAGGATCCAAGTGACCTTTAGAAGACTGCACATTCATCTGGGAGGCATGGGCATTGATCCCCATGGAGCAATGCTCCAACACGACCAGATCTCAAGTCATTTATAGCTTGTCGGGCTAGGTCAAAGTCTATGTGTGTTTTGCAACAACAAACATTCATGTCTTTGAGTTTCCTGACGCACCAGGGCTTATAATGCTCAAAGCTTCTCTGCCCAATTGAAATGTTCGGATTCTGATCCTTAAACTTGAGATACAACTTCGTCTACTAACCCAACATGCAAGAATAACAAAACAATGAGCCCCCTTTTTGCTACATCTAAAAGAATACAAAACACAGTCTAATTAAAGTATATAATGAGGCAAAACAATTTTCAACCATCACGTTGGTTTAGGACAGTCACAATTTCAATCACCGGGCTGGTTTAGGACATGTTTAGGGTAGTCAACCACCAGGTTGGTTTAGGACACGTTTAGGACAGTCACAATTTCAACCACCGGGATGGTTTAGGACACTGTTACAATTTCAACCGCCGGGATGGTTTAGGACACTGTTACAATTTCAACCACTGGGATGGTTTAGCCTGACGGTCTCGACTTCATATATTAGACAAGAACAAGTATATTGCTTTTCATCTCTAAATTTCACAATTTAACAGTGGTATATGACCTGAATAGTAGGAAATTAAATTTAATGAATTTAAGTACTAAGAAACACAATAATTTCAACCACCAGGCTGGTCAATAACTAATGTCTATTCAACCACGCTAGTTCAGGATAATCACATAACTGGTGATTGAGCTGAAGCAACCGTAGTTGCATGATGTTCCAACCACCCGGCTGGTTTAGTAAAAGAACAATATATTGTGAAATATATTGCTGTTAATTTCTGCTCAACCATGACAACAACTAATATCGGTTCAAACACGCTAGTTCAAGACAATCACATAATTGGCAATTGAGATGAACTAGCCTATGATGTTGCAACCACCGGGCTGGTTTAGGCACCATTGACTTGCATTGTATCTAGCATGTGTATGATGTGCTCCTCAAACACCTTGTATCATGTCCGCTTCTTACAGATGTCTTTTCTATTTGAAGAAACTCTCGTATTTTCATGACAAACGTCATCATTATAGCAATGATCTTTCGCCCTTAGGCTGTCTCTTCTTTTCTTACGTTTTGTTGAAGGCCACAGACTTCTCGGATCGGGATGATCGTGCATTGCTTCTACTCTACATTCAACCGCTGGAGCCACGTTGGTCCTGATTGACAACATGTTCAACCTTGTGCACCCCGTTTCTCCTTTGTTTCAGGGGACACCGACATAGCTAATGTCACCCTCTTTGCAGCTAGTTGATCGAAGCTGTGCACCCCTTTCACTTTCTATAGGCCACATTTCTTAGGGTTTAGCGAGCATCGCATCTTGGGCGTGCATCTCCCGAGGTGTTGGTAGGGTTGTTAATCTACGAACTTTAGGGTGCAGGCTAAAGCTTATGAAGACTCGAGACTAGTAATCACTTGAATGGCTTGATGTTGCTGCCTCGAATGCTCCCACCAATTGTGATACCACAATGATTGAATGCATGCATGTGCAACCGCTTCTTGTTGTTGCTATGCAAGGAGTCTTCTTTCTTCTCATTGTTTCTCCCTTCGCAGATGTTGCAAAAGTGTCTTCCGTTGCCGATTCGATGCCGTGCCAGCACTTTCCTTGACATGCACTCTGCCTTGACCTGGCTTTTCGACTTTCTTGTCTCGCAGCCTGTGTTTGCTTCTCTTGCAAGCCATGGCGAGCTGCATGTTGTCATTGACGCCATGGCCACCATCAATCCAAAATAGACCCAAAGAAGCTAGTTGGTGAGGCAAGCAAAGAATAAAAGACAACTTACCCGAAAGAAGACAATGGCAAACCAAAGTCTACACAAGGTTACGTCGAGGTGCGTGCGGGTTGCAAGGCGTTTGAAGGGCGAGGACATGTTGCACGTACTTAATCTTCCAAGATTTGATAGGCGGGAGGTGTTAACATTCGAAATTCGCGGGAGTAGCAAAGTTTCAGCCATCGGTTTTCCCCCCTCCAGCGATACATGTCAGTAGAATTGGATATCCCAAACAAGTGTAATGTGGCCTAAAATGCTTCAAAACACAAATAGGCCAAAGGGCACGCTATCGGGTTTGATGCTGTGTATTATTAAATGCAATGACCTTTGGCATGCTTATGAGCCATATAGCAACCAAATGCATGGAAAAAGAAACAATTCAAAATTGTAAATAGTGTTGGATTTGTTAAAATATCTTTGCACATGCACAAATTGACCACCATGCACTAGTCCTAATAGTTTTGATTCCAAAATTTCAATCCGTTTTGGTTTTCAACAAATAAAAAAAAAGTTATGGAGCGTGCCCTCAAATGGGTATGGATCACTTTAGCACAACATTGGAGGCCTGTTAACCCATGCATAATGATCTCATTTAGGTGTGTCCTTGGGTTGACGAGAAGCTCACGTAGTGTACTTTTGAATGATTACTTGGTTGCATGTATGTATAAAACAAAAATTTGATGTTTTTGAATAAATTGTTATATCATGTAGTCTTCAGGATGCATGCTTCACATGCAACATAGCACTTGTGATGCTTTAACGGTCTCATTCCAAATCCTTATTCCATAATTTTTTGCTTTCATGTTCAAGTTTGGAATGTGTACTACAACTTGAAGACAAAGTTTGCCGAATTCTATTGAGAAATGCATAAGTTATGGGTCATGCAAGATACCTATATATAGAAAAGTCCCTGAACCTCACAAAAAATGGCTACACCCAAGTAAACAATGATGCAGGCACATTAATCACAAATGTTAAGAGATGACTCGGCATTGCAAGAATGGCTAGAAGACAAGGAATTCCATGAGCTCAATGAGATCGCAAGAGGGGCTACGATAATGATCACAGAACATATCGATCTGACTATAGGAGCATCCAATGGTGCTATTGTCATAGTCACTAACATCTAGCGCTCATCAAAAAATGGTGATGAGATCACAGCTATCCATGCAGTCATGGAGATAACATCACAACTGATCATCCTGCACAAACGTAGACAGTGGAGAAAACTTATCAATAGCTAATGGTCCCACAAGACAACATTTTCGATCACACTCGCCTATGCTGTCACAGGTCACAATGCACAAGGGTGCACGATCTCAACAAAAGCCATGGTGCTCATTCGAGAAGCATTCACGCTCGGCCTGGCATACATTATGCTATCCAAATTCACAACACAATGCAACCTTTGTATTTTAAGACAATTAACACCGGACGACTTTGAGCCTATCCAATTCTAGAAGATATTGCATCTTATATTAGAAGAAGTAAACATTATTTTCATAAATTTATAACTTTGAAGAAGTAAATATTAGAAGAAGTAAATACTATTTTGATAATTTATATCTTTGATTCCATACGTGCAGATCGATTGTTTGGACATGAGCTACTGCCTGCATCATTAGCAATGGACCCAAACTAGGTAAGCAATGAGCAACATCCTTCTTTTAGCATCTGATTCAATAGAATAACCTTTTGGAGATTTTGACTGACAAATGCCTAGTACATATACTGTGTTATAGCTATTCGAGTTGTATAAGTCGCAAGTCGACATGAAGCCAGCAACACCAAGTAAACAAAAAATGTGCTACTTAATGATACCATAGATGAAGCTAGCTAACAATGCAGGTGAGGAACCAGATGCATATATACGAGGAATCCCTTTGTACGGGAAGCCGAATGAATTTGTGTAACAATGCAAGCAACGAATCACACAAAACAAGGACACCGATCAATTTAAGAATGGTGATATTCAAAACTATCGTGATAAATTAACAGGAACCACAATAATAGAAGGGTTCTACTACTGATTACATAATCAACTGGTTTGCAAGACTTGTGAAAAATATATTAAGGAAGCTAGACATAAATATTGGCGAGCGCGCAATCTGCACATGCTACAAGGTGAAGCACAAGAGTTACTCAATAGCCAAGCAAACTACATATCATGCTACTGCATCAAGTTGCTACCCTATGGGTTCAGTGTCTATATTGATCGCCACCTGATGGGCTTGATGGCATTGGATCGGAGGACAACACTGAATAAGGTCTTGGACGAGTTGGATATAGGAACTCCAATGATAAAAGCCTATTGGTAGTCGAAAAGGTAACCAGGTAATTGGTGTTTGATTTAGTGGACAAGCAAGGATGGATCCGTTCGCCAAAAAAAATAAAGGTATACACACCATTGCTACTTGATGCATGATTGTACAAAAAAAACTAACAGATCAATTTTAATTTTAGAATAACAACCAAAACATATGCACTTCTTTGTTGTTGCCTTGCTTGTCTAGGAAGCAGACCCACCCATGAACAAGAACTATAATTACGCTCGACAAAATGGCTTGTAATAGCAACATGTGATTCACTGGCTTGCAATAGCAACATGTGATTCACTGCATAACTTGCAAGCATAATGGAAAAAAATACATTGGCCACACCAATAATCTAGTGACACAAATTCAAACTCACAAACATCAACCAGAGCTAGGATGAAATTAGACGTAGAACAATATCTACCTTTTGATGATAATTTTGATGTAGATATTCTAGCAAAAACAAAGAGCATAGACAAGGCAATCACGTTAGAAAAAAAATACATAACAAATTTTGATACATTGGACAATAGAGTTATAACAATCTCAAAGGACACCCTCCTTGCAAAAAAATATTACTACTAAAAACATCGAATATATAAACCATCCATGGTATTTTTGAAAAAGAAATTTCCTTAGTGTTTCTTATGAATATAATTATTGTGCTATTTTTCTTGATGATGTTTTCAATTCAAGATCGTGTAATTCAAACTTGTAAGAATCTATAATTCTTAGAAAAGCATTAGATAGCAACAAAGCACAAACACAAAAGTGCCCCACTTCTACCATTAGACAAACCAAGTTCTATTTATGGCCGATCTGATCATGCATTACTAGTTTCTCATGTAGTTTTAAGAAGGGAAATAGCCTCTCGATAACGAGAAGCGATTTCTTCATACTATTTTAGGAAGTGACAACTTCTCTATAGTGTTAGCACACATGTAAAAAACCTAAAAACTATGACGACAATTGCAACATCACACAAGCTCTAAGTTGAGTTTTTGGCCTACCTTGAGGAGGGAAGGTTTTAGTAAAGGTGTTTCTGTTTAAAAAAGGGAAAATGATGTGAATTTTTTGCTATTTTGGTCCCCATTTTTTTCTCCCCCTTTCTCTCTCCCCATTTTTTTCTCCCCCTTTCTCTCTACCCCTCTCTCTCTCTCTCTCTTCTTCTTTTTCTTTTCTTCTTCTTCTTCTTCTCTCAGCTTCTAGGGCAGGCCTTTTGAATGTATTCAACTTGTTTCAGCAGAGAAGACCCCCTTCCATGATACGTGAAGAATTGTGCTCTAGGAAAACCAACGTGGAATAGTACCAACTCCAAAACATTATATGTAGCTTTCCCAAACTAATGTGTAGGTCACGTCGTGACTATTCACTTGAGCACAATGAAAGAAAAGGAAAAATATATAAGTATATTGTACATAGGGAGGATGAAGGTGTCTCACACAGCAAAAATTGGGGAGAGCCTCGAGTCAGGCTCTGAGTTGTGTGTTTCAAGAAGAAGAAGAAGAAGAAGAAGAAGAAGAGCAGCAATACAAAATGTTTCCAGTCCAACCAAAGCGAGAGGTCCTTCTCTGAAGGCTGGGATGGTTCCAGCAAACAGGAGCAAGCTATGGCACTGGAATTCCTTTGAGAAACCGTTTCAGACAGCTTCTAGCACAGTATGTAGAATATAAACCTTGCTCAAGCTCTCAGATCATCTCCTCCTCTGCTTTAATCACCTTTGCCTTAACGTTCAAGTTCATCTCTGTTTCAAGTTTTCCTCAGTCAGCATCGCCAAGAATGGATTTTGCTTCCCTGAAGCCCCGGTTTTTATAAATCCAGTTCCCCCGAGAGGCTACAGCCTAAGTGAGAGATCCAGCGTCTCCTCGTTAGGGAGCTTTTGTTGTGAGGGTGTAGCCAACCTTGCAGACTGGTTGTTGTTGTTGTTGTTGTTGTCTACTTCCTGCGACAGCGAGCTTGCACCAGAACGATTCCAGTTCTTGCAGCTACCCCGCCATGTCAAGCTTCCTTCATCTTCCATGAAGGATGGGCTTGACATCTTACCAGCAAACCCAAACGGCCCTTCAAATTTCCCCACTCCAAGCATCGATTTGTTTATGGCGAGTTCCGTCGACGTGCATTTAGCAACCGCCGGCTGTTGAGCAATCAATGCTGGTGACCATCCGTGGTGAGCTTGCGGTAGGCCAGGTCCTCTGTAAGGAGCATCCATTCGGAAAGTCACGGGTTTGTGAATGAGAGAATGCGCTTTGATTCCGAGAGAACGTGAAAGGCTGCCGGCTTCCGAAGCTATGCTGGGCGAGCCATGGAGAGACATACCCGAATAGCGCTGTGGAAGGAAATTCGTTGGCAATTTCGGCGTCTTCCTTGCGGCTGACCGCTCGCGTTTGTGAGCATTCTGATGACCTCCCAGCGCCTGAGAGCTGTAAAACTTTCGTGAACAAAAGAAGCACGAGAATACTCGCGGCTCTGCATTCTGAGTGTTTGGATCTTCGTCTTGTTGTTGGTCAGGCTCTTTCAACCTCATAGTTCCGTCTGGGATGAGCCCTTTGTTTGGAAGATACTCCCATTCTCTGCTGCAATTAGAGGGGAAACTGCTAGCAAACTCTGTAACCACGGCTTCGGGAGCCATTTCTTTTATTCTTTCCACAGCATCTTCCGACCCATGAGGCGCATCACGCTCCTTCCTTTCCCCGCTGTTACCATATCTAGTTTGAGCATTTACCGTTGCTAGACTCAAATCGAGATGAACCTCTTCCGGCGCACGATTGAAAAGGTCCTCGCTCCTAACGCGTGATGGATAAGGAAATGACGAAGAACTAGATGCTGTGTTGGGGCTTGAGATATGCTCATCTGCGGGGCTCTCTTCGGATGAATTTCCACAGACAATGAAGGGCATCATAACTTCGTTATCGATTACACAGGGAATGGCTCTACCATCCAGATGAAGGACAAACCCTGCGCGACGAATCTCGCTTGTACCGATACGTTAAGTTTCGTTCCAAGAGAAGTCGTTAGTACTTTGTGGCTGGCCACGACGCCCAACACGAGACTTTCAGGAGAAATTATCCAGGGCTGCGGGTGTGAGTGATCAGATCTCGTCGGAAGACCTGTCAAATGTAAGAGGATCATCGACTATTACAATTTCCAGGTGCTATCACGCAGTGCTTAGACAATAGGTGCACAAACGACTATAACGGTGAGCAAGATCCGGAAAAGGGAAATCTTGCGTAAATCCTGTAGGTAACGCACCTCAAGACTCGAAAGACCTCTGCTCCAAGCTTCACCACAATGGCGTCCCTTACCAAGAGTACAACGGTTTGCCATCGAAGCTTGCTTTTCTGCGAACGTACTCAGAACCCAAAAGGGGGCTTTGCGCCTTGAATATATAATTCTTCACACAAGTACCTGAAGAAGACACATAAGCAACACCAGTGTCAGCATAAAATCATTACTGGACAGCAATTCGTCGTCCAAATATGAGAATCCGACGAGATATCTGCAGGAAGGGATCCATTGATTCCTTTACAATTTCTGTGGAGGGACGAAAGTCGATAGGAAAGCAGTAGCCAATCTTTGAATTCAACACGCAATCGGCAGCCTTCTCTGACTAACTAGTGAGGGCCAAACCTTGCTAAGGAAGTTCGAAAAGCTTCCGCCACATCATAAGCCTTTCCGGGCTGCAATTCAACGATCCGGAGCAGAGAGATCAACAGATGGCTGGTTAGGGTCAAATTGAGGAGTGGAATAAGAGAGTTGGGAAGATGGCGACGTTTGTGTAGATGTGCGCAAGTTGGGTTGTCAGGTGGGAGAGGACGGGAGCGGTTAGAAGCGACGGCTAGGTCAGCCTTGAAGGCAGGGGCGACTAGCGGTAAGAAAGAGTGAAAGACGTACTGGGCTGCTGTATTATATAACAAGGCAGGGAGAAAAGGTCCGGTACTAAGGAGGGACGTAGCTGAGAAGGGTCAAAACGCAGAGTACCTGGAGAAAGGGAAGGAGAAACGGAAGAAAAGAAGGAATTGTACTAAATATTATATGGTAAGGTGTGGTCGGGACTCCGATGAGAAGGGTCAAACGCACTAGAGTAGTAGCAGTGGTGGTACCTAGTAGAGAAAGACGGGAAGGAGAAACGGAAGAAGCGATTGATGAAGGACGCTCTGTGATTAGAGGGAGGGGAAGGTCTGATGAGATGTTATTAATAAGTGTGAATTTGGCAAGGAAAGCCGTGGTACCAGTACGAGCTTGGGGTTTTGCGTGGTGCGAGTATGTGATTGGTGCAACCGTCTTGGCATTGTTTCGTATTCTTTCTGCTTGTTGTTCGGATGACTCTACAGTCTACTGCTCAGAAGTTAGAAAGCAGAGAGAGAGAGAGAGAGACTCGAGAGAGAGAGGGAAGAGCAAAGCACTTTGTGTTGTTGGCATCAGCAAGCTACTCAGAAAGAAAGATGCTAGCCAGTGTTGATGACACTCTCATGAGTGAGTGACGGTGGACCAGCCTCTCCTGCGAAAAGAAGGAAATAATGCGCTCCACCGAAAGTACCGACTCTCGAGTCTGGACTCTGGCGTGTGCTTGCTTGGTTGCTTGGTTGGTATTATTATCATTATCACTTTGGAATCCAGATGTATACCATCATCCATCAGCCCTTGCCAAGTTGCCATCATCATCCATGAGCCTCCCCCACCCCTTTGCTCTTTAAGTACCATCTTAGCACGTGAGCCTAGCTATGATAGGGTTTTGGCAGCATTTCGGCCTAGTTGTGAGGCAAGTTGGGCTTATGCATGCCTTCAATCCAGATTGTTAGTGCTCTGCAAGGCTTTTCCTCATCTATGACCGCTATTCGACCATATTTGAGATTATCAGTAGTCTTGGCTGTTGGCTAAGGGTATAGGAGGGACTTTCTGTGGAGTAGAGAAGAGGAGCCTAATTCTTGATATGAGCATGGCCATCCAAGGAAGGAACACATTGGAGAGTGTGTCGTTTGATCTCAAATGCCATTTTTGTATAAAATAGGAAGAAACACACTAGAGAGTATGTTGTTGTCTGATGACACACACCATCAAGTGCAATGAGTTCATGATGTTCACACACAAGCCTCGAGCATTGTGTCCCATTGCTAGTTTAGCCAAACTTTTGGTCTATTTTTCTAATCGTCAACCACCATTATTTGCTTCTTTACAAAACACTTTTACCAAGTGACATTTACTATTTTAACAAATAAATAATTAACCTCACTCCATCAAGATCTATTAGTGGGAAACTTGTGCTCCGCACGAGCCACTGCTACAGCTGGTGAATAACCTCTCCTCATAGCTTTGAGAGTATTTCAAACTCTCTCGACCCATCTCAGATGTGTCGAAGATCAATGTCAAGAGGGCAAGTAGCAAGATAGGTGGGAATCATGAAGAGGTTTTCGTAGATCCTCAATGTTGTTTTTCGTTGTACAAATCTGATCGGATTAGAGGAGGAGAGAGTAGAAAATAGGCTGTTCTGATTAGATGAAAGATCAAAACACAGCGGACGAACAAGCCGTCAGAATCGGATAAAAAAAGTTGCATGTGGTACTGTTTCCGACGGGAAATTGTCCATTCAAGTACGTCACTGGTCATTTCAAATTACATCATTGGTCATTTAGCAGCTGGGAATTTTCGAGTTCGCTTTCACAAGAGAGAAGAAATCTGCTAAGTAAATTCAGAATGTCAGAGATACACCACCATTCACTAGTTTTAAAAACGATAAAACAAACAGCTACCACCGAAAATCCTATGACGAAAGTACTTACTAGGAAAGAGACTTGTGGCCTATCTCGAGTGGATGCAGGTCGGCTTTCCTTGCATTGAACGTGTACATCATAATCTTAAATCTTCGCAACATCTGTGGTCAGTGAGCATCGCCATATTTTAGATTTGTTTGAAAACTTGCGGAGATTTGAACGAGAGTAAATATCCTAGCAACAGCACCGCTAGCCATTTGCAGAATTGCAGATGCACGTCTCAAACCTTGGTTGATCTCTATCACAACGCTCCTCAAACCCTTTAAGAAGAAGCGTGCACGCATTTGCAGAAGGTGATTTTGTTAAAATTTCTGAACGTTGCCTCTGAAGGCAAGATGGACAACGCCCGTAACTGATTTGCATCCGATGGTTGACATTGATCAAAGGGCCCACGTTCAAAAAATAATCTAACGGCTCAGAATTTGAGGATAAAATCGAACGATCAAGGACTCTCCAATCGTTCTCCGCCAAAGCTGTCCTTAAGAGAGAAAAAGATGGAGGTTTAACCACTAATGTTTAAACAGCCTCACTCCGGCATATTGAAAACCAGGGCCAATGATAGCCGATCGGGTGAGGGAGAAGGAGCTGCTTCGAGCCTTGAGCCTCGAGCCTTCCTGTGCATGTGCGACCCCTCCATGTTCTAATGTAGAAGGATGTTGGTCGAAGTGCAAACGGGCTCTTATTGATCTGTACTTGATGTCTGAGGCTTTAAGGGTAGTAGGTGAGTGCTGTAAGGGAGTGGGAGCCCCGAGGGGAGTTGCATCCAAGGCAATTCTGACTGGTAGTTCATCTTTGCCCCCAAGCTCTCCACAGATCGTTCAGCCCCAACCGACCTCTAGTGATAACGCGACAAAACCTCAGGTGGAGATGCCGCCAGAGGAGTCCTCCACCAAACTGAAAGGGGGGTTCCCCCCTTGTCCAAGGAAGAAGCCTGGAAGATCCTCTGCCAAGATGTTCAAGGTCGGGAGAGTGAATAAGCTCGGAAGGATCTGCGCGAGAATGGTAGGAAGCATGCATCTGTTTGTCATTTGGAATTCGATACTATCAAACCAGAGCTCGAAAAGCTTGTGCATATGGAGGACTTTATTTCTTCTTCACGGGCCGGGTGCCGTCTCCCATGATTTGCGAGAGTTCCTGGTGTATGAGTGTGATACCATGACTGATTGCTATGCAACAAGATATTTGGGAGAAGGGTTCTTTCTATTGCATTGTGTGTCCTGGAAAGTCATGGATTCGCTTCTGGGTCGGTCTTTCATGTTTCTAGGTGATGCTGTCCTTTCCATTCCTTGGAGCTCGTCTTTCAATATCGACCAGTTTGTCTCCACGAGTGCCCGGTGTGGGTGGCTTTCCCCCGGTTGCCGGTGTGGATGAGTAGCTCTCTAGACCGTCTCGCTGCTACCCTGGGGAGAACTGTTGTTATTCTTGCCTCAGCAGGCTCAGAGTTTGTCCCAAAAAGGGTGTGGATCCTTTGGGATAGAAGCTCCCCTACCCCCGACTACATCGAAGTCTCTCTGGCAAATGACATGGTCTTTACATAGAAAGTTTGCTTCGGCCTGTTCCCTGATGCCTGCTTCAACTTGCCTGCTTCAACTGTAAGAAAAATGGACATTTCGCGAGAGACTGCCCAAATCGGGTTGATAATGCTCAAGCGGCTAATGGCCCGAATCTGCCCCAAAAGGACGCATCTGATGAAGTTTTGGTGGAGATCGAGCTCCCGCTAGTGGGGAAGGGGAGAGAGACCCCTCCCGCTCACTCTCCCCCAAACGAGGGCCATGATCATGAGGAAGCGAACGACTGGCAAGTGGTTGGCAGAAAAGGGAAGGCGCAAGTGGCGGCATCTCAAGGCTCGGCACAGAAGATGCGGATGGTTTCTAAAGCCAATAATGGTTTGTTGCAAGACGCTTGCAGGGAAGGCGATCTCTCCTGGGCTGATGATCCCCCGATCGAGTCCTGGGACAAAGTACTTCTAGTGACAAACCACAAGAAGCGCATCCTAGATGAGCAGGTGCAAAATTTGTAGCAACAAGATGGCGGAACTACAACCAACCAGCAACCGAAGGGATTCCCGAAGTGACTAAAAAATTTGGCTAGAAATGCGAGTAAGGGCGGTAAAGAGAATAGATTCAACTTTTTGCGAGATGCCTAAAGGTCTTTGGTCAATAATGGTAGCAGGTTTGCCACACTTTGCAAACTGTATGTGGTTTCGTGGAATGTAAGAGGCCTGTGTAGCAAGACGAAGTAGAAAGCCTTTGCCTTGGTGGTGAAAAGGTGGAACGTAGAGGTCATTCTCCTGCAAGAGATCAAGACATGCTTGGATAACAGTTTGTGGATGGCTTTAAATTTGCAGGGTTACTCTTCTTTAGTCAACTGTCCTTGCAGAGGTAGGGGCGGGGTAGCCATTTATTTCATCCGTCGGTCATGTGTGCTAAGATTTATCGTGATGAGATGGGCTCCCTTTTAGCTGTGGAAGTCTCATATAAGGGGTTTGTATTCAAGTTAGCCAATGTGTATGCTCCGAATGTCTGTGCTGAGAGGGTGGAGCTATGGAATCTGATGGGAGAAAAACTATCAGGGGAGAAGTGGTTATCGGGGGGGACTAGAACATGGTGGATCGCCCAAAAGATAGATCGGTGTAGTTGGGTGGGATCCTAGGAGGTGAGGTTGAAGATTGGGACTCCTTTGTGTTAAATAAAGGCCTGGTGGATTGTTGGGACCTGGACCCAGATGCCCTCTCCGGGTTTACTTGGTATAACAAAGGGAAAGGAGAGGAGTTCCGTGCCAGTAGACTCGACAGGTTCTACATTTTCGAGGAGACCTGGTGGATGTGTGCCCCAATGGCTGGTAGATGGCACACCCATGTAGGTATGTCCGATCACATTCCTGTGGAATGGAGCTTTTCCTTGCCCGGTGCTATCGGATGGTCGTCTGACGTGCCTTTTAAGTTGGATAAACAGTTGTTAGCTTCTAATTGTTTCTGTGCGGAGGTGAGTTGAACTTGGAAGTCTGTTACAGAGGGGACCCTAGACCCTACCTGCAGCTGGGATCTAGCCATCAGAGTCGTGATGCAATTGGCCAAAGGGTGTGATAAGCAGAAAAGAGGGTGGGTACACAATGTGACTAGGCAGGTCAATGCTCGTTGGGAGAGCTTGAAGAGAGCAGTGGATGAGAAGCTTGCTTACCCATACTTGACTACCTTGATGTTTGAGGCATAAGAGGTTTTAAGAAAGGTCGAGCTGGAGAGGGCAGAGAAAGCCAAACTTTAGAGCAGGCTGACCTGGTTGCAACATGGTGACTACCCCTCCAAAGTTTTCTTCTAGGCAGTGAAGAAAAAGCAGACCAGGGAATGCATTAACAGAGTTGTGGATAAAGAGGGCAACATGGTCACTGAGTACTGGCACATCGCGCAAGTGTTTATTCGGGAGCTTTCCAGTATAGTGGGGGATTAGGCCATCTCGGACTAGTCCTACGATGCAAGTCTCAAGAGTTCCTAAGCCAAGTGGATTCTTAGTTATCGGGCAATGATGGGGCTATATTAAGCAGACCGTTCTCGGTGGAGGAACTAAAGGAAGCACTGGACTGCCTCAAAAATGAGAAGGCACCTGGCCCTGATGACTTGTTGGCTGATTTCTTTCAGGCATTCTGAGAAGTAATTAAACGGGATTATACCACCATGGTTCAACAAGCTGTGCAGTGTGGCTCTCTTTCCATTGACGTGAATGTGGGTTTAGTAAAGCTCTTCCCTAAAAAGCAAACCAAGCTCTAGGTGGGTGATTGGCGCCCCATCACCCTGCTGAATACTTCCTACAAGATCCTAGCTAAGGCCATAGCCCTCAGAATAAGGGACATTTGCTCGAGAGTGGTGGATAGGGAACATAATGGGTTCATCAAGGGAAGAGACATTTTCGAGAGCATTTTGAATGTCTGCACAACGTTAGACTACGCACAACAGACGAGGAACAAGACTTTGCTCCTTGGTTTCGATTTCAACAAGGCTTATGACCGTATGAGGTGGGATTTTATGCTTTGTGTCTTGCGAAAGCTTGGGTTCGGGGCAGTGTTCTGGGGCTTTGTTCAGGCCCTCTTTGGCAATGCCTCCATTGTGATGTGCCTAAATGGTGGAGCTGTAGGAAGATTTAACTTACACAGGTCCATCAGGCAAGGGTGCCCACTGGCCCCTCTGTTGTACGCATTATGCACAGTCCCCCTAATTAGGGCTATTAAGGCCAAACTGGAGTCTCGCCTCATCAAAGACCTACGTCTACCTTCGGGTGCTCAAATGTGCTCCCATTTCTTTGTCGATGACATGATTGCCCTCATTGCAGAGGAAGAATCATCTCTGTCTACCCTAGAAGGGGTGCTAGATCAATTTTTTGGAGTATCAAGATCTCAATGCAGTTGGCCAAAAACGTTCCTACTGAAATCTCATCCAGATGCACCTCCTAGTTGGCTGGAGGACTTTAAAGGTGAGTCTATTCCGCAAGGTGTAGTAACCAGATACTTGGGGGCCCCTCTAGGCCTGGGTCTCACACTCAAGCAAAGATTTCTGTGGTTCCTGCACAAGATCAAATTGAAACTCAAAGCCTGGGGCAGCTGAGCTGGAATTCAAGGTTTATAGTTCTGAAGCATATCCTGTCGGTGTCAACCACTTACCTTGCCTCTATCTGGTGCTTCAACAAAACACAATGGGCCATGCTCGAGAGGTTGTTTCGCGCCTTTCTCCAGGCGGAAAGCAATGACAGACGCCACTGGCACTATATTCCTTGGGATGCACTGAAGGCAACGAAACTGGCAGGTAGTCTAGGGCTGCCTAATGGTGAGAAGAACACCACTCTACTCTCCAAATGGCTCCCTCATGTGTTTGAATGCTCAGCCCCATGGGTGGAAATTGTCAAATGGTTCGCCGAGCATAGCTTGAGCAGTACTGAGGGCAATTGGACTGGGATGTCTTGGTACGACAAGGTCTTCTCATCTCTTCCCCTCAAAATTTGGGGGTTTGATCTAATTGCAGGGTCAATAGACGCCTGGAAAGTATGTGGGTCTCGGTTTAAATGGAAAGGGTGGGTAGGGCTTCGTGGTGATGCAAGCCGCCTCCATGAAAATCTTTGGTGGAGTCGTGTAGTGTCTTTTAGGAATGAGCCGCTGGCGCTCATGGATCTTCCAACTGCCAAGAGACTGAATAACCGGGGGCTGTCTGCCTAGAAGTGTCTGTGGTACTATAGGTGAGCTCGTTGGAAAACCCTTGCTGCGGTGTCTACTGAATTTAATCTTAATGATCGGGAGAGTGAGCTGATCTATGATGTATTGTCTAGCCTGCCAAAGGGTTGGCCCACGAATACCATCTCCTATGAGTCTTGGAAAGTGAATCAATGGGTGTCGGATTGGTGAATTTGAGGAAGGTGTCAGCTAAGTCGATGTACAGAGAACTCGTGATGGGTAAAACTATGTTTTTGCACCTTAACACCAAATGGGGACTGAGGAGGTCTCCTAAGTGGTGGCTGTTGAAATCCAAGCTGCTTTGGAAAGGGAATACATTCGGCAAGCTATCTTTACTCTTGTGGAAAATTTTGCACCAATGGCTCAGAACTCGTATGGCTAGATGGAAGGTGGTCACTATAGCTTGCCCCCTCTGTGGTCGGCATACGGAGGATGTGCATCATCTTTTTTGGTCCTGCCTCATGGTCAAAGGTATATGGTTGTGTGTTGCTTGCGCTATCCGTCACGTGGGACTATTTAGCAACTTCAGTGTCCACACGCGTTGGAGACTAGCCCTACTAGGCGGCACTGAGTCTCTCCCCTCTATGCTTGTGGCTTGCTGGCCATTCATCTGAGCTGCAGTCTTACTGAGCATCTGGTCTATTCGGAATGAGGTGATGCTTGGAAAAGGGATTAGCTGGTCGTACAGGGAGGTATATGGTTGCGTGTTGCTTGCGCTATCCGTCAGGTGGGACTATTTAGCAACTTCAGTGTCCACACGCATTGGAGACTAGCCCTACTAGGCGACACTGAGTCTCTCCCCTCTATGCTTACGGCTTGTTGGCCATTCATCCGGGCCGCAGTCTTACTGAGCATCCAGTCTATTCGGAATGAGGTGGTGCTTGGAAAAGGGATTAGCTGGTCGTACAGGGAGTCAGCGTTGGTTGCTAGTGTTCAAACTACTCTTGCAGACCTTGGGTCGCTCCTTAGCCTCTCGGACTCGCTTTTGAGCCAAGCTTTTCTAGATATTCATAGGTTTCTGTAGTGCTTGTTGGCTACATGGTAGCGTACCCTTTTTGTATCCAGTTTTCTCTTAATATAAGCCGGCATTTTTTGGGGGGAAAAAAAAAAAGCCTCACTCCATCAAGATTTAAAGCTACTTCTCGCGTTGTCGGTTTTGATCTCACATAGTTTGTGGGAGCTGGGAGCTGTGGATGGCATGGAACTTTGGATCTTGAAAACCTAACGTGTTCCCAAGTGGACGTGATGTCGTTATCTCTTCTCTGCGTAGGTGTATGTTGAGCAGCCTATTCTTTTACCGCTTGTGTAATATGTGATGAAGAACCGGTTGAGGACACAAGATACTGTATAAAATGTTGGTCCTCATGTTACGCAAAAAGGCTTGACAGCCATAAAGTGTGCTCCCTTAGCAGTATCCTCGAGGTCCTAAACTAGGAGTCGGCCTCAGGAAGAAAGGCATCGCCTGGCGCAGCGCTATGCGAAACTGTAATTTCAAAATCCATACGAATGCGACCTATCAACCTTGGTTGGGATTATAATGATTGTAGCTTCTATCCAGAAAATTATGGGGATTCATCATCATTTTCAATAACAAAATCCAGCCCGTAAGACGATTGTGCTCTATTTCAGATGTATCAATCATTCACGTCTCAGAAATCGAGGCGCGGTTTGCGGTTACAGTTGGACTCTCGAGTCTGTCGTCATAATGGAAGTACGAATTGAAGATGAAGTATTGGTCGACGTTTTCGGATTTACTCTTTTACTTCAACAAGGGTTCAACATTGTCGACCACAACTTACAACGCTATCGAAAGGGGTTGTTGATCTCTTGAAAGGCACGGCCGTGTAACTGTAGGGTTGTAGAATTGTATCCACAGATTTTAGCTAGGACAGGAAATTTTGTAAACGATCTATGAGCAAACTGGGTTGTGGTTCCGATCTATAAGGAACCATACATACGCCATCTCACCACCTTACCAGAGCGTTTGAGCTTTGTTCCGCAGGTAAAGGTGGAATGCTGATACCTAGAGGCTGTTACCAACTTGGCAATTTGGTCTAATCGTGATGACAGCCTTGCATAATCAGGCAGTCATAAATTGAGGGCAAGCTGCGTTCTTCTGACGACTGACCATGTCTAAAACAGAAAGAACGATCCCATTCCTTTCACCACTGCATGATATGCGCTTGATTCCTCATAGAAATCCTTCCCTAAAAAGTCGACAGCAACAGATCGCAAATCTTCGCTCTCTATGAAAGTCCATCAATCCTTGCATTGAGACCCTGCTTCGCTCCAAAAATGCTGAGTGGTCCACACAAATCAGTGCTTGTGTCCAAAAAAAAGGCTCCAATTCCAAGTTCTCACTGTTTGTAGGTAGAAAGAGAGTATCGGGAGGGACCTGATTAAGCATATGTTGTTTGTACTGACATGGGAGCTTAGAAAATTGATGAAGAATTCCACAGGATTGGATAGCAGTCATCAACTCATCATCCCAAGTTCCAACCAGTCCAAAGTTGCGATTCCCATTACGTCTCGGACAGTGGAATTCTGGTTTGCAACTTGTGCCCATTGCACCATGACAGCATCTCAGTTTGTTGTTTATCCTTTATAGCTTCAAGCCCCGGACGTCTTGCAGTATTAGCCGAGTCGTCATCTGTATTCTGGAGACTGGCAAATTGGCAATGACTAGCAACATAGCTCCTGTTGCAATTCCAACCGCAGCGGCAGTGGGCACTGGGCACCTTGCGGCAGCGCTTCTGGGTTGAATGCGAGTGAGGTCATACCCTCTTCCTAACGTCGATCTGATACGAGTTCCAAGTATTTGACTGCAACGTGTCTCGACAAGTGGACAGCGCGTTGTTGAAGGCTGAAGCCCGACTCCCGAGAATCTGTAGACGCATCCAAAGTATGAGAGAGCTTTGTTTGATCGATTTTAACCCAGGACCCAGCCACCCAGGTCCCAGAACATCGTTGCCTGTAGGCTGTAGGTACTAGGAATGCTCTCTGCAGATATTCAGCCGTTGCACCACCTTCTACACGCTGGTGAATTGAGTGCTTCTGGTTTGCCCTGACCTCAAGGAACAGATTCTCTCCCGGAGAACAAGAGTTCTGCGACAACGATACTTTGATGCAAAGGTTGACATCGAAGTCTGCAGTGCGCAACGTACGTCGGCGGGCATGCGAGCCTCTAAATAGCCCCTGGGCTGGTCTGTCGTGTCGCGAACGCTTCGAAATTTTCATAAAAGCATGTTTCATTTTCGTTCACAAGCTCCAGCGAGTCGGAGTCAAGCCTCCAGGCCCAGGGCTTCTCTCTCATCAGAAGTCGAAAGGCGAGACCTTGAATTTCTAAATGCTTGAAGTGTCAGCTACGGAAACAGGAATTGAAACAGCTGTGTGACCAAGGGGTTGCATTGACAGGTCGAACAGAGCTGACAAAATGCGGCGACTTCGACGACGACGAACGGGATTTACTTGCCAAATGGCAGACCACTACTGACAATACTACCTAGCCCGGGGCCCGGGCCAGCCCTTTTAAAAATCTTTCCCAAGGTTCCTGCGGTATAGCGAATCATTGGAGCTGCGTCCAGTTTTTGCTGCACTATCGAGACGAGAAAAACAACAGAGGATGTATCATCGCTTGTGTCGACATACAAGAGATCCCGTCAGGAAAAATTCCGTCAGGAAAACGCTTCTCGGACGGAAAGGCCGTATTAATGTGCTGGGTGACATACATGTACGAAGCTACCGTCCAGGGCAGTGGGCTCCCGAGTCCCTTCCCTTACATCTCACGAGGCTATAGCAAACAAGCAAGCATCTGTGAACAGACTGAAAAACCGTCTATGACTCAGATCGGCTCATACACGTCTTCTTCACCGTCTTTGTCACCCTGCCTCCAAAGATTCCGCACTGCAGGGCGCTACACCACAAACAATAGCTTTCTGGTGCGCGTGAAAGACAGTAGGACAAGCTACAACAGTTGCAACAACCATCTTTAATCTCATCTCAATCAAATTACACTTAGCAGTACAGATTGACGTGCAACTCACTCAGAGGTCACAACTATCATCAATCTGGGATTCTTTAGCTCAATGACAGTGAAATCCTTGTCGATTTTAGGCGCTAGAGGCGGCTAGATTAAGACTAAAGAGACAATGACTATGGTGAAGCTAGATCTGCGTAGATCTCATCACTTCCCCTCCTGTCTTCCACTTGTGTCTAGATTCACTTGGGCTCCGGACTCCGGACCATTACTCATGATATCTGCATCAGAGACTCTTGAGTGCTCTCTCCTGACCAACTCATCTCGCTTTCCTTGGTATGATGATGATTCTATTGAGCGAAGCGCACCCTTGTACTTGTCGCCGTCCAAACGTTGGAGTAGCTTGCAATCAAACAAAAATCTAGAGCCCATACTTTAAATTGAAGTTTAAAACCATGTAGCTCCGGAGTCCAGACTTCGTCACCGCTGTACAGATCATGATACCACCGCTCTCTTGGCCCTTGAAAATTTCAAGATCGAAGGGTCCATCCATCTTAGAAATAGCAGGAAGGCCCAGGAGATGGGGCGCTCGCGTGACGAGACTCACGAGAGAGCGCTTGCACTCTCTGATGGTCCCTTGGTGACGTGAAATTATGTGAACCGAAGTCCCCATCAAAGCCCTTCTCTTGTATCGATACGGAAATGTTGCCCAACGATATCAATGCATATGAGACCCGAATTCTTGGAATTCCAGTTGTAATCAAACGCCCGAATTACTTTCGCGTTCATACTTAGATCATATTTGCCATCAACGATCGAAAGATTCGTCAAGAATTCGGCTGTGCAGTGGTCTGGATTTCTAGTGTTCTCCACACCTCAGAAGCGGAATAAAGTAGCTCATGTCAAAAAGTTGACTAAAAGCGTCGCACTCATTGCGAGGAGGTGAATCAACGTTCCTTCAATTGATCAAATACACTTTCCGCCAATAATTTTTCCGCGAACTCAAAAAAGAAAAGATCCCATCGTTGAAGTTCCTTACTAAATGTTGGCAAAATTGTGGATTTTCTAGATTCATATCATTGTAACTCGTTACATTAGACCTTCTCGGATTGGGTACCATGTAAAACCTCACAAGAACATGCAATTTTAATGCCTAAAATATAAGTTGGCTTTTGCCTCTTGAAGTACATCCAAAGTTTATGGTTAAATTCACCATCTTATGTTTTGTACAAAAGAAGCTATTTTCTAAGAAATGGTAACCTATGATATCCCTATGCTAGTAGAAAGCCATGAAAGCCATTTTTTGCAAAATGGCTAATCTCGGCCCTTTAAAGCCCGCACATCATGGGCTAGGGAAGCCTTGTGACTGAATGATTGATGCACTTTTTGGTGATGGGTGCAAGTTCTCATGCCACTTTACTAGGTCACAATGACCCTAAGACCATGATGTGTGAGGAGTGTTCTCATTTTAGAATTAATAACTACTTTATCAATAGGTGTATCACTCTATGCATAGTTTAAATACCAATTTTAACATAAGAGTAACTTTAAATTTAAAGTGAAAAATTGCATGAACATACATTTATGAAAGTCCACTAGAGCACAATTCACATGATACAAAGATGATTGTTTCAAGTAGATGTTCATTCCATGAAAGTCCACTAGAGCACAATTCACATGATACAAAGATGATTGTTTCAAGTAGTGAGAATCCTTAAAAATGGCATTAATATTTTGGTTGATTCACTAGAAAAGGGAAGCATCAACCTTAGAGGGAGCTATTTTGTTTACTTTCAAAGAAATCGATCTAAAGTGTATAGTCATTGTGTACCAACTAATAAGGTTGATGGAATATCTAGAAATTCTAATGGTCATGAGATTCATGGCATTTGAAACAAGAGCGAGAATCTCTTGTAATGGTGATTTATGCAATCTAGACTCCAATGATATGTATTCTAAGATAGTATGAGCTCTTGTTATAATTGGAATGCAACATGCAAGCTGCACAATGTGATTGCAAGTCCCTACAAAATAAATACATCTTTAAATTTTGTTTTAATTCCATGGTTGTGCGAGTTTATAAGGATGTGCAATAACTTATAAGGCACATGGAACAAACATACATTGTGGTGATGGTCATCGGTTTTGTGCCATGCAAAGAGACAAAATGTGCGATCAAATTTTAGCAAAGTGCCTAGCTCATTCATTATTCAAAGTTTGTATAGTGTGAAACCTTGTAGTTATCTTGTTTTAACAGTGATTATAAGAATGTGTAAGTTGAACTATACTTATGCAAGACAATTGATATTGTTAGATCTCCTTTAAATGGTCTTGGAGGTATATGCTCCCTAGATTGAAGGAGCAAGTAACAGGGACTACGCCTTTGATTTTGTGAAACCTAAACGCTTTTTGTTCTAAATGCCCCAAAGGGTAGAGCAATCAAGATAGCTAAATATGAGAGATGATGTGCTTTCTAAGAGACAAATGAGTTAAAAAATATCCTTGAATCTTCAAGGCAACAAATGGATGAGCAAATGAAAGAATGTCTGAGCTAAGCAAGCATCATGTCTACTTTGTTAGTGGTCTTTGATTGTCAATACCAATTCTTGGTTGACTAACAAGTGCTATGCTTATGGAGGTAGAGATTAATAAATAATAATTTACAATAATTTAATATATCCCATATGTTTGATTTGGTTCTATTTTAAAATAAATGAAATTGTATTTCAATTTAGCAAGTGCCTTACTTAGTGCTTACTTAGTGCATATACACTCTCTCTTGAGGATGAAGAACTATGTAACAAGCTTTCTATTTTCAATAAATTTCAAGAATGAAAGCATAGCTCAATGAGAATCTTATGATATAGAGGTTCAACAAGAAGAGGTAGTTATGTAGACTTGAGCAAGCACCAAGTAATTATACATGAAAACATTCTTCTATCAAATATTGTTTACATATAAAAAGTATCTCCTCAATACTTGTTGTCTTTGTAGCATGCATTATGGATGTAAGCACTATGATTGTGAAAAGTTTTTATTATTATTGCATTCCTTTAGATGGAATTCATGCCCCATCTCCTTAATAGATGTGTAATCCTTGTGAATGCACAATCACATTTAAGGGTACATGTAGCTTTCAAAACAAGTTGAAATGCATGTACATCAACATGAGATCGACACATACACTATTTGTGCATTATTTGTGTAGCTTATAAGCATAACCTACATTAGATACGAAACTTAACATGCATAGAATAATTCCAAATGATATTGCTACATATGCACGTGTGATACAATTGAGACTCTACATGAAAGTTTCCAAGGCTGATTCAAGAAGATTAATTTATCAAATATAAAGTTCAACCTCATATATCTCTATCATCCACTTCTTAGAGTGCTAAAATGGAATGTTTATTTTCAAAGAATCATGTGACAAGAGAAAAAGTATATTCCACAATTTACATGATTGTCTTATTAATTTGTGCCTCTCTTGAAGACTCGTGGAAAAGAGAATCATTGTCTTGGTTGTAATACATTATTCGTTTTTCTTAATCTTTCCTAGACCCATATTAATCAACGAAGCTCCACCAGAAAGTAAGTGACATTCCAAAAAGAAAGTAACTTCAGGTGACTTTTAAAAAGAAAGGAACTTTATGGTGACTTTCGTCAAATGAAAGAAAAAACCTTGCATAAAAGTATACAATTTATGAAATTTACTTGTATCATGATAAGTATTAAAAGATGACATCTCCAATTAGATCTACATGTACACTTGCACATGCAAAATAGACATGAAAAGCTCCCTTGTGCACATCTATACATGGACAATCCTTTTTCTATGTGTGTAAATCCATGATTTAGGTGCTCGCCCCCCCTCCTTCTCTCTCTTTCTCTATGAGCTCTCAAGGCATTATGGATGTCATTTTGATGCTCTAATGTTAATGGATTTGGGGTAGTGTGTATCTATGCTATGGAGAGGGGGCACCGATGTTAGTATGTAAAAATCCATATGACATATGCAAGTTCGAAGTTATTTTAATTATCCCTTTATTTAGATATTTACACTTTTTCACATATTTGTAGACAACCTTTCATATGTGACAATATCGGATGTTTAATTTAAAGATCTTCTCTATATGTTTAGAAAAAGTAATTACATCAACTAAGTACGTTTTAAATCCTCTCATTCATGTAAGTGTCATGTAAGTCCACTAGCTAATATCTCTAGGAAAAAAAAGAGTCCACTAGCTTTTAAAAAATCTCCCTTTGCTAAGATGCTATATTATATGACTAAGCTGACACCATTGCCCTAAAAGCTCAACCTTGCTCGCCCCCCCCCCCCCCCCCCCCGCCCTTTCTCTGTCCCCTCTTGGATATGGAGGGAGTATGGAGGATTAAGTTCCAAAATTTCATGGTGGAATGTTATCAATATGGATTTAATTTTAAGTAACTTGAGTTAGGTACAAAGTTGGCATAAGTTAACCCATCCATCATGCCCATAGAGGGTTGCCCAGCTATCTAGTTTGATTACTCATTAGGCCATTCACCATCACTGCAATGAAGGGGTGAATCTGCTATATAAATTGTAATGTTTGGATGAAAAGATTGACTTTTCATCGTTAGCATGATCTTGACCTAGCCAATCAAATCTTCCATGAGTGGAGGGAGCTACAATAGTGAAATTAACTCCATTATCAGTGTTAAATAAGGTATTTGTAGAATGTAAAGATGGTCCCATGATTTTGACACTATCCAAGTTGGCTAGAGCCAATAAACTTTGGAGCTCCTTAAGGCTTGAGGCCTTTTCAGTGCACACTCATGCTGTTGTCACTACATATTCAAGAAAATAAACCACAAAGACCCTTAAAGTTCTCAAGAGGTTCTTGCATGAAAAAAATCCCTATTCTAAGTTGATTTTAAAAATTATATTTGCAATATCAAAACATTCATTTTTTAGTAATGTATGCTTTTATAGAACATTTTTCTGACAATGTTTTGATTTGGGTACAAAAGAGAGAGAGAGAGAGAGAGAGAGAGAGAGAGAGAGAGAGAGAGAGAGAGAGAAGGGATATACATTGTAATACAACATAAGTCCTTGTAGAATTCAAGTCTCACTATGTTTTCTTTTATTCATAATCCCAATTTTGGGGCTAGACAATCAAATGAAATCTGCCACTCCTCTTCAAATATCATCCTATCCTCAAACAATTCTATGCCCTCATTAAATACACTCCTCCAATATGTCCTCCACTCCATGAATTCTACATGGGTTGGATGCAACTCTTCAATAGTGTGGCAAAATCTATTTCATAAGAAAGGAATCATGCTGGGCATACTCTTATTATAGCCCCCACACCTCCCCCACATGTCCCTCTTTCATCAAAGAAAGGTGTAGTGAAGAAATAGATGGCATTGACTAGAAAGGGGTATTTGCAAGGATGAGTGTCTCATGCTAACTAGACCAAGGAGTCAAGAGGATTACAAGGACTATGTATTTTTCTCTCAAAATTTTCAGAAGGCATGATGGTGAGTGATACCGTGCCATGAGTTGCTTAGAATAGCTCTACATAGATATTTTTTTGGCAATATTGTGAGCGACATGGTGCCATGCATCGCTTACAAGTCTACATAGATTGCTACTTGTATGTTTATTGCACTATACCATGCATTCACTGATATCCTTCACCAAACTGGTTATGCTTCTTTGATGTTCATATTACCTTATCTTATTTAAAGTATAGTGAGATCTTTATATACATGCTATTACATGGAAATTGACTTAAAATGTCACACTGTTATGCACTCCTTAAATGTAACGATTAATTTGCTTGGATGTTTACAATTTGGAAAATATAAACTAACTCAACCACCAATATTTCATATTTAACTTGGTTTATAATGAACATTTTAGCCAAACTCATTTACCCATGCATTATAATGTAGTATCTTTAAGATGTTTGTGTTACCAAGAATAAATGTTATGGTCAAGTTCATTACAAAGAGGCATCTTTTCTGAAGCTAAGAAATATTTTTGCTAGAGAAAAAATGGCTTTATGATCTTCAATAGTATTCAAAACTTAAATGAAAAATTAAGGGTAGAGTTTAGTATTGTAATAAAGAAAAGTTCACAATGTGTCTCTTGATAGCACTAAGAGAGAGTGTGTACTCAAAGTTCTATAAAGGATTCATCACTCCTAAAAGTAGATTTGCATGCGTTAATGAGGCCATAACACTTTTGATATTTTTTAAGTCTAAAACTTCTAGATGATAAAGTTTTGATTATAGTACTTCATATAAGATTCTATTTATTTAATATTAATGATTCTATAAAAATATGGTATCTAGTGACATAGGACTTTTAACCTCATAGCTTTCTTTCCAAAAAGTGAATAGAATCCCTTTGATGAAGATGTTATAAGCTATTTCTTTTTAATATTTTCATATGATTGGGTCAAAAGATTCTTAGGTGCATACATTGAAAGGTATAGATACTATGTATTTTAAGTTTTTATTTGGCTTTATTTGTCTCATTTTGTACACAGAGCACAAAAAATTATCTAGCATGCTATCATGGATCGACCTCATATTAAAATTGTCATGCTATCATGGGTAGACCTCATATTAAAATTGTCAAAGCTTATCTAAATGCTTTCCTGACCTAAATTTTCTTTGCCTTTTTTTGATAAAAGATATCCAAATTGCTTATCATGGATTGACCTCACATTAAATTTATGTCAAAGCCTATCTAAATGCTTTCATGGCCTAACTTGCCTATCTATTTTTTTTTCAGCACTTTAGTTAAGATTCTTCTACTTTAATATTAATGACTCTAGAATGTTTTAACATAGGAAATGTAACCTCATATGCATATAAAATAGAGGGTTTTCTTTTAAGAAATGATTGAGTCTCATAGCACCACTTTTATTAAAAGAATTGATTGTTTTGTATGTTGTAACAAAAAAATAAAGTATCCATATTTAATATTTTCTAATGATTTGGTACACATTCTTACAACATACATACGCTGAGAGGGTCTAGCTACAATACAATTTCAAATTTATTTGGTTGTATTGTTACATTTTATACAATTAGTGCACAATATCATCTAAGATTCTCATTGTGGATCAACCTCAATGTCATAGCCGATAGAAATGCTTTCATGACCTAGCCTAAATATTTATGCTCCCACATCATGAATCTAATAGATAAGAAGTATGTTTTTGTTTGCTTCAAGAAAAGTATTCTATTATTTTTATCCTTGTCTATATTTAAGCTTATGATATGCAAAGTCAATGATGCACTCAATTGTCCTTTGCATCGTACATTGACACAAGTGTTGCTGATCTACAAAGATAAGTCACTTGAGGGCCTTTCAACAAAATCAATTCAAATGGTTAGTGTGGTCTAGCTCATGAAATCCCATCAAATGAGGGGTACAAAGTGTACTTTAATCTCACTTTAATGAACCTCTTATAGGTCTCTAATAAATATTATTTGGGTCTCTATGAAGCACTCGTATTTGTGCCCATTCTTTTAAAAATATCAAAAAGAAAAATGTATACTAATTTGAAAATTTGATCATGCACCACAATACTTTAAACTTGAAAGGATGCATCCATACTATACATGACATGTAGGTGTGGAATTTTAAATGTATAGGATATCCAAATTATTTGCAAAAAATCAAATAATTATTTTGTATATCATGGAACCAATTGTTGATTTGAAAGTGCACAAGACTGAGCTTTCTAAAAACCAAAGGGGGCAAATAATTGAGGACCTTTCCTATGGTCTAGGGGTATCCAATACTGCAATGCAATTGTGCACATACACTTGAGGATATGCTCAATAACTTTTTCTTATTTGGTTGGAAAGGAAAACTTTAAAAAGATGCACTCCACACTTATGATGGTATACTACATGGTGGTGTTAAAATTTTGATATTTGGTGATATTGGTAGCATTATTCCTCATGGGGTTCAATATATGTAAATCCTCTATATTATGTGCATTCAAGGTCTAATTTTAAATTTCTTTATCTGTGAATTGTTCATGAATAAAGCACGCCCTTTTTGTATTCAACCTGTGAATACCCCCTTTAAATCGTACCCTTTTGTGTGAAAAAATTACCAAAAATTATTTTAAAACCTCCCTCGTGGTTGAACCCACGTGCTATGCTTACATATTTATAAATGGTCCGCCTGAGCTTAATTCACCAATAAATGGATGAACTAAAAAAAGCTCAAGTCATGCATGTGCAACGTTCTTCCAACATTATTAATAATTTTGCATTGGTTCCTTTTTGACTCATTTCCTTCTTGTAATGAGGCCCATAAGCATCTCGTCTTAATCCACAACATCAAACCTACCTAGCAAGCCATTTTGCCTTTTAGGAGAAGGTCGAATGACATGAAAATCAATGATACAATATCCAAGTGGCAACAAAATACATTCTTTCAATGAATGCAATGGGAGAGACAATGCTAGGAAAATGCCTCCTCATAGAGCAACTAGCCTCAAAAGGCAGGGGAGGCACCCATTAGAGAAAGAAGTGCTATTGTTACAAAGAACACAAGCAATGGTCTCAAAATTAGTGAGAGAATTTGAAGCAACAACATTAGGCAATATGAGGGACCATTAGGCTCATGTCCTTAAAAACTTTTCTTACACCCAAGGTTTCAATGAGTGTCCACTCTTCCATTGCCCTAGGAGTTGAATGCCCAAGAGACCATATTCTTTATCGTGAGAGATGGCCTTGGGAATGCGGAAGGGGTGCATAACTTAATTAGTTATGTGTAATGAGTGTGACATTCGCTATGTTTTTTTCCCTTTGAAACAAGAACAAAAGGTCTTTGATGAACAACATCAAATATGTTTTGCATTACAAAAGCACAATATGATTCTAGCGATTGGTTACCGGTGGGCGAGATGTAGCTCAATGTATTTTGGCATCAACTCACCAAAAGCAAAGGAGAGGCAACCTAAGTAAGGAATTCAGCTCTAGAGTGACATTATTTTGGCACAATAACATGAGATTTCTTCTTTGAACAAGAAGTACATCTACAAGTTGTGGAGGGGATGCAAGTAGTATGATGAGCACATCATACACATGCTTGACACAGTGTAGGCCAGTAGTTGAACTTCTAATGTTGTCTCTTGCTGCCCATTTTCCTTGCAAATCAGTATGTTGGTTTACTTTTTCATTTACATCTTAGGAAATTTGGGGGGGGGAGGAGAGAGAGAGAGAGAGAGAGACAGAGACAGAGACAGAGATAGAGACAGAGACAGAGATAGAGAGGTTGTAGTGAATTAATCAGTCTCCTTCCTCTCCCTCACAACTCTCAACCCTGCCCCTCATCTACCATCACCTAGGCGTATCCCACGTCCTTCCATCCCTCTCTTGGCTCTCCTCCCTCTAGGCTTGGCTCTCCTTCTCTCTTGGCTCTTGGCCACTTTCTCTTCTGCTTGCCTTGGCCCCGTGGTGGCATTCGCCAAGCTGGCCTCGACCAATGCCTCGTTGTTGCTTCCACTATTCCTCCCGCTTGCTCCCTCCGCAATTGGTACAAAATTAGTTGCACCCGAATCCCCTTGCCCATTAATGATCAGCTCCTCTTCTCTGAATTTTGCATCCAACTGCCTAGTGACACCCCACCCTTTGCTCCACCTTTGAAAGGCTCATTGTTGGTTGCATCATTGTCTTCTCTTGCAATGATTTGGTGTGTGGCCAATACACCTCACACCTTCCTATAGATCTAGATCAGTGCTTCTTTTTCATCTCCCATGAAGACGTATAGAATGATGTCAAGGCTACATTCTCCAATTCAATCTTGGTCTCAATCTCTTTGCCAAGCTCTCAACCTAGAAACTCTCCTCTTGCCCTCCTTGGATCAGTGTCTTCTCTAGCCTTCTCCTTCGTCATATCGCTCTCCATCTCCTTCTCTTGACCAAATTCTTCCATCATGATCCAATCTCTCCCTCCCTCTTCAGCCAAAACATGATCATACATAGGAAGTCAACGCCATACTATCCTAGGGCAAATGGCTTGGCTGAGAGCTCCAATAAAACTTGCTATAAGATCATAACTTGTACAGTAGAGGCGAGTCGTACTGACTGGGAGCATAAGCTCATAGCAGCATTGTGGGCCTATAGAACATCCTACAAGGTGCACTGTACCCCCTTCAGCCTAGCCTTTGAGCTGGAGGCGGTGATGCCAATGGAGTATGTCATGCCTGGCCTCCATCTTACCGTTAAGGAAAGTCTTACTGAGAATTCATTGGCAGAATGATTAGTTGACCTTGAAAGGCTAGAAGAGACAAGGTTGTGTGCAAGCTACTTTCTCTGGGTGGAGAAGGCCCGATGCAACAAGTGGTTCGCGACTACAACCTCAAGAACAAAGACCTGGTAGAGGGAGATTTGGCACTCCTCTATAGCGTTTGCAATACCAAGTGCAAGCTCAAGTACCGAGGTATGGGTCCCTACCACGTGGTTGAGATCACTCCACAAGGGGCATGTTGAATAGGCCACCCTTGATGGAATAGAAATGGATGGCTACTTTAGCGGGAGCAAATTAAAAAGATACTATGGACCACTCACACTATCTACCCTTCAAGCCATGCATAGAGAAAAAGAACTCAAGGCTAAGGTAGCCATGATGAAACACCAGGCCATCAAAGAAGCTAGAGCACGTAATGCTAAGCTCAGATAGCATAGGCAAATGACACTACTTAATGCAATGCTTGAACAATAGGAACTAACGGATGAGCTAACAGTAGAACTGGCTAGGTTGCTTGTTCAATGCAAGGCCCACGCATGCGCATCAGAGCACTCATGGATCTAGGAGCGAGCCACAACTTTGTCTCCTGAGAGGTATGGGAAAATCTACATGTACCCCTAAACCTCACCATCACTTCAGTAAGGGCTATCACTGGCCAACTCATAAGCACCTTGGGTTTTGTGAATTTAAGTCTAATAGTTGTTCACCAGGCAGTAGAAATATGCTTTTATGTTCTCCCCACAGAAGCAACTGACGAACAAGTCATATTGGGAAGGACCTGGTTTTATGTCGTGAAGTGTCAAATCAACTAGCACACTGGGACAGCTTCTTTTCACCCTCGTCAACGGTCCACGACAAAGAAGCTCTATGGGAGGGTGGACTAGAAACCCCATCCACCTCCAATGCCCCAAAAAGAGTTCAACCCCAAAGGGAGCAGAAGGCCAACCGTAGTGGAAACTTGGTGCCATTGCCCATCTCGCCGCCATTGCCATCCTCCACTTAGGAAAGTCATGAATAGCAAGTACAAGAGGCTATCCTCTATGCTCAATGCTACCTCAATCGGAACCGATGACTAGAGGGAGCCCAAGTAGCACAGGAGTCCCATGTCTCTACTGAAAGCATCCGTGCCAAGAAGAAGGACACACTGCCATCCCACACTTCAGACTCCAAGCTCCAATCCACCTCCTCAACTGCAACCTCCCCCCAAACATTGGGCCCCCACGAAGCTCTTGGAGGACCGAGGCAAGCAGGTTACCTGGGTGCCGAAGTTTAAGTTACAAACTGCAAAGGTTCCAAAGGTAGCTACACAAGAACCTGTGTCGACCCGAGATGCAGAACCATAAGAACCTACCTATGAACTGACCGTAGCAAAGTAGCCCCAAAACCCCGAACATGCTCTATTACCACGAGTCGTCCAACTCAACACGAAAATCGCCCAAGGCAGCGAAGCAGCAACAAAGATCCAACCCCTACAATGAGGGGTGTCACACAAGAACCTCCATACAAGGCTTTCTTCAACCTGCAAACAAACTCAGGATGAACAGCATGCACATAACCTAGGGACCGCTCCATATAGACCTCTTCTTGCAAATCACCATGCAAGAAGGCATTCTTTACATCCATCTGATGTAAAGACCATCCCTTTGATGCAGCCATAGCAATGACTGATGTTACGGTTGCCATCCTTGCAACCGGACTGAATGTTTCTTCATAATCAATGCCATATGTTTGTGCATACCCCTTACAACTAATCTTGCCTTGTATCTGCTCACAGAACCATCTGCATTGTGCTTCACCTTATAGACCCACTTGCAACGAATTGCATTCTTGTCTTTAGGCAAAGGCACCAATTCCCATGTAGCATTTGCTTCCAAGGCATCCATTTCTTCATCCATGGCTTTCTCCCATTTTTCTTTTCCCATGGCTTGCTCAAAAGAAGTGGGTTCTGGTTCCTGTATCACTTTGACCATATAGGCATAGTGAATGGTTGTAAATCCATCACATTTTAGCCTATCCATAGGATACCTAACTTTGGTAGACCTGCACAAAATAGGCTCACTACCAGGTGCTCTCAAAACATCCCTTGTCTTCCTTACTCTAAGTGTAACAACAGAAGGAATACCCAACTCATCATCAAGGCCCTATTCTGAGCCACTGGATTCACCATCCACATAAGAGTGACTTGCATTCACATCAAACATGGGTTGATCTACTTTCTCTTTTCCTTTTTGTGATACTTGCCTACCACTATCTACATTGCTTTGAGGAGATTCTCCTGATCTCAATCTGCATGTCCATGGCAAAGTATATGAACCACTGCTAGAGGACACTATAGGTCCACTAATATTTTGTGATTGCTGTTGTGAATTCTGTGCAGCATTACCATTTTGTGCATCTAAATCATCAATCACATTTACTGGTTTATATCAGCTGCTCATCTCATCAAAAACATCTCTACTCACTGTAAACTTATGAGTAGAAGGGTTATAGCTGTTAGATATCAATGCTCCACTCTCGTGTAACTACAGGGAGAACCAGCTAAATCTACTTTAAGCCCCCCATATGAGGAGAAGGCATTTAAGTAGCTCGGTTATCCGGTAGGTCTTGGTTTGGACACCAGATGGGGGCCATGTGTGGCTTGATGGCTGGACGGCTTCAGATAGAGTTGGCACACTACCAACTAGGCTACATGCAAGTGTGGGAAGGCATCCCATGACTGACCGCACTGAGGGTAGATGGAGCATTTCCCAGGGCAGCTGACTCTCGGGTTGCAGGGCCTGTTTGGAGCCCCAGATGATCCTAGATGGCTCTGGGTCGAACCTAGACTGTAGGTTAGTTGCTCTATTCTGTGCCACGGTTCTAAGGTGTGGTCAGTGGCCTATTTCGGGACCGACCTCCAATCGGCCCCGTTTTGGGCCGACTGGGTCGGTCTCCTAATTGGGTCTAACCAACTACAACTGGTAGCTATATAAGAGCAAGCTCATGAAGCCCATCATTATCACTGGCTACAGCAACCCCGATTCCTTAGCATCCAACCTCTGTCTTATACTGTTTCTAGTATGCCATTGAAGCTTCTCACACAGGAGTGCACAGCTAGGAGGTAGTGCCATCTATTGTATCAATTTTATAGTAATCAATTCTTGGATTCTCCATAATATCAGCATTTCCCTCTTGCATATGAGATCCTGTTATCTGTTGAGCACAGACGTTGTATTGTTTTGTTACATGGTATCAGGCTTGGGCTCTAGCAAGAAGATTTGGTAGTGTGTTTCTATTTGTGAGCAGATTGTGAGAGATGGCCCAGCCCGCAAGACTGCGAATCCCACCATTCGGCGAAAGCGAAAAATTGGACGGCACTAACTATCCACTCTAGAAGTTCAAGATGAAGACCATCCTAAGTGCATACGAGCTTTGGGATACTTCTACTGGGGTGGACATGAAGCCGATTGCGAGACCGGATCCAACCAAAGTAGGACAATAGATAGTATCAACTGCAGATCAAATTCTCGCATGGACAAGAAGAAATGCAGATGCGTTGTGTTCTACTGTCTACAGTGTAAGTGATTTTGTCATGGTGTTAATTCTATAAGAAAGCAATAAAACGTATGTGCTCAATAGATAACAGGATCTCGTATGCAAGAAATGAAAGCAGATAGTATGGAGAATCAAAAATTTGATTACTATAAAGCTGATACAATAGATGGCGCTGCCTCCCAACCATGCACTCCTATGTGAAGCTTTGATGGTGTGCTGGAAATAGTAAAGGACAGAGGCTGGATGCTAAGAATCAGGGTTGTTGTAGCTAGTGATGATAATGGGCTTTACAGGCTTGCTCTTATATAGCCACCAGTCGTAGTCGATCAGACCCAATTGGGAGACCGACCTAGTCGGCCTACAATAGCCGACTGGAGGTCGGTCCCAAAATAGGCCACCGACCACACATTAGAACCATGGCGCAGAATAGAGCAACTAACCTACGAGTTTCATTCAACCCAAAGCCATCCGGGATTCATCTGGGGCTCCAAACGGGCCCCGCAACCTGAGAGTGGGCTACCCCAGGAAATGCTCCATCTACCCTCAGTGCGGTAAGTCATGGGATGCCTTCCCACACTTGCATGTAGCCTAGTTGGCAGTGTGCCAACTCTATCTGAAGCCGTCTAGCCATCAGGCCACACATGGCCCCCATCTAGTGTCCAAACCAAGACCTACCAGATAACCGAGCTACTCAAATGCCTTCTCCTCATATGGGGGGCTTATAAGTAGAGTTAGCCGGTTCTCGTGTAGTTAGATGAGAGTGAAGCATTGATATCTAACACCCCCCCTCAATGTCCACCTGCAAGTGAACTTACTTTTTCGGCCCAATGCCCAGTCGATGAAGATGCCTCTCCAGCAAGTCTCTTCCAAGAACCTTCGTGAAGATGTCCGCAGCATTCTCTATAGTCAGACACTACACCAAGTTGACCTCTTCATCCATGATGAGCTCGCATACAAAATTGAATCTCAATGTGTTTTGTGCGAGCGTGGAACACAAGGTTCTTTGCAATTGCCATGCAACTCTGATTGTCACATGATAACTCCATAGGCTTGTTCTGCACTACAGACATGTCCCCTAAAATCCTCCTTAACCACACTGCCTCACAAGAAGCAAAACATGATGATTTGTACTCAGCCTCAGTAGAAGAAAGAGCAGCTGTAGGTTGCTTCTTGTTGACCCATGACACAACTCTAGATCCAAGTGAGAAATAGTAACTTATCACTAATCTCCTACTGTCCACGTCTCCTGCCCAATCCGAGTTACAGAATTCGGTAAAGATGTTACCCAAGTAAATCAAACTGCCCACAAGCCTTCTGTACTTTGCTTCATCCACCAGTGGTGATGAATCCTAGAGCTTCACGTCAACCTCCATAGGGGTGCCAACTATCTTGCACTCAGCCATGCCAAATGCCTTCGGTATCTCTCCAGCATACTTTAGCTGTGAGATGAAGATCTGTTTTGGCTCTTGCCAAACTTCAATCCCCAAACAGAAATGCATCAATCTGAGGTCTGTCATTTCAAACTCTCTTCCTAGCAACTGCTTTGTCTGAGAGATCTTCTCTTCATGGTTCCTTGTTATGACAAGGTTGTCCACATAAAGGACCACGATCATACACCTACCTCCTTCTCTGTAGATATACAAATTTGCATCAAATGGGCTCCTCCTGAACCCGGTTTGTAGAAAGTAGGCATCAATCCACTGGTACCATCTCTTGGGGCCTGTTTTAGCCCGTAAAGTACCTTCTTTAGTTTGTAGACTTTACCTTTTGAACCGAGGATCACAAAACTTGGTGATTGTTCCACGTATACCTCCTCCTTGAGATCTCCATTCAGAAAGGTGGATTTTACATCCATCTAAAACACGGGCCAACTTTCTTGTGCTGCTAAAGCCAAAACACTGTGAATTGTGGTTAGTCGAGCTGTGGGAGAAAAAGTATCTTGATAATCAAAACCATGTACCTGTGCGAATCCTTTTGCCACGAGCCGAGCCTTGTACTTATCCAACGTACTGTCGAACCTGTACTTGGTCTTGTACACTAACTTGGTGCCGATTACCTTGCATTTTGGTGGTCGATCCACAAGGTCCCAAGTGTTGTTCTTCATTATGGAGCCATGCACCGACTGCATAGCCTCCATCCACCTATCATCACCCGGTGCCTCTTCAAGACACTTGGGTTCTTCAACATGGATCACCTCTGTCATCAAAGCGTAGTTGACCAAGTGTTCCTGCACCCTTCTTTGCTCCTCTAATCTCTTGGACCGGCGGTGTTCGGATGGTTCCTCCTCAATGGCTGGAGGTTCTCTGCCATCCAAAAGCTGCTTTATCCACTTCGGGAATGGCCATTGCCGTTGTGCTCTGTAGGCTTTTCTTCCTCTTCTTTATCTTGAATCCTCCCAAGCACCATTGGGGGAGTTCAGTCTACTGTTGGTGGTTGTACTAGATGGATATCCTGGTCCTGGTTGTCTGGGAAGGAAGCATCCTTTTCCAATTGATGCAGCTGTTCTGAGAAGACCACATCGTGACTTACTATTACCTTCTTGGTAATAGGATTATAGAGACGGTAACCCTTCGCCTCTTCACTGTAGCCCAAGAAAATACACTTCCGGCTCTTCGGTCCCCATTTGGTCTTGTTAGCATCAAGGACATGCACAAAACAATCACATCCAAAAACTCTAAAATGTGCAGCTAAAGGTTTCTTACCAGAAAAGGCCTGCAGTGGAGTCATCCCATTCACAGCCTTCATGTAGCTACGATCCAGAATGTAAACTGCCGTGTTACATGCTTTAACCCAGAAAGTCTTTAGCAAATCTTTCCCTTTCATCATACTCCTACCCATTTTGTAGATGATGTGCATCTTGCGCTCTCCTACTCCATTTTGCTATGATGTATGTGGTGGGGGTTTCTACCTCTTGATCCCGTGACTTTTGCAGTAACTTTCGAATTCACTTGATGTGAACTCACCCTCTGTCTGATCTCAACTTCTTGACCTTCCTCCCCGTTTCTTTCTCGACCATTACATGCCATTCTTTGAACTTACTAAAAGCCTCATCTTTAGTCTTCAGGAAGTATATCCATATCCTTCTACTGTAGTCGTCGATCAACATCATGAAGTAGTAGGAACCACCCAAAGCTTCTGTCTCCATCTTTCTGTAGAGGTCCGTGTGAACGAGCTTTAGAGGAGACTTTGCCCTGCTGGTCTCTTTAGGAAAGGGCTACCGATGCTGCTTACCCATCATGCAAGCTTCACATACATCGGGCAGATATGTAATTTTTGTTAAGTCTGCAATCATTCCACTTTTATGCATCTCCTTTAAAGAACTAAGTTTTAGATGACCAAACCTCTCATGCCACAGCTTAGTGTTGCTCACATCGGCTCGAGCACTGAAAGCTGAGAGTTCGTAGATGTTGTTGCACCGTGTACCTTTACCAATGACCTTCCTTGAAGATCCAAAATCTGTGCACCATTCTTATCGAATTGAACTTTGAGGTCATGATCTATGATTGCAGAAATGGACAACAAGTTCCTCTTGATATCTGGCACATAAAGATCATTGGACAACTGTTTTACAACTCCATCTAACTTGAGAGCAATCGTACCTTTTCCTTTTGCTGGACATTTTGCATCATTGCCGACTGCTACCAGGATGTCATTCCCTACCGAATGTAGAGAGGTATACCAATCCTTCTGATTGGTCATGTGGCGTGATGCACCACTGTCAATAATCGAAGGTTCATTTGCAGGTGCATGAACTGCCTCTGTGCAAATCTCCTCAATTGCTACGAACAGCTCTATTGGTACTGCCTGCGCACTATTGCTGGACTCTTTCTTTACTCTGTTCTTCTCATCTGCAATCTTCGTCCGACACTCATTCTGCTTGTGCCCTGCCTTGTTGCAATAGAAGCACTTGATCTTCTTCTTTCTCTTTTTATCATCAGAAGAAGATGGGTTACAAGTGTCCTTACCCTTACCTTTCTTTCATCCAGCTGAGAAAGCGGAATCTTCTCCAGTCCTCGTCTTTTAATGCATCTCCTCCTCAAGAAGCATCACGCTGAAATCCTCAAAGTTGAGGGGAAGATTTGTGTTCTGCATATTCAGCGTCATAACAAGACCATCGTACTTTGGTGGGAGAATTTGTATGCACCTTCGTGCTAGATTCTCACTAGTGATGGTGATGCCAATCGTAGTCATCTGATCATGCCGATTCTTCACCCTAATGATGAACTTCTCTGCCGTTTTAGACTCAGACAGTTTCTCATTCGCGAGTTGAGTCTCCAGATTCTAAATCCACATCTGATTCATGGTCTCGTACTGATTTTTCAAGACTGTCCATGCCTCCTCCTCTGTGGTGACATGTTGAATTAACGCCATGATAGAATCACTTACACTGCAGACAATGGAACACAGCACATCTGCATTTCTTCTTGTCCATGTGAGAATCTGATCCGTAGTTAGTATTATTTGTTGTCCTGCATTGGCTGGATTCAGTCTCACAACCGCATTCACGTCCACCCTAGTAGCAGTATCCCAAAGCTCATATGCAGTTAGTGCCATCCAACTTTTCGCTTTCGCCGAATGGTGGGATTCGTAGTCATGCGGGCTGGGCCATCTCTCACAATCTGCTGGCAAACAGAAACACACTACCAAATCTTCTTACTAGAGCCCAAGCTCTGATACCATGTAAGAAAAAAATACGTTTGTGCTCTGTAATAGATAATAGGATCTCGTATGCAAGAGAGAAAAGTAGATAGTGTGGAGAATAAAAAATTTGATTACTATAAAACTAATACAATAGATGATGCTGCCTCCCAGCCCTGCGCTCCTTTGTGAGAAGATTTGATGGCATGCTAGAAATAGTAGAGGATGGAGGCTGGATGCTAAGGAATCAGGGTTGTTGTAGCCAGTGATGATAATGGACTTTACGGGCTTGCTCTTATATAGCCACCAGTCATAGTCGATTAGACCCAATTGGGAGACCGACCCAGTCAGCCCAAAACGACCGATAGGATGCAAGGGGGATTCACAAGGGACTCCTTATGGTATCACATGAGTGTAAGGCAGGGGGTTTTTGGAATGTGTGGTTTTAGCTTATAAGTTAGGGAGTAAGGGGGTTTCTTTGTGGCTTGGGGGGGGGGGGGTCAAAGGGGGAGGGGGAGGGGCATGGGAGGTGAGATGGAGGAAAGGAGGGAGGGATTTAACGAAGTCTCTAAAATGGATTGTCTTTGTGATTGGACCAGTTATTGATTCCTTGCAGCTTAAAATTATACTTAAACTTTCTTTTTATATTTTGTTCATTTGATTTAATCAATAGCAAAACTTGTATTAGTTTGACTTTTGTGTGAAACATGATATTAAATATCACCCAAGATGTATAATATTTTCATCCACATTCAATCGAGGTAGCATATGCATATATTGTGAAAGTGTACATAATTAAAAAAGGGTGGGTTATGGTTCCTATCCTTATATGCTCCTTACATAGAGGTAGCAATGATTTTACAATGGATAACTTATAAGCTTAAATAGGGGTATTTATTACCCATAAGGAGACCTTAAATAGGGGTTTTTTGTAAGGTTTGTCCATGCAAGTGATGTAGACCTTTTATAAGAAGTGAACCCCCTAAGACTGGAGGTCAGTCCTGAAATAGGCCATTGACCACACGTTAGAACCGTGGCGCAGAATAGAGCAACTAACCTATGGTCTCCATTCGACCCAGAGCCATCCGGGATCATCTGGGGCTCCAAACAGGCCCCGTAACTCGAGAGTGGGTTGCCTCGAGAAATGCTCCATCTACCCTCAGTGCGGTCAGTCATGGGATGCCTTCCCACACTTGCATGTAGCCTAGTTGGCAGTGTGCCAACTCTATCTAAAGCCGTCCACCAGCCATCAGGCCACATATGGCCCCCATCTGGTGTCCAAACTAGGACCTATCGGATAACCGAGCTACTCAAATGCCTTCTCCTCATATGGAGAGCTTACAAGTAGAGTTAGTTGGTTCCTGCATAGTTACACGAGAGTGAAGCATTGATATCTAACAAATTCAACATGTCACCATAGCGAAGGAGGCATGGACGGTCTTGAAAAATCAGTATGAGACCACGAATCAGACGTGAATTTAGAATCTAGAGACTCAACTTGCGAATGAGAAACTGTCTGAGTCTAAAACGGCAGAGAAGTTCATCACCAATGTGAAGAATTTGCGCGATCAGATGACTGCGATTGGCATCAACATCACCAACGAGAATCTAGCACGAATGTGCATACAGATTCTCCCACGAAAGTACGATGGTCTTGTTATGACACTAAATATGTAGAACAGAAATCCACCCCTCAACTTTGAGGATTTTAGCACGATGCTTTTGGAGGAGGAGATGCATCAAAAGACGAGGACTGGAGAAGATTCGGCTTTCTCGGCTAGATCAAAGAAAGGTAAGGGTAAGGACTCTAGTAACCCATCTTCTTCTAATGATAAAAGGAGAAAGAAGAAGATCAAGTTCTTCTATTGCAACAAGGCAGGGACAAGCAAAATGAGTGCCGGAAGAAGATTGCTGATGAGAAGAACAGAGTAAAGAGAGAGTCCAACAACATCGTGCAGGCAGTACCAGTAGAGCTATTTGTAGCAATTGAGGAGATTTGCATAGAGGCAGTTCATGTACCTACGGATGAGCCTTGGATTATTGACAGTGGTGCATCGTGCCACATGACTAGTTGGAAGGATTGGTATACCTCTCTACATCTGGTAGGGAATGACATCCTGATAGCAGTCGGCAATGATGCAAAATGTCTGGCAAAAGGAAAAGGTATGATTGCTCTCAAGTCAGATGGAGTTGTAAAATAGTTGTCTGATGTTCTTTATGTGCCAGATATCAAGGGGAACTTGTCTGTTTCTGTGATCACGGATCAGGACCTCAAAGTTCACTTCGATAAGAATGGCACATAGATTTTGGATCTTCAAGGGAAGGTCATTGGTAAAGGTACACCACGCAACAACATCTACAAACTCTCAACTTTCAGTGCTTGAGCCAATGTGAGCAACACTAAGCTCTGGCATGAGAGGTTTGGTCATCTAAACCTTAGTTCTTTGAAGAAGATGGATAAAAGTGGAATGATTGCAGACCTACCAGAAATTACAGATCTACCCGATGCATGTGAAGCTTGCATGATGGGCAAGCAGCATCAGCAGCCCTTTCCTAAAGAGGCCAGCAAGGCAAAGGCTCCTCTAGAGCTCGTTCACACGGACCTTTGCGGAAAGATGTAGACGGAAGCTTTGGGTGGTTCCTACTACTTCATGATGCTGATCGATGACTACAGTAGAAGAATATGGATATACTTCCTGAAGACTAAAGATGAGGCTTTTAGTAACTTCAAAGAATGGCATGTAATGGTCGAGAAAGAAAGGAGGAGGAAGGTCAAGAAGTCGAGCTCAGACAGAGGTGAGTTCACATCAAGTTAATTTGAAAGTTACTGCAAAAGTCATCGGATCAAGAGGCAGAAACCCCTGCCACATACATCATAGCAAAATGGAGTAGCAAAGCGCAAGATGCATGTCATCTGCGAAATGGGCAGGAGTATGATGAAAGGGAAAGATTTGCCAAAGACTTTCTGAGTTGAAGCATGTAAGACAGCAGTTTACATTCTGAATCGAAGCTACACAGAGGTTGTGAATGGGATGACTCCACTGTAGGCCTTTTCTGGTAAGAAACCTTCAGCTGCACATTTCAAAGTTTTTGGATGTGACTATTTTGTGCATGTCCCTGATGCTAACAGGACCAAATGGGAACCGAAGAGCCAAAAGTGTATTTTCTTGGGCTACAGTGAAGAGGCGAAGGGTTACCATCTCTATAATCCTATTACCAAGAAGGTATTAGTAAGTCGTGATGTGGTTTTCTCAGAACAGTCGCATCAATTGGAGGAGGATGTTTCCTTCCCAAACAACCCAGACCAAGATATCCATTCAGTACAACCACCAACAGCAGACCGAACTCCCCCAATGGTGGTTGGGAGGATTCAAGATAAAGAAGAGGAAGAAGAGCCTGTAGAACCACAATGGCAATGGCCATTCCCGAAGTGGGTATAGTAGCTTTTGGATGGTAGAGAACCTCCAGCCATTGAGGAGGAATCATCCGAACACTGTCAGCCCAAGAGATTAGAGGAGCAAAGACGGGCATAGGAACACCTGGTCAACTACACTTTGATGACAGAGGTGATTCGTGCTGAAGAACCCAAGTGTCTTGAAGAGGCATAGGGTGATGATAGGTGGATGGAGGCTATGCAGTCGGAGTATGGCTCCATAATGAAGAACAACACTTGGGACCTTGTGGATCGACCACTAAAACGCAAGGTAATTGGCACCAAGTGGGCGTACAAGACCAAGTACAAGTCTGAGGGCACGTTGGATAAGTACAAGGCTCGGCTCGTGGCAAAAGGATTTGCACAGGTACATGGTTTTGATTATCAGGATACTTTTGCTCCCACAACTCAACTAACCACAATTCACAATGTTTTGGCTTTAACAACATAGGAAAGTTGGCCCTGTTTTAGAAGGATGTAAAATCCGCCTTTCTGAATGGAGATCTCAAGGAGGATGTATACATGGAACAACCACTAGGTTTTGTGATCCCCGATTCAGAAGGTAAAGTCTATAAACTGAAGAAGGCACTTTATGGGCTGAAACAGGCCCCACGAGCATGGTACCAGTGGATTGATGCCTACTTTCAGCAAAACGGGTTTAGGAGGAGCCCATCTGATGCAAATTTCTATATCTATAGAGAAGGAGGCAGGTGTATGATCATGGTCCTTTATGTGGATGACCTTGTCATAACAGGGAACCATGAAGAGAAGATCTCGCAAACAAAGTAGTTGCTAGGAAGAGAGTTTGAAATGATAGACCTCGGAGTGATGCATTTCTATTTGGGGATTGAAGTTTGGCAAGAGCCAAAACATATCTTCATCGCACAGCTGAAGTATGCTGGAGAGATACTAAAGGCATTTGGCATGGCTGAGTGCAAGACCGTTGGCACCCCTATGGAGGTTGACGTGAAGCTCTCAAATGAGGATTCATCACCACTAGTGGATGAAGTGAAGTACAGAAGGCTTGTGGGTAGTTTGATTTACTTGTGCAACACGCGGCCGGACATCAGTTTTGCGACTGGTGTACTAAGTAGGTTTTTGAATAAGCCCCAGGAGAACCATTGGAGGGCAGCGATGCGGGTGCTGAAATACATCAAAGGCACACTTGATTATGGCATCACCTATACCAAGGGCAACATCTTGACCGGATTCTATGACTCGGATTGGGCAGGAGATGTGGACAGCAGGAGATCACTGACAGATTACTGTTTCTCACTTCGATCTGGAGCTATGTCATGGGTCAGCAAGAAGCAACCTACAGTTGCTCTTTCTTCTACCGAGGCTGAGTACAAATTAGCATGTTTTGCTTCTTGTGAGGCAGTGTGATTAAGGAGGATTTTAGGGGACATGGGTGCAGTGCAGAACAAGCCTACACAGTTATCATGTGACAATTAGAGTTGCATGGCAATTGCCAAGAACCTGGTGTACCACGCTCGCACAAAAAACATTGAGATTCAATATCACTTTGTATGCGAGCTCATCATGGATGGAGAGGTCGACTTGGTGTACTATCTAACTATAGAGAATGCTGCGGACATCTTCACGAAGGCTCTTGGAAGAGACTTGCTGGAGAGGCATCTTCATCGACTTGGCATTGGGCTGAAAAAGTAAGTTCACTTACGGGTGGACATTGAGGGGAGCTGCTAGATATCAATGCTCCACTCTCATGTAACTACGTGGAAACCAGCTAACTCTACTTGTAAGCCCCCCATATGAGGAGAAGGCATTTAAGTAGCTCGGTTATCCGGTAAGTCCTGGTTTGGACACCAGATGGGAGCCATGTGTGGCCTGATGGCTGGACGGCTTCAAATAGAGTTGGCACACTGCCAACTTGCTAGACAATGAGATACCTTAGATGCCAGGTTGGTATTGACATTATAGTAGAGTAGTAGATTGCCCTGGTCCTTGAGAGTGTTCAGCGCAAGCTTCTCTACGGAAGCTCGATCAAACTCTCCCCAGCAGTGGCAAACCAGGTCCTTCTTGCCACAGCTTCATATAAAGCCTCCTACTGGTGCTTTCATAGAGCATTCATTGGTCAACTCCGATGATTGGTACGGAACTTCCTTTGGGCAGGTTTAGATGGCACAAGGAACACTAGAGCCCGAGTAGCTTGGCAGACAGTGATCATACCACAGGCACTGGGAGGCTTGGGTATCATCAATCTAGAGATGCAAAGTAGAGCCCTTTTGGGAAAGTTGGTGGTTTGTGGCCTCACCCCAAGTGCACAACCTTGGAAGCTCCTCTTAGAGCAAGGGGTTCTAAGAAACACTCCTCGCACTGGGAGATAGTGGCAGCCTTCACATAGATGGATCTTCTCAGAAGCCCCCCTTATGGGAAAGGGTTCCCCCTTGATGAGGAGCCTTCACAGGGTCTGGCAGAGACTGGTAGGGGGTCTCATCCATCCTCTACCCAGATGTAGAGAGGAGTTTGAGAGTGCCAGCCCCTTATGTAAATCAGAGATCAGGATGGACGTGTGCTCAGATAGCGGACTCACATTAGTTGGGCACAATGGGACTGTGGTCCAGTAGGGTCCTTTGGTTGTTGGAGCAAATAACCCATGGAGGTAGAGGTGAGGCTTGATGCCCTAGCACATCTGCGAGGGGCAGGGCAGTGGATGGGTGAGATTGACTTAGCCATTCCTGAGTCTTGGTGGGAAATACTTTGCATTTGGAGAGATCGCAGATGATTGGGGCAATTTTACCGTACTGGTGTTCTATTGAGGATGTTGATGCACCGAGGTAGCACACACCTGGGGTTCTTACGTGTAGGACCTGGAGGCCTACTATAGCCACTCACTAAGATAGAGCCCAAGATGGATGGGAATCTTGATGGGATTCACTGGCAAATGATCAGACTGGTGGGACATTTGGGGAAGGAGTTACACATTGACCCTCCCAATATCTCAGAGTAGGAGGCCCTTAGATGGCAGCTTTGGCTGTGGGAGGGTAGACCCCTAGGGGAGGTCCAGTGGGATCTGAGAGAGTGGTTCTGGCCCTCCAGGGGCGGCATAGCTGAGTAGGTGGATGAGGTGCCCTTATTTTCCTACACCACATAGATTGGCAGGAGTCCTCAGATGGACTCGTCGAGGTGGACCCCCTCGAGGGAGAGGCATTGGGTGACCTAGAGAGTGCGGCCGAGAAAGATTTCATACTTCTTCTGGTTGGCCGCCCACGAAGGCTTGCCCATCGGTCCGTCATTGGAGCAGATGCAAGTGGAGGGGCAGTGCCATTGTTGCTCTGATGGTGTCTTGGAGAATATCTCGCACTGCCTGTGAAGTTGTCATAGCGCAATGAGGATATGGATGGGAGCCCCCAAGATCATGACACATATGTAGAGTCTTCAGAGAGGCTACACCTGGGGGATGGTGGCTTGGTTGATAGAGGGAGGACATGTGTTTCAAATTGATGAGATCTCCCTAGCCTACCGAATATAGGGTCAGAGCATCCAAAGGATAGCACTCCATGAGGCAGTCCCTCCTGAAAACCTAGCTCCTCCTTCTCCTAGGGAGGATAGTGTTTGGGAGGTGGTAGCCATCATCACGGCTTGGAACATTTGGGTGGCTCATTGTAGTCTTGTGATGGGTGAGCACTCGGTTCCACCCTCAGCTACACTAGTTGCCATCTGGCAGGATATCATATACACTCTATGGTCCACCTAGGAGCGTGGGACTCCAGGCTCCAAGGCGACTATCAAGAGGCGTGCTCGTTTTTGAAAGGCTTGGCATGCAGGAGTTTTCTACATCTTCACCCCATGAGGGATTCGCTGGTTGTATAGTCCCCCTGCTTGGCTGTTAGCCCTAGTTCCAGAGATCCCTTAGGTAGTGAGTTGCGTTTCTTCGGAACAAGCCGGTTCTTTTGTTTCAGCCTTTTCCATTTTTTTCCATACTTAGCACCTTTGGGGCTACTGTCTTGTATGAAATTTTTCAAGCATTAATAGAAGGTTCCTTTCTTTCAAATAATAATAATAATAATAATAAAATAATGGGATGGCTTTTGAAGAAACCCACATGTAGAGTAGACTTCTCTATGAAAATTCCCATTCATACACATCCTTTGTACCCCTATTATTACCTTAAAAAAGTGTTGAAAAATCATTCCTTTAAGAAACATCCCTCATAATCACTCTCAATGTAATAATATTATACATATATAATCGCTTACTAAACACCTTTATATCAATATGACAAGAGCTTTCTAGTGTTTTAATAGCATATATAACAATATATTTATGGATATGTTTCTAAAGAAGTTTAAATTACTATAAATAAATACTAACTTGGGCTTATATATCAATCTCATAAAATATGTCTTATTTAATACTATATATGAAAGATTTACAAAATATAATCCCCTAGATGTGCTCAAATTGGGTTTTTTTATCAATTTGAGTGGTTGAATGACTATATTTGTACATTGGATGTGAAAGTTATGCCACTTTTAAAAGTGGCCCATGGTAGTTTCACTAAAAAACCCCTTTGAAGTAGGTTTTCAAAGGGGTTTTTCTAGTGAAACTACCTTAATGCCTTGCTTCAATGAGGTTTCTTTGGAGAAACCCTTTCATGAAGCTACGTTGAGAGAGGGTTTTCAATATCACCCCTTATTAAAAGTAAAAGTTACAAGAAGTTTATGTTATGTAAAAATGAATGACTGACTATTCTATATATTTTTTATAATAAAGGGATCTAGTTCTAGTGAAAATAAAAGTGTAAAAACCATGTTTCCTAAAGAAATATAATTTTGTGAATCTCTTGAAAAACACACTCGAATAAACATGCTCATAAGGTTTTTGCTCATAAAATTGACACATCCTTGTCAACCGCCGTAATTGCCAAACACTCAATGTATCAAAGGGGGCCACAAAATGCCATTGCGTCCAGGCCACCTCTGCTATCCAAGGTCTTAGATCCTTCTTGAAGTCTTTATATGTCCATTTGAGAATTGGTTTGTCTATCCTTAATGTGAAACCTCTCCAGCTATCTTGATTTAGTATAAAGTGCCCGGTAAGCCATTCTTCCTTGATATTGTCAAACACTTCCTCCACAAGACATACCTCTCTTTGAGATAGCTCAAATTTAACAAAACTATCTCATTTACTATCAGCCACTTTTTCCCCTTGGGTTCTGTTGAGATATGGTGCCATGAGCACGTATTAGAGGCAAAGTTATGGTATAGGAAAGAATTAAAATAGCCATCCTAGGATGTGGACTACATGATGTGGAGATGTGGATCAAGGATATCCACAAGAAGAGATGTGGATTAGAGGATCCCACAAGTGTTGACTATTCTAAGGGCACTCTCTATATAAGAGGCCTATCATGTATTGTTGAGTACACACACATATTTGGAATAGATTAAGTATTGCCTACTGTATGTCTCTCATGGAGTTTCTTCTTTGGTTTGATCCCCCTTGATCTTTTGCTAATTCCACATTGCACTAGGAGAGCATGATCCGCACTTTCACATGGTATCACAGCATAGGTCTAGCTTTCTTAGATTAGTTTTAGACATAGTTGGGTATTCTCGTTTTGATTCATTTTGGTTGAAATTTTTTTCGTCCATTGTTCTTTCTTTGTGTGTGAGAAAGAAATAGAAGAGTCTTTAGTTTTTAGCTTGAGAGGAGTCACAGAGAAGGAGACAACCTTATACAAGCCTAGAATATTCACGTAACCCTTGCAACTTAGCTGCTTCTTCACACAGTCCCAAGCTAAGGCCTTAGCCACTTTCTACAACAAGAAGCCACGGCCTCAACAGCAAGCAGCCGAATCTCTCGAATGCAAGCACCTAGCAGCCTATCTATGAGAAGCGTACTATGGCTCCCTCAGCCTCGACCTTCTACAATCTCTTCATGGTACTCCAATCAACAGCAGGTTTGATGCGTGTTGTCTACTTGTGAGCTCTATTGAGCTTTGCAGCTGCCATAGCTCCAACCTTACCAGTCGACAGCTACTTCAACCTATCTACCAGCAACCCACGACTCAAACGGTTTCCTCACAATAGCCTTGTCTACTAGCTCCCGAGAAGGCTCCAACCTCCCACAATGACTACGCAGCGCCAGACCTCCATCGAATTGCACCTTCACAGGTCTCCATTAACAGTGGATCATATCACGACGGCCAACGCATAGCCTACAATGGATCAGCAAACCATCCTAAGCCTGCAACCAGCTGATGAACCTTCCTCTGCATGGAACGCTTCAACCAATGGGTCACAAGCACAAGTCTTTGTCACCAACCAAGTGTGCCCAAATAGTAGCCCCCACATTCTTGAAGATATGCATGGGATCCAAGAGATGATTGATTTGTAACTAACCCCAATAAGGAAGCTCATGAAAGATGGATAGCCTCTTCATACTAGGAGGAGGCTCCTCTGCATTCTCCCTCCAAGCTTGAATCCAGTTACTTGCCTTCAAAGATGGTGGTGGTGGATCAAGCTGGCCTTCACATGCAAGATGGTTCAGCAAAAGGTATCGAGCATGACCTTCGTAAACTATTTTCCTCATCTATTTGGAGTGTCATGCAAGTGTACTCAAACCCTTCCCACAAACAAGACAAGCATGGTACCCACTTATTGCAAGTCCTGCATGCATGCATGAATGTGTTACTATACGCGCTTGTCAAGTCAAAATCATTGTTAGCAATTAGACACTACCATTGAAGCAAAATGAAGCTCATGGCAAGACCTTTGCAACAGATGCTAAAGCAACGCATGAACACAAAAAACATGTCGGAAGCCCAAGTGCATGAGATGACCATAGCATCGAACATGGCATCTGTACATAAAGCATTAAGGCATATGGAAGAACAAAGCATCATGCATCAAGCTACATCAAGAAAAGAAGATAACGACATCGACAACATGTATTGAGAAGCAAAAACCTTGCCACCTTTAGCTCACACGTTTGTAAATCAAGCCTGACCACCTGAGAGTAGCTATGAAAGCATCCAGGGGAGGTATTGACGTGTAAAAACCACACTTGACCACCTTAAGTAGCAATGTATGCACTAAGGGGAGGTGATGGAATGTAAACTCACATCTGACTACCTTGCGGTAGCCAACAGATCATGGCACCAAGGGGAGGTGTTGAGATATAGTGCCATGAGCATGTATTAGAGGCAAAGGTATGCTATAGGAAAGAATTAAAGTACCCACACTAGGATGTGGACTACATGATGTGGAGATGTGGATCAAGGATATCTATCCACAACGAGAGATGTGGATCAAAGGATCCCACAAGTGTTGACTATTCTAAGGGCACTCTCTATATAAGAGGCCTATCATGTATTATTGAGTACACACACACACATTTGGAATAGATTGAGTATTGCCTATACCGTATGTCTCTCATGGAGTTTTTTCTATGGTTTGATCCCCCTTCATCTTTTGCTAATTCCACATTGCACTAGGAGAGCACGATCCGCCGCACTTTCACACCCATATATCATTAAAGCATCGAATCCCCTTCTGAGATAGTCTTTTAGATAGTCTCGGTGCAAAGTCAAGCGGCAGAACTTATTGAAGGCCCAATATGACAACCAAATGGAATGGCTCTGAGATGCATCCCTATGCAGAGATCTTCTCCCTTTCCACTTGCATTCTACATAACTTCTTTTCCACAGCCTCACCATCTTACTCAATAGCTCAGAATGGGGTATTTTGATGTCCTTCCTACACATCAATATATCTTGCCAACGGTCGCATGAGCATTAGCCATAATCCAAAAGCAAGCTATCTTCATCCACAAACCAATTTCCAATGAGCCTAATCAAAATATTACAGCACAACATTTCATATTTTCTTTTGAAATCCATCAAGCCAATTCCCCCATTCTACTTAGGGGTGCCCTCCATTCAAAAGAATGCCAGCTCCTCCCCCATTAAAAATCCCTTACCATCTTGTCAACTATTTTTAGATTGTTTTGAGAAAGGGCATCACAGGTAACACATAGACATTAAGTGATAGAAAGATACATCTAGCAATCACTAACCTTCCTGCAAAGGCTACTCTAGTTTGTCTCCACTTGGAAAATTTTCCATCTATCTTTTCAAAGAACCAATTTCAAAGATACTGCATGTCCAACAGGGCATCCTAGATACCTCACTATCTCACCCTGCTTGATCCAATGGAAAACAAACCCACTTGCCCAATCTAATAAGTCCTCCCATCCAATTCAAATGGTAGATGTCTTGACCTCATTTATTTTAGAGTTAGAGAAATCCTTATGTGACTACTAATCAATTACCTTACTTGATATCTTGATGATATGACAATGCAAACCTAGCTTTTAAGTAGCCTAAATTGGGATCTCAAATGCCATGAAGATTTTAATTCTCAACCTAAATGTCTAGGGACTTCATTTACAGTTTCACATTTTTGTTAATATATCATTCATGAACATCATTTTTTATCCCAAATAGTAGAGAAGAACATCATGATGTTGGTAGCTAGAAAAAAAAAACCAATAAACTAGATTTCTTGTGGACATATCAATGGCAATATTATATCTATAATTGAATAAGTGCACGAGGATCATGGTTATAATATGACCATAAAGGATAGTAGTGCAAGGTGATGAGGACTGAGGTGTAAGGAAATAAGGAAAATGTGGTAAGGGGATGTAGGTGGGGTGTGGTGGATGAAAATGAAGGGGGAAATGGATAGGAAGACCAAGATCGTTGGGGGAGTGAAAGGACTATAAGTTTAGGCCTTAATGTAGAGAGAAACCAAACATGTGTGTGTGTGTGTGTGTGAGTGAGTGTGTGTCTCATTCAATGTTGGCACAAGTAGCCTCACAAATGATTTACCATTTTGGTGAAGCTCTTCACTAACCTTTATTTCTATACACCACACCTCAAAGTAGCTAGCCTCATCTCTTTACTTTCATAGGCATACAGTCTTCTTGGTTCCTCATCATCTCTTGTGATACTGTTAGCATTTGAGGGCATTTTCCCCTTAGATCTCTTTATTTTAATGAGCTTCATGAACTCCCACCACTTCTAGTTCATGTTCTCAACAACAAGGCCACCAAATGTTTCTTCATTTTGCCCAACTATTTACCACTTCCATGCAAGGCTATAGCTTTTCTCAATACTTGAAGCTACCTTCTCTATAGTAGTGCTCAGTTTGGCAGCATTGGCTCCTCCCAACACTCTCTCTTTCACAAAGCCACAGTAATCTTGTGGCATATGGTAGTGGAAAGAGTAGATCCTCTCAACACGCTCTCTCTCTTTCAGAAAGCCATAGTAATCTTGTGGGATATGGTAGTGGCAAGAGTAGCTCCTCTGAACGTGCACTCTCTCTTTCAAAAAGCCATAATATTCTTGTGGCATATGGTCATAATAGGAATCTTATCACTTTTGCATTACCATTCTTGCATTGATCTTATTGTCTCTATCTATTGCATCTTTCATGCAACATCTTACATGCCCTTATTATCTCTATCGATTGCATCTTTGATGCAACATATATTTGGTAGAGTTTGCCACACTCCATGGAATTATTCATTGATTTTTTTTGTTGCTTTGAATTGGAGACTTCATTGCAAGTTTGTAAAAAATAACATCGTTGTATTGTAGAATAGGTGCTGAACTTCCATAGCTCAGCTTTTTTGTGTGATTTTGACGTTGGTTGGCTCTTGTGCATTAGAAAATATTCTAGAGTGGACCTATTGTGCATTAAAATTTATTTCTCTAGTCAAATTGAAATCTGTCAGGCCTCTCAAATACATTGAAGATCAAAGGTCTAGGGAGCAGCTTAGAGTTATGAAAATTAACATGAAGACCAGTTGCCAAACCATAAATAGAGAGGGCCTGCATCAAGGCACCAAGATCATGGGGCGTATTCTTCGGGGTAATGAGAGAATCATCAGCATAAGCTTGAGCAACCATGCTGCGATTAGCATCCAATTCCAGGCCATGAAGTGATCGTGTAGCCACAAGATGATCAATATATTGCAGCATAGGATGAGTAGCAATGGCATACAGTAAAGCATTGAGAGGGCATCCCTGGCGGACCGAACAACGAAGAGTCCACTCATCAGAGAATCCCTAGAGATAATGCAAGCCACATTGCTATCCCTGTAAAGCCAGTAAATAACCTGCTGCATTTTTTGTCCAAAAGCTCGCATAGTTTGCGAGATAAAATCCCATTGAACTGTGTCAAAGGCTTTTGCAATATCTACCTGCATCCTGTTGCATGTATTTGGCATATCAATCCCAATATAAGCATTGGCAATGTTATCTGTGATATGGCGACGTGGAACAAAGCCATATTGGGAGGGATGTAACCCATCATGCAAATAACCTTTAATCCGATCAACCACCATTTTGGCAATGATCTTGTAAATGATTAGCATGAGCGTGATTGGCCTCCAATCGCCCACTGAATCACATAGCTGCTCTTTGGGAATCAGCTTGAGAAGACCCTTTTTCCATGACAAAGGCATCTGCTGTATTTACCATTTGCAGCAAGGTGAATTTAAGAATATCCCAGAATGCAAGAAAAAATTCAACAGTGAGACCATCTCATCCTGGAGATTTCCATCTGCCATGGGATCTCAGTTCCTATTCAACCAACAGGAAGATACAAGATACAAGTAGCATATCCACTGCTTTCATGCTATGTGAGCCACACCCTTATTTTACAATTTGACCACATATTTCATGTGTAAATTTTCATATATTATCGATGTTGGCCCTGAACCCCACCAAGGGGGTTCGACCCCCCTTAGAACACCCTAGTAACAGTAGTAAGGGGGGCATTGCCCCCCCTACACCCCTCTTCATAGAGTGGGTATAAACATGCTTGTGTGCAAAGCACAGCTAGAAACAACCTTTGAAAAAAGATCAGGCTGCACATACAACACGAAGGAGATAGACATTACTCCATCTTAACTTTGGGTAGAGCATACAACAATAGGTCGACATGCCGAATACAGGATGTGGTAGATGTTCGAGCAAGAAACGATCTCATCTCCTAGTAAACATTAAAATATCTCAGCTAGGTACTCCTTGAAGTCCATAATTCTAAAATTCAATCCATAGGAGATGCCTCAATTAAGGTTTTTTGTTCTTTAATGCTAAACATTGTGCATTGCAAGTTTTTTGTACCTCCTATGCAAGTACCTTACGGGAAGCCACAATTCTTGGTAGAAGTTGGATCTACAACACCTGCAAAGGGTTGTTTGATGATGATCACCAAGATATTATGAAATGGACCAACATTCAAGCATTGGAATCAACATCTATTTCCACCTCTCGACCTCTACAAGAGCCTCACTAGCAAAGATGCCAAAGAAGAAGAGCAACCAAGCAAGTGTGGGCCTTGAAAGGAGCCCTTCTCTCCCTTATTCATCATCTCTTCCACCATTAGGCCTCCTGTTGCTATAGCTCTAGGCTCATCAAGCCTCTTCCATGATCCTTCTCTCCCTCTTGTAGATATTCTCTTATGTAGACTATTGAGTCCATCTCTCTCTAGTTCATTCTCTCTCTATGAGTAGTCTTGGAGCTTCCACTGCCTCTTAGTGTTTTGAGCTAATTGTAAAGGTATCTATGAAGGAGGTGTAATGTTTTCGTGAAATCTACCCATCTGACCTAATCAGCCCCTTCAAACTCCTCGATATATATTAGATCATGTCATGTTGAGCCGCAAGATCTTCTTTCAACAACGTATGGCTCTTCTCTTTGGTGCAGACCAGCTTGTTGGGATTATGGCCTTTGCTGATCCTTTCCTTCTCCTTATGCTTGAGTACAAGGTTATTGGGATGTTACCATCTTCATTCTCATATAAGGGAGAAAAGTATGGTGTAGTATCTTGGCATAAAGGCTTCTTTTTAACATCCCTTTCTCATTGATAAATATCTTTGTCACTCGGCTCAAAAGCAGTAGGAAGTGAAGAGGTGCGTGAAGTTTATTACCCCCAACTTCATGTCACAGTAGCTTATTGGCTGAGGATATTAGACGGAATTCTATGTAGCAAGCAAGATGGAGCCTTAAATGTGCAAAGGGGCAAATCACAATTCATGGAGAAGTCCCAAGAAAGAGGGAAGTCTCATAGCAAATCCACGATATGGAACATTGAGTGTTACCATTGTGGCAAGAAGGGCACATGAAAAAGGATTGCTACAAGCTAAAAATAGAGCAAAAGAATAAGAAAATTAATGCAAATTGGGGTGTAAATAAGAAGGAAGGGAGTCCAAGGGAGGACAAAGGAAAAGTTAAGATGAGGAGATTCATGCAGTCACTGATAATAGTGACAATGACATTCTCTTCATGTCTAGTCTACTTGTAGACTTGCTTACCACTTCAAATGATGCATATTCCCAGGATTGGATTTTGGATTCTTATGCTTCATTCCATGTTACTCCCCATAGGGAATGGTTCACTTATTATGACAATGGAAAGATAGGTTATGCACATCTTGGAAGTAAGTATGCATGCGATATAGTGGGAGCAGTTGACATAAAGTTTTCTTTTGCAAATGGGTCTGCTTTTGTTTTGAAAAATGTGAGACATGTACCTAAGCTAGCCAAGAGTCTCATTTCAGCATGTCAGCTAGATGATGTTGGTTTTAAGACCACCTTTGGCTTTCAGCGTTGGAAAATTCAGAAGGGCTCTATGGTTTTGGCAAGAGGTGCCAAGTGTGGGACTCTGTATCCCTTACATGTATCAGGGGTGTCTGATAATGTTGTTGTAATAACTGAGCAGCAAAGTCCTTCTTTGTGGCATTTTCGGTTGGAGCACATGAGCCAAAATGGAATGTAACTCTTATGGAGTTTGGATTATGTACCGCATTTGAGTTTTTCTGACTTTGAATTTTGTGAGCATTGTCTCTATGGGAAGTAGACTAAATTAGCTCTTAAAAGAAGAGAAAAAAAAGAGTTTAAAAAGATTGATTGGGTGCATTCAGATGTATGTGGTCCCATGCCTACACGATCATTAGAAGGGGCTAAATAATATGTGACATTCATTGATGATGCAACTAGGAAAGTGTGGGCTTTGCTATAGCTCGGAAGAGCGTTATGTTCCAAGTATTTTAGAAATGGTTGGCTTTGGTTGAAAATCACTCAGGTAAAATGCTTGATTACCTACGGACTGACAATAGTGGAGAGTATCTCTCTCATGATTTTCATCATTTTTGTGATGCATGTGGGATCAAGAGGGAGCTCACATTCCCTCGTACTCCAAAGAAAAATCCAGTTACAGAGAAGATGAACTACACCATTCATGAAAGGTTGCAATGTAGGCTTTCCAACGCAAGTCTTTTTGGTGGTTTTTGGGCTGAGGCAATGAAAACTGCAATGCATGTGATCAATAGATCACCTAGTAAGAGTTTGGATGGTGGTATTCTTGAAGAGGCATGGAGTGGCAAGAATCCCTCTTACTCTCATTTGCATATATTTGGGTGTGAGGCATATGCACCTGCACCAAAAGAGCTTCAGAAGAAGCTAGATCCTAAGTCTAGGATATGCATCTTTCTAGGTTATCGTGAAAATGGAGAGATGGGCTATTGTCTCTAGGATCCAGAACCAAAGAAGATCATACAAAGTCATGATGTGGTCTTCAATGCGATGAAGATACATAAGGCACCCATGAGGGATGTGAAAATGAGGAGAATCACTTTTCAGGATGTGAATCCACCCGCATATGTTGACATCAAGCTTTCCATGCACCGAATATGCAAGAAATGGTGCCATTGGGTACTCCCACACGTACACAATCAAGGGCAAATGATGGATCATCTATTGGTGGAAATTATGAGCCAAATGTGGCTAATATGCAGATAGGAAAACAAGTTGAAATGCCCTTGAGAAGATTAGCTAGAGTGTCTAGACCACCCGAGAGATTTGTTCTGGGGGCAAACTATGTGATGCTTACTGATACGGGGAGCCTTTTTGCTATTGAGAGGTTATGATGGTTGAGGATCAGTGCAAGTAGGAGTATGCTATGAAATCAGAGAAGAGTTGACTCATGAAGAATAAGACTTGGGACTTGGCTTCTTTGCCACATGGAAAGGAAGCATTGCCGTGTAAATGGGTCTACAAAGTGAAGGTCACAAGTGATGATGTGCCTAAATATAAGGCTTGTTTGGTTGCTAAAGGGTTCAAGCAAGAGAAGCACGTGGACTTTGATGAGATCTTCTCTCTGGTTGTGAAGATGAAGACACTTAGAAGTGTACTTGGACTTGTGACAACATAGGCTATGGAGCTTATGGAGATGGATGTCAAGACAACTTTCTTGCATGGGGATCTGCATGAGGAAATTTACATGGTATAGCTGAAAGGCTTTGAAGAAAAGAGCAATGAACATTTGGTTTGCAAGCTGAAAAAGAGTCTCTATGGTCTTAAGCAAGTACCTAGAGAATGATATTAGAAGTTTGATGCTTTCATTCAGTCTCAGGGTTTTAGAAGAAATGAGATTGATCATTACTACCTCTACATTTAAAGGGCTAATGATATTAGCATGATACTCCTGGCACTCTATGTGGATGATATGGCTAGCAAGAACACTTATGAGCTGGATGCATTAAAGGCCAAGTTGCATGAAGCCTTTGACATAAAGCATTTGGGACCTACATGTCATATTCTTGGTATGCGCATCACGCGTGACTGGAGTAGGAAACTCCTTTGGCTTTCACAAAAGGAGTATGTTACAAAAGTATTGGAGCATTTGAATATGGAGGGGGGGAAGGTGGTAAGTAATCCATTGGCTCCATATATGAATCTGAGTTAGGTAGATAGTCCCAAATTAGATGAAGAGAAGGTCATGATGCCAAGGTTCCTTATGCATCAACAATTGGGAGTCTTATGTATACTAGACCAGACATTGTATTTGCAATGGGAGTTGTTAGCCGATATATGGCTAATCCGGGAAAGAGGCATTGGGAGGCAGTTAAGTGCATCATGAGGTACATGAAGGGTACCAAGGAGATGTGTATCTACTTTGGCAGAGGAGAGATGCGTGTATTTGGGTACACAGAGTCAGATTATGCAAGGCATGTGGATAACCTTGCAGATATGCTAACGAAGAGTCTACCTAGTTACTAGTTTGAGTATTGTCATGTATTGATGGGCACTAGATAGTATTCTCATTGGCTGTTTCTCTTAAAAGCACATTGGTCTTTAAGTGGGAGGTTGTGGGGGTTAAAGGCCAGTGTACCTTAATCCCGATTATGTATAATACTCAAACGCATATATAAATGAATGACATAGAAGATTAGGGTGTTCTACACCCACCAAAACTTGTGTGGCTCTTTTCTGGTTCTCTCTCTCTCTCTCTCTCTCTCTCTCTCTCTCTCTCTCCCTATTCCATTTTGCTTCTGTTGTTGAGATCTCTCATACTGACACTCAGCCACATCAAGTGGTAAACCACCACTCCTCAAGCATAAGAATAAAGGTAATAATGGTAAGGAAAAAATAGACCATCTAAGATCAAATGATTTTGTTGTGGAGAAAACCATCTCCGTTTTGATTGTTCGATTTGGGCTGAACACTTGAAATTCCTCAAAACTAATATGGAATGGAAAGAAGTGGATCCGAAATGCTAAGTAGTTGTAGTTGAGGTACTAGATGTACTTGATGCCTAAATGATCACTAGGAAAAACGATTTAGAACTGCAATTTTTGCAAAAATGGGCTCCGCAGACAAAGGTATTAGTTGGAAAGATCAAAAGGAGTTGTTGCTAAAATTGCAAGGGTTTTGAAGGGCAAAGCACTAGTGGTAGAGATACCTGATGAGTAGTCTTAGCAATATTATTTTCGAGCAAGGCGAATCTTCACAATCTAACACAAGTGCATCACAACCAAGCATTGCGTAAGATCCTAGCATAGAACTAGCCCAAGTATGGGAAGTATTCAAGAACATGCAAATCAGTTTAACATTTGCTGAGTTGATGGACATAGCTCCATATTTTCGGGACTTCTTTGCTTAGCAGATTAAAGAATCATCCAAGCAGCTGAAAGAGGTGAATTCTTTATCACTATACTTGTCATTGACACTCTAGTGGTCGATGAAGAAGTATCAACAATGATTACCATCAAATTTAAGTAGTAGACTATACAAGGTGTGATAATAGATGGTGGTTCTAGAGTAAATATTATTTTTAAAGAAATTGCTAAGAGGTTGAAGTCCAAGTGCTTCAAACCATCCCTCTTTGGAGACGTATAGTAGATCAACAGCTAGTTGACCCGAAAGGTAGGCTACAAGATGTCATTTTTGTGGGTGGCATTTATTATACAGTCAATTTTATTATAATTTCCATGGAGCAACATGCCTATCTGATATCGTTGGAACAAACTTGGCTTAAAAGTGTAAAAATACTCTATGATTGGGGTTTAAAAGAAATGATAATTAAAATAGAGAATCAAGATGTATACATTTCTACAAATCCTCGAAAGATTTGAGAAGTTGTCGACCTAAGGATTTGGAAGTTATAGATCCGTTCCCTCAGGATGTCGAGTCAATATTGTTGGAACTTCTATGTGTGAGATTGACATTTTCCAAGTGGTTGTAGACATCAAGCAAAAATTAAAGGCCAAGTAGATTGCCAAGGAAAAAGATCTATTTTCAAGTAACTACACTAAATACATTGAAGGAAAAAGGGAGTTAGCTGAGGTACTATGACTATTACATGAGTTGGTACTGAACAATTGGTGCTAGAACTGACACAAGAACTTAATCTTAGAATAGAAGAAAAACATGCAATGGTGGTAGTAAGCGCCAATCTCTCTCCCAACAACTAAAGGTTAAGAAAGAATTGTTCACCAGGTATAAGGATGTTTTAGCTTGGAACTATATTAACCTTTGTGGAGTTTCTCTTGAGTTGTGTCAACATAGAATACCTTGGATATTAGATATTAAACCAATTCATTAACAAAGGTATAGGATGAATCCAAACTATGCCAAACAGGTGAAAGCCAAGTTGGATCAACTTTCACGATTTGGCTTTATTTATGCTATTGACCGTAGTGATAAGCTATTTCCCATTGTGGTAGTACCAAAGAAAAATGGTAAACTCCGACTATGTGGATTACCAAAAACTAAATGCACAAATTGTCCCTGATCTATTTCCAATACCTTACTCGAGTGATGCCCTTTGGTTTGAGAAATGCCCCATCAACCTTTCTAAAATTTAGGTAGAAACTTTTTGAGACTACCTCACTAACTTCATTGCCATTTACTTGGAAAATTTTTGTGTTTATTCCTTAGATAAGGATCATCTCGGTTATTTGGAGAAGGTATTTCAGACATGCAAGCAAGCAAGCATTTCACTCAATGTGGCTAAAAGTGTGTTCCGTGTCTGGGTTGGTATTTTTCTTGATTATGTTATTTCTCAAGATGGTATATGCATAGGTAATAGAGCTAGGTAAGATCTATGCTATACAAAAAATACTAGAGCCTAAGAATCTAACTCAATTGCATTCTTTTGTGGGCTTTATCAGCTTCTATAGATGCTTTATTAGGGACTTTGCTAAGATTGCAACTCCATGGTATTTGTTGACAAAGAAAGATGACAAGTTTGAATGGATTGCTAAGTTGTCTGTGGTTTTCAATGAATTGAAAGACAAAGCAGTGACTACCCCGATTTTGAGGCAACCAAGGTGGGATGTCAATTTCTATGTGCATGTGGATGCTTTTGGTTATGCACTAGGCATTATCTTCGCTCAACCAGATGGGGATTGGATTATCCGGTATATTATGCCAATTCAGATCTGTTAGTTCCAGTGGACTCAGGAGGTCCTAAAGCTTCTATGTTGCTCATCATTCGCACTCCGGTGGAGTTTACAAACAACTCTATTTCCAAAAACGTTTTTCAGTCCGTGTGTTGGACCCAGTGATTGAGACCACAGTTTCCAAAACCGTCTATCCCATTGCATTCCGGCGCCCAAAAACCCCTTCTTGTCAGTTCTTGCGCAATTCGGTGGAGGATTTTTAGAGTTATAGATCTCTGTGTATTCGATTTTGTCTCTCTGTTATGCATTTTTCATTCTAAGGTTTTGAAACCTTAGATTTATGCCACATGGCAGTGGATAAGTGTCGACTCCCATTTCTCACTCATCGGTTGGGATTTTGGAGTTCTGGCAGAAGAGAGATATTTGCAGATTTTCTTGCTGAGTCCGATTATGCAATGGTGCCCATGTTTTGAGGCATCTCAGGTTCTATTTTCAATAGCGGTCATTACCGTGGGACTATGATTTCTTGAGCATACCTTATGCAGATCACTCTGGTTGCAGTTTGAGCAGTGTGCGCTCGTTTGTGGTATGCATTGGGTTGTAGTGGATGATTTATAGGCCATTTGGATGCATTGCGGTCCTTATTGGATGCGCTGATAGGCCCAAATTGCCTTGTGGGATGCTCTTTTTTATGGACGCTTTGCACATGGATGCTATTTTATGCTGAGGGACAGCTTTGACACATTGTAGGTGATGCACTGATAGTGCTATGCTCTCTTGGATGAGATATTATTGATGCATATGCCAGTGGACAGTGTTTATGCTTGAGTCATTTGGCACTTATTGGCATTTTCTTTTGGGCCAGATTTGCTCATATGGATGCATAGTATATGCACATGAGTCAAATGCATCTTTTGATGCTTTGAGCTTTGAATTTTGGTGATATTTCACTCTATTGTGGCATACACATTTGGGTGCACCTGGTATTTGGTGTGATTCTCTCTTAAGGCACTAGCATTTGGGATTTTGCTTTATTTGCATCATGGCATCCTCTTCCATGTCTGAAAAGGAGTTTTTCAACATCAAAAAGTTTGATGGGACAAACTTTTCTTTGTGGAAAGAACAAATAAGGGATGTGCTTATTCAAAAGAAGCAGATTAAACCCTTGGCAGGGATTGAAGCTAAGCCTGCAAATATGTTTGAGGATGATTAGAATGAGTTGGATGCATTAGCAAAGTCTACTATTAGACTTCATCTTGCAGAGTCAGTTTATTTCACAGTAGTAAATGAGCAGACTACGGAAGATTTGTGGAAGAAACTGTGGAGGCCTTTGACATGAAGGATTTGGGTGATGCTGGTCATATTCCTTACATGAGGATTGTAGGAAGAAACTCCTTTACCTATCATAGAAGGAGTACGTTGTCAAAGTACTGGATCCAACAGGCCGAATGGAAACTAAATTGCATGAGAACGTGGGCACCTTGACCCACGACAATTTTGCAGAGGTAGGAGTGCAGGTTTCATTTTTGGCAGTGACGAATAGTTATGACTCAAGGACTCAATCATCCAAGTAGGTTTTGATGTTGAGCCCATGTTGCCAAGGCAGGATCTCCCTAATGCTATGCCAGGGCACAAATTTCTTCATTGGGTACCAGGCTGAGAAGTTTTACCTATCTGATATAGGGGGTGGCGACAAATTGAAGAGATAGAGATCAATTTTACTCCCCCACCATCTTTGCATCAAGGATGGGCGAGTCGAACTGAGATTTTTTTTAATGACCAAGCCATACCTGCCTTCAACTGTTTTGTCAAGCTTTCAAGTATGAGTGGCGTTTGATTGTTGCATGCATTTGTCAACTCCCTAAGCCCTCTATGCGCATGCCCCCATCTTATTATGCATGGGAGTTAGAGAAGTCAAAAGTTAGCCACACTAATGAGGTAGTGATGATGCGGAATAATATCCGTGATTTATGTAAGGACCCCCTCACAAAGTGGCAAGAGCGAGTCACACCTGTTCAAAGGTATGAAACTAATTTCCACATCACACTAGGCATCTCCAATCTAGATAAAGACCTTGTCATGCCGAGCTATGGCTAGTGGATTAGCTAACCCAATTAGATAGGCCATCAGTGGACATCAACTCACTAGACATAGCCTCCTCTCAAGAAACGGTGAAGTTTAGTGCCTTTTGACCCTTCTAATCTAGGTTCGCCTCCCCGACCTCCTGCACCCAACAAAGCTAGCCCCTCTACTGCACCAGTACCCTCTACTAGGCCTCCTTAACGATGTTGTAATCTTGCACGGTGACCCCGTAGCTTTGACCCCCAAGCCTCAACATTCGAGCAATGACTACTTACTAGTCCATAACCACATGAGAATCTAGTTAAAGATCAGTCGAGGCAAAATGTTGGCCCTTAAGTTAGGCCAACAAAGGAACTTACCACAAGAGCGAGCGTGGTTCCTATAAGGAGTCCGAGTGCCACAATGGCTAGAATGAGAAGCCACAAGAGGTATGGTTTAGCAGCACATGGTGAAGCAGATGATTTAGGGAAGTCGTCCAATGGCGAGCAGCGATGTAGCAACCAAGCACACCACCTTTTAGAAGGTGGGTTTGCTTCATCTAGAAAAAGCTTTGTAATAGGGAAAATGAGTGGAGTGATAGTATGAGCACACACTCTCCCTCTCACCTGAGATTGCTAGGTTAGGAAGCTTCAGTGCAAGCTGAGGCGTCTTGGTTGTACATACAATTTGGATCAATATATGAGTTGATTTCCTTTGCCTCTATCAATGAAGTATCATTTACTTGGTATACTATTAATTTCTAAGTGTCGTTAACTCGGTACTCTCATCACTGTATGGTTTTCCCCTTCAACAAGTTACCCCCAACTACGTGTGATTAATGTTGGGCACTGTTTGTCATGTCGAGCACACACACTCTACACTTAATTGCAAAAGCTAGCATCTTCACCCAAGCATTGTATAGGGTTGGGAAGTTTTTGAGCATTGAGCACCTTAAAGTAAGTCGTAGAGTGTGACAAAACCCCACAACGTGAATAGAGACATAACTTGTACATGTCTTTCTATGCTTATGTTGGACTTGTCTTGGATGTAAATGCCTTTTGAGTTTTTCCAATCTCATAGACCCTTTAGACTTTTAATGAAATCTCTTGCTGTTTCAATGATGATTTACAATAAGCTCAATCCATATCAGATAGTTTTGGCTAAGGTTGGGGCATCTCCAGTATATCTTGACACAACATTCTAGGTTACCATGTATCTCTACCATGTTAGGGACTATGCATCTTATACCATAGGCTGACGTAGACTACCATGGCTAGCCCTTTCTTCATCCATGATTTTAGTAGCAGTAGCTGAGGATGATCAGAGATGTTGTGTAAACACACACACACACACACACATGTAGATGGCTTGGGAGTCAAGTGCTCCACATAGATGGATTAGCCCCTTTGTATAGCATTGAGGCCCCCTCTATTTGGCTCACTTACCCATGAGGTCAATTAGGTTATTTGGAAGGATCTCTTATAGCTACACGCTTGTTTGGCACCCAACAAGCTTTGTATAAAGAAAAAATTCTATAGGGACCTCTGGTTATAGATTTCAGAGGAGGGCTTCATTGACCCACTAGGCTATACATATATCCACCTCCCCCATCTCTTGAGGATATCGATCGAGTAGTCCTATGCCTAATTGCACCGACTACCAACTGAGAGTGGCTACGATGAGGGCATACCTAGAGAGCGCCGCATATGTATTCTATGATATCCAGTCATAGACACTTTACTTTCAGGTACCCCATGAACTATCATTATCTCTTCAGGGCCGATTTCAACCCCTTTCCAGTTTCATGTCCTACCTAGATCAATTATGACTACTGCTTTCATTCATGAGGGTGTTTTACATAGAGAGCATTTGCTCAAGACACATGGATGAGATGAGGAGAATTTTATCCCTCTTAGAGTAGTAGAGTTCAATTTTTGAATGACACTCAAGGCAACATGTGCCTCATTCTAGGATTAATAAAATCATTGGTATTGGATATAGCATCGGCATTGTAAGACAATGAGGAAGTAGTTTGATAGTAGATAAAAGAAGCCCAAAAGAAGATGTAGGAACTGAAAGAAAATAAAGAAGCTCAAACACACCAACAAGAATTGAAAGCATTGATCCAAAGCTACATTAGGGTAGAAGAAGAAAAGACAAACAAAAATGCATGTCCTTGACACTGCTTTTATCGAATGCTTCATTACCTATTGACAAATATTTATCTCAAGAAAAAAATTATTCAATTATAACATGACTACTAATTATACATAATAAAGAGTTATCCAGTCAATGTGAATTAACTGCATGGCACTAGCCCAACCAAAGGCTAGTTGGGAAATCAATGTGTGTGTTTAGATTTAATAGTCCCATCAATAAATGAGCCATACAATTAATTCCACCATTTGGACACATTCAGGAATTGGTTGGCATCTTGTTGGCATAGGCAGAGCTTCCTATGAAGCTCAGTTTCTATCGGGACCACTGCCTACGTGACACGACCCTGTAGGATCTGACCCTATCACTGACCTAGAATCTCGTCCTCAATCCAACCAGAATCATAGGTACAGGCGCCTCGATCATCTCGACCACCCTTGAGCACGTAGGCTACAACTCGACTCATCCATAGGCCCGTATCTAACCCAGGCATCCCACACCACCTGAGCCCATCCAGAGGACCTTCGATACACCACCTATGATCCGTCATGTAGATGGCCAGAGTCCCGGCCTAGGTCCAAGCCCCATCCATCAGTTGAGGAGCGCTCAACTGATCTGCACAATAGCACTGGCACTCCCTCTATATAGAAGGAAATCCACTATAGATAGCATAATGCTATGAATAGCTTCCTCCATATAAAGCGAGCACTATATATGAATCAATCTATATATAGGCTAAAAATAGCCATCGAGCCCTATGCTATCCCGTAACCCATGTTCACCTGCTATCCAACCCTAGGTACACAATGCACATGACATACTTCCCTTCCTCTAAGAACTCACTCCTGAGTTCACCAGAAAGCCCGAAAACTTGTTGTGAAGATGAGTCAATGCCAATAACTATACTCTGACTATCAGTTTGAGTGTGCTATACTTTCCATGAGATTCCAATCAAAGAGAATCTAAGGAAGCCACAATCTTTGATAACCAACCCAAGGAAAGTAAATCTCTCAATCTAAACAAGGTTACGTATCATCGAGTATTCTCCTCAAGAAATCAAGTAACGCTTGAATTCACAGAGTTAGTTCCGTTGACATATCCATACACAAGCATGGTAAAATCCGTACCTGAAGGTAAATGATTCTATCAAACTTATCTATTGAGTTCTAACTGGGAATTCACGAAAAAATATTCATCATGCTGAATACCCTTGAACTCAAAAATCATTGTTCGAACAACCCCATCAATTGAGCCCCTCGAGGTCAATTTTTGGGTTACAATTTCTATCAACCCTAATGTCCTGAATTACTTAGTATTTAGAAAATCCCTCAACGGAATAAAAGTTATGAGACAAGTACAAAAATATTTATGACATCTAAGTTGGGAATTGTAAAAAATTGAGAGTTTGTAAAAATTCTAACAAAATTGAGAATTTATAATCATATTGAGTTTGAAATAGGAACACAATATTAGAAAAGGGTGTCGAATCCATCAGGTAGTCCAGGTTTCGAGGTCAGGGTCCACTTATCATCGGTGGTGAAGGGTGATTAGGAGGTAGGGTTTGGTAGCTATGGAAGATTTGGTGTAGGTTGGTTAGAGTATGTCATAAACGTGTGTGCATAAGTGTGTCAAACAATCAGGGTTGTGAGATGTGATGTGGACCTCTGCTCGAGAAACTTCCCTCTGAAATCCTATAATGTTTAATAATTTGACGAATGAATTCCCTCTTCTTTTAACAGACCAAACAAGGGTACTCTTGTTTCATCTCGACCTCGGTCAGAAGGTGATGCTTGCTCTCAAATCTAAGTTGATGGCACAAGGCCTTACACTCATCAAACGATCCGGATGAAAGACCACATACATGAAGATACAAATTAGGTGCTAGTAATTATATTCATTTATGCTCAAGTATAAAAAGTATATATTTATGATCATCTACCACCATTTGTTTGAAAACAAAGATATTAGCTTTTAATCAATTCATTAGTGTGTACCTGTTCATGATCACAATGCTCTGGAAGAATAAAATTATCATTCATTGGTCCAGGGCCTGGAGGAGTCAATGGCAAAGAAACCACAACTGTCTCTCCTAACTGTACCATTGGGACCATTGTAGATAGTTATCAACCATTTGACATCAAGAATGAAAATACTAAATTAGCTAGAATCAACTTCATAGATGTCACATATGGTCCCACAATAATCTAACTGTGAAATCACTTTATCTAGGAATATAGACAACCATATGGATTCTTAGATAATTAAAAGATTTGAAGTCACAAGTCGAGTAAGGAGCGAATGGGTGCAGTGCATGGGTTGAGAAAGGATTAGAGGTATGAGACGGTTAGTGGACTTGGTGTGTGGGGTGGTTAAAAAGAGAGTGTAAAGGGGAGATTTCACTGGAGGTAGATAAAAGATTAATTCATAGTTGGGAGTATAAATGTGTGTGTGTCTATGTGTGAGTGAGTGTATGTGTCTGTGTAAAGGAATAAGTGTTACATTTACTAATGAAAATTATTGTGTGTGTGTGTGTGTGTGTGGCCCACACCCACCCAAAGGGTAAGACCACATGGTGTGGAGTAAGCCCACCATGTGGAACTTACTCCCCACCTATTGATAAAATAAGTGAATAAAAGTGGATCTGTATGATAAGTGTCAAAATGAAAAAATGATGCCAATAGTAAATGCATAAATCATTTTTAAAAAATAGATATAAAAGTTAGTAAAAAATAAGGCGGATCACAAAATGACTAGGGATTATCCATGCTAAAGAAATATCCAATGGATGTGGATTAACTGTATGGCACTAGCCTGGTGACCAAAGGCTAGTTGGAAAATCAAAGTGTGTGTTTAGATTAAAACACCCCATCATGAGCCATACAATTAATTCCATCAATTGGATTTTAAAAAAAAACATATAAGGAAAAAATATTTGAGACATCCAAGTTGAAAAATGCAACAACTAGAGTTTGCAAAAGTTTCAACCACAATTAATAATTTTTAATAATATTGAGTTTGAGAAACATAATATTGAACAAAGATGTTGAATCCTTAGGCATTCCAAGTTTCGAGTTTATTCAGTTTAGCAAGTACGGTTTCTTAGTACTTCTCTTGTGGTTTTCCATGTGTCGTGCTAATGCTTTTGTTACCTTCTTCACATATGTTGTAGTCGCATTGGTGCCTAGCTTTAGTTTATCGTCTCTCAAATGTCTATCGAATTTGGGTTAATTCTCAAGCCAGTTTGTAGCTAGTGTAAGACTTTCTTGTTTTTGATTGCGACTACCTGCCACCATCCAAACAAACTACATGTTAGAACATCATAGTTGCGTTTGGGTAGACAGGTAATGCCTGTTTTCCTTGGCTTGTTATCACTTTACCTAGGAATATAGACAACCATATGGATTCTTAGAGATAATTCAAAAAGTTTAAGTCACAAGTGAAGTTCAAGTCACAAGTGGAGTAAGGAGAAAATGAGTGCATGGGTTGAGAAAGGATTAGAGGTAAGGGACAATTAGTGGACTTAGTGTGTGGAGTGGCTAAAAAGAGAGTGTAAAGGGGAGATTTCACGGGAGGTACATAAAAGATAAATTCATACTTGGGGAAGTATAGATGTGTGTGTGTGTGTGTAAAGAAATAAGTGTCTCTATGTGTGAGATACATTTACTAATCAAAATTGTTTTGTGTGTGTGTGTGTGCAACCACCATTTGACCTGTAGAGAGCTCTAGGTCACATAACCACACTAGTGTTGTGAGAGGTGACTTAGTATGTGGTTTGCCTATTGCAAACGTGCAACATATTTTGATCCATTAATTTTATTTTGTTGCTCCTTAATTACTTAGAATAGACTAGTCCTAATATTAGCTTTGTACACTTATGTTTTTACACTTATTTTCTTGATATTTGAAATAAATTACCTCGTGATTACTTTTTGTATAGATACCATGTACTAGTAATAGGTAGTTTCATCCAATACCATTTTTTATGTATGTGATCAAGTATTCCACCTGAATTTTTCATGTTAAGTGAAGTTTTTATGATCCTTTTGTATCCTTGGCATATTCACATCCTCCCCACAGTTTGATAATGGCATCCAGAAGGTGTTTGCCTTTGATGACTCCCTCTTGTTCAGGGAAACTATAGGAGTCCATTATTTTTTGGATCCTAAGGGTCAGGACCTTGGCAAAGATCTTGTAGCTATGTATAGTTAAGGGTCTCTAGTTTTCTAGTATCTTCCCGTGACCTCCTTTTGGAATTATCTTGATAACACCTCCATTAACATGTGTGGGGAGGGCAAGAGCTAACATGCTTTCTTCCCAGAGCTTAAGAAGATAGCAGCCTATGTCTTGCCAGAAGATTTTGTAAAACTCAATGAGAAGGCCATCCTCCCCAGGGGTAATCCCATCAGCCATAATGCCAACAACAGCTTTTTGTCCCTTTAGGGTGAGAGGTTGGTCCACATAAAGGTTTTCAAAGTTATGGATAGCTTTTCTTCTAGTTTGTATGCATCTCTCCCTAATAGCAACATTTTTGCATCTTCCTTTTAGGAGGTGGAGAGTAAATTTTGGAAGTATTAATGGATTAGCTCAAGGTTGTCTTCTTTAGAGGCTATCAGAGGCCGACCCTCTTTTCTCAGTAGGGGGATTTCTTCTATTATCATTTTTTGCCTGATCAACTTAAAGGTTTCAAGGGTAGGTTTATCTATTTTGCCAGTCCACCAGTCTCTAAAATAGACTTTAGAGCCATTCATTGTCATCTATTCCTGTCTTCTTAGTTTTGCCTTGCTAAGGAGGAGATCAGTTTGTGTAGGTAGGTCTCCTTGTCTTGCATTGGTTTCAAGAGCCTCAATTGTTTTTTCTATCTTACCCATCCTCTGGGCTCTCATAGATTCTCTATCCTTTCTTTTCTCTTGAGCACCTCCTAAGTTATCAAGACTGCATCTAGCCATGGGTCAAAGTTAGACCTTTGAGAAGAGACAACATGAGACCAAATGTTTCTTATTTGAGTTTGTATTATCTTTAGCTCAAAAGGCTTAGGGTCAGCTTTGAACCATGAAGGGGACGTCCTTACTTACCCATCCTGTGGGCTCTCATAGTTGCTCTATCCTTTCTTGCTCTCTTGAGCACCTCCTAAGTTATCAAGAATGCATCTAGCCATGAGTATTGCAATGCCTTCATCTTTGAGAAGAGAAGGCATGAGACCAAATGTTTCTTATTTGACTTTGTCGTATCTTTAGCTCAAAAGGCTTAGGGTCAGCTTTGAACCATGAAGGGGACGTCCTTACTTTGCCAAAGTGACACTAGAAGAGGACTAGTTTGTGGTCTAAAAGAGAAAGGGTAGAGAAGGTCTAAGGCTTGTGTGCTAGTTTTCATGTCAAGTACTCCGTGGCAGAGGTAGAATCTATCTAGTATGGCCTCTCTCTTGCAGTCTCCAATTTGTCTATTACACCAGGTGAAGTCAAAAGTGGTGCCTATATCCACTAGTTGAAGTGAGTTCTTTAATCTATCCCAAGTCTGGCCCTCTAATAATAGATCCTTTGTCAAGGCATTTGTCTCCAAAGGATTCAAGCATGTTAAAGTCTTCTAGGAGGATATAGTCACCCCCTAGCAAAGAGAGAGAGAGAGTCCCATACTTGGATTCTATTATTGGTGCTTGTTGGATCATATAAAGAGACCGCATTGATGGAGATCCCTTTTATGGTACAGTTGATGGTAACCCATCTAGCTCGATCATGGATGAATTCATTGACTACTTCTCCTTTGCGATAACGGAGTATTCCAAGGGCAATGCCCCATCTACCCTCTTCATGAAGGATGTAGTACCAGGTTTTTCTTTTGTCCATAGAGAGAAGTCTCTTCTCAAGCTCTTGGCTATTACTTTCACTTCTTAGAGGGCTAGAAAAGTTGGGAAAGAGAGTCGTCTCTCAACCAGTATGATATTTCACAACCCCTGGTCACAACTCCTGTGTAGTGTGAGGAAGGATATGGGCTTACTTACCATTCCTAATGTCCCCCTTTTGGCCTTGGGGAGTAGTCTTCTCTGATTTTCTAGAATAGTAGAGCTTCTTTACCTTTAACTTTGATTTGGCTTGAGTCTTGACAGCAAGGTAGGTCCGTGGTTTCGATCCTTGAGCTCTAAGGAGAAGATCAATTGGAACACCTTATGCAAGAATCATAGAGAGGTTTGCCTGAAGTGGACCAAAATGGAGTCCTATCAACCAGCTGTATGATGTCATTGAGCAAAAGAAAATGGAGTCCGTTAAAGACTATGTTGCCAAGATTAAACACTATATATAACTCAAGATGTGAATCTCATGAAAGGATGAGTGATGCACAACTATTATCATGATTCCTCATAGATATTGAGAGTGCTCTCAACGGAAGCAAGAACGAAAGAAGGAGAGACAGAGAGACAGAGAGCCACACAAGTTTTGGTGGGTGCAAAACCACCCTAATCTTCTTTTTCATTCATTTATATATGTGTTTAAGTATTGTACATAACCGGGGTAAAGGCATAGTGACCTTTAACCCCCACAACCTCCCACTTAAAGGACAATGTGCCTTTAAGGGAGAACAACTAGTGAGCATACTATCCAATGCCCATCAATACACGACAATACTCAAACCGCTGACTAGGTAGACTCTTCATCAGCATATCTGCAGGGTTATCATCTGTATGAACCTTGACAAGCTCTATGCGCTTGTCCTCAAGTACCTCCCTGATGAAATGGTACCTGACCTCAATGTGTTTGGTCTTTGCATGAAAGACCGGATTTCGTGCTAGTTGAATAGCACTCGTGGAATCACTATGCAATGTCGGTACACCTATATAAATCCCCAAATCTCCCACTAGTTGATCAAGCCATATAGCCTCCTTGCAACCCTATAGGGCTGCAACATACTCAGCCTCTGTGGTAGACAAAGCAACACACTTTTATGCATGAGACATCCACGACATTGCACCACCTGCAATGGTGAACACATAACCAGAAGTGGATCTCCTACTATCCACATGCCCTGCATAGTCTGAATCTGTGTACCCAAGTACACGCATGTCTCCTTTACCAAAGCAGATGCACATCTCCTTGGTACCCTTCATGTACCTCATGATGCACTTAACTGCCTCCCAATGCCTCTTTCCTGGATTAGCCATATATCAGCTAATAACTCCCACTGCAAATGCAATGTCTGGTCTAGTAGCTATCATAGCATACATAAGACTCCCAACCGCTGATGCATAAGGAACCTTGGCCATCATGGCCCTTTCCTCATCTGATTTGGGACTATCTATGTGACTCAGTTTCACATATGGAGGCAATGGAGTACTCACTGCCTTCCCCCCCTCCATATTGAAACACTGCAATACTTTTGTAACATACTCTTTTTGTGAAAGCCAAAGGAGTTTCCTACTCCGATCATGCATGATGCGCATACCAAGAATATGACCTGCAATTCCCAAATCCTTCATATCAAAGGCCTCATGCAACTTGGCCTTTAATGCATCTAGCTCATAAGTATTCTTGCTAGCCAATAGCATATCATCCACATATAGTGCCATGATTATCAGGCTATTATCCTTAGCCCTTTTAGTATAGAGGCAGTGATAAATTTCACTCCTTCTAAAACCCTGGGACTGAATGAAAGCATCAAACTTCTGATACCATTCTCTAGGCGCTTGCTTAAGACCATAGAGACTCTTCTTCAGCTTGCAAACTAAATGCTCTTTGCCCTTTTCTTCAAAGCCTTCCGGTTGCACCATGTAAATTTCCTCATGCAAATCCCCATGCAAGAAAGTTGTCTTGACATCCATCTGCATAAGCTCCATATCCTCTGATGCCACTAGTCCAAGCATGCATCTAAGTGTGGTCATCTTCACAACCAGAGAGAATATCTCATCCAAGTCCACACCCTTATCTTGCTTGAACCCTTTAGCGACCAAACGGGCCTTGTACCTAGGCACATCATCACCTGTGACCTTCATTTTGTAGACCCATTTACATGGCAATGCTTTCTTTCCATGTGGCAAAGAAACCAAGTCCCAAGTCTTATTCTTCATAAGTGAACTCATCTCTGATTGCATAGCATACTCCCACTTGCATTGATCCTCGCGCATCATAGCCTCTCTGTAGTAAGAAGGCTCCCCGCAATCAGTAAGACATCCCTCATGGGTGCCTTATGCATCTTCTTCTCATTGAAGACCACATCATGGCTACGTGCACTCGTGTGGGTAGATCACCTCTACTAGGATAACCTAATGTGATGTCTAGCTTAACCACCAAGTAACCATAAGGCTAGCATTACTTTGCTAAGTGTTGAGAGAGTCCATGTATCTTTGGTATCCTTGAATGTAGTTACAAGGGCCCAAGCCAAGGCCTATAGTAAAGAGCTACGTAAGGAGTACGTAAGCAAGCAAAAAGAGACAATGCCAATATGCTCCCAATATGTCAAAACCTAGACATGCAACTTGATCTATGCCAAGCAGTCAGCCAAGCTTGCAAGTGCCTAAAAGAGTGGAAGAGAAAAATTTTCATGCTCTTCAATGGAGAGGTCCATTGGATGGAGGAGTGGGTGCTAGCATAGTCACTAAGCTATGTTGGGCCAAGTGGGGATGACCTAAGATGGTGGATAACAAAACCTCATAGTCAAATTGTCTAATGGAGTAATAGCCCAACTGGTAGGAGTTCTAAGGGAGATAAAGATTAAGCCCTTTGATCTGACCTTTGATTAAGACATAAAGATTAAGACCTTTGATATGAACTACCGAGTGTGGCTTGTCATAATGGACTTCCCCAACCAACTAGGTCCTAGATGCTATGACATCATATCGGGTAGAACTTTCATGCATAATTTAAGACTGGTGTCCACTATTGGAGCTCAATTAGAATATATTTATGTAAGGATGAGAAAGTCATGAGGATGGTTCTCCAAACTTGGAAAGCTACCCTATGTTTAGAAATCTATTCGTAGTTGAATCTAACACCACCAATAGGTCAACATTAGTAAATGTGCTCAAATATTATGAGGGAGAGGACAATCGAAAGAGTCTCAAAGACTCTTGGTGTGCTCCTTTACCCGAGTTAGAAGTCTCACTAAATTGGATGCATACATTGGCCACAATACATCTGCCAACAACTACTAAAGGAACTCAAATGATGCACCTTGACAATGACCAATTGACCACCATTACATCTTTTTACACCATAAGAGTGGTACTACCTAATGAAATTGAGTCTGCAATTGATAATGCCATGGATACTAAGGAGACATGTATACCTCCATCTCAACTTTGGGTAGAGCTAATATCAGTAGGTGCAACATGCCAATACAAGACTTAGTAAATGGTCAAGCAAGCAACAAACTTATCTCTTGGGAAACATTAAAACATCTCAACCCGTTACTCATTGAAGTATATGATTTTGAAATTCAATTCATAGAAGGTACCTCAATTATGGTTGTTGGCTCTTTAATGATGAATGTTTGCATGGACAATCACATTGTGCCTTGTAAGTTTTTTGTAACTCATGCAAGTACCTTAATAGTAGCAGTAGTTCTTGGTAGAAGTTGGGCCCAAGCCACTTACAAAGGGTTGTTGGTAATGAATCATCCTATCAAGATGAACCACTCACTACCAAATGGACCAACATTCAAGCATTAAAATCAACATCTACTCACACCATCCAACCTCTTCAAGGGCCTCACCAGCAAAGATGACAAAGAAGAAGATCAACCAAGCACATGTGGGTCCAAAAGGATCTATTATAAGCCGAAGAGTACTTTGAAGGTGAATCATTTATTTGGATTCCGATGAAACCTTGGCATCAAAAGCCACCCCATCATGTAAACAAAAAGCCTTGACATCTAAGAACAAATTGACACCATCCAATAAGAAAGGTACACTAACATTGGGTTCCCATAACACTACTATAGGCCCATGGATATTACCTTAAAAACACTTATACTAGGGTACCTAAGGTACTATGTGTAACAAGATCAACTCCATCATGTTCAAGCAAAAATGACAATGTGCACAATACAGAGCAGAAGAAAGAATGGAGGCCAAAGCCTCTAAAATTGTCATCATCAACAAATGAGAGGCAACCATCAAATTTAGGCCTACCTATTGTGGAAATTCAAGGCAAAGATTGGAGAGTATAACCACACAAACCTACCTTGAAAAAGGTAGAACCACAAGAACTTACTTGCAAGGACAAGGGAAAAGTGCTAATATAAGAGGATCACATACAAAGAACATCCTCTACCTCCTATCAGAGTAACTACACAAGGACTTGTGTTCAAAAAAGAGGCAATAACACAAGAACCTACTTGACCAAGATTAAATCAAAATGCCATTGAATTTACTACTTCATCTTGAAGGAAAATGGAAATTACACAAGAACCTATCTCCAAAAGAGAGAAAGTAACCAAGAACTTCCCAAGAAAACAATCGAATATTTTTTGAGAGATATACAAGAACCTTCCTTAGTGAAAAATTTGGCATCAAGCATCATGGCAGCTACATAAGAACCTATCACACCAACCATGCCAAACACAATGGATGTCACATAAGAACCTTCCAATGTAATGAGAAATTAGCTTCATTAATAAAATTCTCAAAAGCAACTCGGGCTCAACAAAAACAAAAGATCTTCGAGACATTGCGATCTTACTCATATTTGCTACAAAGGACATATATCGATTTATTATGGTGATATGATGAATTTGGAATATGTAAGAGAATGCAATTGAAAAAGCATCAAAGGCTGGGATTAGGAAGAACTTACTACAAGCTCAAGGATATTATGATTGTAACACTCAAATATGGATCCCTAAGCATCATCTACACAACATCCCACCTTCTCGCTTGCCTCAAGAGCAACTTCACCTCTCCACAACAATGAGAGTGGAAACCCCAAAAGTTAAACCTATGACATCAACAACAAATAATGCACCAATAGTAGTTACACAAGAACCTACTTCTAAAAATGGAATGGTGCCATAAGAATGTACTGTAGGGTCTACAACAAGCAAGGCACTGGTAGCTCAGAGGCCTTGATGGGTTTCCCAACAAGGCATTACAAAACTACTCCTTAAACACTCCATTTAGTCTACCTTCATTATAGATCCACCGGAACCTACTCCTAAAAATGAAATAAATCCATAGGAAACACTTATTTCATTAATTTTGGACTTGTCAATGTACAAATTCATTTTTATAGATACTTTTGGACTAGTTTTTGGATAAAATTTAAGGAAAAACTCACTCTTCAAAACACAGATAAAAACATAAAAACAAGCAATTTTTTAGAGTGTTTTAAAGGAAATGCAATCAAACTTATAAAAACGTGACATAGATAAGCTACACCAAAAGATAAGAAATAGTAGCAAATAAAACTAAAATTATGAAAATTAATGTAACATCTTACATAGACTAGTGCACGGTCCCAATTCATTTTTGTACTTAAATTTCTATTGAAAAAATCTTCTTTATGAAAATATCCTTCCAAAACCAAAAGATTACACTACCCTTTTGAAATAAAGAGTTTACTTACACTATCTTTTTGTACTAATAATGCAAAAACTAAGAAATACAATTCTTACATTACTCTATATTGCAAAAATCCTAGTATAAATTTTTATTTTTAAGAATCCTCATTTAAAAGTTTAACTTTTCTTTAACTAATTAATAACTTAAATCAACAAAAATCATTCTAATCCATGGATAAACTATATGTGTGTGTGTGTGTATGTGTGTGTGTGTGTGTGTGTGTGTGTGTATGTACGTATGTATGAATGTATGTACATATGTACGTACGTATATATATATATATATATATATTTATAGTTAATGTCCATGCATGAGATTAATTTACCATGAGAGTCCTCAAAAATTGCCAAGACTTAATAACGGTGTTAATAAACACCTTTCAATGTTTCAAAACTCTAACATCTCCAAGAGTTAATAATGGTGCCAATAAGCACCTTTCAGAGTTTCAAAAAGCAAAAATGGTATAATCTCAAAGAACTTTATAATGGTGCCAATAAACACCTTGCAATAGTTACAAAGGTTTTTCAAGCACACACCTCAAATGATGCACCTTGATGGAGGGGGAAAGAAGTAAAAGGGAGAGGAAGAGGGAGAGAGATAGAATGGAGGGGAAAAGGAGAGGGAGAGAAGGAGAGAGAGAGAGGGGCAATAAGAAAGCTCTCGCACTACCACAGTAGCAAAAAAGAAAAAAGAAAAATCTTTTTTTTGCGCAGCCCCTTGCATTGTTGTGGGGAGGGAGGGAGAGAGAGAGAGTGAGGGGGGAGGGAGGGGAAGGGGAGAGGGAGAGGAGAGGGAAGGGATGCATTGTCACGGTAGCAAGAAATTCAAAAAAAGGAAGGGAGAGGGAGAGGGGGGGAGGGGGGGAGGGGGGGGAGAGAAAGAGAGAGAGAGAGTGAGAGAGAGAGAGAGAGAGGGGAGGGGAGGAGACAAGACGATGAAGAGAAGAGAGAGAGAGAGAGAGAGAGAGAGAGAGAGAGGAGGGGAAGGGGAAGAGAGAGGAGAGAGGAGATGGAAGGGAAAGGGGGAGAGGAAAGGGGAAGAGAGAAGGGAGGAGAGGTCTCTTGCACTGCCGTCATGGTAGCAAGAATTTTAAGACAAAAAAGGAGGAAGGGGGATGTCAGAGGGAAAGGGAGGGAGAAGGAGGGGAGAAATAATTTTCTTAAAACAAATTTAGTTAGATAAGAGGAGAGAGGTGGGTGACGGGGAGGAGGGGAAGCACAAAAAAAAAAAGAAAAAAACTTGCTATCGTCACCACACTGTCGCGACAGCACAATCCCTCAGGCACACTAGGCGATTCATTGACTTTGTAAGGTGAGGGGACACTTGAAATGGTGGGGAAGAAAGGTAGGGAGAGAGGAGAGGAGAGGCAGAAGAGAGAGGGAGAGAAGGGGGAGAATGGGAAGACAGAGGGAGAGAAGGCAGGAGAAAGGAGAGGGAGAGGGAGAGGGGGAGGGGAAGGGGAGTGCAACATGAGGAAGAGGGAAGGGAGCGCAACACAAGGGAGAGGGAGAGGAAGGGCAGAAGGGAGGGGAACATGACAAGAGGGAGGGTGTGATTGAAAATGAGTTACAGGAGAGGTGAGAGTCAATATATAGCCCTCAAGGAATTCAAACTTCTCGCTCCTTCCTCCACCCCCCCCCCCAACCTTCTCTCTTCTCCCCCCCCTCCTCCCCTTTCCCTCCCCCATTCTCCCTCCCCCCTTTCCCCTTCCCCCTTTCCCTTTCCCCCCCTTTCCCCTTTCCCCTTTTCCCCCTTTCCCCTTTCCCCTTTCCCTCTCCCCCCTTTCCCTCCCCTTTCCCTTTCCCCTCCCCCATTTCCCCCTTCCCCCATTTCCCCCATTCCCCCTTCCCCGTCCCCTCCCCCCCTTCCCCCTTCCCCTCCCTGCTCCCCCTTCCCCCCTTTCCCCCTTCCTCTCCCCCATTCCTCCTCCCATTCCTCCTCTCCCCCCATTCCCCTTTCCCCTCCCCCCCCTTCCCCCTCCCACCTTTCTCCCTTTCCCTGCTCCCCCCCCTTTTTACCCTCCGCCACCTTTCCTCCTTTACCTCCACCCCCACCTTTCCTCCTTTACCTCCCCTCCGCCACCTTTCCTCCTTTACCTCCACCCCCCCTTCCCCTTCTCCTTTTAACCCCACCCACCCTCCCCTTCCCCCACATCCCCTTTCCCCCCCTTCCCCATCCCCCCTCCCCCACCCCACTTTCCTTCCCCCCTTTCCCTTCCCTCCCTCCCCTCTCCTCACTTTTCCTACCAATGCAACCGTACTTCCTTCTATTCCCCTCTCCTTCATTCCATAAGGATGAAGATCTAGGAGCTTCTCCAAACTAGTTTAGCTTATATTTGAATCTTGAAATTTGAAAAATTTGCCCAAAAATTAACATAACTTCCTCGTATGAGACTCAAATTTAGCCCTCCAAGTACTCAAATCGATCGGCATAAGCCATCTAGAGTCATCGATATGGTTAGAATTTTCAAATTCCAGCTTATAGAAAACATATGCAAAGTATCGTGCCCATCAAGTATGAGCATATTCGAATGACACACCTCATATACTCATAACACGCGGTGAAAAACAATGTTTGTGGTGAGTTTGACCATCCAAAGCATATCCGATGGGCACGATAATTTGCATGTGCCTTAACATAGGTTGGATTCACATGTGTAAAGTATCATGCCCATCAAGTATGAGCGCATTCTTATGACACATGTCAAATAGTTTCTTTTGGCGGTTGTGCATATTACTTGGTGAAAAACGGAGTTTGTGGTAACATTGACCATCCAAAGCATATCCGATCAGCATGATAATTTTTACATGCATCAAATATGCAAGATTGATGCCTACACACAGTATCATGTCCATCAGGTATGTGCGCACTTGAATAACACACCTCAGAGCGTGTTTTTTGGTGGTTGTGAATGACACTTAGTGAAAAATAGGGTTTGTGGTGAGTTTGACCATCCAAAAGCATATCTGATGGGCACGATACTTTGCACAGGACTCAAAAAATGTGAAATTAAGACGAGGGCATGGTATCATTCCCATCCGGTATGTGCGCACTTGAATAACACACCTCAAATACTATGTTTTGGCAGTTGTGCATAATACTTGATGAAAAACTAGATTTGTGCCGGCTTGTTGATCATCCAAAGCATATTCGATGGGGCGATACTTTGCATGCACCTCAACATAGGTTGGATTGATGTGTGTGAAAAGTATCATGCCCATCGGGTATCAGTGCATTTGAATACACACTTTAGATACTATTCTTTGGCAATTGTGCATAAGACTTGATGAAAAATGGGTTTGTGGCACGTTTTATTTATTTATTTATTTATTTTTTGTTGCCACAGTAGCACGACTCCTTCCCCTATAGGACCTCCCCTTCCCTCTCCTCTTATCTAATTAAATTTGTTTTTAAAAAATCATTTCTCCTCTCCCCTTTCCTCTTGTTGCCGTGGTAGCACAAGAGACCTCTCCTCCCTTCTCTCCTCCACTTTCCTCTCCCCCTTTCCCTTTCCTCTCCTCTCTCTTCCCTTTCCCCTCCCCCCCCTCTCTCTCTCTCTCCCCCTCCCCTCTCTCCTCCCCTTCTCCCTCTCTCTCTCTCTCTCTCTCTCTCTCTCTCCCTCCCTTTTGCGAGAGCTACCCTACCCTCCCTTCCCTCTTTTCTCCCTCTCCCCTTCCCCTCCCCTTCCCCCACCCCTCGAGGTCTCTCTCCCCTCCCCCTCCCCTGCTCGCTCTTCCCCTTCTCTTCTTTCCTTCCCCGTGGCAATGCAAGGGGCTGTACAAAAGAAAAATGAATAAAATGATAATAATACTTTTTTGGGTGCCGTGGCAGTAAGCAAGCTACCCCACCATCCCTTCCCTCTCCCTCTCCCTCTCCCCTCCCCTCCCCTCCCCTCTCCCCCCCCCCCCTCTCTCTCTCTCTCTCTCTCTCCCCTTGCTCTTCTCTTACCTTCTTTCCTTCCTTGAGGCTTCCCCCTCTCTTTTCATCTCTTTCTCTCTCCATTCCATATCTCTCCCTTGTCCCTTCCCCTTTCCTTATTTCCCTCTCTTTCGCTCTCCATCAAGATGCATCATTTGAAGATCCGTGCTTCACTCAATGCAAAAACCTTTGTAACTATTGCAAGGTGTTTATAAAGTTCTTTGAGGCTATACCGATGTTTCTTTTTGAAACTTTGAAAGGTGTTTATTGGCCACTATTAAGTCTTGGCGATTTTAAAATTCCAAAATTCTAAAAGGTGTTTATTAACACAGTTATTAAGTCTTGGAGATTTTAGAAGACTCTAATATGGTAAATTAATCTCATGCATGGACCTTAACTATATAAATATAAATAAATAAATAAATAAAGTCTATATATATATATAATTTTCATGGTTTTTATAATATTTAAATTATTAATAAGTTAAGAAAAAGTTAGTTCTTAAAAGAGGATTGAACTTCTTTAAAATAAATATATATATTAGGATTTTTACTATCTAGAGTAAGGTACAAATTATATTTCCTAATTTTTGCATTATTAGTCCTAAATAATAGTGTGAGTAAATATAATTTTTATTGAGAAAGGATAGTGTCAAAAAGTAAACTTTTTGATTTGGGAGGGGTAATCAAAACTCACCCAAGATGGCCCACCTCCTCTTGAATGCCATTTGGGGGGGTTGATGTGGGGAAGGTGCACATGAGAGGAGGGTTAAGCATGGGTTAAGGGGGGGGGTGAGGGGGGTGGATGGTTTGGGTGGTCCCTACTGTAAGGGGAACAATAAAAAAGAGCTCTTTCCAAGCCTTCCCACCCTCCACCTCAACATACCATCATCCCACACCTTGGAGCACTCTCATTGGAGGCCTAATATCCTTGAAATTAGGAAACACTAATTGAAGGCCCTTTTGAGAAATTTATTATGTGGAAATGATAGTGCTAGAAAGTAAACTTTTGATTCTCAAATGACATTTTCATAAAGTAAACTTTTCATTTGGGAAGAATTTTTAGGATTAGTCCAAATGTAGACATATGAGTCCAAAATTGATGAAATAATAAGTGTTACGAATCTCTCTCTCTCTCTCTCTCTCTCTCTCTCCCCCTACCCCTACCCCCTCCAAACCTCCGTTAACTCTCTGTCCCTCCATCATCCCCCTTAGCCACCACAGCTCTAGCCATTCGGGACAATCTTGAACCATCGCAAGGCTACCTAAGTGCCATTGTGGGGATCTCATGTGCCCATGGGCATGCTGTTATACCATACTCCTATGAAGGGCCTCTAGGCCCTTGTGCCTTTGCGCCACCAAGCACAGCCTACCGCGGGTTGTCAAAGGCTCGCCTTGGCTATTCTCTTTGCGCTTGAGCCACAGGGGTGGCTGTCAACCTCCGGCTATCAATCTACACCCTTGCTTGGCCAATTGCTACACCATGCAAGCCATAGGGTTTGCCCACATCCCCTAACTAGCCTACATCCCCCTCAGTCAATTCAACATTTACTCTAGCCAACACCAAACCTACTAGAAATCCCCAAGGAGGTCAAGAAATTAAGAATGGGATCAAGAAAGGGTAGGAAGGGACAACCACCAACAAATTTTAAATATGCAATATTGAAAAGGAAAAAGGAGGATAGAAAAGGACAGCTAGCATATTTGAAGGCCACTTTGAATAGTAAATATGTGAATAATCTATCTATTCCTGCATTAGTACTTTTCTACAAACAAACAGGGATAAGTGTGATTTTGTAAAACACCCACATGAGCATGTATAGAGGACATTTGGGGAAACAAGCACTTGAAAATGCCATGACATTTTACACAGAGGGGACAACTCCAAACACTACATCTAGTGTCCTCACTAGACTCAAAAGATATGCCTTGAATTGATTGAAAATAATGGCAACTTGGAATCTACAAATGTGGCCCTCAATGGATAGATATGGTTGAAAAGGGCACAACAGCCCCAAAGAAAGAATTCATCTCTAAAGCACTTGAGAAGGAAAAGAGAAAGACCAACAAGGTGCTTAAGGTCCTAGTAAGGGGCCTACCAATGGGAGACACTCCAGTGGTAGATGCCAAGATACTATTCATTAAAATGGGGTCAATCTCACTTTGAGACGACCTAGAGGGTGGGCAAACCTGAGGCACCTACAAAGCCACTAGTGATGATTTTCCACATAGCCATGGGTAGGAAGACCCTCATGAGCATGAGGGAACTCTAAAAGGAATCAGAATTTATTTGGATAATGACCTCACTTTTCTATAATAGGAGTACTAGAGGGAAGGTATGGTAAGAGTAATGGCAGTAAGAGAAGTAGGGAATGGGCTGCATATAGGGCTAGTAAGGTGATCATTCGAGAGAGAGGAGACAAGGAGGAGGAGGAAGGGGGGGAATTATGATGGTGTCGAGCCCATGGGACGAGTGCACCCATTGGATTGAAGATAGCAATGTGGAGTTGTAATGCCACATTGTGGTCTAATTCAGGAGGATTCTTGGAGACATTTAATGATCTTCTACATCGAGACACATGAGAGCCTAGAGAGAGGCCTGCCCATAGTGACATGATACACATGGGATTCAAATCATAGGAGGGAGTTGAGGAGAGATAGCAGAGTAAGAGGTTTTGGGGGCATTGTTGTCCTTTTCAAATCACACCTAAGGCCACTCATCTCTGTGGTACAGAGAGAGTAGCATGCATGACACATGCGAATATGACTTTAGCTACCGGATGCCCAACCTAGCTTTATTGTGGTGTGCTACTTCCCTCCAAGCACATCATCCTATGCATGAGAGGTCACTAGAGAGGGACATAGGACATATGATATGATCCATGATGACATCACAAAGTTCTATAAACAGGGGAACACCCTCCTTCTGGGGGACTTCAATGCATGGAGACAAGAGATAAACAGGTGGGCTTGCTAGATTTCACATATGATAGAGACCCTTTAGATATATTTTTCATGGTTCGGCTTGCATATTTCCCTGTTTCTCACCACATGCCATGCATAAGTGTAAATAAATACACATCGGTGTGCTTCTAGACTATGTGTTTATTTGTGGTGGCTTTGATAATTTGTAAGAGTCTTAATTTTATCCAATTTGAAAGTATCATACCCTTAGGACATCATTTCCATGGTTAGGAATGAATATTTCCCTATTTCTCACCATGCATCATGCATGAGTGTTAAAAAATATGCATCAAGTTGTCTCTATCATATGTGTGTGTCTCTGATTGGTATGAAAATTTGCACAAGCCTTAATATTATCTACTTTAATGCCCACGATAAGTATCATACTCATAGTATATGATTTTCATATTTGGGCATGCATATTTTCTCCCCATATAGTCCTAGAGCTAGATGTAGCTGAGCTCAGGATACTAAGGCACTTTGCAAATGCCCCACAAGTGACAGGATGAATCCAGCATTGTGACAGTCTTCCTGTGCTAGAACTGTTATCTTTGAAAATAGATCGGCAAAGCATGTGCTTAGGATGTTGGTCACTTTTGTTCTTCTAGCTGTGCTCCAAATAAAAACGTCGAACCATGACAAACAGAATTCCAAGAAGGCAACAGCATCTTTACGAATAAACATGGTCCATCCCATGAGCCCACGATGTCTTTCCATCAAGTGTGCATAGGATGGGGGTGCATCACCATGATACGACTCAACGACCTTCACTACTACTAGGCCATTCAAATCTAAGATTACAGCCCTTCTTTCTTGATGGAGAGGCACTGGTACCACTATCGATGGCCTCACTGGAGGTGGAGGTAGGGACAGGAGCTACGGGTGATCCATCAAAGGGATGTCTACAGGTGTCGAAGGCTTTGGCTTCAATCTTTGCAATATGTCCAGACACCTCTTGTGAATCCGATCCCATTTTTTTTCTTCCCACCTCTGTTGCCTCTTCTACCTCCTAGCGATATGTTTTTGGTGTGCTTTCTTTTCATGGTAGCTCTGCTGATGTGGATGGCCAATTGCAAGCCTGCTTCCCTTTCTACCACATACATCGAATGTTGGACCACATTGTCTGCTTCCCTTTCTGCCACATACATCGAATCTTGGAAGTCTTCATTGCCCATAGGGCCATCTAGGGCTACAACTTCTTGTAAGCTCCGGGCTTTAAGTGGGGACCATGTGAGGGAGTTGTTTTTGCTTTTGGACCACCAACACTACCTTGTGGAGGCATCAGTGTGCTCTGCTTTTCTACCAAGACATTTGCAGGCTTGGCACTGGAGCCTGTAAAGCAATTGAAGAACTTTTTTCCTTTTTCTCCCTGTGCCAGCGGCTTTTACACCCTGAGACATGTGAAGGCACAAACTATAAATTTTAGGCACATGTTCAACTTTCGACTCTAAAATTATTGAAAAGCCAAAACTATCTCTCCTTTCTCCAATCCGTCCCTCTTTTGTTTCTTTGCTCTTTTACAAAAAAAACTCTGCAGCAGGAGATCATCCTCCTCTATAGAAACATCCTGCCCTAAAGGTTCATCCTCCCCTATAGGGGATTTCTCTTTCTCTTTCTGTTCAGCTGGAGGGGAATTCCCCTTTCCACTATTGTGCATTTCACTGACATCCTCCTTCCCTATGAAGGAGTCAAGCGGAGATAAATGGTCACAATCAGACCGCTTCTATGATGAACCTGCTTGAGACATTTGCTGCCTTGCAAGTAACAACAGTCAAGTGATTGAATTTTAACAAGACTTAAATGCATGAATAGTCTCTAATAGTGCTTATGTTATTTGCAACTCTTGTTTGAGCTCTAATAGTGCTCTACTAGTCCTACTTCATGCTGTAATTATGCTTTTAATTCAAGTTAGTATTCAATTAGTGCTATAATAGTGCTCTGATAGAGATTTCTACATTTTAGTACTCTAACATTGCTCAATTAGTACTTACTAGAGTCCCAGTTCCTGTTAGTCCTCTAATAGTGGTCAAATAGTGCTTGTTAGTGATCTAATAGTGCACTGATAATTGGTTTGATCTATTCTAGAACTTACTAGAGTTCCAATACCTATTAGTCCTCTAATAGTGCTATAGTAGTGTTGTAATAGTGTCCTCCAAGGCTATGCTATAACTTGATATAGTCCAAGTGCCTAGTACTACTCTATTAGTGCTCTAATAGTGCTATAATAGTGCTTGTTAGTGCACTATTAGTGTTGGTTAGAGAAATGCTAAAATTCTTAAGAGTTCAAGTACATGTTAGTCCTCTAATAGTTGCTCTAATAGTGTTTTCATAGTGTCCTCCAAGGCTATGCTATAACTTGATATAGTCCAAGTGCCTAGTACTACTCTATTTGTTCTCTAATAGTGCTCTAATAGTGCTTGTTAGTGCACTTTAGTGTTGCTTAAAGCTACTCTGGAACTTCTAAAGAGTTCAACTATATATTAGTAATGTAAATAGTGCTCTAATAGTGTTGTAATAGTATTCTCCATGGCTATGCTATAACTTGATAATATTCTTCAAGAAGAAAAAAATGTTGTCACTGTAGTCTTTATGTAGCTCCTGCGAGCTTCCCCTCCCCCTCCGTACCTCTACCTCCTCCTAGCCTCGACCTCTCCTGCCCCTACCTCTCTGCCCTCACCTCCCCTCACCCGCCGCGTCCTCCCTCGCCACACCCGCCTCACCTCCGCCCTCCACCCTGACCCCCCCCTCGCACCTCCGCTCAACCCCCTCGCACCTCCGTCTCACCCCCCCTTCACCGCAGCCCCTCCGCCCTCACCCCTCACACCCCACCTCACCCCCGCCTCGCTCCGCCCCCCCTCGCTATGCTCACCCCTCGCCGCTCCTTCCCCTCTCCCCTTGCCCTTCCGCTCCACCCCGCCCCGCTACCGCTCCGCTCACCCCCCGCCTCCCATTCCGCCCCCTCACCCCTTGCCTTCCGCCCCCGCCCCCTCTCGCCTCTCTGCCCTTCCGCTCCACCCCCGCCTCCCCCTCCCGCTCTCCGCCCCCGGCCCCCCCCGCCCCTTCGCTCCACCCCGCCCCTCCGTCCCCCCCCTCCCCCTGCCCCCCATCTGCCCTCTCGCCCCACTCCGCCTCTCCCCCGCCCCCGCCTCTGCTCCTGCCTCCCCCACCTCACCCGCTCCCCGCCTCCACTCCTCCACCCCGCGCCACCTTCGCTTCCTGTCCTCCCATCCCGCTTCCGCTGCCCTCCGCCCTCCATCCTTCCCGCCACACCCAGGCTCCACCCTCGCGCTTCTACCCCCCCCTTTTTTTGGGTGGCAGCCTCTTCCTCATCGGAAGCCTCGCAGTTTGTCTTGGCGGTATGGCGGCTACCTGCCCGGAACCGGAGGCCCAGACGGACCCTCCCTCTCCAGATGCCTACCGCGTCATCCTGATAGAGCAACAATCATCTCGGGTTCAGGAGGTTGCCAATGACTTTCCCCTTACCTCTATTTATGGCAGAGTCATTGGACATTCCCCCTCCAGATCAGCCATCAGGGACTGGCTCCAGTCCACTCTCATGCTAGAGGACGGCCATATTGAGGAGGTGGCCCTTATGGGAAGGGGCATCTTCTGGCTCAAACTCTCCAATGCGAAAGCTGCGAGCAACCTGATTGCTGGCTCCCCCACGTTAGTGGATGGAAAGATTATCATGATAGTCCTGTGGTACCGTGGATTCAGCGCAGCGGATTTTGATGCTCGGTTCCGTATAACTCGCCATCCAGTGACGCTAGTTTTTCCAGGTCTTGCTGCTGAGCTGCAGCCGATTGTCAGGGACCTGGGCTCCCACTTTGGCTGGGTTATGCACGATACTTTTGCCGATGCGGTGACTACGGCAGGAGCCCCCCGAGTCCATGTGGCTGTGGCGGATCCTGCGACTCTCCCGGCAGTGATCGAGATCGTGACAGATGCCGGCAGCATCACCCAGAGCATGGTAGTCATCGGACAGCCAGGACAGTGTCTGAGGTGTCACGGCTTTGGGCACCTGGCAGCTGTTTGTCCACGCTTCGCCAGCTCTTCTCGGCCTCCCCCGCCCCCCCCTCTCCGCCTCCTCCCCCCCCCTCCGGGCAGCCATGCCAGGAGGAGCAGAGGCAGCCGGCGGATGGCTGGCGGCTGGACTGAGGCTAGAAGGAAAAGAGGAAAGAACAAGAAGATTTTTGATAAAGGCAAGGAGGCAGAGGTTACCCAACCTGCAGCTGCACCTCAGAGACCCGATAGGCAGCTGCCCCAGGGACCTGGGAGAGCATCTTCTTCGACGGTAGCCCGCCCTCCACAGCCTCAGGTCCCCCTCTCTTCCTCTCCCCAGCCTCTTCCCATTCAGCCCCAGCCCATCCCCCAACTGCACCCCATATCTCCCGACCCGCAGCTTCAGCCCCCTCCTCGTCCTCCTCAGTCTTCTCCCCCTCCTTCTCAGCCCCAGTTTCAGATGCATCCCCATCCCTCCCCCCCCCGCCTCTTTCAGCTCTCCCGCAGAGCTAGCTGCACCGACGGTTCCTCAGCCGAGGGTAGCCCCCGCTCCCCCTCCTCCTCCTCCTCCGCTAGTCGCCCTTGAGGAGTCTGAGTTGCCTATTCCCCAGCCTCCTCCCCCTCCCCCTCTGCTGGCAGGACACTCGGAGTCTACACCACCACCGGAGCAGGCTTCTCAGTCCGCTAGCCCCTCAGTCGCAGACTCTGACGGACCTCAGCTTCAGGAGAGAGAGCTCCCCCGCGACTTTTACAGATCTGGCCCTTGGGACTACTTGGATGTGGCCGACCTCGGGACTTTCCCTGCTTGCCTCGACATCAGTATCTTCCTGCTCCGCAAAGGGGCGGATGGGAAGATAGCCGCCTTGGCCCCCAGGGATGGCCCTAGCTTTGCTTTCACGTTCCTTAGCGACGGCACCGAGATCTGGATAGACGACTCAGTCTGGGAGGCTCTTAGGGAGCAGACGCATGCTCAGGTTTCTGGATAGGCCCGTCCAGTGGGCAGCTTCTCGAGACTCAGTGGTCCAAGGGTGACGTGCGCCTACGGTGGTGTTGCGCCGCCAAACGCTTTAGACTGATTGTGATCCTCAGGCCCCCCCTGTCTTGGCCCCTCCCCCAAGATGTCAGAGCCTGGACTCCTCAGAAACTCCGTGCCTTCTACGGGATGTCCACCTCACGGATGACACAGCCCTGTATGTCCAGGACGATGAGATGATGCTGGAGAGGGTGAGGTTGGCCCTGGAGGTCTTCTGTTCGGCTGCTGGTGCGAAAATCAACTGGAACAAATCAGTTGGTTTTCTCACAGACCCCGAGGCACGTTCTCAGTGGGGGAGGTTTTTGGGTTTCAGGTGGATCCCACGGGGACAGACAACTAGATAGCTTGGTTTTCAGGTCGGCCTGGACATCACGCCAGCTCAGCAGTTTCTCCCGGTGCTGGATTCCATCCGACAAAAGCTGGCTTTCTGGAGCACTGCTAAGCTTTCCCTTGTAGGTCGTGCCCTGGTAGTCAACCAGGTCCTCCTAGCCACGGCTTGGTATGTGGCTTCCTGTTGGTGTTTCTCGAGATCCAGCGTGGCACAGCTTAGGAGGCTGGTTCGGAACTTCCTTTGGTCCGGGGAGGATGGCCTCAGAGATACCAGAGCCAGGGTTGCTTGGCAGACAGTCATTCTTCCGCAGGCTGAGGGTGGCCTGGGGGTCATTGATCCAGAGCTTCAGAGTCAGGCCTTGTTAGGCAAGCTAGTCATCCGCGGTTTGACCCCGGGGGGGCAGACGTGGAAGATGCTACTTCAGCAGGGGGTCGGTTCTTGTGTCCCGCGCCGAGGTGGAGAGTGGCTCCCGTCCCTCAGGTGGATCTTCACTTCCGCCCCGCTCACTCAGCCCCATTCCCCACTCGTTCGTAGCCTCCTCATGGTTTGGAGGCGGCTCTGCCTCAGTCTCATTCAGTCCCCTCCTAACGATTGCCAGCCGCTCATCTGGAATGATCAGGTCAGAGATGCCGAGGGCCTTCAGTTGGGGGAGAGATCACATATCAGGTGGGATGGCTGGATGAGGGGGCCAGCCCGGTCCCTTCGAGTTTGGAGGGACACGTACAGACATTTGGAGACGGCTGATCTCGCAGACGTAGCTGGAGGTGCACATGGAGCCCAGGCGAGATGCAAAGAGATCGACGGCGCGATCCCAGCTGATTGGTTGGTTCCCCCTGAGCCTCAGATCCTCATGCCTAGTGATGACCGTTGGCTGGGACAGTTCACCCCCCGTGGCATCCCACTGGTGGTCGCAGGACGTATGGACGACTCCTCTATTTCCTTCTTCACAGTTATGGGGGATGGACGACTCAGGAGAGAGGATGCGCTCATCGACCCCCTACTCCCATGGCAGAGGGTTCGGGTCGTAGGCCTTTTGGGGAAGGTCTGGCATACCGATCCTAGCATTGAGCAGGATCAGATGTAGCTTTGGCGACTCTGGCTCTGGGAGGGGTGGGCCTTGTCAGAGCTTGATTGGGACCCAGGAGAGTGGAGTTGGCCAGAGATTATGACAGGACAGGGGCTGACCTCTTTCTTTGCCTACAGCACGACTTTGGGCAGGCGAGTTCTTGGGAGGATGCAGAGCCGCCCCCCCACCCAGCGGCCCAGCTGGTATGCACAGGGTATTTCCAGGTTCTTTTTGCAGGCCTTCTGGAAGGCCTTGTGGGAGAGCTGGCGGCCACGGAAGATCTCCTACTTCCTGTGGCTTCTTGCCCACAAAGGTCTTCCAGTGGGGAGCTGGTTGCGGCAGATAGGCCAGGACGGACGCTGTCAGATCTGCCATGAGGATGAGGAGTCACCAAAACACTGCCTGTGGAGCTTTACTCGCGCCCAGAAAGTGTGGAGGTGGACTTTCGAGATTCTTACTCGCGTAGCACCGGAGCTAGGTTTGATCACTTGGGGCGCGTTCTATTGGTGCAGCACCGCACCTGGTCTTCATCACTTATTCGAGGCATGCCAGTAGGACCCCACTTTCCTTATCACACAGGGGACGTGGGGGCCGCTCGAGGGTATCCCGCAGCACCTAGCAGAGGCTGATACAGGAGTTCAGGAGAGGCAGCCAGTCTGGGAGATTATTAGCAGCATCGTAGGGTGGCACATTTGGACCTCGCGTTGCGCACAGATCCTCGGTGGCACCTCCTTATCGACTGCCCAGATCATGACTGATATTTGGAGCGAGATTATTCATACCCTCAGAGGCCAGTGGGACCAGATTCAAGGAGACTCCCGGGCTGGTCGGGAGAAGCGGAGATGCTTCCTTCGGGCTTGGGACACACAGGGCCTCTTCTTCGAGCAGACTTCGCAGGGCCTTCGGTGGCGCTACTCACCACCCCGATGGTTGTTCATTCACACTCGCCTTATCCCTCCGTGAGAGAGTGATTTATTTTTTGTTACCTTTTAGGGCTGTGTCCGATTTGTGAACGCAGCCCGTCAGCTACAAGCTGACCTTTTGTATCTTGCTCTCGAAGTAATATAATTAGCACTGTTTTTTCGAAAAAAAAAATGCTATAACTTGATATAGTCTAAGTTCTTGGTACTACTATAATAGTGCTCTAATATTGATCACTTAGTGCTTGTTAGTGCACTATTAGTATTGGTTAGAGCTACACTAGGACTTCTCAAGGGTTCAAGTACATGTTAGTCCTCTAATAGTGTTCTAATAGTGTTCTAATAGTGTTCTCCAAGGCTATGCTAGAGCCACACTAGAACTTCTCGAGAGTTCAAGTACATGTTAGTCCTCTAATAGTGCTATAATAGTATTGTAATAGTGTGCTCTAGGGCTATCCCAAAACTTGATATAGTCTTAGAGCTTGGTAATACTGTAATAGTGCTCTAATAGTGCTTGTTAGTGCACAATTAGTGCTGGTCAAAGCTAAGCTAGAACTTCTTAAGAGTTCTAGTACATGTTATTCCTCTAATAATGGTCTACTAGTGCTACAATATTGCTTGTCAGTGTAGTAACACTGCAAGTCCATGGTGTGTTGGGACTTGTTATGTGCTTCAATGGTGCAGGTCAAAGATGTGCCACTACTATAATAAATACTTAAGTGCTATGCTAGAGCTCTAAACAATGGCCAAGGTAGTGTTGGTGAAAACTTACCTCCAAAGTTGATTGAAGCATGTAGTTTTGTGTCCTCATGTGGTGGTCAATGTGCGCCTACCACCAATGACAGTGCAACATCAATTATTCATTGTCCACAACCTGGATGCACGTACTCTTACTCGATGGTGCATAACTATGCGAAGAAAAATAGATGGTATGGGTGTTTGCATGGTAGCATGCAAACACCTTGTACCTCATCATCATGGCCAAGGCCGTACCCAGCATAAGGACCATAAACTATCAAAGGGATTAGAATCCTAGTGGCTTCCTGCTAGCATGGCACAGGAGGCTGCATAGTTGTAGAGGCTTTGCTCCACACATGTTGGATCATCTTCCGAGCAAACTTTACATGCACCTCACATTCCTTCAGATCCACTTCCCGTCAGTGTCGGGGTAAAGGCCAATGGCCCAGTCTATACCCCTTTGTACCATACATATATAATAAGAGCTTACCTTGATCTGGGTGAGTTAGCACCCACAATTTCGGTGTTCTCTCTTTCTTTGTTGCTCTCCGATAAGACCTCCTCTCCATCAACTGGTATCAGAGCTTGGTTGAGTGAAGCCAACAAGGAGACTGTAGCATTGCAGTGTTGCTATGCCAAGAGCCTGAACTTGTTGTGTGGAGTCTTCTACTGCCTGTGGGCTGCCCCTGGGAGCTATATTTTGACATACACTAGCTCGTTTTTACTGTTTCAACATTATATATCAAGTTGCCTCGACTATTCCAACAATCTATTGCCTTGTTTGAGCGAGGGAGAAGGAATATTATCCATCTATGATAAAAAACGACCTGCTGCTCTGTAATTCCAGCCATTGGAAGTTGCTTTTTTTGGGGCCCGAAAGCAAAAATGTCTTTTGGCTGTGGCGGACTCCAGTTGAACAAAGGCGGCAAGTACATTCAGATTTCAGTTGGGTTTATTCTTTCAAGTTGATGCATATTAAGCCAAAGGTTGGGTGAAAGTGATTGCTTACAATTGATGCATTTTGAGCCTTTGTTTAGCTGAAAAAGTGAGCATAAGTGAGCAGTGTTTTTATGAAGCTGTCTTGTATCCCAGGAAGGGATTATTTTTGTGAGTGCAATACTTTTCCCACTAAGGGAATTTTTTGGACAACAATTTTCAGAATTGTTGGGCTATTTCATTGGAGTTTATTCCTCAAATGCTTCAGGAAAAGTTGGTGATTGGCAGTTTGCAGTCTTGTGATAGCAGTGAAAAGTGAGCAGGTGGCTGTTTTCAGAAGTGAATATCAGAGAATCCATGAGGAATTGTCTTCTGAGTTGAACTAAGAAGTTTTAGTTTTTTGGACAATCTACAATATTGTTTTTGAAAACGTTTCAATTCAAGATCTAGAGAAAAAGTTATGATGCCCGATATGCCCATGATTTACAGTTTTGACAATTTATGACAGCAGCTAGAAAAAGTGAGTAGGGGCCTACATTTAGCAATAAATATCAAAAAATCCATAATGAATTTGGACTTGTAGTAAACTAAAAGTTTGTAGATCTATTGATTCTCTACAACTTTGGTGTTTACAGCAAAGGCAACCGAGTTACGATTGGGAAGATATTGACAGTTCAAAATAGGCCAAAATTGTTGCAGACTGTTATTATAGCAGTAAAAGTTTGCAAGTGGTGGCTTCCAATAGCAAATATAAGGAAATATGTAAGGATTTTGGACTTGCTGTAAACTGAGAAATTGTAGAGTTTTCTACAAGCTACATTTCTTCTGTTTACACTTTTTGCATCAGAGCTACAGTGCAAAAGCTATTGGCTAGTTTTGGGATGCCCTGAGGTCACTTATAGCAGAAAATGTATTTGTGACAGTGACAGTGTGGCTATTGTAATTGCAGTTGATATTTTTGGGCTTGAGTTTGGTACATTGGTGCAGTGTATCTTGGTTGTTTTGTCATCCATTGTGATGGCTTCGGCATTAGAGAATGCATTGTTTAACATTGAGAAGTTGGATGGCACAAACTTCTCCTATTGGAAGGAGCAAATCTACAATGTTCTGGTGCAGAAGAAGCAAGTAAAGCCTATAAAACACAAAGGCATAAAGCCAGAGGATTGGAAAGATGATGAAGAGTGGAAGGAATTGGATGAGCTTGCACACTCCACGATCATGCTCACACTTTCAAAATCGGTGTATTTCAATGTGAAAGATATTGGTGGTGCCTATGGTGTGTGGACAAAGTTGCATGATCTTTATGAGAAGCAGAGTGTCGCTTGTCAAGTGTATTGGCTGAAGAAACTCATAGATCTTTGCATGGAAGAAGGGACTTCAATGTCTAGCCATTTAAATGAGTTTAACATGAATTTCAGTCAACTTTCAGCTTAGAAAATTGCCTTTGATGACTCAGTTAAGGCAATGTTCTTATTGGTCACCCTTCCTGAAAGTTGGGACACTTTTAGGATTGCTATAAGCAATTCAGCCCATGCTGGAGGCCTGACAAGCAGTGATGTTGAGAGTAGCCTTCTCACTGAGGAGGTAAATAGAAAGAACAATGCTGGAACTAAAAGTTCAAGTGCTCTCAATGTGAGAGGGAGGTCATATTCCAGGGGGAAATACCATGATAGAAATACGAGCAAGTCTAGAAGCAAATCTAGAGGAAAATCCCATGCCAAAAAGGATTTGGAATGCTTCTAGTGTGGGAAGAAAGGCCATTTCAAAAAGGATTGCTACAAATGGAAGAACGATAAAGGCAAAGGCAAAAGCTAATGTGCAGCCCAAGAAGGAAGACAAATCCACGGTCAATATAGAGTTAGTGAATGCCATAAGTAACAATAGTGATGAGGGTGACATTCTTTATGCCTCTATGTTTGAGCATGCTTTTCTTGTGACTAGTGATGATGCATTGTCACATAATTGGATACTAGACTCAGGAGCATCTTTCCATGTCACTCCATGTAGGGAGTGGTTTACCATTTATGATGTAGGAAGGAAAGGAACTGTGAGACTTGGAAATGATTATCCATGTGACATTGTTGGAGTGGGACATATCCACTTGTCTCTTCCTAATGGTTCTACATTTGTACTCAAGAATGTTAGGCATGTTCCAAATCTGAAAAGGAGCTTGATAAGTATGGGACAACTTGATGATGATGGCTATCATGTGTTTTTTGGCAACAATACATGGAAAATTAGCAAAGGGTCACTTGTGATTGCTAGAGGTTCCAAGCATGGAACGTTGTACTCAATGCATGTGTCAGGCATAAGAGATAATATAATCAATGTGACCGAGTAGCCATCCGTCTCTTTGTGACATCATCGGTTGGGACACATGAGCATGATAGGAATGAAGATACTTTCTGGTTTGCAGTATGTTCTCGTGTTTAATTTTTTAGATTTTAGCATGTGTGGGCATTGCATGTATAAGAAGCAAACACGGTCTTTACATAAAAAATCTTTGGGCAAGAAGAGGCTTGAACCATTGGAGTTGGTTCACAGTGATGTGTATGGACCTATGCCTACTGTCTCATTGGGTGGTGCTTCTTACTTTGCTACTTTCATTGATGATGTTACACGGAATGTGTGGGTCTATCCTCTTTGGAAGAAGAGTGATGTCTTTGATGCATTTCAAAAGTTCTTAGCATTTGCAGAAAATCAGTCAGGCAAGAAGCTCAAATGCTTGCGCACTGATAATGGAGGAGAGTATACCTCTCATGCATTTAAGAATTTTGTGAGCTACGTGGCATCAAGTAGGAGTTGACTACCCCTGAGAATCCTTCTTAGAATGAGGTTGCTGAGAAGATGAATAGAACTATTAAGAAAGGAATATAAGCATGCTTTCTAATGCCGGTCTACCTCATGGCTTTTGGGATGAGTCTATCAAGACAGCAGTACATCTTATCAATAGATCACCTAGCAAGGCACTAGATGGAAAAGTGCCATAAGAGGTTTGGTCAGGAAAGCCACCATTTTATGGGCATCTTCGTGTATTTGGCTGTGAAGATTATGTTCATATCCCTAAAGAAAAATGCAGCAAGCTTGATCCAAAGTCAAGGAAGTGCATTTTTCTTGGATATGGTGATCACATGATGTAGGGCATGGATAGCCCATAGATCGTGAGGTGGAGAGCCACATCTAGGTGGACAACCTCAGGTTATGCAAGAAAATCAGTTGGGATAGCAAGATGCTCATGGTGAGCAAGTGTTGAGACGTTCCACTAGAGTCTCATGACCTCCACAGAGATATGCTCCATCTCTAGATTATGTCATGTTGAAAAATTGTGGGGAGCCTTCATGCTTTGAGGATGCTATGTCTAGGAATGACAAGCATAAGTGGGATAAGGCTATGCAGTTAGAGATGGATTCTTTGATGAAGAATGCTACTTGGGATTTGGTTCATTTGCCCAAAGGAAAGCATGCATTGCCATGCAAATGGGTTTACAAGGTGAAGATGTCTTCAGCAGATGCATTGCCCAAGTAGAAGGCAAGGTTGGTAGCCAAGGGTTTTAAGCAGGAGAAGGGTATTGACTTTGATGAGATCTTTTCCCCAGTGATGAAGATGACTATCCTTTGTATAGTGCTTGCATTGGTTGCCAAAGAGGACATGGAGCTTGTTTAAATGGATGTAAAAATAGCTTTTCTACATGGAGATCTTCATGAGAACATTTGTATGTAGCAACCAGAGGGGTTTGTTGTGCAGGGCAAAGAACGGATGGTATGCAAGCTTCAAAAAAGTCTTTATGGGCTGAAGCAGGCTCCTAGGGAGTGGTACCATAAGTTTGATGCATTTATACGATCCCAAGGCTATACACAGAGTGAGATAGATCATTACCTCTACACAAAGAAGGCATCAGATGGTAGCCTTCTTATTTTGATTTTATATGTTGATGACATGCTTATTGCTGGGAAATCTACTTTGGATGTGGATGCCTTGAAGAAAAGGTTGCCTGAGACCTTTGACATGAAGGATTTGGGTGATGCCAGTCACATACTTGGCATGAGGATTGTTTAGGATAGGAACAAGAAACTCCTTCATTTGTCATAGAAAGAGTACATTAGCAAGGTACTTGAGCTTTTCAATATGGAGAGGCGGAAGTCCATAAGTACTCTGTTGCCTCCATATGTGAAACTCATCCAAGTGGATAGCCCTAAGTCAGATGAGGAGTGGGCTGAAATGGCAAAGATACCTTATGCATCCGGAGTAGGAAGCTTGATGTATGCCATGGTTGCTACACATCTAGATATTGCTTTTACAGTGGGAGCTATTAGCTGATATATGGCAAATCCTGACAAGAAGCATTGGGAGGCAGTGAAGGGTATCATGAGATACTTGAATGGTACAAAGAACATGTGCATTTTCTTTGGGAGGAAGGACACATCTGTTGTTGGATATGCATATGCTGATTTTGCAGGGAATGTAGACACCAAGAGGTCTAGTATAGGATATGTTTTCTCATTCACTGGAGGTGCAGTTTCATGGGTCTCTTGTTTGCAACCATGTACAGCTTTGTCTACCACTGAGGCAGAGTATATTGCAGCCACTGAGGCATGCAAGGAAGCTATATAGCTTACTCGTCTAGTGGGAGACTTGAGCATTGTAGGAGAGGTTCCAGTTTTGCACTGTGATAGTTAGAGTGCCATCCAGTTGGCATGGAATCTTGTCTTCCATGCAAAGACAAAGCATATTGATGTGAAGTATCACTTCATCAAAGAGGTGATTGAGGACAAGCGCATCCAGCTTGTCAAGGTTCACACAAATGAGAACCCTACAGGTCTTCTTACAAAGAGTCTTTCCTCAGAGCGGTTTGCACATTGCACGTATTGATGGGTGTTGGATGACATTAGAATGCCCATCTTCTCCCTTAAAGGCACATTGGCCTTTAAGTGGGAGGTTGTTGGGGTAAAGGCCAATGGCCCAATCTATACCCCTTTGTACCATACATACATAATAAGTGCTTACCTTGATCTGGGTGAGTTAGCACCCACAATTTCAGTGTTCTCCCTTTCTTTGTTGCTCTTCGATAAGACCTCCTCTCCATCAATTGGCACGCTTCTTCCTGTAAACACATGAATAACTAAAAACCCATCTCTTAGGTGTTTGAAAAATCAAAGTCTTGCAAGCACCAAAGTTTGCACAGGTGAGACCAACATACTTATGTAGAATCCACGTCAGCTTGGACATTGCCAAAGCTATCAACCTCCATGTAGGCAAGCATGGATTTCAAAGTTTCTATTCTAATATGCAGATACTATTTTTTTGTTTTCACTGCAGTCTCATATGCCTCCATGGCATTGGCCATACCATTCTTTACCTTTTGGGCTACTGAGCTAATGCCTTGAGTTTCATGTAGCTAGCATTTTGCCTTCTCAAGAGACTCCACGGCCTTTTTGTATTCCTCCCTTGCCACAACTAGCATCTTTTCTTTGTCTTGCAACAATACCAATGCAGATTTGAAATTCTCTGACCTGGCATCTTTTGCGCCTGGGGTTGGCCACCCTTGGTTGCTCCCATCGAAACAAACACTTTTGCCAACAAAAGCTTGGGAAGCCAAAGGAGTTCCAAATTTCCTCTTACTATAGTCCTTCTTGTTCCTGTTTAGTTACTTGTCGAACTTTTGCTAGAGCTTGTCTTGATGTTGGACCAGGGAGATTATGCTCTCAGCAAAATCTGCCCAAGCAATGAACCCTGTGTTTGTATGACCATCCTATCCATACTCATAAGCAAATCCTCTTGCAAACGAGAGGGATAACTCCAGGTTGATCGGAGGTTCTTGATAGACCTTCAAATGAAATTCCATAAGTTGGGAGTACACCTCGGGCTTGACTAACTGGCACTTTATTTTTTCTTTCCCCTGCCGAAGGTGGGAAAAAACAATCAACCAGAACTTTTTTGGAACATCAAGTTCTGTGAGTTGGAGTGGGTTCAGGCCCACCAAGCTCAGGCCATACTCTATGTGGAATTCCTCCTTGGTCTTGCAAAACACCTTCTGGCATGGAGTGTTAATGTGGGGTGCTTTAAACCTTGACATTGCCCCAAAAAGTGAACTAAATACTGATACTGCAAATTTAAAATACAGACATAGTTAGACAAACATCTGATATGGACTACAAAAAAGGAAAGAGATATACTATTAAAGGCACAATTAAAATAGATATAGATTGTGTTAAAATAGTTAAAGCCGTAAAGCTAATTTGTTGCTGCATGACATTCGACAAGCCAATAGCTATGCTAAAGAAGATTCGAAAAGGCAAGACACAGCAACTTCATCACCAACCAAGCTCTTTTATGAAGTCTTTATCTAATAGCGTCCAGTCTTTGCAGCTCATTTTATGCATGCGCAAGCTGAACATGCATTTGCATTGATGGATTCTCTTCCTCTCGTCATTATAGAGGCCCTCTCCATTAGTTTCACAATGGAGGGCTCCGAGATCATTTAAAAGAAACAACAGTCCTACATTTCGAAGCTGGATGCTACAAACAAGGAGCTCGTTTTTACAAAAAGAACAGTCCTACATTTGGAGGAGCTCATTTTTACAGAAAGAATAGTCCTACGTTTGGAAGCTTCACAATCGATGGCAACTTCAAGATAAGCAAGGAGCTTGTTTCAAAAAAAGAACAGTCTTGGAGCTATGTCATCTCACTTGTTCCACCTGGTCGAGCAAGAAGGATGTTGCTAGGTTTCGCTTGCAGCTTGCTGGAGCTCACGACAGCAATAGAAGAAGCAAACTTTAGCAGAAGGAAGAAGAAGACTGAGAAGGAAGCTTTGCATGTGGCTTGGTTCACACAGAACTTTCATTTCATCTATGGGTGTGTGTGAGAGATGGAATCTACAGTCAGTGTAGTGCATGTTGCCAAAATCATAACAATCTATTACATTGAGTTAGTTGGTAAAGGCTTTCACTCATCCGTGATTCAGTTACATGCTTTTAAAAAAATTGTTCACCCCTCTACTTGTTGCTAGTATATTACTATTGGGGCACCACTATTTTGCACATGCAAGTGTACCACCTTACCATGCACCCACTTGAATGCCAATATCTCGAAGCTATTCTTATGGAGAAACATTATACAAGGAGGGGATGCTGAGCAAGGTGAGGTGGATGCGGGGAGGAATGAAGGGGAGGGAGGTCAGGTAGAAGGACACACTTTGATTGTATCACAGATGGAGATTTGAGTCAGCCAATTGCTTGTACATAACGTGTAGGCTTTGTTCTGCAATGTAATGCTCATTCTTAGATGAGAATGGTCAATGCTGGAGGCATGTCCAGAATTGCACGATGGGTCATGGAGTAAGGCCAGGGATAGAGGCATGCCTAGAATTGCAGGATGGATCATGGAGTAAGGCCACGTTGATGGCAAAGACAAAGGGTACTCAAGATTGGTGGCATGCAAGGAGGAATTGAAGGGCAACATTGCTCATTGCAAAACTTTTCTTGTGGCAACAAAACTCTGGCGACGACATGTGGAACAACCAAAAATTGATTTGCTACTGTGATTCTTCTTCTAGTCTTTGACAAAATAATAGTTTTTCGTCTCTTTTTCGTCCAACTCACACTTCCTTCCTCATACCTCTCATGATCTTTCAAGCTTCTGTTTTGTTATCGCCATAGCCTCGCCTTCCTCCCCAATTATTACAAGCTGCATTCCTAAATGTCTCTCGCCCTCATCCACCAAGCTCTGTTCCTACCTATGATAGCCATCGCCTCCTACCTAGAATGGCTTGGTGAGCGAGACTATGTCTTTATGGCTTTGTTATGAGGTTCCATTTTAATCATTCTCCCAATAGAAAGCTCGTGCAAATTCTTTGAACTATGATCTGGTCTTTCCTTCCATAAAACCCCATGAATGCCTACCAATCATAATTGTGTGGAGTTTATTAACAAAAGAAAGGGATGCATCATTCATGAGTAGACATTTCTTTATATCACCATTTGAAAAGATGTAGACTTTTCATAACTCGAGCTTTGAAGATAGAGTCTATAACACTATTCTATTCCTCTGTTGCATCTCTCCTCCTTTGATATTGGCATGGGCAGGTGGACATACACTTGTTTGGTCAAATGCATGCAAAAGGCATCAAGCCAAACAAGGTAACCTTCATTTGCATTTTTTATGCTTGTGCCAACATGACATGCTTAGAAGCTGTGTGGGAGATTCATGTTACTATAGTCAAGAATGGATGGGAGTTGGATGTTGTTGTGGCAATCGCCCTTGAAAATGCATGTGGCAAGTGTAGGAGTCAAGGTGATTCAAGAAAAAATCTGATTGAGATCGCTTAGGTATCACCAAAGTGTCCAACTAGTGGATCAAATGCTTGCAATAGTGTCTCTGTTGGTTAGTTTTGTAAGCCCATAAAGAGCAACTTTTGGCCATTGTGATGCTTTTGCATAATTTTTTGGTGCTGCTATATAATGCAAGAATTTCATCGTCTAAGAAATTCTAGCTTTAAAGTGTAATAGGCTTCTTAAAGATTTTTTTGCACCATTTTAAATTTTTCTTTAGAATTTCATGATTATTACTATTACATAGAATCCCTTGAGTTACATGATTTATTAACTAACATTGGTTATTAAACAAAAGTTTTTCCTTCCCTTTTACGTAGGATCTCCTAATAAGAAGCTTGGATCCCCTAATACAATTGGTGCTCCCCTATTCCCATTGGTGTTCAGATTGATGTCTTCGGGTTAACAAAAATCCAAACTAGAACTAGTTTCCATGAAACCTCATCCAATTTCTCATATTGAGCATATGAACAACACCAACTATGAAACTAACAAATTCATTTAGATGTGTATTTGCATCTTTGTATGTGTGAGAGATAGAAGCATATAGAAAAAGGAATCCAATCAATGATATATTATGTGATGTTGATTTGAATGTGCTTAATGTCTTGTCCTTCCCATGTAGGTATTTAGTGTCGAACAACACCATTATCAACAATAGGAGTGCATGACCGGTTCTCCTTTTCATGTCTTCATTACATAAATTTGAACATAGAGCTAGAAGTAGAACTAGAAACAAAATCTAACGAGAGAGGGGCACGCTCTTTCATATTACAAATAATTAGAGAGGAAGTGTGCCATTTCTCCCTATACATCACGTATGGATTTTTATGTGTCATCCTTGCAATTTCATCAGATGTCTTTGAGAGACTTTTTAAGACTTTCTTATTTCCAAACATTTTTCAAAGGAGAGAAATCACATTCAAACTTAGCTATTGAAAGTACACTACTAATATATTTTGATATTGATTTGTAGGCATCTCATTGACATTCAAAACAAGTAAGCAACATAGGGAGATGCACATTAGGGGAGAATTAGGCTCTCAAAAGGGCCTCATAAGGAATGGATTAGTCCTAATGAAAGGGCCAAGGTAGGTCCCAAAAAGTCCTAACCCTACCTCACCTAGGTGGGTTAAGCCCATAAGTGACCCCACCTCTTACACCTCTTACACAACTCTTACTCCTAGGTGGGAACCAAAAAATTCAAAATTCAAAAATTCAAATTTTGAATTCCCTCCCTCCTTCTCTCTCCTCCCTCCCTCCCTCCCCCTCCTCCCTCCCCCTCCCTCACTCCCCCTCCTCACTCCCTCCTCCCCCTCCCTCCTCCTCCCCCTCCCTCCCTCCCTCCTTCCCCTCCCCTCCCCTCCCCTCCCCCTCCTCACTCCCTCCTCCCCCTCCCTCCCTCCCTCCTCCACGCCTGCTCCTTCTTCCATCCCCCTCCCTCCCTCCCCCATGCCTGCTCCTCCTGCCCTCCCCCTCCCTCCTCCTCCACTGCTGTTCCTCCTCCCCCTCCGTCTTGCTCCTCCCTCCTCCCTCCTTCCTCCTCCATGCCTACTCCTTCTGCCCTCCCCCTCCCTCCCTCCCCCATGCCTGCTCCTCTTGCCCTCCCCCTCCCTCCTCCTCCACTGTTGTTCCTCCTCCCCCCTCCCTCTTGCTCCTCCCTCCTTTCTCCTCCACGCCTACTCCTCCTCACCCTCCACACCTATTGGTCTACCCCCCTTTTCTCCTCTTCAACTACTAGTCCTCCTTCCCCCATCCCTCCTCCTCCTCGCCCTCCCTCTTCTTGCATGCTGCTCCTTCAAGCCTGCATCTCCACACCTCCTTCTCTACACTCCTTTAGTCATGGCACCATTTGAGGATGTCTCCAACAAGTACCAGGTTCACTTAGAGTTGGAGGTTGAATATGCAAACACATGTAGTCTAGGATTGAGGGGAGATTCCAAAATCCACAGTCTTCATTCACAAGGAAAGAAGCATCTCAACCTTTGGGTAGAAGGATCCTTGTATCCTTTAGATCCTGCCAACCAAAAGAGCCCTCCTTTCCATACAATGCATGAGCTAGTTCGGTTTATTGGAAATGGACATGTGGGGTTGCTTGGTTATTGCAATCGGTTAAACAATGCTCAGTAAATGGCTATGCAAGCAAGCGAGATGCATAGAGACCAAGCAGAGATGCTAGAACATTTAGGAAATAGCACCATTGTTGTAATGCATAACTCTATGCAGGATCTTCAAAGGGAGAACTAGGATCTTTATGATAAATCCAAAGCATTGGACTTGGAGCGAAATGCATTGGACTTGGACCGACATAAATTAGAAGAGTCACTTTGTAAGCTAGCTGAGTCCAAAAAAGGCTTGGAAAGATCTATATACAATCAAGTACGATGAGCCGTAGAGAAGGAACGAGAGAAGGCAGAAGAACAAGTGCAAAAGATGAAAGAAATACCTTTGGGATTGAAGGAGAGGAAAAGAAGGTACTTACATAACATGGATGCATTGGCACCCACTGGTGGTGCTAGAAAGAGGAGAGTCCAGGCTACAAGGTTGGTTATCAAATGTTCCAATGAGATTACACTCTTTTGTGCTACACTATTTGTGACTAAGTTTTTATTGTGTTCTTTTTTAGGAACTTCATGGAAGATGTGATGGGAAGAACAGATGGGGATGATATTGATTGTTCATATGCTCTAGCTAGTTTTTTGAAGTCAAGCGATGTCATTGGGATACTAAGGAACCCAAGACACAAGTGCCTACATGTGCAAGTTGTTGAGGAGGTGATGAAGGACTTCAAGGATATTGTGGATGCAAAGGAGATGCTTGCAGCTTGTGATATTGTCGATGTAAGTCGTGAAGCTTACACATTTGTTTTCAAAATTTTCAAGTCTACTATTTTGGGAAAGTATAAGAAGTCTACAGTGCCCCTACCCACACCTTGGTTTGTGAGATGTGCATGGTGACAAACAAACCAATGTGCAAGAGAAATGCTTGGAGGGTACCATTGCGTAAGAGGCACAATGACTTGGAAGAGTAAAAAGAAATCTGGCTTGCAAACTTTTGAGATGAATGCTTTCAACAATGTCTACTTAGATGTTGAGAAACTGCAACAAGCAATGGTCAAATTCTATGGCATGAGAGAAGATGATAAGAGGAAATCCATTATAGCATTGCACTTTACTTTATTCATTTCCTGTATCATGTTTATCCTAACGATTTTTCTCTTTTGTTGTACAGATTACAATGGAAAGCTCATATTTGTCATCAAAATGGATGAAGCTCAATTGGTGAAAGAACACAAGTTAGAGAGAATCAGCATCTGCATTATGAATAAAGCCTTAGCCTTTGTTCAAGGGGATGAAGAAGTAGAGCAAGATTTCTCAATGTAATCAGTGAAAGATATATGGTGACTTGTAGCATTTGAGACTCTAAAAGAGTGCCATGAGACATTGAAATGGGTTCTAGATAGAATAGGAATCCCATCGACCATTCGAAGACAAGAGGAAGGGCAAACATTAACAGTCAATGGCCATGGAACCTTTCAAGTTGAATGGCATCTTGCTAGTGATTTAAAAACCCTCAAGTGCTTGCATGGTTGTGATACAGGGGCATAAACCAAGATAACCTTGCCCATTTGGATCCAAATCTAAACTTCATGGCCATGCCCACATCCTTTGCAATCTTGTCCTTGTACGATTGCAATGTCCTCGAGTCCACATTGCTGCAATCTATGTCTTGAAGTTGTGGTGGTGCAATGGTTTGCAGATGGCCATAGCTTGATGATGTCGTTGGAGTGATGTATGTTGCATTATACCAATACACATTCTTCATTCGCAAGGAGGCCAACTTCTCCCCAGCATGCATTTGCTTACTTAAATCCTCATGAATTGCAGTGAACTTGCCTATGAATGATTCAACTGGTTCCCACTCCTCGAGGTCCGAAGGGAAGACAACTGCCACCATGAATAAGAGCTCTTAGAAACCAAACACAAAATTTCCAAATGGACTCATTACACTTACAGGTGAAAAAGGTACATAGATAGAAAGGCTCACAGTGTGATGGTATCCTAGATTGATTGAATGATGGAGGAAGCCGCATATCTTTTCCCATGTACATGTTGCACTTTTGCAAGCCATCCTTTCTTCCCAAACTTGAACTTCAAGATGCGCCCCTTCCACTCATGCAATATGTCACCTCTCTTGCTCTTGGGAAGCTTATGTGGACCTTTGGCTGATTCTTTCATCACTATCCAGTCATTTAAGCTATAGGTGCAAGGGATCCACTCATCCAATGCATTCTGGTGTTGTGGAAGACACAAGAGGTCACAACATTGTGTGGTCTTGTAGCCTTTCTCCTCACCATGCTTGCGGAGGTTGCAATAGCAAGAATGGGACTCCTACACAAGGCCATGCAGCTCCAACAGAGGCACAAAAGAGGGAGAAGGAGAGGGACAAAGCAGCAGTAATAGAGGCATAGGAGAGGGACAGAGCAGTAGTAGCAGAGGCATAGGAGAGGGACAGTGCAAAAACAATAGAGGCACAGGAGAGGGAGAAGAAGAGGGACAGAGCAGCTCCAACAGAGGCACAGGAGAGGGAGAGGGGAGAGAGAGAGAGAGGAGTTACAGCAAGCAGGCCAGAGTAGGAGGGAGCAGAGAAAGAGGGGGGAGAGGAAAAATGCGTGGGATTTGGTTCAAATCTAAGTGATTTGCAGGCTGGACTAGAACAGTGGGGGGCAGAGTTCCTAGAAAGAGGGAGGGGAGAAGAAAAATTCGTCACAAGGGCCCTACCATCCCATTGAAGGCAGTTTTGGGCTCATGTGGGGGAGGTGCACTTGTTAGGAGGGTCAAAGATGGGTTAAGAGGGGGGGGATGGTTTGGGTGGTCCCTAGTGTAAGGGGAGCAACCAATAGGGGCTCTCTGCAGGCCTACTACCCACCCTCCACCTCAACATACCATTGCCCCACACCTTCTAGTACTCTCATTGGTACACCTCAAATCACTCTCTAATCCCTTGAAATTAGGAAACACTAATTGGAGGCCCTTTGAGACCCCAATTCTCCCCTAACGTACATTAGAAATGAATGATCAAATAACCATGTAAGTTATTATACACCCACAACATCACAAAGCAATGCATTTCATCAATTTGAAATTTATCATGAATTAATTTAGTTTAACTTCAACATACCACTTTATCTACTTTAGTTACATGCACCATTCATGTTTGATAATTTGATGCAAAAAAATAAAGGAATCAAAAGAGAAAAAAAGAAATTGCCAGAAAAGCTTTCAAATGAGTGCAAGCCATCACAAAAATCTACCTTGATCCATCAACATCATCATGGATTCACATTGACTAGCTATATAAAGAATGGACCGAAAGATATAGCTCCATGTTTCGGCAAATGCAATATTGTGCTCACTATGGTAGAGTCAAGTGCTATACAACAAAAAAGAATCCAAATAAAATTCCTACAACAAGCATCCCCCTCCCCCCACCATTATCCCTAGGAAACATCTTCCTGTCTACGTACATACAAAGTGTAGACTAGAAATAGAGAGCGGTTTTGTTGCACAACATGTCAAAATAGTAGTGTATGGAAGAAATATATAGTTAGCGGCAAGCCAAAGTACCCAAGGAAACTACTTAAAGTGTATCCATTTCACACGCAACTATTAAGCATCATCAACATCTTGATATACGTGAAGACAATAGCACATGCCATTGCAAATGGCATTTTTGATATTCTAGATATCCCACTGATATGTTGGGATCCAAGTTGGCCACATTGCATTAATTAAAACAAGCTTTATGAATCTGTGGAAGATATACTCATATTCAATATAAGAAGACACAATGCGGTAATCCAATGGTGCCTCATAATGTTTGAGCATCGGCAGCACAAGTTAGGGCTATATATTATCAGCTGACACTACAACGTTCATCATCTCATGACACTCCATAGATATCCCATTCGACTTGATGGTGACTCTAGAAACATAGAATTCGTACTCTATCTTAGAGAACACGATCCCTGGCATGGTGATACATGTGCAATACTAGAAAGGAGACACACAATATATAGCACAGTGTTCCTCAAGACTTAGGCTTGGCCATTGATCACCCCCCCACATTCTACGCAGATGGCCCCCATCAGTAAGCTCCACTTGTGGTAACCTATCAGTGGAGATCATACTATTCCCATTCCTTTTTCCATTTGGACATGGTACATATGATGGGTGCATCTGGTTCACCGACTACCTCAAGATGCAGATCGGGACACTTTATCTACTTGAGTTACATGCACCATTGACATCTGATAATATGATGCAAAAAAAATAAAGGAATAAAAAGAGTAAAAAAGAAGTCACAAGGAAGTCCTCCAAATGAGCACGAGCCATCAAAAAAATTTGCCTCGATCCATCAACATCATCACAGATTCACATTGATCAACTATACGAAGAATAAACTGAAAGATATATCTCCATGCTTTGGCAAATGCAACATTGTGCTCATTATGGTAGAGTTGACTACTACATAACAAACAAGCAGCTACATGAAATCCCTACAAGAAACATCCCCCCACCATTATCCGTAGGAAACATCTTTTTGTCTATGTACATACAGATTACAATTGGATATAGAGTGGTTTTGTTGCACAGCTTCTCACAACAATAGTATGTTGTCTCTATGCCAACATGGACTTAGGTAGCACAGAATGTGTGGGTAGAGTATCAGCAAAGCTCCACTTGTAGTTGCATAAGGCTAGGAATAATCCCTCTTAGAAATCCAACTTACATGTTCTACATGCAAGTTCTACATACAATTCCTACATGCAGTTTCTACATGCAACTCTTACATGCTTGTTCTACATGCAAGTTCTACATGCATTTCCTACATGCAATCCCTACATGCATGTTCTACATGCGAGTTCTATATGCAACTCCTAGTACCTACATGCAACATGCAACTCCTACATGCAACTTCTAGATGAAAGTTCTACATGTAGAGAGAGAATGTCTTACAATTCCTACATGTAGATAGAGAAGCTCTCCAACTTGTATAAATAACCCATAATGGATGAAGCCCACACTCTTTGGGGCATTGTGTTGAGTTCTACTTTGGTATTCCAAGCAATTGTCTCCGATTGCCCATGATTCCTTGCACTCCATGTCCAAAAGCATGTCCTAACCTTGCAACTCCTCCTCCCCTCTCCTCTAACCTTGCAACGCATCCTCTCCCTCCCTTTCCTCCTCCCTCCTCCTTCTCCCTCCTCCACCCTCCACTCCCTCCTCCTCCTCCTCCATCCTCCTCCCTCCTCCTCCTCCCTTCTCCACCCTCTCCTCCCTCCTCCTCCTTCTCCCTTCTCCTCCCTCCTCCTCCTTCCTCCTCCTCCATTCTCCACCCTCTCCTTCTCCCTTCTCCTCTTACACTTGCTTCCTCTTCCACTCCTATGCTCCCCCTAAACCCTTAGTCCCTCAGCCTTTGACCATATGTACATCTTTGTACATATAGGTAGCATCAATCGATTTCAACCTAGGGCTCAAAAGTGCTGCCTGATTCCTAGCTGCCCTATGAAATCCCAGCAACAACAAAAGGCGCATATAGCTAGTCCCTACCTAGTTACTAGGTCAGGTGCACTCACATGCTTTTGCTTAGACACATAGTCAATTGCATGAATAATTGTTCAACACACTTTCATTCCACACTCTCAAAGCATGTGTAAAAATAAGATCTCTCGCAATACACACACAAATGTCATACGTGCATGCCAACTAATCTAATGATCAATAGTACACCATATGAGCATGGATGTAGGTTTAGAGACAATGCCATGACTAAAGAGGATGTGAAGAAAGAGCCCACCGCCTCACGAGAGCCCCTTTAGAGTTCGCAACCATCTATCTCCTCTCAACCATGGTGACCACATGCATTTGTGGTTCAAAGCAATAGCTCTGATGAGGCTTCTATGCATGACATGGAAACACAAGAAGTACAAATGCCACCCCAATCACCACTGGCTTACACAACCATTGACGGGGCCCAGTCCTTGGAGCTTGTGTGGCCACCTACATTGACGTATGCTCTTTCCAATGCAACACATGATTTCTTAGAGTAAAGGGGTCTGGGCAGTTTGTATGAGAGCCTAAAATCCTTGGAGATAGTCCTACAATGACCACATACATTAGAGACTTTCTCCATTCTTACCACTCCAGTGTTGCATAGATTGGCAAGTACGACACCATCATTGTACATCAAAGCCAACTCAACATAATACTCGATAGTACAATGATTTAGAGGGCCTTCTTACTCCCAACTCAAGGTGAAAAATACCCTACAAGGCTTGTCGATGCTAAATTTTAAGAAATACAACCTCTCCTTGTCAAGGGCACCAAGTTCCATAGGGATGGGATATTACTTCGCACCATCATTAACCCTCAACTCAAGGAAGCAACACAATTCCTATCCACAATCCTGGGGGTTAAGTGTGGCAAGGACTGAGAGTGCTCTCAATGGAAGCAAGAACAGAAGAGGGAGAGAGAGAAACAGAGAGCCACACAAGTTTTGGTGGGTGCAGAACCACCCTAATATTCTTTTTCATTCATTTATATATGTGTTTGAGTATTGTACATAACCGGGGTAAAGGCATAGTGACCTTTAAACCCCACAACCTCCCACTTAAAGGACAATGTGCCTTTAAGGGAGAAAAACTAGTGAGCATACTATCCAATGCCCATCAATACACGACAATACTCAAACCGTTGACTAGGTAGACTCTTCGTCAGCATATCTGCAGGGTTAGCATCTGTATGAACCTTGACAAGCTCTATGCGCTTGTCCTCAAGTACCTCCCTAATGAAATTGTACTTGACCTCAATGTGTTTGGTCTTTGCATGAAAGACCGGATTCCGTGCTAGCTAAATAGCACTCATGGAATCACTATGCAATGTCGGTACACCTGTATGAATCCCCAAATCTCTCACTAGCCAATCAAGCCATATAGCCTCCTTGCAACCCTCTATGGCTGCAACATACTCAACCTCTGTGGTAGACAAAGCAACGCACTTCTGTGCACGAGACATCCATGACACTGCACCACCTGCAAAGGTGAACACATAACCAGAAGTGGATCTCCTACTATCCACATGCCCTGCATAGTCTGAATCTATGTACCCAAGTACATGCATGTCTCCTCTACCAAAGCAGATGCACATCTCCTTGGTACCCTTCATGTACCTCATCATGCACTTAACTACCTCCCAATGCCTCTTTCCTGGATTAGCCATATACCGGCTAACAACTCCCACTGCAAATGGTCTAGTAGCTATCATAGCATACATAAGACTCCCAACTCTTGATGCATAAGGAACCTTGGCCATCATGGCCCTTTCCTCATCCGATTTGGGACTATCTGTATAATCACTTTCACATATGGAGGCAATGGATTACTCACTGCCTTCCCCCCCTCCATATTGAAATGCTTCAATACTTTTGTAACATACTCTTTTTGTGAAAGCCAAAGGAGTTTCCTACTCTGATAACGCGTGATGCGCATACCAAGAATATGATCTGCAAGTCCCCAATCCTTCATATCAAAGGCCTCATTCAACTTGGCCTTTAATGCATCTAGCTCATAAGTATTCTTGCTAGCCAATAGCATAGCATCCACATATAGTGCCAAGATTAATGAAAGCATCAAACTTTTGATACCATTCTCTAGGCACTTGCTTAAGACCATAGAGACTCTTCTTTAGCTTGCAAACTAAATGCTCTTTGCCCTTTTCTTCAAAGCCTTCCGGTTGCACCATGTAAATTTCCTCGTGCAAATCCCCATGCAAGAAAGTTGTCTTGACATTCATCTGCATAAGCTCCATATCCTCTGATGCCACTTGTCCAAGCATGCATCTTAGTGTGGTCATCTTCACAACCGGAGAGAATATCTCATCAAAGTCCACACCCTTCTCTTGCTTGAACCCTTTAGCGACCAAACGGGCCTTGTACCTAGGCACATCATATCCTGTGACCTTCAATTTGTAGACCCATTTACATGGCAATGCTTTCTTTCCATGTGGCAAAGAAACCAAGCCCCAAGTATTATTCTTCATATATGAACTCATCTCTGATTGCATAGCATACTCCCACTTGTGTTGATCCTCACGCATCATAGCCTCTCTGTAGCAAGAAGGCTCCCGGCAATCAGTAAGCATCACATAGTCTACCCCTGGAACAAACCTATTAGGCGGTCTAGACACTCTAGATGATCTTCTCAAGGGCATTTCAGCTTGCTGTCCCACCTGCATATCGGCCACATTTGGCTCATCATTTCCACCAATAGATGATCCATCATCTACCCTTGATTGTATACCTGTGGGAGTACTTGGTGGTACCATTTCTTTCACATTTGGTGCATGGACAGCTTGCTGTCTATCAACATATGCAGGTGGATTCACATCCTGGAAAGTGATTCTCCTCATTTCCACATCCCTCATGGGTGTCTAATGCATCTTCTTCTCATTGAAGACTACATCATGGCTGCATATGATCTTCTTTGCTTCTGGATTCCAGAGATGATAGCCCATCTCTCCACTTTCACCATAGCCTAGAAAGATGCATTTCCTAGACTTAGGATCTAGCTTCTTTTGAAGCTCTTTTGCTACATGTGCGTATGCCTCACACCCAAATATACACAAATGAGAGTAAGAGGGCTTCTTGCCACTCCATGCCTCTTCAGGAATACCACCATCCAAACTCTTACTAGGTGATCTATTGATCACATGCACTGTAGTCTTCATTGCCTCAGCCCAAAAACCACCAGAAAGACTTGCATTGGAAAGCATGCATTGCAACCTTTCTTGAATGGTATGGTTCATCTTTTCTGCAACTGGATTTCGCTCTGGAGTACGAGGGGATGTGAGCTCCCTCTTAATCCCACGTGTATCACAGAAATGTTGAAAGTCATGAGAGAGATACTCTCCACCATTGTCAGTCCGTAGGCATTTAAGCGTTCTACCTAAATGATTCTCAACCAAGGCCAGCCATTTCCGAAATACTTGGAAACATCACTCTTTCGAGCTATAGCATAAGCCCACATTTTCCTAGTTGCATCATCAATGAATGGCACATAGTATTCAGCCTCGCCTAATGACCGTGTAGGCATGGGACCACATACGTCTGAATGCACCAAATCAAGCTTTTCAAACTCTTTCTTTCCTCTTCTTTTATGGGCTGATTTAGTCTACTTCCCATAGAGACAGTGCTTACAAAATTCAAAATCAGAGAAACTCAAATGCGGTACATAACCCAAACGGCATAAGAGTTTCATTCCATTCTGGCTCATGTGCCCCAACCTGCAATGCCACAAAGAAGTGCTTGGCTGCTCGGTTATTGCAACAACATGATCAAATACCCCTGATACATGTAAGGGATACAAAGTCCCACACTTGGCACCCCTGGCCAAAAGCATAGAGCCCTTCTGAATTTCCAACTCTGAAAGCCAAAAGTGGTGTGAAAACCAGCATCATCTAGCTGACCCACTGAAATAAGACTCTTGGTCAACTTAGGCACATGTCTCACATGTTTCAAAATAAATGCAAGCCCATTTGCAAAAGAAAACTTTATGTCACCTACTCCCACTATGTCACATGCATAGTCATTTCCAAGATGCACACAACCTGTCTTTTCACTGTCATAAGTGGAGAACCATTCCCTATGGGGAGTAACATGGAACGAAGCACCAGAATCCAAAATCCAATCCTGGGAATATGCACCATTTGAAGTGGTAAGCAACTCTGCAGACAAACTAGACATGAAGAGAATGTCATTGTCACTATCATGTGTGACTGCATTGATGTCCTCGATCTTCACTTTTCCTTTGTCCTCCCTTGGATTCTCTTCCTTTTGATTTGCACCCCAATTTGCATTCTTTTTCTTATCCTTTTGCTCTCTTTTCAGCTTGTAGCAATCCTTTTTCATATGGCCCTTCTTGCCATAGTGGTAACACTTAATGTTCCATGCCCTTGATTTGCTACAAGACTTCCCTCTTTCTTGGGACTTCCCCCTGAATTGTGATCTACATCTTTGCACATTTAAGGCTGCATCCTGCTTGTTGCCATCCATAGACTTCCATCTAATCTCCTCGGCCAACAAGCTACCCACAACATCATCAAATTTCAGTACTCCACCAGGTGCAGAGTTACTGATAGCTGTATGGAAGGTATCCCATGAGGATGGTAATGAACATAAGAAAAATATTGCCTTAGTCTTCGCATCAAAATTCATCTTCTAAGCCTGAAGGTGGCTGAAAATAATATCGAATTCATTCAAGTGAGAAGCAATGGAGACCCCTTCCTTCATCTGCAGCTCAAACAACCTCTTCATGAGGTAAACTTTATTAGAGGCAGTTTCCTTCTCATAAGTGGCACACAGTTTCTTCCACAAATCTTCTATAGTTTGCTTATTTACTACTGTGAAATAAATTGACTCTGCAAGATGAATTCTAATAGTAGATTTTGCTAATGCATCCAACTCATTCCAATCATCCTCAGACATATTTGCAGGCGTAGCTTCAATCCCTGCCAAGGGTTTAATCTGCTTCTTTTGAATAAGCACATCCCTTATTTATTCTTTCCACAAAAGTTTGTCCCATCAAACTTTTTAATGCTAAAAAACTTCTTTTTAGACATGAAAGAGGATGCCATAATGCAAATAAAGTAAAATCCCAAATGCTAGCGCTTGTAAGAGAGAATCACACCAAATACCAGGGGCACCCAAATGTGTATGCCACAATAGAGTGAAATATCACCAAAACTCAAAGCTCAAAGCATCAAAAGATGCAGCTGACTCATGTGCATGTGCTATGCATCCATATGAGCAAATCTGGCCCAAAAGAAAATGCCAATTGCAATGGCAATCCAAAATGCCAATAAGTGCCAAATGACTCAAGCATAAACACCGTCAACTAGCATATGTATCAATAATATCTCATCCAAGAGAGCATAGCACTATCAGTGCATCACCTGCAATGTGTCAAAGCTGTCCCTCAGCATAAAATAGCATCCATGTGCAAAGCGTCCATAAAAATAGCATCCCACAAGGCAATCTAGGCCTATCAGTGCATCCAATAAGGATTGCAATGCATCCAAATGGCCTATAAATCATCCATTGCAACCTAATGCACACCACGAATAAGCGCACACTGCTCAAACTGCAACCAGAGTGAATTGCATAAGGTATGCTCAAGAAATCATGGTCCCACGGTAATGACCGCTACTAAAAATGAAGCTGAGATGCCTCAAAACATGGGTGCCATTGCATAATCATACTCAGCAAGAAAATGTGCAAATATCTCTCTTTGCTAGAACTCCAAAATCCCAACCTATGAGTGAGAAATGGGAGTCAACACTTATTCACTGCCATGCGGCATAAATCTAAGTTTTCAAAACCTTAGAATGAAAAATGCATAACAGAGAGACAAAATCGAATACACAGAGATGTATAGCTCTGAAAATCCTCCAACGAATCGCATAAGAACTGACAGGTAGGGGTTTTTGGGCATCTGGAATGCAATGGGACAGACGGTTTTGGAAACCGCGGTCTCAATCACTGGGTCCAACGCATGGATTGAAAAAGGTTTTTGGAAATAGAGCTATTTGTAAACTCCATCGGAGTGCGAATGATGAGCAACATAGAAGTTTTAGGACCTCCTGAGTCCACCGAAACTGACAGATCTGCAAATAATTGCTCCAAGCTTGAGTTCCAATACCCGGGTAGAAAAACACAGAAACTGACACAATGAGTCAAAAATCCAATGGAATGATCCCAGATTCAAGAATGAAGGTGTTTCCAAGCTCCTAAAGTGATGTGGACACCAAAATCAAGCAATAGTTGCCTCTATAAGTCAATACGGAGTCTCTGTCATCGAACGGAATAGGGAAAAGCTCAAAAAACAACTTTTTCTTTGAAAACACTTAATAGGCTCTCAAAACCACTTCGCAAAACCAAAGTGACTTTTGCAAAGGTTCCTCCAAGGTCTCTACACACTTGGATGCAAGTAAAGTCACCCACAAAGCTTCCCACAGAGCTTCTCCTTCCTCCCGCAGAGCTACTGAGCTTCTAGGCATTCACGCACACTCAGGTAGATCAGCCGAGCTTTGATACCAGTTCAGAGTGCTCTCAATAGAAGTAAGAATGGAAGAGGGAGAGAGAGAAACAGAGGGCCACACAAGCTTTGGTAGGTGCAGAACCACCCTAATCTTCTTTTTCATTCATTTATATATGTGTTTAAGTATTGTACATAACTAGGGTAAAGGCACAGTGACCTTTAACCCCCACAAGAACTGATCCCTCCCACTCTGCACATTTGTTTTGCTGAGTACGTAGCTAAAGCAAGATTGCATCTAGCACTTAGTCATCTTCTTCACAAAAAAACTCAATGGTTTATCAAGCCAAAAGTATAAAATTCCACACTTATTGGCTATAATTATCAATAAAGAGCTACACGAACGAGAAATGACTCTGCCCTAGTCACCAAAACCTATTGAGGAATTGGACATTCCCTTCTTACTAGCATAGGAGTCGTCACCAACTTCTCCTACTATCACATTGGCATTAGGATGGCTACATGGGCACCAATTGTATCAGCAGTATCACCAATCCTCATTACCGTCTATCATTCTCCATCATCAAGCCAACCAAATGCTATAAATGTTAGAACTATTCACTAGCTTGGCCAAGGAGGAACATGCATGAAAATTGGAAAGACATACTATAGCAGCCATTGAAAACCAATTCCATGGAATCACCATAGAGGTCAAGCACTTCAGGTGTAAATAGATGAGAAGGAGGTTGAAGAAGTGCACATGAACTAAGCTCTCCAATCTCAAGAGAAGGAAGTCTGCGATGTGACCTCCAACCTCCATCAGAGCCAAATATAGCTGAGAGCAGTAGTACAAGCTATGGATATCCTACAAACCTATGACTACTTGACCTCAGTACATGCTCAGCAGATGGAAGAACTGGTACAAGCTCGACTCACTCTAATCCAAAAAGAAGAAGAGTTTCGGGATTGCCAAGAAAAGCTTGAAGACATGCAATAGTCTTTGGCAACATGCACATTCAACATTGAAGAGCTTACAAGGGACTGTCGAATCTTAAAGGACCAACTTACTATCACTAAAGAGGCCAGCAGTTCTCAAGCACAAGTCTTGGACTAATGGTCCAATACCGCAAAAGTCATTCCTCAGTAGGCAAAGGTAACCTTGCAAATGAAAAATCTTAAGGAGTTATATACATCCATCTACCATAAATATAAAGAAAAAATGGATGAGATACAATCCCAAAAGATAGTCATCTCAAAGCTTGAACTCCAATTGCTAGTGCAAAACAATGAGGCAATGGAAGATACCACCAATGAAGTTCCACTACAATGCACAATGGTGGTGTACCAAGAGCTTGTGGCCTCTCTACAAGTGGAAGATCCCTCAAATCATGAGTTCCACACATCAAATGGGAATGTTCTATAGGGGCAAAAACTCTGTGCAAAATTTGCCAAGACTTGTCCGAAGATGACAAAAATATCTTTTGCCTGTCTACACATGCTAGTTTTATAGCACTCAGAATAGATGCTTTCATTGCACATGTATGCCTCATGGATAGTCCTCCCCTCAGGTTTATTGCTAGTTTGTTGCCATTACTACAAAAGCCATCACTCTTATCTATAGGACATGACATAACCAACATCCCACCCTTACATCTAATGATCCCATCACACCAACTAAAAGAAGTGTCGGAGGATGACATGGCCTATCTCACATCTAACTTCCCATATCTAACCACTCTCTATGCCAATCTCATAACCTCATTTACCCTTGTTTCTACCACCCTCTTAACCTTCCCTGAGCTCTAGCTTAACATCTACTCCCTTCATCATTACTTTGCTCATGCCTCTCACCACTTTCAACTAACCCAACAATCAAAACTTGCAAGCCCCTCACACCTGACTTCTTCCCTTCCCTTGCTAATCCTACCATTGAGGATTACCAAGCTGCTCAAACCACTTGCCCAGTTCTTCTATCCCTCCCCTCTAATTCCCCTCCCACAACTAACACTCTTCCATATTTCTCCCCCATGTCCCCAGACAACCATCTTAGCATCAAGTTAGTGAAGCGTAGGTTAGCAAATTCGATCCCCAAACTTGATTGGCACCGCTCCAAACTCTTTGATGTAATCTTCTTGAAAGAGTACCTACATGCACCTCCATGTATTCCACCCTACTGTGGAACTAGGATATGCTTATACTAGTGACATCACTTTTTGACAACTATCATATTGATCCATTTTTTCTCTACACACTACTAGGTGGGGAGTAGGTTCCACATGGTGGACTTACTCCCCACCATGTGGTCTTACCCTCTAGGTTGGGGATGGGCCACACAAACAAACACACACACACACACACAATAATTTTGATTAGTAAACGTATCTCAAACACATACACTTATTTCTTTACACACACACACACACTCATTCACTCACTCACACACACACATCTATACTTCCCCAACTATGAATTAATCTTTTATGTACCTGCCATGAAATCTCCCCTTTACACTCTCTTTTTAACCACCCCACACACCAAGTCCACGAATCGTCCCATACATCTAGTCCATTCTCAACCCATGCACTCATTCGCTCCTTGCTCCACTTGTGACTTAAATTTTTTTAATTATCTAAGAATCCATATGGTTGTCTATATTCCTAGGTAAAGCGATAACAAGACGGGGGTGTACCCAGACGGGCGATAACAAGACGGCACTAAATTTGTATTACATTTATGTGTGCATATATCATATGGTTTAGACCATAGGGTATAAGGATTAGATCCACCTCCACATCCTATTGGTTGCAATCCATGTGGCCTCTCATTGTACAGCATGTGACATAGCGGTTACTCTCTTTGATTAATATATTGAGAGCTAGGTGATAAGAGTCTTCATTCCCTCTAGCCCTAGTTAGAATCCATTCTTGTGTACCTATGTCAACTTGACTGCAAGAGTGGATTCCAACTAGGGCTAGAGGGAATGATGTGACAAATCCTTGAGTGGGTTAGAGTAGAAGGGTGTTGTGTAGCCGGCGGCATGACTCCACGTGATGTAGGAAAGGAATGTCGATGGAGACTCCACTCTTGAGAAACTCCTTATGAGAGTTTTACATGCACAAGCCTAACACTTGTGTCACTCAAGTTCCTACTAGATTGTGTCAATGTGATTCCACAAGAATGTAGAGGGAAGGGGAAGAGAAGAGGAGAAAGTAGGAGAAGAGAGGGGATGTGGAAGAGAAGGGGAGAGTGAGGGGAGGGAAGTGGGAATCACAAGGCAACACAAAATGGAAAGCCATAAGTATCACTCACAAGAGAATGAAGAGAATGAGAAAGCTTGTATTCCAAAGTTTGCAAATACACAATGAAGACAAAGTCAAACTTCTGGCCTTTTATACAATCCACCTTTTAAAGGGAGGACTAACCTTGTATTGTCTTTCACCTCTCTCACTCTCTTTTTACAAGCACTTAGGCCCATACGGCTCCAAGGCAAATAGCATATAACCTTCCTCATATCCTCTCCTACTTCTCCACTTTACCATAAAAGCTTTTCTAAGCTTTCACACCTTGTGCTTTTGTCCCTTCACCACAAACAGACTTCTTCTTTGATATCTCCATTCAAAAAGGAAGTCTTAACATCAATTTGATAGACTGGCTAGCCATAATTTGCAGCAAGCAAAATGACACAACGTGTTGATTTTCTCCTCTGAGTGTGTACACACGTTTACTATCTCTTTGTAGAAGTGATCAGCCTAATCGTCTCTTCCAAATTATGAAGGTGCGATATCAAATTTGGTAAAATCACACTGTGATGCTCAATGTGCTGAATCTATGCTAGAAGGGTTACTGCCTGAGCTACCTTAGAGGTGGCTATGTTTAGGAGCAAGCTAATAGGGACCCCACCCCCATAAATCTTTATATTGTAATCCACCGAACTGGTAGGTTGTTCATCCACCATTCATCGAACTATAGCATAAGGCTTGGAGATGTTAGAGAGACCATTTGACAGGCGCCCCGTTTCTGCTGTAAAGTGATAAAATTGATATTCTCCATCCTCATGGAGCCATCCGGTGGAACTAGAAGAGTTGTTGTACCTATCGACAAAGTCAACCAATTGTCACAAGTTCAAGTGGTAGGGGAATCTGTTAGCACTGTGTCCAAGCCCATTGCTTGAATACAAGGAATGACTTTTGGGTCCTAAAGTGCCTGATAAGTTGTCGCATTATGGTAATAGAGCCAAAATTCCTTTGTATTGCACTTGAATTGAAAGTGAATGACCACTCCTTGTATCCTTTCTAGCCATTCGAGTCCAAGGGGGGAGAAGCGAGTGACCATGCTATGTTCAGAGTAATTTTAAACATCTTTTGTATCTGTCATCTTCCATTTTTGTAGGGGCCTAGTGGTAGATTGTTGTGTGGAAGGCTCGGGCTCATTATTTCCTATTGTGTGGAAGGCTTGGGTCCCATTTGGGATGGGAGAAGAATGGAGAGCAGTACAAGGAGTGGTAAAGGGTGGGAAGGCAGAAGAGGCCTTGTTGTTGGAAAGGAGTTCATCAGTAGAGAAGAGGTCTGAGGCACTGATGGAGCATGAAGAGGAGGTTGACATAAGGGGGAATGTGAGTGGAATTGACTTTGGAGAGCATACGGATGCTATGAAATTCTAGTGAAATTTTTGACAGAGTTTTGGTACAATGCCAAGTGTGGATCTGTAGAATGAGGCTGCCTCCTTATATAGTGGTCTTGGTAATGCAACAGGTTAGTGTTAGCCTTAACGCAGCTACTGGTGCTATTAGCACAGCGAACGACTGGCACTATCAACATTATTAGCATAGCGACGAGTAGGCGTTATTAGTGTAGCGGGTAAAGCGGAGTCATCGCATTGCATTAGCGTTAAAGTAGAGACTAGTGTTATATAGCAATGGGTCAATGCTATTAGCACAATAGGTCTAGAGTTACTACGTAGGCTTATCATAGCAATGACTAAGGCATTAGCAATTTGCTGCATTAATCTTAAAGCAAAAACTTGACTTTATGTGACCTGCTCTAGAATTTGGCTGACATGTTGACCTTCATGGGCTTCACCTAGGTGATTGTGAGTGCATGTCTTATGTTGATGCTTTGACAGTGAAGTATGGACATTATAGTTGTGCTAACTTGGAATGTGCGCTTGTGACCTAGGGCCCTAGGAATGGAATTCATATGCTCAATTGATTTTCATGTTGGAGAAATCGGCCACCATGCTTGTGTTCAATAGGCTTAATTGGGACATGGACACTTATACTCATGATGGTGAAAATTAACGACCATGTTGGCACTACTAGTTACTACAAGTTAGTGATCACATGCATGACTCCTAACTATTTTCACTACCAGAACCAATTAGTGAGCACTAGTTTTAGTCAAGACCCTTGTAACTTATGTTGTCTTCAACTTCAGAGCACTAGTTTTACTTAGGAGAATTGGTTATCTATAACTTAACCAATTCTATTATCTTTGCATGAATTCTAGTTACAAAGCATGTTTGAATAAAGTGCCACGTTGGAAAAAATTTATTATAGTGTCATTTGGTAGGCAGCCAATTGCTCGTCGACTACAATTTGATCAAAATAGCCAATTATTCATCGTGGTGGCTTTGTAGGTACTGATTATTTAAGTGCCATTATCCTCATCGACTTCACACTTCTCCATCCTCATCGACTTCACACTGCTCTATCCTCGTCACAACCCTCATGGACTTCACACTGCTCCACCCTCATCTCCCACCTTCGTCTCCTACTCAATCCTTTTGCTGCACCGCTTGCTCCACCCTCCTCTCCACCCTCTAGATCTGCCAAATGCTATGTCCCACCTCTAGCTTATTGTGTTATTGTTTCTAGATGTCTCAAAATAGTCTACGTGAGATCCATGTTTTAGTCCCACAGCGATGAAGTTTTTTTTTAATTGTATATGGGTCGCATTCACAAGTAGATTAGACCACAAAATTTATCGTGGGAGTTTTTGCGACATCAATGCAATGGATCGATTTGAAGGTCGTACGTAGAACGGTTGAGTGGCTTACCAATTGGGCAAAGCATTTTTGTCAAGCAATGGATCAACTTGAAGGTCGTACTTAGAAAAGTTAAGTAACCCATCAGTTGAGCAGAGCATTTGTTGATGAGTTGAGCTTTCTTGTATCGACATAACACTTATTAATATATATATAAACTTGTTATGAATTTTGGTCTTATGAATATGAATTTTGATCTTATGAGTACTGGTCTTATTTGAAAAATCTTGATATTTATTTTAGGATTGCCCTTACTGTCTCCTTAATGTCTCCTTAATTTAAGGGCTTTGAAAAATATTATGCATGGATAGTTGGCTGGTTTTGCAAAGGTGGTGGGCTCCACCATCATGATGGTTGACATGAGCCACTTCGTTTATAGTATAATTTTAGCCATCACGATGATGTCGTGTACACCACGTGTTCCGCATCACCAACCAACATGGTGGTTGCAATAGGTTTTATTAATAGAAGCTTGTTAACATATACAAACTTGTTATTAAATTTGGTCTTATGAATACTAACCTTATTTGAAAATTCCCGATATTTATATGGATACAAGCTTTAGGATTGCCCTTAATGTCTTTAAGGGATTCAAATAATAATAATCATGGATTTGGTTATAGTTGGCTGGTTATAGCTATCACGATGGTGGGATTGACCATCACAATGGTTGACATGAGCCACAACACCTACAATATAATTTTAGCCATTGCGGTGATCGCGTGCAAGGCCACGTATTTTGCATCGCCAACGAGCCTAGCGGTTGCAGTAGGGTTATTATGGCCATGGTGGTAGTGGTTGACATGGTCCACCAAGAATCCTTCAAAGATGCGCAAGCAGCCCCACGTGCAAGCACCAACATGGTGGTCACAGACTGTCATGCCATGCTGCCGAACAATACACACAAAGGCACCAACATAGTGATCACAGACTACAATGGCATGTTTGACAGTCGCAATAGATTTGATGATGCTAGCAGTGTTGGTGCAATAAAGGAGGCTATAGCGATGGTGGCTCGTAAAAATTATAAGCTGGGATCCTCCCTTTCATACCATGAAGAAAAGCCGACGAGCGTGTGAGCTATTCCATGTTATCGTGACCCGCCTGTTGATTTCGTCATCTCGCCCACCAACGCATGTTGCAATGCGTCGCAAAAGTGGTTCCGCGATTGGCTAGACCCAATCGTGCATCGGCCCTTGCACCTTAAATTTTTCCATACGACGCAACTTACCGATACTCATGCCATACGGATGATACCTAACGCATGGTACCACCTTGGGTGAGCAAGTACATGGAGTTGCCATTCAAAATTCTGCATAATTCTATGGAGTATGGCACAAACCCTCATGTGAGGGTGGCATATGAACCAAGATCCTTAGTCTGGGGGAGAGCTGGGATGTCCCAACTAAGTCCAAACGAATAAGCTTAAAAAATGTTAGTTTAGTGGGCTATCCTCATGAAACACATGAAAGTCTAGGTTATCCACATAATCCTATGCACATTTTTACTTCAATACATTTAAGAGGGACCCACCATTCATTTCAGCTTGGTTAATAAGTCCTCTTATACTGTATTTAGTATTTTACATTAGATTTCCGATAGCTAGAGCCTAGGTCCAGAAGCATCCAAATCCAGGAAGTTGGGGCTATATTTTACCATTCATTTCACTTTGGTTGTATTTAGTATTTTACATTAGATTTCCCATAGCTAGAGCCTAGGTCTAGGAGCGTCCAAATCCAAGTCTCAAAGTTGCTGTAACTTCTTCATAACTGGGGCTATCTTTAACAACTCCATGATAGGGCTGTTTGCTGCTGGGGCTCAAGGTGACGACTCCTAGGGATACAAAATGAAGTGGGGTGCTCTTTTATAGGCTTAGAACAGCTTGCAATCCCCGTGCTCTGGCCGACCCGGAGGTTGGAACTGCATTGGACCTCGTCTGCAGGGGCCAACCCTAGCTGTAGGCCCAACTCGTGCCCTGGCAAGCCGAACCTGCTGCTGGTGGCCCTCCCTATGTGGATGCTGCGTTGAAGTTCTATGTGGACCGCACTATCTGCTGCGTGGAGTTCCACGTGGCTGCCTGCATGGAAGTCCTGCCACAGCTGTTTGTTGTTGGTGCCAGCCCTTGTGGCTGCCCTGGCCTATCCTGTGGGCAGGTAAATGCTCACAGAAGAGGCTGGTGATATTAAGGCATACACTACGGTATAGCTTCTCACTGTGCCCACATACCCCTCTTTCTATGTCGTGTATCCCTCATGACAAAGTTCAAACATATGTGCAAGTCTGCAAACCTCAGTCCGTTTCTGTCCTGGCTGCTTCCATGCTTGTTTCTTTCATCTCATTGCCTCAATATTCCTCTCATCCTCCTGCATGAGCATCTGCATAGATGTTAGACATCAAGACATAAGCCACACAATCATTTTCATCCAATTGCAATGCATGTCCAAAGGCCCGTCTTCCAAGCTCCACATAACCCCACTTTCTACAAGCACCCAACAAAGTATGCCACACCACAATATTAGGTTGGAAAGGCATCTTCTCCACCATTGCTACAGCTTCATCTAATTGGCCTGCACGACCAAGGATATCAACCATGCAAATGTGATGCTCTATAGTTGGAGGGGTGCCATAGTCTTTGCTCATGGCCTCAAAATACTTCTGGCCTATATCCACAAGACCTGCATGACTGCAAACAGTAAGAACACTACAGAATGTAACTCTGTCCGGCATTATGCCTTCTCCTCTCATTCCTTGAAGCATAAGGAGAACAACCTTACTTTCTCCTAGATGTGCATATCCTGTGATTAGTGCATTCCACAAGACCACATCTCGAACGGGCAGCTTATCAAAAACTTCCCGAGCTTTTGCAAGCGAGCCACACTTGCCATACAAATCAACCAAGATGTTGCCAACAAAAGGATCTCTTTCTAATTCCTGTCTGGCAATCTCAGTATGTATTTCTCGGCCCTTGTCTATGGCTCCAATGCTGGCACAAGCTTTCAAGCTGCAAACAAATGTGGCAACATCAGGAGAGACACCCCCCAGTTGCATCTGTTCAAGACAACTCAGGGCTTCCTCGCCAAAACCATGTTCGGCATATGCCGCAACTAGTGCAGTCCAGGAAACTACGTCTTGAACTGCCAGCTTGTCAAATACTTCCCATGCTTTTGAAAGGGAGCCACATTTGGCATACATATCAACCAACGTATTGCCAACGAAAGGATCTCTTTCTAATTCCCATACAGCAATCTCAGCATGTATTTGTTGGCCCTTTTCTATGGCTCCTATGCTCCCACAAGCTTTCAAGCTGCAAACAACCGTGACAGCATCTGGAGACACCCCTTCCAGTTGCATTTGTTCAAAAGAGTCTAGTGCTTCCTGACCAAGCCCATGTTCCACATATCCTGTCATGAGTATATTCCATGATACAACATCTTGAACTGGCAGCTTGTCAAACTCTTCCCGTGCTTTTGCAAGCCATCCACATTTGGCATACATATCAACCAAGGTGTTGCCAACACCAAGGTCTCTTTCCAACCCCTTTCTCGCAATCTCTGTTTGTATTTGTCGACCCTTGTCTATTGCTTGTACGCTGCCACAAGCTTTCAAGCTGCAAACAAACGTGACAGCATTGGGAGACACCCCCTCCAGTTGCATCTGTTGAAAACAATTCAGTGCTTGCTCACAAAGCCCATGTTCAATATATCCTGCAATCAGTATGTTCCACAAGACTACATCTCGAACTGGCAACTTATCAAACACATCTTGTGCTTTTGCAAGCAAGCCACACTTAGCATACATACCAACTAAAGTGCTGCCAACGAAAGGATTTCTTTCCAATCCCTTTCTAGCAACATTAGTATGTATTTCTTGGCCCTTGACTAGGGATCCTATGCTGCCACAAGCTTTCAAGCTGCAAACAAATATGACAGCGTCCAAAGGCACCCCCCCCAGTTGCATCAGTTCAAAACAGTTTAGTGCTTCCTCCCAAGGCCCATATTCTGCATATCCTGCGATTAGTGCAGTCCATGAAGCTACATCTTTAACCCCCAGATTGCCAAACGCTTCCCATGCTTTCACAAGCAAGCCACATCTGGCATACATAGTGACCAAAGCACTGCCAACAAAAGGATCTTTTTCAAAACCTTTTCTGGCAATGTCGGTATGTATTTCTCGGCCCTTGTCTACGGCTTTTAAGCTTCCACAAGCTTTCAAGCTGCAAACATACGTGACAGCATCGGGACACACACCCTCTACTTGCATCTGTTCAAAATATTTCAGCGCTTCCTCAGCAAGCCCATGTTCAGCATATCCTGCTACTAGAGCAGTCCAAGAGACTACATCTCGAATTGGCAGGTTGTCGAACGTTTCCCGTGCTTTTGCAAGCGAGCCACATTTGGCATACATATCGACCAAACTGCTGCCAACAAAAGGATGTCTTTCCAAACCCTTTCTGGCAATGTCAATATGTATTTCTTGGCCCTTGTCTATGGCTCGTATGCTGCCACAAGCTTTCAAGCTGCAAACAAACGTGACATCATTCGCAGACACCCCTTCCAGTTGCATCTGTTCAAAACAGCTCAGTGCTTCCTCACCAAACTCATGTTCGATGTATCCTGCAATTAATGCAGTCCACAAGACTACGTCTCGAACTGGCAGCTTGTCAAACACTTTCTGTGCTTTTGCAAGTGAGCCACATTTGGAATACATATTGACCAAAGTGCTCCCAACAAAAAGATCTCTTTCCAACCCATTTCTGGCAATCTCAGCGTGTATTTCTCCGCCTCTTTTTCCATCTTTGAGCCTAGCACAAGCCTTCAGTAGGGCCACAAACGTATAGTCACTAGGATGTACAGAGTCCTCCTGCATATTCTGGTACAAGTCGAAGGCAAGTTGTGGTTTCCCACATTCAATGTAACCCGTGATGAGAGAAGTCCAAGAATACTCATTCCGATCAAGCAACCGCTTAAAAATCTGCTGAGCGTCGCACATGCTTCCGCATTCCACCAACATTGGGACAAGGTAGTTTCCGAGAGAACTATGAGCTTCCAGCCCACTTTTGCTAATGCAGGCGAGCAGGCGCTTGGCATACCCTATATTTTTAATTTTTCTGCAATTCTGCAAGACACCTACCAAATTCTCAACCGAAGGCAACTGCTGCGTCCGCTCGAAAGAATTGAGTTCCTGCTCTAAGCTCGCCATCTTCAAGCCAGTCGTACTGCAGTTCTTGTTTAGATGCATTCGCGGTACTCCAGCAAAAAACTTCTCGTAGTTGCTCGCTCAAGCCATGGTCTTGACCACTGGATCCGTTGGCCCTGTGCATTCCCTTGCTTCCAGACTCCGTTTCCTCGCACATGTCTTTATCCCCGTTAAGTTTAAAAATGGGCAAGAGCCATGTAAGATTGGCCAAATATGTGGATATCGTCTAGGAAGTACGGCTCCGATAAGCGATCCGTAATTAACGTCATCTGCGAAGCATTTCGACAATGTAAACCAGAAGGTTGACATAGCTTTGCAGCAAAGCCTGAACGGGAAAGTTTAGACGTACTTGGCATAGAGCCAACGGACCTGGCCTATCCTAGACATGTTATGTTAGAACTCTACGGCATCAAGGATGGTTTCGGTTTACAAAATCAAGCCGAATGTCCAAGAGTCATGCGAGGGGATGGATGGGAGAATATGTCAAGCAATGGAAGAGTGCATATGCTCGTATCCATCTCGTCTCCTTTTGTACTTGAAAGCTAGAACCTTGTGGGCTATAAGCGATGTGCTGTAATTATTGAGATTGTGGATGATTTTGGTATACATAATAGTTAGAGACAACCTTGTGACTTGCAAATACTTTCAAGGCTGCATTAGGTGGAATGCGATATATGACAGGGGACATGGGGTGCATTGGTGCTTGTGGTTGTGGTGGATGTAATGCAGCATCTGACTGGGGGCATGGGTGCATTGATGCTTGTGGTTGCGGCTATGCTTGGGGGCATGGGTGCATTGATGGAAGGGAGGTCGAGGTAGCTCCTTTGCCTTTGTAACCTCACCACGCATTCTTGATGTACGTGACCCTGGCATCTATAGCAGGACCCTCCCACTTTGTGTCACATGAGTTTATGTCTCGATCTATTTGATCGAGGCATCGTCGACCCTCCATCTCGCTAAGTGGTACAAATACTAGTCTATAGACTCTACTGTGAAAACATCTAGAAATCGATCATGCAAGGTCCTCCCCCCATGCTCTGCCATTGTCCTCACCAAATTTTGTACACTGCTTTCACCATTTTGGAAAGCTGTCTCAATGATGTCCTGATCGACATTCATTAAGAAGTGTACATTCTCGTTTTTCAGCACCTTCCTCTGAAACTTAGTGAGATGAGGTTGCTGACACTTCCTCTTCTCACTTACGTGAGCCATCTCATATGCAGTAAGCTACACACAGAATTCAAAAAATAATTCAGTGCTAGATGCAATAAGAAACTCATTAAGCCATAAGAATTAACAATGCAAGCAATCTAAGAAATTACCTAGGTATAACCTCTCAACTCAAGCTCAAATCATGTAACAGAATATAGAAAATCAAAACACAAAAAATGACCTAGTTATAACCTAATCATGGACTTCACCATCTAACACTAGGCTTCAACTACGACACACAACTATCAAGGGATAGTTGAGTGCCAAACTAAGTGTCTAAGAGCACATCGCATGATATCTAACTTAGGCTGCAACACATAACTATCTAGGGACAGTTGAGTGCCAGACTAAGTGTCTAAGAGCACGTCGCATGATATCTAACCTAGACTACAACACACAACTATCAAGGGACAGTTGAGTGCCAGACTAAGTGCTTGAAAACATCTCTAAACTTAGACTATAACACACAACTCTCAAGGGAGAGATGAGTTCCAGAATAAGCATCTATGAAAACATCACTAAGCTTGGACTGCAACACACAACTCTCTTAAGAGAGATAAGTGCCTCCCCAAGAGTTCCTACAAACAAACATTTTTATACAAACTGAGACTGCAACACACAACTCTCTTAAGAGAGATGAGTGCCAGCCTCAGGTGAAAGATAATTATTTATATTATAATTAAAATTGCAACACACTATGAAAACAGACTGCAACACACAACTCTCGCAAGAGAGATGAGTGCCAGCTTGTCTACACACTTAAATACAATACAAAATAAATATTAAACAATTTAAAAAGACTGCAACACACAACTATCCTAAGAGAGACGAGTGCCAGTCCTAAACAAAATAGAACAAAAGAAACATTAATTACTAAACGAAAGACTATAACACAACTAAGGGTGTAGTAAAGTACCTATGACGAGAGCTAGTAGTAAGGGTGTAGTAAGGCACCTATGACGAGAGCTGGTAGGTATGGAAGTAAGTAGGAGGTAGCATGTAGGCAAGCAGGAGGTGGCAGGTAGGCAAGCAGGTGGCTCAGGTGGCAAGGAATATAGGTGGATGTATTTGTACGAATACCAAAAATGGCAATGGCTATAAGTTTATACTACGTTTATTCGTACAAATAACATCATATATTCGTATGAATAACTTTATTCGTACAAAAAGCGGTTTACTTGTACGAATAACCAATTCATACGAATAAATTAGGAAAAATCATTAGATTCATTTTAAATCGAAAAAATCACGATTTTTGGCATTTTTTCGAATCGAAAAAAGAAATCGAGCGAATTAATGCAACTTAGCATATTCATACTTGTTACTGCTACTTAGTAGGAGACATTGGTTGTTAGTGCTACTAATTGCTTGTTGTGGTTAGTGTAGTTACTATGACATAGTGCTTGATAGTGCTGGTTAGTGCTTCAAGTATTGCTTGTTTATTGCAACACCATAGTTCCTATTATTGCTTAATAGTGGTTATTAGTGCTTGTTAGTACTTGCTTATGCCACATATAAATCGTTGGTTCTTAGTAGTGCTTGTTTGTGCTACATTATTGTGGAGAGATCTATTTTGGGAGATAGATTTGTGATTGCTTCTTCTTCTTCTTAGGGGAGAAAATCCTATTGTTTGAGGGCTAGTAGACATCTTTGTTAGAACAAGAGTGGTTTTGAATCTATCATTTCTTCTCTCAGATATAAAGAGAGTCCCTTTTCAAGAGAGAATCACCTATTCTCTTCAAAAGCTTTTTATGAGAGACGTAGTGTCTATTTAGAGACCATCTACTTCTATGCGACTAAGGATTCTACAAGCAAACAAGACCAGAGTGCCCTCATCGCTAGTAACAACCCACAACTTCTCATAGCAACAACCTCAATGGCTCCATGCATAGTACAACCTCAACGGCTCCATGCCTCAACAAACCTCATGTAAGCAACCGACTCCTTCGCCCACAAACAATTAGCAAAAGATGGCTATCAAGCTACAATAGTGCCCTCTTAGCTCGCATAACCAGAGTGCCTACCAGTAGCTACGTATGTGGCTAGCCAATGCACCTACAACAAAGTAATCGGCCGCCTTCATATCATTTGTTCCTGAGAAGACAATAAGAGTCTACAAGCCATGTGCATCAAACCAGGTAGAAACAAGCAAGACATCGTTTGTGTCGTTGATGGCAATTATAGACTTTGTCATTGTGAAGGTAGACCTAGACCGGCAGACATCCACTAGACCAAATCATTATTGTGGATGGACTAAACATTGAAGACCAAGCCACGGTAAGTTACAAGCACTCTAGATGGTCAAATTCTAATCTTTTCTAGCTGAAAGCTCTCCTAAGTAGCAAACTATTTCACTGCAGCTAACTTTTGTCATGGAGAGGAGGCACACACTCACACACTTGGTTGACCACCCGCAAGTGAACTTACTTTTTGGGCCCAATGCCAAGTCGATGAATATGCCTCTCTAGTAAGTCTCTTCCAAGAGCCTTCGTGAAGATGTCCGCAGCATTCTCTATAGTCGAACAGTACACCAAGTCGACCTCTCCATCCATGATGAGCTCGCATACAAAGTGATATTGAATCTCAATGTATTTTGTGCGAGCATGGAACACCGGGTTCTTTGCAATCGCCATGCAACTCTGATTGTCACATGATAACTGCGTAGGCTTGTTCTGCACTGCACCCATGTATCCCAAAATCCTCCTCAACCACACTGCCTCGCAAGAAGCAAAGCATGCAGATTTGTACTCAGCCTCGGTAAAAGAAAGAGCAACTGTGGGTTGCTTCTTGCTGATCCATGACATAGCTCTAGATCCAAGTGAGAAATAGTAACCTATCACTGATCTCCTACTGTCCACATCTCCTACCCAATCCAAGTCATAGAATTCGGTCAAGATGTTGCCCTTGGTATAGGTGATGTCATGATCAAGTGTGCCTTTGATGTATTTCAGCACCTGCATCCCTGCCCTCCAATAGTTCTCCTGGGGCTTATTGGAAAACCTGCTTAGTACATCAGTCGCAAAACTGATGTCCGACCGTATGTTGCACAGGTAAATCAAGCTGCCCACAAGCCTTTTGTACTTCGCTTCATCCACCAGTGGTGATGAATCCTCGTTTGAGAGCTTCGCATCAACCTCCATAGGGGTACCAACTGTCTTGCACTCAGCCATGCCAAATGCCTTCAGTATCTCTCCAGCATACTTTAGCTGTAAAATGAAGATCTGTTTCGGCTCCTACCAAACTTCAATCCCCAAACAAAAATGCATCAGTCTGAGGTCTATCATTTCAAACTCTCTTCCTAGCAAATGCTTCGTCTATGAGATCTTCTCTTCATGGTTCCCTGTTATGACAAGGTCATCCACATAAAGGACCATGATCATACACCTGCCTCCTACTCTGAAGATATACAAATTTGCATCAGATGGGCTCCTCTTGAACCCATTTTGCAGAAAGTAGGCGTCAATTCTCTGGTCCATGCTCGTGAGGCTTGTTTCAACCCGTAAAGTGCCTTCTTCAGTTTGCAGACTTTACCTTCTGAACCGGGGATCTCAAAACTTGGTGGTTGTTCCATGTATACCTCCTGCTTGAGATCTCCATTTAGAAAGGTAGATTCCACATCCATCTGAAACACGGGCCAACTTCCCTAGGCAGCTAAAGCCAAAACACTGCAAATTGTGGTTAGTTGAGCTGTGGGAGCAAAAGTATCTTGATAATTAAAACCATGTACCTGTGCAAATCCTTTTGCCATGAGCCGAGCCTTGTACTTATCCAACGTGCCGTTGGACTTGTACTTGGACTTGTACACCCACTTGGTTTCGATTACCTTGCGTTTTGGTGGTCGATCCATAAGGTCCCAAGTGTTGTTCTTCATTATGGAGCCATACTCTGAATATATAGCCTCCATCCACCTATCATCGCCCTGTGCCTCTTCAAGACACTTGGGTTCATCAGCACGGATCACTTCTATCATTAAAGCATAGTTGACCAAGTGTTCCTACGCCCTTCTTTGCTCCTCTAATCTCTTGGACCGGTGGTGTTCGGATGGTTCCTCCTTAATGGCTGGAGGTTCTCTGCCATCCAAAAGCTACTTTACCCACTTCGGGAATGGCCATTGCCATTGTGATTCTACAGGCTCTTCTTCATCTTCTTTGTCTTGAATCCTCCCAAGCACCATTGGGGGAGTTTGGTCTGCTATTGGTGGCGGTACTGAATGGATATCCTGGTCCTGGTTGTCTAGGAAGGAAGCATCCTCCAATTGATGCGGCTGTTCTGAGAAGACCACATCACGACTTACAATTACCTCTTAGTAACAGGGTTATAGAGACGGTAACCCTTCGCCTCTTCACTATAGCCCAAGAAAATACACTTTTGGCTCTTTGGTTCCCATTTGGTCCTGGTAGCATCAGGGACATGCACAAAACAATCACATCCAAAAACTCTGAAATGTGCAGCTGAAGGTTTCTTACTAGAAAAGGCTTGCAGTGGAGTCATCCTGATCACAGCCTTCGTGTAGCTATGATTCAGAATGTAAACTGCACTGTTACATGCTTCAGCCCAAAAAGACTTTGGCAAATCTTTCCCTTTCATCATACTCCGGCCCATTTCACAGATGACACGCATCTTGCATTCTACTACTCCATTTTGCTGTGATGTATGTGGTGGGGGTTTCTGCCTCTTGATCCCATGACTTTTGCAGTAACTTTCGAATTCAGTCGATGCGAACTCTCCACCTCTGTCTGATCTCAACTTCTTCACCTTCGTCCTCGATTCTTTCTCGACCATTACATGCCATTCCTTGAACCTACTGAAAGCCTCGTCTTTTGTCTTCAAGAAGTATATCCATATCCTTCTACTGTAGTCGTCGATCAGTGTTATGAAGTAGTAGGAACCACCCAAAGCTTCCGTCTCCATTTTTTCGCAGAGGCCTGTGTGAACGAGCTCTAGAGGAGCCTTTGCCCTGCTGGCCTCTTTAGGAAAGGGCTGTTGATGCTGCTTGCCCATCATGCAAGCTTCACATACATCGGGCAGGTCTCAAATTTTTGGTAGGTCTGCAATCATTCCACTTTTATGCATCTCCTTCAAAGAACTAAGGTTTAGATGACCAAACCTCTCATGCCACAGCTTAGTGTTCTTCACATCTGCTTGAGCACTGAAAGATGAGAGTTCATAAATGTTGTTGCGCCGTGTACCTTTACCAACGACCTTTCCTTGAAGATCCAGGATCTGTGCACCATTCTTATCGAATTGAACTTTGAGGTTTCGATCCGTGATCGCAGAAACAGACAACAAGTTCCTCTTGATATCTGGCACATAAAGAACATCGGACAAGTGTTTTACAACTCCATCTGACTTGAGAGCAATCGTACCTTTTCCTTTTGTTGGACATTTTGCATCATTGCCGACTTCTACTAGGATGTCATTCCCTACCAGCTGTAGAGAGGTATGTATACCAATCCTTCCAACTGGTCATGTGGCATGATGCACCACTGTCAATGATCCACGGTTCATCCGCAAGTACATGAATTGCCTCTGTGCAAATCTCCTCAATTGCTATGAACAGCTCTATTGTTGCTGCCTGCGTGCTATTGCTGGACTCTTTCTTTACTCCATTCTTCTCATCTATAATTTTCTTTCGATACTCATTTTGCTTGTGCCCTGCCTTGTTGCAATAGAAGCACTTGATCTTCTTCTTTCTCTTTTTATCATCAGAGGAATATGGGTTATTAAAGTCCTTGCCCTTACGTTTCTTTGATTCAGTCCAAAAAGCCGAATCTTCTCCAGCAGTCCTCGTCTTTTGACGCATCTCCTCCTCCAGAAGCATCGCACTGAAATCCTCAAAGTTGAGGGGTGGATTTTTGTTTTGCATATTCAGCACCGTAACAAGACCATCGTACTTTGGTGGGAGAATCCATATGCACCTTTGTGCTATATTCTCGCTGGTGATGGTGATAACAATTGCAGTCATCTGATCGTGTAGATTCTTCACCCTGGTGATGAACTTCTCTGTCGCTTCAGACTCGAACAACTTCTCGTTCGCGAGTTGAGTCTCTAGATTCTGAATCCGCGTCTGATTCGTGGTCTCGTACTGATTTTTCAAGACCATCCATGCCTCCTCTGCTGTGGTGACGTTGAATTAACGCCATGACAGAATCACTAACACTGCAGACAATAGAACACAGCGCATCTGCATTTCTTCTTGTCCACACGAGAATCTCATCCGTAGTTGGTACTATCTATTGTCATGCATTGGTTGGATCCGGTCTCACAACCAGCCTCACGTCTACCCCAGTAGCAGTGTCCCAAAGCTCGTATGCACTTAGGATGGTCTTCATCTTGAACTTCCAGAGTGGATAGTTAGAGCCGTCCAACTTTTTGCTTTTGCCAAACAGTGGGATTCGCAGTCTTGCGGGCTGGGCCATCTCTCACAATCTGCTCGCAAATAAAACACACTATCAAATCTTCTTGCTAGAGTCCAGGCTCTGATACCATGTAAGAAAATAATATAACATCTGTGCTCAATAGATAACAGGACCTCGTACGCAAGAGAGAAAACAAGATAGTATGGAGAATCAAAAATTTAATTACTATAGAATTGATACAATAGATGGCGCTACCTCCCAACCATGCGCTCCTATGAAAGAAGCTTCAATGGCATGCTGGAAACAATAGAAGACAGAGGCTGGATGCTAAGGAATCAGGGTTGCTATAGCCAGTGATGAAATGGGCTTCACGGGCTTGCTCTTATATAGCCACTAGTCGTAGTCGGTTAGGCTCAATTGGGTGACTGACCCAATCCGCCCAAACGGTCGATTGGGGGTCGGTCCCAAAATAGGCCACCGACCATACGATAGAAACGATGCGCAAAACAGAGCAACTAACCTATGGTCTCCGTTCGGTCCAGAGCCATCCGGGATCATCTAAGGCTCCAAACGGGCCCCGCAACCTGAGAGTGGACTGCCCTGAGAAATGCTCCATCTACCCTCAGTGTAGTTAGTCGAGGGATGCCTTCCCGCACTTGCATGTAGCCTAGTTGGCTATGTGCCAACTCTATCTGAAGCCGTCCAGCCATTAGGCCACACATGGTTCCCATCTGGTGTCCAAACCAGGACCTACCAGATAACCGAGCTACTCAAATGCCTTCTCCTCATATGGGGGGCTTACAAGTAGAGTTAGCTGGTTCCCATGTAGTTACACGAGAGTGGAGCATTGATATTTAACAGTTAGCTACATCACATTCTTCTTCAAATGAGCTTCCTAAGTCCTCCTCATCCTCCTTCTCCTATAAATAGGCAAAAAAGTTATGAGATTTACACATCCCAATTAATTCAATTTAAAAAAAGGCTTTGTTAAATAAGCATAGAAGTATAAAGATAAGGTTTCATACCTAGAGATATGTTCATCATCTCTTTACAAGATATTATGAGGCAACATCATTGTTATCATATTCATCATCTTCATTTTTGGATTCCTCACCGTCATTGCCATCATCATTACTGTATTCACTAATTTCTTCATTCTCACCTTCCCCATCCATCTCTATGTCGGAATTCTTTTTATCATACTTGTGTGAGATGAGCTAGGGTTTCCAAGTACCCCATGCAAGCAATGCTTTCAATAATATTTATAGGACATTCTTTCCTAATAAGAGATTCAAACAAATAGCCCATCCGACATAGGGTGACTTCCCATCCTGATGGCTGCAAAAAATTAATCATACTCAGTAAGAGATCGCCACTTTTTGCTGGTCTTTCATAGTGATTCTGTTGACAATGGAGGGGACTTGGAGCTTCATGCTCTTGTAGCATTAGTTGCAATCTCTTTGCACTTCCTCTTATGTTCATTTGTAAATCAAAGTTACGTTATTTTTTAATATGTAAATTTGCTTGTAGATTTTATGAAATATAAATTTGCATTTCATCTTATCTAAAATTTAAAATATAATTAATGAAAGCATTGTTTATATTAATAAAAAATTTCATGTCATCTTATTTGATTTTTAAATGTAATTAAATTAATGATGTCATCTTATCTGATTTTTAAATGTAATCAATGAAATTAATGAAAGCATTGTTCATATTAAATGTAAATTTACATGTCATCTTATCTAATTTTTAAATGTAATTACTGAAACTAATGGAAGTATTGTTCTATTCTCATGATGTTCATGTGTTGTTCAATGCATTTATGTCTTATCTCATCTCATATTATTTTAAATGTAAGTTAAAATCTGATCTCATGTAATTTTAAATGTAAGTTAAAATATAATCTCATGTAATTTTTGAATGTAAGTTCAACTGTAATGTTGTGCTACTTTTTTAATTGTGAATATCCTATGTCAAGCATTTTATAGCAAATCTTTCAATTCCCTTTAATAATTATATATAAAATGTCTCAACACTACATATTCTCATGGGGTGTGATTTTTTGGTGAGCTTTTTGTCATGAGCTTTTTTTCAAATTTCATGAATATTGCGAGCTTTTCATTCACCTGAGAGAGAGAGAGAGGGGGGGGATTCATGGAGTGGGGTGGGTTGAAAGTTTGGGTTGTGGTTGCAGTTAAGAGGAGAGAGGGGGGGGAGGGGAGATAAAGGAAAGGGGGAGGGACGGGCGCATGGGTAAGGTGGCATGGAGAAGGGAGGGGAGGGGAGTTGGAACATATATTCATTATCATAGTGGAGAACGTAGAGGGGGAACTTATAAGGTATGCAAAGAGGAGTGTAAGGAGGAGAGAGAGGATGAGGAATGTGAAAGTTATGTTCATCTACTAAATGTAAAGGGGAAGGGAGAGCATGTGGGAAATTTGTTTATTTTCAAAGTGTATAATTTGACAGATTTGACCTCATATTTGGATTCCTCGTCGAATTCCGGTCATTTTGAGTACCAACATGACCATATTCTGATAAAAATTGGAAAAATGGTGTTTTTGTCATTTTGGCTTGTTTTGGGCCTATTCTAGCGTAGACTCAAAATAGGCCCAAAACAGGCCAAAATGACTAGCCCAGACTCAAAATAGGCCCAAAACAGGCCAAAATAACAAAAACACCATTTTTCCAATTTTTATCGGAATAGGGTCATGTTGGTACTCAAAATGACCGGAATTCGACGAGGAATCCAAATATGAGGTCAAAAGTTTCAAATTATACACTTTTAAAATGTACATATCTCCCATAGTTCCTCCCTTCTACTTTGAATATGGACATATCTTCCATAATTTTTTGCCTCCTACTGCCACTCATATCCACCTCCCCCTTGTGCATAGTATACACTCTTCCACCCCTCCCACATGCTATGAAAATGAACATATCCTATATTCTCTCCCCCTCTTTCTAACCTCCCCATCTTTCTTATAACAAAAACATGTATGGATTTCTAAAAAAAGCTCGCAAAAACAAAGGAAATGGTAAAAAAGCTCACATTAAAAAGCTCGCCAAAAGATTTCTCCCATTCTCATGATGTTCATGTGTTGTTCAATGCCATTAATGTCTTATTTCATCTCATATTATTTTAAATGTAAGTTAAAATGTCATCTCATGTAATTATTGAATGTAAGTTTAAGTGTAATGTTGTGCTACTTTTAAATTGTGAATATCCTATGTCAAGCACTTTATAGCGAATCGTTCACTCACTTTAATAATTATATATAAAATGTCTCATATCCCAAAGCACAATAATTATCTTTATCTCCTTTCCAATTTCCTTTCCTTTTTCTCTCATCTATGTTTTCTCTTCTATAATGTTATCTTCATCTCCTTTCTGATCTCTTCTCCTATTTCTACTCACATAGTCAGTTCAATTCTCATCTCCTCTCCTCTCCTATCTCCTTGCTATCTTTTCTCATCTTTAGTTCTTCTCTCATATTTCTACTTTCATACTCAGTTCACTTCTCCTCTCCTATTTCTACTCACATACTTAGTTCTCATCTCCTCTCCTATCTCTCGATATCTTTTCTAGCCACTCTTTAGTTCTCCTCTCCTATTTCTACTCAGTGCATACTTTGCAAATGGAAAAAGTTCTTGCAATTATCAGTTCTGTAACTTGTTGAGCACACAATCAATAGGAGCTTATTGTCGAGAACAAAAGACATCGAGAGGAGTGTAAGAGTCAAGGACCATTGACAGAAGATGAGAAAGATGAGAAAGGACCATTGATAGAAGATGAGAAAGATGATTTTGTTGCTCAGAAGCAATTAAGAAGAGCATTACAAGATAAGACATTGCAGAGAAGTGCTACAAAAGTACTCTTCAAAAATAGAAGAGCTTGCACATCTATTTGGAGAGATGTCTTATAGAGTCACTCGTTCTAGGAAATATTCAGCAAACCAAGCTAAAAGTATTAGGAATAGACAAGAAGCATTGAAAGAAAGAATGTTTGATTCTTTATGCATCTTTATGTATTATAATTATATTGATGAAGATGAAAAAAATGATGCAGAGGATGGTGTAACCCACAAGATAGAGATGGAAAATGTGATGGCATGATTGTAGCTTATGTCTACTACTAAAAGGTGTTTTTTGACACCATATGGCTTTGAGATTTACTTGTACTTAGATCCCTCAATTATATTATAAACTACTTTCACAAATGTGATGAACTATGTTTTTCATGTACTCTAGTTTTAATAACATGTCACGTCTACTTTCTTAATTTGAATTTTCTTTAGCTTACTTTTTGCTTCAATATTTTGTTTCAAGAGCCACTTTTTTTTCCATTTTTTATCCAAAAGTACCTCAAAAAATGAATTTGGACAATGCACTAGCTAGCCTAAACAAATTTGGAAAGTGGACTAGTCCAAAATTAATGAAATGGGTGTTTGCAGTAAAAAAAACTCATTATCAAAGAGTAGACTTCATGAGGCATTTGTATCTGCATCTGTCTCAACTGTGCAAATAAAAAAGAAGTATGAGACATAGTCAATGTGACTATATGGTAATCTGCAAAATAAGAAAGCAGATATGAATTTTGATAGAGTTTTACCTTGTGTGGATGCTTTTTTTGGTGCTTGGAAGATATATGCAGAGGTGCCATAGTGTCCCTCTGCAAGCTTTGGGTGCACTTTGTATGTCACCTTTTTTACCATTACTAGCCATTCACCTTGCTGCAAATCATATGCGTCTTTGTATTGTTGCAATTTGTTATCGGCCATTCACTTTTCTACTTCTTTGATGTCTTCAAGGTTGACATTGAATGCCAAATGTAGGATTGTTATGTAGAAGATGGGTATGCCATTGGTGTACTTGTTAAGAATCTCTTGTGTTGCCATGCGATTCAAGGAGTCATATAGCTTCTCTTCTCCTTTAGATAGTTTTTCTATAATATGTTTTATGAGGCCATCCACAAGATCATTGTTTCCTCTTGGCCATCCTTATAAGATTTTGCTTACGTTATCCAGAAGGGGATGGTACTACATGTGTGAGTCAAATCCATAGATGTACTTGCTTGGTATCACTCCCGCTATGTTGGCTCTTTTCATTTATTTATCAGTGAAGAAATTGCTTCTTTGGAGCATGGTCTTCTTCATCTATTTTTGCAATCATCTTTCATCTAAATTGTTGAAAGAGCTACAAATGAAAACTTTTTATGAGGAATACTATAGAACGTGATTAAATAAATAGAAGGCTTCATGAAGTATTGACACATGCAGAGATACCTAATTTGCATGAAGGGAGACATCTCTTTTGTACATACAACAAGATGCCAATTGAGTTATGGCCTAGATTATTTGTTGAGTTTGTGCAATGAATGGATTTATGACTGTGAATTTTTTTCAGAATGCAATGTTACATTTGTTAGGTAAAATGCATAAGTAATTATGTACTTATCAAAATGATGACATTGAGTGCATTTATTTCTTATTATTGAGTGGTAGTGAGGGGATGTGAGATATAGTTGACAAAAAATTTATGAGTATTACCATATTTTGAATTTACTATGGTGGTGGTGGTATGTAAGGCATCGACACAAAGTCAGCAAGATACAAAGATTTTGTTGACTCATGAGTATGACATACATCAATCCTAAACGATCTATGTATGACAATCAATGTCTTGAATTGTAGTGCTAATTCTTGTGACTCGTCTCCAACGATGGCATATGCAAGCATGATTAGGATGGTCATCTTGTGGTACCACATCCCATTCAATACCTTTTGGGTGTGCTTGGAGTGTCTGAGTGCAATAAGCTCACCCGTCGACGAGATGATGGCATGAATCTTTGTCAATATGCATGTTGTTTCATGCCATTCCATAATATGAATAGTTGCTAGCATTCCATTGGCAGCTCCTATTGCTAGGTTGATGTTTTCCATTAGCATAATCTTACTTCCAATTACCACTTGTTAAACTTCATAAAAATCTGAGTCCATGATCTAATCTTGTAATTTTGGAATATTCTCGGCATTCAATATAACTTGGACCGGTACGATATCGGAGCTTGCAAATTGTGATCTTAATAGATCGTCATTGGATCACTGCACATCCTCCTTGTGTGTGCATAGAATAGTGGTGTCTTAGATCGATGAATTTTAGTGCATCCTCATCTATGATCATCAAGCCACCGAGATAATTTTTTATCTGGTCTTCTATTGGTGGTGTTGTGTGGATGATGTTTAAGAAGGTATTAAATTCTGGATATTATAGGTACCAGATCAAGACCTGCATGTAGTGGAATCTACCGATTTGCCAAAAGGGTGTGTTACTACTATTGTAGGTGCCGAATCAAGGCCTACATGTAGTGGAATCTATTGATTCACCAAAAGGTTGAGTTACTTATATGGCATTTGCGATAATAGTTTTTTAGAGTGACTTGACACTTGCATATTGAAGGGATCTGCTACATCTCACCAAATAAGAATCAATTTCTTAGAATGGAATAGATGCAACGCATTGTTGCCATAGACCTCGCATAGCTATCAGACCAATAGATTCATCATTTAGCAGGTCATCATAGATATCTCATCAATGATGATTGTGTTTGCGGCAAGCAACATTGAGTATTGATCGTCTGATTTGGTGAGTGAGCTACAAAACATGTTGTTCCTCTTTGGAAGGGAGAACTGATGATGCATCATTGTTGCGACGTGACTCAAGTATGTTGCTATAACACTGGTCGTTGCGCGGATAGAACTATAGACTTTTCATGTAGAACATGATTATATGTTATGTACATGATCATTTCCTAAGCCAGGTGTACCGCAAACAATGTGCACCCTTGCTGCTGTCTCAAAAAGGTTATTGTAAATAGCTCTTTGATCTTTGGTCAAGGTGGAGTTCTCCATGCCCTTGAATTCTTCTAGTAGTTGCAAAATCCTTATGAGGCTTGTCTCGAGTGTGTTGTCATTTGGATCTTTACAAATTTTGAGCGAAGTGCCATCAAGGGCACGTAAATGGCTCTTTTGCAAGATCATGTTTTTCAGTTGTTGTTGCTTCTCATCGACAACCATACAAATATTATAGTAAGTTGAAATGAGTGTCTCGATGTCTTGACCTATTTGGATGATTCCACACATGTGGCATTCAAGGAAGTAGGATCCCGTTCGTTTGCTTGTTGAGATCAACTCACATTCATTTCTGAAAGGGATTCTTTTTAGCAACTCATTAAAGAAGAAGCCCTCGAAGTGGTGGGCTGGATGGTAGTACGTAAAGTGCACGAGTCGTGTGCTTGGGTATATGTAGTTGTTGAATGTGTTGTTCATTGGCTTGTGGCTTGTGTCATGCTTTTGTTCCTTCTATGGTGTTAATGATTTCCAATACTTATAAAAATTGAGTTGCTCTATGCACTCAAACAGCCACAATATGTGTCAATAGGATGCATTAATGTGACACAGTAGCTTTACAAGTACCTTTAGGTGGTGAGGAGTTGATCAAATATATAGCCTCGTTGCTATAATAGATAGTTGGTACTTGCAAACATGTCAATGTTGCCTCAATTGATGACAGTGGCTCAATAACACGCATGCTGAAATCATTTTTAGCTCCAATTGATCAAGTGCATCAAGCCCAGTGTTTGCATCTTCTATATTCAAATTTAGCCTCCCAACAGGCTCAGTTTTCATGTCATACTTCAATAAGTAGTATGAGAGACCAATGTTAGTGATCCTTTAGATGTTGATGTGTCCTTGCCAAAATAGTAGGACTGTGGCATGGTACGGCATGACGCTTTGGTGTTAAAATGGTTGTCAAAGGGAAAACCATATTTCCATTTGCCAAAAAATTGTCGATCGGTCAGGCAAGTGTTACCACGTCTATGCATTTGCTTTCTTTGCACAAGATTCCATAACTTCATCTCCGAGGAAATTTTTAAAAGTTGTGAATCCTGGTCTTCTTCGTATGGGACATGAGCATCTATCGTGTTTGTAACTTGATCAACATCATCATCATGTACCCATAGCACAATGTGTGCATGAAGTGATCCACGACTCTGTATTTCATATCTAACCAAGTAATGCTTCACCCTACCCAATAGGCCATTGTCGCTCAAGATGTATTCATGTAGGAACTTTTAAATCATGATGTGGAAAATCATGGCACACTCGACAAGGCAATCTCACCAAGTGAGTTGTGGGTTGTATTGTTTCACAAGTTGTTTGAGGTCTCCAACGATCATGTCTCTGTAACCTCATCATCCATCAATGTTAAGAATATGTGCGGCAGGCCCCATTTATCAACCATTGTCATTAGATCCTTTAGGTTTCTTCGATGCTAGGATGGAGACCTTGACATTTTTGCTAGGATGTCAAACTTTAATATGTCTCTCATCAGTTCCTCACAAGATGGAGACCCTAGGATTTATGCTAGGATATCAAACTTTAATATGACTTTCATCAGTTCCTCGCTTGTCACATTTGGTCTTTCGCAATGCTTTCGATTGATATCTCTTTGCAGAATAGCGGTTTATGCTCCATTGGCTATTGCAAATGTTTGGCGGTCTTGATACATGAGAAGTAGGTATGGCTTGTATAATGTAAACGGTGAGAAGAATGTTGATATCCTCATTTTCAAATACTCATGAAAGAACAACCAACCATCGTGTGCACCAAGTCCAAAAGGGAAAAGAAATGGAAAATTTGCACTCTCAATTGTCAACTCCTCGCTTTCTATTATGCTATTTTGTGTGGCAACCACTTGTCATTCAATAAATTTTTTCTTGCACGTATCATGATTGCCACAACCTCTCTAGTTGCTGAGAGAATTGCATCTTATTGGGGACGTGGTCAATGCACTCCAATAGTGACAAATAGTTTCTTTCGTGTGCCATCACCTAAAATGGAGAATGAGTAGAATGTTTTTGCAGTATTTCTACCATAGAGTTTGATGAGACAACACTTATTCCTAGCCTAGGATGATGCCTTTCAAGCATTGTCTTGTATCGCTTTACAATTTACAATCGGGTTTGAGGTGAGGTTCAAAGATAGGATGTCTCTAGTGGCAAACAAGAAATCATTTGAATTTTGGTAGATTCTCCCTTCTTGATTCCAACAGATTGGAGGATTTATCCAATAATGATCTTGATGTCAACCATCCTACTGCTAGTGATCACATCACTCTTGTTATATTTAGACACACCCAATACCTATAGCATCTGCATGTGAAAAAATTTGTGTGAAGAATGGGCTATATGTTCTCGGGCTCGTATGGGACAGAGTACATTTTTTGGAATTCATGTGATGTGCATGCCTTGCAAAGCATGCACGTCGCTAGGTCTCCATGAGATTTACCCCATGTGTACATAGAGTAGCATATTTGAGAAACAATAAGGAGGGATTAATTCTAATTGTAGAAAACGTTTGGATTGGATTTTTTTCTTGCTTTTTCTAAGAGCTTGCATTTTCCACATAATACATAGTGCTGTAGCCTTTTAATGCATTATGAGCAATTGTCATTCTAGATTCTCAACATTGCATCTACAAGGATCCAAGTCATTTGCTGATGGCTGTAATTTGCATTTCTTCTTGTCGAACATCTCCTTATAGCTAGCCGTCATCTCTCAAGAATTCTTTGCATCCTCATGAAACTAACTCTTTACCTAGGAAGCCTATCACAGAATGCGAATCAGTAATTATCTTTCATGTCTAGAACAAGGTGGTATAAATTTAGAGCAGAAATGGACTAGCTTATGTGGTGTGTACCTTATGAAATTTCTAGCTTGATTGAACATTTTCTTGATCGAAAATTCTGAATAAGAAAGTTCAAGAAAGAAAATACTTGGTTATGAAGCAAGCACATGATAGCAAGCTGAGAAGTAAGAGGCTCCTATTTGGAAAATAATTGTGTAGACTTGAAGCGAGGACCTCGAGACACAAAAGTAAATAAATTTCAGATTTTGCAAAAAAAAGGGAATGACAAAGATTGTGCAAAGAAATATTTTTATGTATTATAATATATTGTGTTATTATGATAACCACACATAGTGTGGCTAGGGATGCGGCATGCTTCCTTCCCCAAAGAATTATAATTCAAGGGAACGAGCCCTTCCTTGGGTGCTAAGAATGTAAACATCGAGAATCTAAGCGTCGAGAATATAAGCACCAAGAATTGGTTTCCTGAATGGATAAGATACTACAATAGTCATGTTTGTTTTGCAACTTGACAAATCAATATGTTACTCGCAGACTTGAAATCAAAGAAACCACTATCTTCACTTAAATAAATCAAGAAACAATACATAATTGATAAGTTGATGATACAATATCTTCAGTTTGTTAGAATTCTTTTGCCTAAAACTAGGGGATTGCAATCTTCAACAAAAAATGAGTGTTAGTATGTATAATCCAACATAACATTTCCCACTTTATAAATCATAATGAATCCAACACAAAACAAAGCTATCATAAACATAGAATATAGGATCAACCAACATACAATGAGTTTATGTTATTTGAATTTTGTTGATAAACTAATTTGGGACACAAATTTGATTGTATAGCACAGGTTTTCCTTGTCTCCACATGCTATCCCAAACCAAACATTTCTCAGTCAAAGATAACGATTCATCTACATATTGTGCATGGTATGTAATTTTCCTATGATAGCATGACGTGTTTTTCCAACTCATCTAACCACGTTACTTCTCTCATGTCATTTACTTGATCTCATATCTTTGACACATCTTTGACTTCGTTTATGCTTTGAATCACATCTTCTTTGAATACCTTCAATAAAATATCATTGTGTCAAATCTTTTTAGTTATTGTCTTGTCCATGTATGTGATGAGTAATAGTGCTTCTGTTTAAATATAGCCAAATAACTTCTTTAGTTCCTCGGAATGTTCCTTCATTCCTACGTCAGCACATCCTAAACCCAAAGAAAATAAAAAATTTAGAAATTAAAAATTTAAAAGTATAGAAAAACAATATAATTTCTATGACAAGATCAATCAATATACCATATGAGCAAATCCTTGTGGAAATACTCCAAGGTACAAAGCTGATATTATGTGTTGAATATAACAAAGACAAAAATGTTATCATGTCGACCACATGGTCAATCAATATACCCTATGAGCAAAACCTTACAAAAATACTTCAAGGTACAAATTTAATACCGAGTGTGATGTAAGGTTTGTGTAGCCATTAATTTTACATTCTAGAATTCGATGCTTCCCCTTCCCCATCCTGCCAATCTAATCCCCTGCCTAAAAGAGTGCTCTTTTGTGCCTCCCTCACACAACTAGATTTGAATTTTGGACCTAAGCTTCCTCCATCATCATCCTTGTTGGGCTTTTCTCATCTATGCTTTCACATAAAAGGAATATAGTTCCAAGATCAAAAGTGTGAGTAATTCCCAGCAAGATAAGATTGTAATAGGATTGCAGCAATTTCTATTGCCATATATTTGTCTATAAACTAGATCTAGAGTTGAAGCCACAAAACTCTTATCACTATGGTAATCAACAAGCTCTATGAACTATTCACCTATGGCAATCAGCAAGCTCTATGTCAATTTCAGCTTTTGCTACTGCTCGTGTGCATGGTGTAGCCAGGGAATTGTGGCACTCCAAAAATTAACAAACTACACAAGAATCCTCAATGAAATAGCTGCAAAAATTAGCAAAGTACACAACATAATTCTCAATGAAACAACTACAAAAATTAATGCTGATGGATTGCCAAATCATACCACTCAAAGTCTTCACTCTTGGTTGAACACGCTCCACAGAAAACTCTTCACTATTGGTTGAAAACGCTATAAATAGTCCTCTCTAATATTAGTTCAAGACATATAGAATTACTAGAAAAGCACATCTATGCTTTTCTCCCATATTTACAATGGAAAGCTTCTTGTACTTTTAATGAAAATATTGAATAAAATAAAGCTAAAATAAAGCACTTGTACCACTAAATAAAGCTAATTAAATTCACACCATTAGACTTGCGTAAAATGAACGTTCACAATTGTGACAAGTAGCTCAAGGGAAGCTTAAAAAATAAAAAATTCCCCCTAGGCTGCCTGCCATAAATAATTTTCCCTTTTGCAAAGTTGATCCTTCACTATAGCCTTCCCACAGGGCAGGTCAAACAATATTCAGGAGTTCACATAGTTCTCAAAAATAATCTTGGCATTTGCTTTCTATGAAACTAGATTTTACATGATTTGCAGCTTTCTCGATACAATCTCTTCTCCAATTGTCTGATCAAAGGGCGAGGTGCTAATACGTTCATCTCTTTCTGCTAAGATTCTCTCAGGAGTGGAGGATGGTTCTTATTTGGCACTTAAGGCTACTGCACAAGGCCAAAGGCTTTTCTTTGTATCCATTTATGCACCTACTTCTAGCTGATTTGTGGGATAGTTTGCATGATGAATTTTTTGGGAAACATACTATCTTCTCCAACAATTGGAATATGATAGTAGACAATTAAAATTGGTCCCACGATTCATCCAACCTCTCCAAAAATGAAGCTAATAGTCTTCACAATTCCTTTGGGATGGTTAATTGGTGTAGTCTCAACAGGTTAAGAGGAGGCTCCTGCACAGGATCACTAAGAAATGCCCATGCTAGCCTTGTTCCCCCACACATCATGCCTCGTCGCCATACCCAACATGAGCAATCTTTTGCCTCATAGGAGACGAGATTTTGAATATCCCTTTGGGTTTTATGATGCCACCCTGCCAATCTAACTGTTCAGCCAGTGGAGGATACCAATCTTCTTGCTTAGCCTCACCTTGGAATGGTACCCTAGAAATGTTGGAATACTGAAAGGAAAGAGTAGAGTGGACACAAAATCAGAATACTTGCTTATAGAATGAAGAAGAAAGAGGTCCTTAAGTAGGCACCTCATACAAGGTCACTAACATCACTGATGACCTCAAAGCTCCACAATCATCTCCTCAATCTGCTCCTAGATTCACTCAATCATCCTATATGGCTTTTCCACCACCTAACTGTGCTTGTGGGCACCTAACTGTGCCTCTAGCACTCACACATAGAAACATAAGGTGTGCCTGAGGCATACACCTTGAGATATCCCAACAAACCCCCCCTCAAGGAAATGCCTCAGGCTATGTCAAGGATACATCTAGTCTCATAGTTTCTCATGCCATCTCATGGTGGTCAAGGATAAATCTATGGCTAGGTTCTCATGCTAGCAAGGGTTCCCTTGGGTGTAAGGTAAACAGAAAGAGATACAAACAGACCTTCCAATGGTTATCTCCCCTACATGTACATGCACACAATGTCTGTAGGAGGTACCATGGAACAAAACATACACATGGCCTACATCATAAGGTGACCAGAGGTGTTTACAAAACACACAACACACAATAGTTTATTTTCATTCATTTTGGAGGACTATCCAGGCTGAGTACCTTGACATAAAAAGAGAGATCTGGAGCATACATAGAGATGAGTTAAAATGCATAATCTTCAAAGGATGCCTCATCTTGTGGAGGCTCATTCACTGTAAGTAGATTTGCATTTTCTGTCTTTGCTTTGTCTCTGCAAAACTTCTCACTATGGTTGTTTTTGCCACAGTGCTTGCATGGATTAACTTTGAAGCAGTCCTTTGAAAGGTGATTTGTCTTTCCACAGTGATTGCAAGGAGAATACTTGCCCTTCTGGAATTTCATAACATAAGCAGTGTCATTGCCTTTCCTTAACTCCATATGTCTTTCTTCTTCTTAGAGAGCTGAGATAATGCCTTCAAGGTTTGGATTGGGAAGATTCTTCAAAGTGCTAACAATGTGATCAAAACTTTCAGGCATACTCTTAAGTAGCACTGCCATAGCATCATCAGGGGTGATAGGAGAGTTGATAGAAGCTAACTGAGTCATAAGACTCCGCATATAGTTGACATGAGCAGCTAAAGTAGTATCACTTGCCATCTTTAATTCAAAGAAAGAGATTTTAAGTGATAGTTTAGATATGTGAGAGCTTGCACCAAAAATCAAATCTAGCTTCTGCCATGCTTCCGATGGAGACTCCAAGTCAGATATATGATGTATGTAATCATCACCCAAAGCTAAAGCAATTATACCATATGCTTTTTCTTCTCTTGCTGGATCCCTTGCTGGTCGTGTCGGAGCTGAAGATTCTCTAGCATTTGAGGCCGTAGAAGAAGCGGTAGGAGTAGGTTTGACAAGTCCCCATAAGTTCTCCCGCATCAATGCAAATTTTACCTTCATTTGCCATGTATGGAAGCCCTTTCCATTGAACTTCTCAAGATTATATAAGGTAGCCATGAGAGGGTCTAACCCAGATATTGGGCAGTGTCTATCTCTCTTACACGGCAAAAAGAACTGAAATACTTCCAAAGTATAGGCACTTGATGTAGCAAATAGTAGTGACTAGTTTTCAAACAATGATGCTACTTTTTGCATGCTTCATAGAAGTGGATGAAATAAACACTTTCCAATCACAACCAAGTCTAGCAAGTCAAAAGAAAACTGAAGCAACACTTGTAGTGAAGTTATTGAAAACTTCAAAAGACCAGAAATGCTAGAGTAGCATTTTATGTAGCATCATTTTCAAAAGTATGTCAAAATTGTCAAAACTAGAGAGCTGAACTTGGAGGGCTCATATCACACTCTTCAAAGCAAAAGAAAGGGGGCTTTCTGAGGCAAAAGAAAGCTGGAATACCACAGTAGATCCTCTGGGAAGAAGAGGCGAAAATATGCGTCAGGTCGCCTTCACCTTCTTGAACAAAGTCGACTGGTTTTTCTCTATTTTCTCCTTCAATATGCAGCCATTACTGCTCAGATTTCAGCACAAGGTAGCTCTAGGTATGGAGAAGCTTGCCCTGGAAGGAATTAGACAAAGACAGAGCAGGCGCAGAGAACTTGCAGCAGAGAACTTCGACGATTTTCCTATAATGGCGACGAGCAGATGCAATGATTCGTCGATTCCTTGCAGCCAGGAGTGCGCCCCAACTAGATGGATCTTCAGCTGGAAGGGTGTGGGAAATGAGTGAGAATTGGAGGAGAACAAGCTTAAGCAAGTTTTTGGAAGAAGAGGGAGAGATGGTGAAGAAGAAGAAGATGATGATGATGATGATGTGGCAAAAATGGGCTCAAGGGGGATCAAATGGCTCTGATACCATGTTGGAATACTGAAAGGAAAGAGTAGAGTGGACACAAAATCAGAATACTTGCTTATAGAATGAAGAAGAAAGAGGTCCTTAAGTAGGCACCTCATACAAGGTCACTGACATCACTGATGACCTCAAAGCTCCACAATCATCTCCTCAATCTGCTCCTAGATTCACTCAATCATCCTATGTGGCTTTTCCACCACCTAACTGTGCTTGTGGGCACCTAACTGTGCCTCTAACACTCACACATAGAAACATAAGGTGTGCCTGAGGCATACACCTTGAGATATCCCAACAAAAAATAGATGCACAATTGAGAAACCTACTATTGCAATTCCTTCTCCGATGCAGTAGGTGGCCTTCTGACAAGATAGCACTAGAGTTGATGGGCTTGGACACATGGGAATGTACGCTAGTGTTTTTTGGGCATGGCATTTCATTGCCTAGACATAGATGCCAGCACTTGTGTGAGAACGTACTCTAAGACACATATGTGCCAATTTACTTGGCACAATCATCACAATGATGTGACTATGACAGAAGCTAGACTCGATTGCATCTACATCTCTAAACATGCTTGGTGGTTAGATCCACAGGTTCATGCTAATATTTTCTTAGGATCTTGCTCTTTGGATCATTTGCCAATCAACTTTTGCTTCAGCTTCTCTCTTCAAATATGGTAATCTTTGGCAAAACGATCATCTCAAGTTGGCTCAAATAGCTAAAATACAATATGTCCTCCACTGGTGGATCTGGGAGACTGCCCCTCTAAATTCTTTTTCCTTCATGTTAAGGAAAAGAAATGTTGCAGAGAAAATACTTTGGTTATCCTGGATGATCAGGGAAGGAAATTAACTAGTGATGATAATATTGCGCAAGTCTTCATGCACCACCTCTCTAATATTGTTGGCTTTTCCCCTACTCTTGTTGATGACTATGAGGATTGTGTACATAGGTTTCTTCAACCTATGCACCCCATTGTTTCATGATCGAAATCTCTACTACTTCAATAGCCTGTTACTTCCTCTAAACTCAAATTTTTGGTTCACTCCATGGCTCTAAAAAAAATTCCTATCGACTTTTATAAACATTACTAGCATATATATGGGAGAGACCTTACAAATTTCTCAATTATTATTGTATAGGCTTTCTCTTGGTGATTGTAGCTACACCTTTGACCATGCTCAATGGAGCCTATAAAATTATGGCCAAGGCCATTGCTATGCAAATCAAGTTCTTTCTATCTTCACGTCTACATCAGAAGCATTATGGATTTTTAGGCAGGTAGCATTGTGGGATGAAATGAAATAGTTCCTTCTCGTTGAGCCATGTGTAATAATTTTATATATTAATTCAAATTTTGTGAATGGCAAGAAATGTCTCACATCAGATCGATGCATCTACCAACCGTTTTGTCTCCATCCTTAGTTGTAGATCAAAATGTCTCATGAGAGGAAGTGCAGGTTCACCTTGAATACCTTGAATTGGTGTCCCTTGCTCTGCAAATTCCAAATCCAATTGGATTGGTCCTTTGGATATGATGAGGAGTAGGTCACCCTTAAGCTCCAGTCCTAGCTCATGATCACCCTCCCCCTGCCTCATGAGAGGAATTGTAGGTTCACCTTGAATACCTTGAATTGGTGTCCCTTGCTCACCTGGATAACAATGTTAAGAAAGGAGAAACCTTTAAGGCGATCTCCGTCGGCAGGACTGTAGGCTCGATCCCTCAACACGATGGGTGGGATGTGTTAACAAGATTGATGGGTTCAGGTGCTTCCGAAAGGAGTTTATCACATAACAGATTCTTGGAAATATGCAGCAAACCATTGTCCAATGCCATCGTACTAGGATGTCAATGCGATAACTAAGGATCGTGGTCTGTCGGCCTTTACTCCGGGAGCAATCCATTGTCCTTGAAACCGATTGAACTGGTTTGTACATTTGTATTCTAAGCTCAAAAAGCATGAGTATCATGACAAAAATGAAGCTCCACAGAATTATGTCAATTTTGTGTTAATACTGTAAGAGCCTAAATGCATATCTATTAGGCGAGTAGTTAATCTCTGTCTCTATCTCTCAATAATTGTATTTTCTGGTGGCTTCCTCACAGGAGAATATTAGGAATGATAAAGGATCTGCATGGCTTGTTGCAAATCTTGTTTTGACGTGCGCCTCCGTGTCAAGCCACCCAAGCACTTTCGTTGCTGCTCCCTTTCTGTACATCCAAGTTAGTTATAGCACACCTTTGAACTCCAACGATGCTCTTTTGCTTTTGGTGATCTTTGAATTATGCCTCAGCCCACTTCATGGAGAATTGATAGTCCCGGATCACTTGAAGTAGGCCTTTTAGCTTTGGCTTGCTAGTTAGATATGCAATAAACCTAACGAGAATTGATGGAGCACAAGCTGATGACTGTTATCATGTCTTGGATCTCTGAAAGCCTAAGGGGCCTCATCACAAGTAATAGGTATCCCTTGAAGTGAACGACTACAGGAATCAGTAGAAAAACTCAAGTTTATAAATGCCATTTCTGGGATGAGGATATGATGGCCAAGAGTCAAGAGTAGGGATGGGCAGTTCCAAGCATGCACAGTCCTAGGATCTTTGGCAATGTTGTTAGGAGTCTTAATGCCTGTTGAGTAATATCGGGCTAGAGGATTCTTACTGCATGGATGTCTTTTGTGTGATATACAAGGTGGTCGCTGCTTGTTACATTACTATTGCATTGTGTGATGGGTCATTGTTTGAAATAGGCTATTAAAACTCAATTCTATCTAATGAGGGATGCAGCTCTATGTTAGGGGAGTTAGGACCACTTTATAACTCTTCAGAAGAGGCAAGAGTAGGGATGGGCGGTTCCAAGCATGCACAGTCCTAAGGTCTTTGGTGATGTTGTCTGGAGACTTAATGCCTGTTGAGTTCTATTAGGCTAGAGGATTCTTACTGCATGGATGTTCTTAGTGTGATATACAAGGTGGTCGCTGCTTGTTACATTACTGTAGAGCTCTGTTTTGAGTCGGATGTATATCCTTGGTTGATGGTCCCTGTGAAGTAAGTGGTGACGTTGGTTTCTTGCAATACATGGTTCTAAGTTGCACATCTTTTTTGAGACAAAGAATGCACTTACAAAGCAAGGTGACATTGGGGTTGTTGAAAGTTTAGATGGGGGTACATTGTGGAAGTTCCTTGGCATTGCATTGGATGAGGAATGGCATCTTTCATTTCCATTTGTGTTTGATTATGAAGGACAGGTCAGCTCATGTTTGGAACTTTGTCTAATTTTGGGAGTTTCTGCATATGCGGTATTTTTGTTGTGCTTGAATTGTTTTAATATGATTTAATGAAGAATTGAACGACTTTTGGTTTTCTTGTCTGTATTGTCAAGAGTATATGTTTTCTTATAGCCTTTGCGAGATATAGTCTTAGATATTTTAGCTGGTTTGGGTGTCAGGGTGTTACCCGTGTGATCAGGCTTAAGATTCTGAATTTTCATTTTATGGATATGTAATGTACATTTTAGCGGTGATTGAATGAGTGTTGGAATGAAAACTATTTTTTCTTTTGCATCCTTTTCAGCATCCATTCCAGTCCTAGCCTCTCACAAGACTTTGCCTTCTTGCTCATTTGGAGGCATTGTAGGTCTAATTATTAGACTTTAGGTTACATGGCACAGTTAGTACATGTAACTTTTATGACACCTAGTTGTGTTGGGACACCTATCTTAGGGTTTCATCATATTGGGTGTGGGTGTAGTCTTTGTACTTTTGAACACACTTAGTTATTCTACTACAGTAGAACGTTTTGCTTCTTGCCTCTGTCTCCTTTGCTTCCGTTGTCCACTCCACCCAACAATGGTATCAGAGCAGGCTTTGCCTTGGTTCCTGGTCTTCCCCCACTTGCAAGCTTCCCATGGATCTATCATTTGCTGGTTGGGCAACCTTACCAAGGCATTAAAGTTGAGATGCCCAAACCTCTCATGCCACAAATAAGTGTTAGGCAAAACATCTACATCAACTGCATGAGCATCATGAGCTGAACTGTCATTGTATCTATCATATGCATCCAGGCTATACAAGCCCCCCTGAAGAGTACCAGTCAATATAATAGCATCCGCATGACTCAAGTCATAGACTGCACATCTATGCCCATCACAATCCGAAATCCACATGTAGCTATGGCTGAAATAGAAATCAGATTTTTTTGTATGTCTAGCACATATAAGAAATTCTCCAGAGTGACAACATTGCCTACAACTGATTTAATAGCCACCTGCCCAATGCCCTTAACCACATATGATGCATTGTTGGCACATGTCATTGAACCCCCCTTTGGGGGATCAGCAAGAGAAGTAAACAAAGTTTTATAGGAGGTAATGTGCTTAGAAGCACCACTGTTAAAGAACCATGTAGAAGCTGAAGCTGCCATACAAGCATCTGAACCTGTATCATGCAGTGAAGGATTGTAGTGACATTGGACAATGAAGCCCTAAGACTGCTCTCTGGCAAAATTAGCATGCTCATGTGTGTTTGCATCAATGCCAGAGGTAGTTGTGACTAAAAGTCCAGCGTCTTTCTTCTTCTTTTCAGAAGCAATCCTCTTCCTACATTCAGCAATTTCATGGCCCAGCTTCTTGCAATAATTGCATCTCTTTTTCTTCTTCTGATCACCCTGAGAGGATGAAGAAGAAGGCTAATTATTTGCTGTATTTTTAGGGGGCAGCTTTCTGAAATCTCCCCTTATTCCTGTCATTGGCTACGAATGCCTGATCTGAGTGCATACTGGCATTCCGATTCACATGGCTCTGCTCCTCCTGCAATAGAAGTGCAACCAACTGAGCAAAGGAATAGTAGTTGGCTTTGCCCATGGCAACCAACCTCAAGGTAGTAGCAAAATCTTGGTAAGAGTCAAGCAACCCATCCAATGTGCTTGATACAATCTGTGAGTCAAGGATGTGCTCATCAATATTAGCCAATTGCTCCTTTAAATCTTGGATAGCTGTAAGATATGCATCCATGTTCACACCCTCATTCATATGAGTATCCTTCAACTGCTTGCGGAGATAGGCAACATGGGCCTCATTGCGTACTTGATACAAAGAGACAAGCTTATCCCAAGACTCCTTAGCAGTAGTGCATGATCTGATATGAGGGACAATACTCTTCTTGAAAGACAGAGCAATCAATGCATGTGCCTTAGCATCACGGCCATCCCACTGTATCATCTCCTGAGTAGGAGGAATAAAGGCATCATGGGAATAACCAATGGATGTAACATCACTAGAAGAAGGTGTAGCCTACCTAATAGTAGGCAAATTGCCATTCACTATGTTCCACAAATTCTTGGCCACCAAAACATGCTTCATCATGAATGACCACATAGGGTAGTTAACCCCATCAAGCTTGTCATCAGCACTGAAGGCCCCAAAGAAATCATCTTTGCCACCAGCCATTATGCAAGCAAATGCACAAATCCAAGAATGACAAAGGCAAAGAACAAGAGCCTCAAGCTCTCAATTGCAGATATCAGTGACTGAATGCGTAAGCCTCAAGGCTTTTTCAAAGCACAAACTCAACTGAACAAGATCAATGCCAAAGTGTACTACTGTCCACAATTAAATGGTACATTAAAAGCCCAGTCTAGAGGCATAAGAGCCTTGCCAACTGTGCAACAGAAAGAACAGAAGCTTACCAGTTGAGCATGTGGAAGAAAGACAGCAAATGTCCACCAAAGAATGACCAAATATCAGCCTAGAAGCTGAGAAAAGTCAATGACAAGCACACAGCCTGTATGTAGCAGTCAATACTGACTAAAAATCAGCAAATGGTGACTAAATATCACTCCAAATGCCACCAAAATCAATTCATCCAACAAAAGGGAGGATTCTGGTGCAAGATCTGAGTGTCTCAGGCACAAATCCAAGTGGAAATGAACTAAATACAGCAAAATATAGTTGCTGCACCAGTAAATCTCAGATTTGAATGTGTATTCCAGCTCTAGGAAGCAAACCAATCACTCAAGAAGAGAGGAAGTTGCTGTCCAATGTGAAAAACAGCAAATGGTTGCCTAAAAAGAGGTCACCCTGGCCAAGAGAAGCCACAAAACAGGTCGCCCATGGAAAGAACAGCTAGGAGAAGTGTCACCCAGCTCAAATCTGCCCTGAAGTGCAGTCGCCCAGCTCAATGCAATAGGTAGATGCAATCTTTCAAGACAAAAATCCACGAGAGTGCTCCAGATGGCTAGAAAGGTAGGTAACCTACTGAAAAATAGCTCTAGAAGTAGACAACCAGCAAATGATAGATCCACGGGAAGCTTGCAAGTGGGGGAAGACCAGGAACCAAAGCATGCTCTGATACCATTGTTGGGTGGAGTGGACAATAGAAGCAAAGGAGACGGAGGCAAGAAGCAAAACGTGCTGCTATAGTATAATAACTAAGTGTGTTGGAAAGTACAAAGACTACACCCACACTCAATATGATGAAATTCTAAGATAGGTGTCCCAACACAACTAGGTGTCATAAAAGGTACATGTACTAACCATGCCATGTAACCTAAAGTCTAATAATTAGACCTACAATGCACATACCAAGGAATGAGTAGTACGTATGGATAGCCCATAGAGTATCCTACGTATGTGCTAAGTGCAAACTACTATAAGCCAAATGCAAAGTCCTATATGCCAGATTCAAAATGCTAATAATGTTCAAAAGTACTCTATGGCAAATGCAAATTAAAATGAACAAGAAGATGAATTCTGTTGAAGTATATGACAAGTGCAAAGTGCAATGTAACAAATGCAATGTGTTATGTATTAAACTCAAATTGTTATGTGCTAGATACAAATTGATCTGAACCTAAGGAAGGGCATATTTCTTGGTCTTATAATTTTTGGAGAGGAAGCATGCCAACTCTCCCCCCACACAATGTGTGGTTATGTGCTAAATGCAAAGTACTATAAGCCAAATGCAAAGTGCTATATGCCAGATTCAAAATACTATGTGGAAAATTAAAGGTGCTTTGTGGGAAATGCAAATTAAAATGAATAAGAAGACAAATTTTGCTAAAGTATACAACAAGTGCAAAGTGCTATGTCCCAAATGCAAAGTACTATTTGTTAAACTCAAATTGCTATGTGCTAGATACAAATTGATATGAACCCAAGGAAGGGTACATTCCTTGGTCTTATAATTTTTGGAGAGGAAGTGTGCCAACTCTCCTTCCACACAATGTGTTGTTGTGTGCTAAATGCAAAGTAGTATAAGCCTAATGCGAAGTGCTATATGCCAGATTCTTTCTTTGTGGCAAATGCAAATTGAAATGAACCCAAAGAAGGGCACATTCCTTGGTCTTATAATTTTGGTGAGGAAGTGTGGTAACTATATCCCAAACTCAAATTGCTACATGCTATATGCAAAATCCTATGTGCAAAATATAAAATCATACATTCTTAAATGCAAAGTACCATGTGCAAAATGCAAAGTGCTATGTTCTATATCCCAAACTCAAATTGTTCATGCTATATGCAAAATGCAAAATGATATGGACCCAAGGAAAGGCACGTTCCTTGGTATTATAATTTTTGCAGAGGAAATGTGCTAACTCTCCTCCCCCCACACGAATGTGTGGTTAAGTTTATTTGTTTATGTGTTGGATACAAAGTGCTATGTCCTAAATGCAAAAATGCTAGTTGCTCAGTGCTATATGCTATATGCAAAATACTATGTACAAAATACAAAATCATACATTTCTAAAAACAAAGTACCATGTGCAAAATGCAAAGTGCTATGTTCTATATCCCAAACTCAAATTGCTACATACTATATGCAAAATACTATGAGCAAAATGCAAAATGATATGAACCCAAGGAAGGGCACGTTCCTTCGTCTTATAATTTTTGGAGAGGAAATGTGCCGACTCCCCCCCCACACGTTTATTTGTTTATGCATTGGATACAAAGTGCTATATGCTAAATACAAAAATGCTAGTTGCTCAATGCTAAGTGCTAATTCTAAATGCAAAATGCTATGTATGAAATTCAAACTGCTATATCTCAAATTCAAATTGCTACCAAATATATACAAAGTGATAAATGAAAAGTGCTATATCCCAAATTCAAATAGCTACAAAATATATGCAAAATAATATATGCTAAACACAAACTCCTATGTACAAAAAGAAAGAGCTATTTACCATGTTCTATATTCGAAATGCTATATGCTACATTCAAATTGCTATATGCTATATTCAAATTGGTATCAACATAAACTAAAGATGTTATAAATTTTGTGTGAAAAATATGAAGTGTTAACAACCTTGATATTTTGTCTGCAGATTATTCGAATTGGTGAATTTCAAGTCATTTTTAACACTCTGATCTACAACAGGAAAATAAAGTAGGTGCTTCTACTTTAACATATAATTTACTTTGCAAATATGAAAAGGTCACTTATTGAAAGGAGAGAACATGCTTCCTACATTAGCATAATAGAGAACAAGAAAAGACGATTACAACCAAGTTTCTCTTCATGGCTATTCATCGATAAATTTCTAAGAGAATGGAACCAAATTACTTCTCAATATATTTTGAAGATGCAATATTGTATGTTTTGTGGTAGAATAGGATTTAACACAGGTTCTTTTACAAAGTTAAAATCAGTAATATCACTACTAGAATCAAGTATAACACCACACGACTTATCCAATATGTTCATAAGTTTGCATGTAGAAAATGGCCTAGGACATAGATAAAAAATGGCTTGTAAAGCATGCACAGATAGTCCATTCAAAAAGTTGTACTCGGTTCCCTATGATCTAGACTATTTACAGAATGTATTAGGTGCAGACATATTTCAAATGCAAATGCTTTCTATAATCGATATATCCATAAACATTTTTAAAGTTATTACATCTTTAGCCCATGATCATTTGTCCATGTGACATGCATACCTCATGCCCATAGGGCTGTCTCTCATGCCTCCCAATCCTATGCAGATACCATGGCCCTTTGCTCTCCTCATATTGGTAGCTTATAGGTAAGACTATGAAACCCTCTACTCCAATAGGAATTTTGTAAATCTAAGCTCTTTGCAAGTTTCCAACATAATTGTAGATATTAGAAGCTACACTAGATGTTTCATTGTATATAGAAACAGGGCTAATGCTTCCTTTCATAGCTTTTCCCTCTCATGTAGTATGAGGATCATTAATGGAGCTCAACGCACCATATAGCTCAATGCACATATACCTAGAACAATGACCACCCAAGATGTTGATATGGCATGTTAGCCATCTTAACACTAATACCTAAATGAAAATTGCTATATACTAAATGCAAAGTTCTATATACCAAACTCAAATTGCTACATGCTATATGCAAAATACTATGTGCAAAATACAAAATTGTACATTCCTAAATGCAAAGTACCATGTGCAAAATGCAAAGTACTATGTCCTATGTCCCAAACTCAGTAAGTGCAAAATGCAAAATACTAAGTGAAAAATGCAAAATGATATGAACCCAAGGAAGGGCACATTCCTTGGTCTTATAATTTTTGGAGAGGAAATGTGCCAACTCTCCCCCCACATGAATGTGTGGTTAAGTTTATTAATTTATGTGTTCGATAAAAAGTGCTATGTGCTAAATGCAAAAAATGTTGGTTGCTCAATGATATGTACTAAATGAAAAATACTATGTACAAAATACAAAATCATACAATTCTAAAAACAAAGTACCATGTGCAAAATGCAAAGTGCTATGTTCTATATCCCAAACTCAAATTGCTACATACTATATGCAAAATACTATGTGCAAAATAAAAAATGATATGAACCCAAGGAAGGGCACGTTCCTTGGTCTTATAATTTTTGGAGAGGAAATGTGCCGACTCTCCCCCCACACGAATGTGTGGTTAAGTTTATTAATTTATGTGTTCGATAAAAAGTGCTATGTGCTAAATGCAAAAATGCTAGTTGCTCAATGCTATGTACTAAATGCAAAATAATATGTACAAAATACAAAATCATACAGTTCTAAAAACAACGTACCATGTGCAAAATGCAAAGTGCTATGTTCTATATCCCAAACTCAAATTGCTACATACTATATGCAAATTACTATGTGCAAAATGCAAAAAAAAAAGAACCCAAGGAAGGGCACGTTCCTTGGTCTTATAATTTTTGGCGAGGAAATGTGTCGACTCTCCCCCCACACGAATGTGTGGTTAAGTTTATTTGTTTATATGTTGGATACAAAGTGCTACATGCTAAATGCAAAAATGCTAGTTGATCAATGCTAAGTGCTAATTCTAAATGAAAAATGCTATGTACAAAAATCAAAGTGCTATATCTCAAATTCAGATTGCCACCTAATATATACAAAGAAATAAATGAAAACTGCTATATCCCAAATTCAAATGGCTACAAAATATATGCAAAAAAATATATGCTAAACACAAACTCCTATGGGCAAAAAGAAAGAGCTATTTACCATGTTCTATATTTGAAATGCTATATGCTACATTCAAATTCCTATATGCTATATTCAAATTGGTTTCAACATAAACTAGAGACGTTATAAATTTTGAGTGAAAAATATAAGTCGAATTGGAGAATTTCAAGTCTTTTTTAGCACTATCATCTACAACGGGAAAATAAAGTAGGTCTTCTACTTTAACATATAATTTACTTTACAAATATGAAAAGGTCACTTATTGAAAGGAGAAAACTTGCTTCCTACTTTAGCATAGAAAACAAGAAAAGACGATTACAAACGAGTTTCTCTTCATGGCTATTCATCGATAAATTTCTAGAAGAATGGAACCAAATCACTTCTCAATATATTTCAAAGATGCAATATTGTGTATATTGTGGTAGAATAGAATTTAACACATGTTCTTTTACAAAGTTAAAATCAGTAATATCACTACTAGAATCAAGTATAACACCATATGACTTATCTAATACGTTCATAAGTTTGCATGTAGAAAATAGCACTAAATTCATTTATACATATTCTAGCTCAATACAGCTACCTGCCCGAATCTAGTTGCATGGCTGTAACATTCATGATGCCCTAAATCTTTTTCTTACTCTCAACTACTCAATTTCTCTAAACAAATATTTTTTTTTTTTTTTTGGGACATGGAGAAAGCATACGATAGAGTTTCTTGGGATTTTATTCTCAAGGTCTTGCACAAAATGGGATTTTATTTGGGATTCTATAAACCCACTTCAACTTGATTTTCCAATGCATCACTATGATCTCAATCAATGAGTGCCTTTATAATAGATTCACTCTTCACCTTCTCAATCCGTCAAGTGTGCCCTTTGGCACCTCTTCTCTTCGTAGTAGTCACCCAACCCTTACTAAGACAATTGAATCTTCACATAAATTGTGGCTCCATTTGGGGTCTTGTTTGACCTGATGGTTCTCACTTCTCAGCAGCACAATTCTTTGTTGTAGATGAAAACTTCAATATTTTGTAGTAGACAGAGGAAATAATTGGCTTTTTTGGATTTGAAAATCAATAAGCTAAAGTTTAGATTTATTTTCCTTAATTTGGCATCTTCTCCAGATTGGCTCATGCAATGTGGGTTTACTCACATACTGTCAGGTGCTCTCCGTTGCTACTTGGGTTGCCTAATTGGATTTAGGGTCACTATGTAATAGAGGCTTGATTGGTATTTGACTAATGTGCGTTGTAAGTTTCACAAGTGGAGGGATAAGCAACTTTCAGTTCTAGGCAATAATACTACACTTAAGCACATTCTTGATCCTATGTTGGTCTATGTTTCCTCCGTTCTTCCTTTTTTGTAGAAAGGCCTTGCTAAGGTGGGATAAAATGTCAAAGGATTTCTTGTGGAGCCGTAAGTTTCACCCCATCCCTTGGTCGTATGACCTCAAGGTGGTCTTGAGAGCTTGATGCCATTAAAGCAAATTGCGATAGACTTTGCTATTTCCAATCAAAACTATTGTTATAGCAAGAGAATGCAAGTAGAAGAGAGAGGGATCTATTCTATGCAGCACATATTTAAGGATGCTTCACAAACGAGTTGTATCAGACTATTTGAGGGAAGCACGGTGTTTTGAGAAGGAGCGCTTTGCCAAGAAGGCATGTCATCTTCTAGATTCATGTGTGTGATATACAAATTCAGGAGTGAAGACAAGATTTTGAAGGAAGTGGAATCTATGTCAGAGCAAGTCATTGCTCTGCTGAACAAAAAAAAATCTTTATTTTTGGTAAGTTTTGTAAATATTTTTTTCAATTCATGGGATTGACTTTTTGCCTTCGTATAGTAGTAAGATGTGAAATTGAGGGGACGAAGTTTTGTCGAAAGGTAGTTCTGTACTGATTGTGATGCTTGTGCGGTAGTAGTTAACATGAGTTTCTGGCTAGATAAAGCTTAAAAGGAAATTTGAAGAATTGGTATTAGTATGGTTTCTGTGTGCAAGTCTCTTGCATAGATGTGTATGAGGTGTAACGATATGGATTATTCATTTCATGGGAAAGCTAAGTGTTTTGCAATAGGTGAAAAGCTTTGATTTGGTCGACAAGAGAAAGTGGATTGGTAGAGATGGTTACTATCGTGTGATAGCGAACCAAAGACAATTTGGTTGACAACAGAAGCGATCACACTTTTTGTTTTATTTTTGGTGAAATCCATGTATGTGTATATTACAAGAAGTGGTCCCCATAGAGGGGGACATGCAATTTTTCACAGACAGATCTAATCCGCAAAACTTCCTCCACACGTCAAACCGATTGTGAGCCCATTGGTCCTTCTCCGCACTTCGATCATGCACCGAACCACTCAAACAATTCAACTCCCCCTAATCAATGTCCAGAAAAGGCACATCCCGAGGAATACAAGATGCACTAGACACACGAACAAATTTTCGTGGACAATGCGGGACACTGCAAACATCAGCAAACCCTTCGCTACTACTAATAGCAGAACCAATAGAATTCACACTAATTTGAATAACCTCCATAGAATCGCCAGGATCAAAAGACTCACTTGGAACACCAACCTAACCCTCACAAGCTACAACTCAATCGACATCCCTCCCAAACAGAAGCCTCAACAGCAAAGCTACCACCTCCCCGGTGACCCTCAACAAACGAAACTACTCCAAAATCATCAGAAAGACCAAGAGCAAAAGAAGGCCCATCGCAAACATCAATGACCTCCAGCTCCCTCACCTCACACACAAGCTCAACGCCTCTCAAATCTCCATCTCTCAAAACTTGACCTCCATCTCCCTCGGCTCCTCTTGTAGCTCAAACTCCCTCAAACAACAATACTCCACTCCCTGAAACCACCACAAAACCCTAACGTGAGAAAATGATTCAAAAACAACGAATGCGTGACCACCACGTAACCACCACTCATGTGCCAAAGGACTATGTTAGAAGGTGCTTAATGAAATCACACATCAACTGTTAGACTTGACCGGCACGTGTACCACGTTGGATCACCTCGACCGCCATGCTAGACCGCCACATTGGATCACCTCCACTGCCACGCTGGACCGCCGCCACTAGCACATCACACTCTGCGACTCAGAAATCACCATGTCGCACCGCGAGACCCTCCCATCTCACCTTTATGACTGAAAGGGACATGTGTCGGCCCTTCCCAGTCGAAAATCGGTGGGGATTTGGCTCCTGGCCGCCGCTAGTCGATCGCCAAATCCCTCCCAGTTTCCTCTCGAGAAGGTCCTCCCCGTGTCCCTCCCCTATCCCTTTCCCTCTTCCTTTTCACCCCTCTTCTCATCCCAACAACTAATTAATGGGAATTTCTCATTTTTGAATGTTTGGGGGGACATACCAGAATCTCGAAAGATCCCATGATTTCTGTCTTTCCACCATAGAGTCTAGAGTCCCCAATACCGAACCCAAGTTGACACTCGGTACCATGGAACTTATTCCCAAAGGGTCCACGTGTCGGGCATTCCCTTCGCCAACAAAACCCTCACCATGAGCATCATATGTACGTCCATATGGGCACTCGAGAGTCCCCAATACCGAACCCAAGTTAAGACTGGGTACCATGAAACTCATTCCCAAAGGGTCCACGTGTCGGGCATTCCCTTCGCAACAAAACCCTCACCATGAGCAATATATGTACCTCCATAATGGCGACCACAGGTACGAGTTGCAGAGCTAATAATCCGCCAGGACGCGAGGTTTCTGATCCTCAAAGTGATGAGCAGCGGCAGATTATTCATGTCGAGCAGAATTCTTTGGCCCTTCTTCTAGAAGTTCCAGTTCATGTTTGCTATCTTTCTACTCTTGGACACACCTGACTTCATTCTAGAGCGACGCAGGATTTCTGCTTGCAGCGTTGAGTAAACAGCGCTAATGGCAGAAATTACTCCAGGGGTCCCTCTCAATGTTGGGAGAGTTTACGAAAAAAGTAAATGCTTAACTACTCGGTTCGGACAAAGTATTTTGAAAGCAAATGCTGTAAAACGTTTGGAGATTATAGATTAAAGTAGGACTTTCATTAGTTAGTATGACGAGTCTGTGGTGAGTTCGAAATGACGAAACCCGAAGGCTGCAGATGTCAGAGGCAAAGGTCTTGTCGGGAGGCAAAGCAAGGACAGGTGTGCTCAAGATCGTGGCTTGGCGTAGAAGCTAGCATGATCTGGGCTTGGACTACATGTGGATGCACATCCTCGACAAGAGGGCAGTCACTGAGGAATGCTGAGCCTACAGGAAACACTCAGCACTTTGGACCAGACAGCTGTGCTGCGTTCGGTAGAGAGCTTTCTCTGCGCCTTGCAAAATTGCAGGAAAAGAAGGAATCTAGCTTATGCGAAGCGTGTGCATGCCCACATTTGCAATTATGGGCTGGAAGCTTATAGCGCTGTTGGAAACTACATCGTGCCAATGTTTGTAGAATGTGGAAGTGTCCACGACGCTCAGCAGGTTTCCAGCAGGCTACTTTATCGAAACGAGCATTCATGGACCTCGCTCATATTAGGCTATATACAATGTGGGCAAATACAGCATGCTTTCAACTTGTACCAAAAAATGCAATATGATAGTGTACATTCGAGCAGCTATACGCTAATGGCCCTACTCAAAGCTTGTGCTAGACTGAAAGACCTGGCAAGAGGTCGAGTTATTCATGTCGAGCTTGCACAAAAGGGATTTGAAAATGATATCTTTGTTGCCAGCACCTTGATTGACATGTACGCCAAATGTGGTTCAATTGCAGAGGCACAGGAAGCGTTTAATAGCCTGCCAGTTCGACATGTTGTACCTTGGACCATACTGATTGCTGGATATAATGAACATGGCTGTGTCGAGGAGGCACTGAAATGTTTTGAAAAAATGCAATTGGAGGGTGTGTCTCCAAATGTTGTAACATTTGTTTGTGTCTTGAAAACTTGTGGTAACATAGGAGCCATAAGCAAGGGCCGAGAATTACATTATGAGATTGCACAAAAGGGATTTGAAAGAGATCTTTTTGTTGGCAGCACCTTGGTCAACATGTATGCAAAATGTGGCTCACTCTCAGAGGCAGAGGAAGTCTTTGAAAAGCTGCCTGTTCGTACCGTTGTTTCATGGACTACACTGATTGAAGGGTATGCTGAACATGGAGCTGGTCAGGAGGCACTAAATTGTTTTGAACGAATGCAATTGGAAGGCATCTCTCCAAGTACTATCACATTTGTTTGTGCCTTGAAAGCTTGTAGCAGGATAGGTGCCATAACCAAGGGCAGAAAAATACATGCTGAGATTGCACAAGTGCAACTTGAAAGAGACCTTGTAGTTGGCAACACGTTGGTGGACATGTATGCCAAGTGTGGCTCATTTGTAGAGGCTTGGAAGGTCTTTGACAAGCTGCCAGTTCGAGATGTTGTATCGTGGGCGGCACTAGTTGCAGGATATGCTGAACATGGACCTGGTGAGGAAGCATTGAAATGTTTTGAACAGATGCAACTGGAGGGCATCTCTCCGAGTGATTCCACTTTTGTTTGTGTCTTGAAAGCTTGTGGCAGCATAGGAGCCCTAGGCAAGGGTCATGAAATACATGCTGAGATAATACAAAAGAGACTTGAAAGAGATCCTTTTGTTGGCAGTGCTTTGGTGAACATGTATGCCAAATGTGGCTCACCCTCAGAGGCTCACAAAGTATTTGACAGGCTGCTAGCTCGAAATGTTGTGTCATGGACTGCACTTATTGAAGGGCATGCTGAATATGGACCTGGTGTAGAAGCACTGGGATGTTTTGAACAAATGCAATTGGAGGGCATCTCTCCAAATGATGTCACGTTTGTTTGTGTCTTGAAGGCTTGTGGAAGCTTAGGAGCCATATGCAACGGCAGAGATATACATGCTGGGATCATCCGAGAGGGGTTTGAACAAGAGCTCATTGTTGGAAACACTTTAGTCGACATGTATGCTAAATGCAGCTCACTTTCAGAGGCAGAGGAAATCTTTGACAAGCTGCCAGTTCGAGATGTTGTCTCATGGAATGCAATGATAACAGGATATGGCATAAACCATGAGGGTCAATTGGCTGTGCATTGTTTTGAGAACATGCAACAAGAAGGAATGAAGCCAGATGCTGTCACATTTACATGTCTTCTTACTGCATGCAGCCATTCCAATCTGGTATTCAAGGGCCAGAAGTATTTCAAGGTGATGAGAGAAGAATACGACATTCTGCCAACAGTTGAACACTATACGTGCATAGTTGATCTTCTTGCACGCTCAGGACATTTGTACGAGGCAGAGAAATTTGTTGAAGCTATGCAATGTCCTCCATCTGAAGGAACATGGACAGCTTTGCTCACTGCCTCCAAAACTTATGGGGAAGCAGAAGTAGGACTGAGATGCTTTCAGCGGCTTATCCAGTTGGATCCAGAATCTGCTACTTCATATGTGCTTATGGCAAATATCTATACAAATGCTGGCAGGTTGGATGATGCACATAGAATAGAAGAGCTAAGGAAACATGCAGGGGCAAAGAAAAAGCCTGCAAGTGCTACAATAGAGGTGAACAAGGTGCATGAGTTTGTGGTGGGTAACAACCAAAGTAAGGAACTTTCAGCAGCACTCGAAATGCTGGGTTTTCGTCTGAAGGGGGAAGGGCATGTGCCAACTCTTCATCTGGTCTTGAGAACCTCTTATGAGAAGGAAGCTGCAATGTGAGCATAGCTTTTGGCCTTCTCAATACACCATAGGACAAAACCTATTAAAGATGATGCAAACTAAGATCATTTCTGGGATTGAGGCAAAAGACAGCTGCATGCACGGGTTACGTTACTTGTGTTCGTGTGGAGATAAGTTGTGATTTTTTTCACACAAAATAATTCCAGATGGAGAGAATAAATTACAACATTCATTCCTTTCTTCAAAAGAATGATATCAGTGGTATTCTGAGCTCATAGGGCAGTATTTTACTGGCTCTTGTGTGTTTCAATCATGAGGTTTTTATGAAGTTTCCTACATTCCGCCACTCCTTTCACTGTCTTAGAGGTGTGGGGTGTTTCTGAGCAGGAGTGGCTGAACTTGGCTAGAATATATTAAATGCTTCTTGCCAAGGTTTGCATGTTGCTACATAATTAGTAATAGGGGGATGGTTTAGATGTGAATTCTTCATATGGAAATGTTTGTGGTGTTCAAGGTGCTTTGGCAGGGCTGAAACTGACTACTTTGCATGTAGTAAACTGCTCAGCAGCAAGTTGGACTGAGGGGGTAGATTACAGACTGAACTGCTGACCGGGTTTTCCAGCATCCGGAACGCGTGGAATGCCATTCCAGCCTGGAGGACATGCAGGGAGTGCCGGAATGTTCCCCAGGTAGGGTATTATCATGGTACGTGTCACGGGACATGAAAAGTGATGTAAAGTATCTGTGTAACTCCACCCACACTTAACATGAGGTTAACCATGGTTAAGTGTAATAATGGTTTGGCCGTGCAGACTGGCTAGAGGAAGTGCACACTGCATGTCCCTTCCCCCAACCTACCATCCCTCCCAACCTCTCCCAGGAGCATTGCAAGCTTACAGAAGCTTCACTTGACTGATGTTCCACATTTGAATTCCTGCTTGCATTCCAGTTTGCATTCTTGCACCTCCCAGCACCTGCACCAGTCAGTTGGGTGCTGCATTGGGAGCAGCACACTTCCCGAGGCAGTCCATCCAGTGTACAGGCTGCATGCGCAACTTCCAAGGCAGCCAGTTGGGGCTGTACGGTACTGTACATGTACGAAAAGTCTGTACAACTGCACGGGCCTATACAGTCACCAGGCACGCAATCCGAAGAGAACCTGAAGCTGTACGGATAGCTTGGCACGCACTTCGAGGCAGGTTCGGCTGATTCGGAGCTACTTGCACGTATTTCGAGGTAGGCACTCAGTCCGAGGCAGTTTCCTTGGTACAGATCCTATGGTTGGACGCTGCGGTGGCACCTGGGGTAGATCTGCTGACCATTCATCCTCTTCAGCCCTTTTTTCACCTCCCTTCGGCCTTCTGTATGTTATCTTCTCCCTTTCTTGGAAGCTGGAAGGTACCTGCACCCTACTAGGAGCCTGGACAGGGGATAGGTGCAAGACAGAGCTCACCCCTCTGCTACAGATCACGGGTATTTGGTATTTGTCTTCCAGTTGATTGTGATTTCCTGCTTTGAGCGTTTCTGTAGTGCATTTGTGTGTTTGGAGTCCTCTCAGGTTCCCATAGGCTCTAGCAAGCACTCAGAGGCAAGGGTGTGCCTGGGGAAAGGTTGAAGGGTAGTGTGTATGCATGTGATAGCCTTGAGGCTGCCTTGAGCCTAGTTTGCCAGTGGTATGGATGCCTGAATGCCTCTCAGTTGGGTCAAATTAGAAGTGGATGCCTGAGTATGCCTTGCCAGTTGGAATTCTGGTGGTGCACTTGGATTAGATGCCTTGAAGACATTAGAGGATTTGCAGAGAGGAACAATGTAGGGGTGAACTCTTGTTGTAAAGCATTTCCATTTAGAAGCATTAAATATATACCATAAGGGGCACCAAGGCATTTGGGGCCAGTGGGTGCACAGTGTACTGTTTTCATTGAGTAGGGGCATTCTAGCCTCACCTTTGTTGTTGTTGAAGTTTGTTTCTAAGTTGTACTAAGTGGTTGAATTGACTGAGGCTTGCATTGTGGCTATTTATGAAGTTTATGACTGAGTAGAAGAAGATCACCGTCCTTTTGTTTATTGAAGGCCTGTTTCAGTGGCTCCATTACCAAGATAGTTACCATCTTCCTACAGAGGTGAGCCCTGGTAGTGTTGGGTGAAGGACACCTTCATTGCAATTATTGCTATAGCTATCAATCTTAGAGAGCTTTGAAGAGGAGCATAGCATCAGTGGGAGTGATGTCTAGCAGGACAGTGGGGCACAACTAGTTTCTCCTGAGCATGCCACTGAGGACTCACAGGATGAGGTAGATGAGGCAGAGGAGCTTAATGCCAATGCCCTTTTTCAGCTACGAATGTAAAGTGTAGCGGGAGCCTTGTCGCAGTTGCAACATGCTGTCACGGAGATTATGCAAGCTCCTCCCCTTATGGTTGCTCCCCTTGGAAGCAAAAAGAGAGCTCAGAAGAAACATAAGAAGCATAAGAAGACTCACAAGCATGTTTCTTTCAGTGGACAGTCTTTAGAGATGCCCTCGCCCCTGTAGCGGGTAATGCCAATAACTTTCATTCAATCAATCAAGGACAGCAAGCCCTTCCTCAGCCCATGATGCATCCAGGATATTTCGGAGGGGGATCGTTTTTTCAGGCAATGGTCGCACCACCCGCAAAGGGACCCAGAATGCCAGGCAGCTTTATGGGCAGCACACAGCCTGGAATGCAGAATTTCCAGTAACCTATGATGGGTGGAATGCCCTTGCAAATGCCAATATGATGTACTCGAACATTGGAATGCAACTTGGAATGTAGACAGGAATGCTCGGGACAATGGGCAATACTTGGAATATGCCACAGATGCAGGGAGTGGGACCTAGAATGCCAAACCCCACCATGGATACGGGTGGAATGGCTCCAAATGCGGGAGCAGTGATGTCCCCACCATTTTTACAGCCCAGCTCTTCACCCTACTGCTCACCCGTGCTCTTGGTCCAGAAGAAGGATGGATCTTGGCGGATGTGCATTGACTACAGAACCCTCAATAAAATTGCCATTAAGAACAGATTCCCTGTAAGAAATCCTAGATTTACTATATTTAGAACTGTTCTAAGGAACAGAAAAGAGACTGATATAGCAGAGAACAAGGAATAACTGTATTGCTTGAATATCTGTAGGGTGGATGTGATTGTCATCCATACAATTTGGCCTCTCTTATATAGAGAGTGAAGAGTCACACATGAAAAGGTGTGTACTCCAAAGGGTATGTGCATGAAGAGGTGTGTACCCCTTGTGAAGGGTGTGACCCTTGATGAGAGGGTACATTACAATAGGAATGTCTCTTCATTAGAATGTCTCTTGTGAAGGGTTGTGCCTCATTAGGAAGTGTCCCGTCGAAAGGGCAAGTGTCCCGTCGAAAGGTCATACCCTTCCACAAGTGTCCATTCATTAAACCATCCATAAGTCTAGAAAGAGAAAGGAATACGTCACAGATCGTGACATCCCCTCCCACTCAAAAGAAGACCCTGGTGGAGATAATGAACCGATGTAGAAAATATCATGGTAGATTCTGAAAATACTGCTGTAAAAGATCAGGGTACTGCTGTAAGTCTTCATCAGACTGCCAAGTAGCGTCGGAGTCGTCCAGATCTCGCCAAAGAACAAGGAATTCCGTGATAAGTCGATGTCGAGTCTCTCGCTGTCGATGGTCCAGAATACGCTCAGGAATAAGGAGAACATAATCGTCTTCGATTTCTGGGACATAATCACCTGCAGGAGGAACTGCTTCATCGCCTCGAATGTACGTCTTTAGCCAAGAAATATGAAATGTTGGATGGATTTTACCCCATGATGGTGGTAATTCCAATTTATAACTTAAAGGTGAATTTTTCTTGACGATCCGGAAAGGTCCATAGTATCTGGGTCGCAACTTAGGAAACACAGACTTAACCGTCTTATAGCGATGTGGGGCTACAAATAATAGCACCATATCACCAGTGTTAAATTCCAGGTGACGTCTATGTTTGTTGGTAGACCGTTGATACCGCTCTTGCGCTTTTCGCATATGATCCCTGACTTGCAGTAGAATGTCTTGCATTTCTTGAACCAATTGATCAGCTAGGGCCACTCGATGTTGAAGTACAAAATTTGTTGGTACAATCGGAGTGTGTCCATAAGCTGCTTGGAATGGAGTCATGCTGATGGCACTATGGAAAGAGTTATTATAAGCAAACTCGAGGAGTGGTAGATACTCTTCCCAGGCTGCGAGGCGTGACTGAACATAATGTCGAAGCATTTCCTCCAGAACTTGGTTGACTCTTTCAGTCTGTCCATCTGATTTTGGGTGGTAGGCTGAACTGAACAGTAGAGTTGTACCCAAAGATTCGAACAGTGAAATCCAGAAGTGACTGGTAAACTTAGGATCTCTATCGGATATGATATTCTTGGGTAATCCATGGTGTCGGAAGATGTGTTGTATAAAGAGTTTGGCTATGTCCGGGGCCTGTGCACTGCTTTTGCAAGCAACAAAGTGTGCCATTTTGGACAATCGATCAACAATTACCATAATCTGAGTGTTACCTCTAGAGGATCGTGGTAGTGTTGTAATGAAATCCATGGAAATACTTTCCCACCTTTCAGTTGGAACTGGAAGAGGCTGAAGAAGTCCTATCGGAAGTCGTCGACTTGCTTTCATTTGTTGACATGATAGACAAGATGTAACCATGTTGATGACATCTCTTTTCATTTGAGGCCAGTAGTATGTTGCACTGAGTAACCGGTAAGTCTTATTGATGCCTGGATGGGCAGCATAAGGAACTACATGATGCTCTTTTAACAAAAGACGTCGAACATCCTTGTCATGTGGTACACAGACGCAATCTTGATAATACAGAAGGTCGTCCGTATAAGAATAAGATGAGAAAATCTTTTGTTTGGAAGTCGAAGGTTGATCTTTGGAAAGAACCTGTACTGCGGCGCCAAAGTCTTTATCATTGAAATACTTTCCTTTGAATGAGTTCGGAACATCCACAGATAATGTAGAGATTACCATGGCTGATGCTAGAGGTAACCTGCTGAGAGCATCTGCAACTACATTACGTAGTCCTGGTATGTACTCAATGGTCATGTGAAAGTTGGCCAGAAACTCAACCCAGCGTGCTTGTCGAGCGTTCATGACTGGCTGAGTAAAGATGTACTTGAGAGAGTGATGGTCTGTCTTGACCACAGAGTCGGCACCCATGAGATAATGTTTCCAAGAGCGATAAGCATGTACAACAGCAAGAAACTCCTTATCATAAACCGGATATCGGGTTTGGATATCAGAATGTTTATGGCTGTCAAAAGCAATAACTCTGCCTTCTTGCATCAAGACTGCTCCTGTAGCGATGTCGGAAGCGTCGGTCATGACCTCAAATGGAAGGTTTGGGTCAGCAATAGCCATAACTGGTGTGGTAGTAAGTGCTTGCTTGAGTTGTTGGAAACTATACTCTGTTTCGGGAAGCCACTGAAAAATTGCTGTGCTTTTCAATAATTCGGACATAGGAGCTACGATTTCGGAAAACTGATATACCTTTGTATGGTAGAAGTTTGCCAATCCGAGAAAAGAGCGGACATCATGAACATTCTTAGGAGTAGGCCAGTTTCGGATTACCTCGACCTTCTTGGGATCCACAGAGATACCTTGAGCTGAAATAACATGTCCCAAATATTCAAGTTGGGTCTTGAAGAACTCACTCTTCTCAATGTTGATGTAGAGAGAATTTGCGCGGAGAACTTCAAAAACTTGGTGAAGATGTTGTTTGTGCTCATGTAGGGATTTGCTGAAAACGAGGATGTCATCGAGGTAAACGATGACGAACTTATCGAGGAAAGGCCTGAAGATGTCGTTCATTAATGTCATGAATGTGGCCGGGGCATTGTTTAACCCAAAAGGCATGACCAAACATTCATAGTGTCCATACTTTGTTCGAAAAGCTGTCTTGTACTCATCGCCTTCTCGTATACGAATTTGATGATAACCTGAACGAAGATCAATCTTGGAGAAGTGTGTTGCATGTAGAAGTTGATCGAAAAGGTCATCAATGCGAGGCAATGGATACTTGTTTTTGATAGTGAGCTTGTTGAGGGCTCGGTAGTCGATGCAGAGGCGCATAGACTTGTTCTTTTTTTCCACAAGTAATACAGGAGATCCGAAAGGGCTGCGACTGGGCCGAATGTGACCTTTGTCGAGTAGCTCGGTGACCTGTCTTTGGATTTCTTCATTTTGAGTGTAAGAAACCCGATAAGGAGGTTTCGACGGTGGATTACTGCCGGGAATAAGTTCGATTGGGTGATCCACTGGTCGTCGAGGTGGTAACTGCTTTGGCAATTTTTGTGGAAAAAGATCCAGGTAAGGCTGGAAAAAAGGTTGGTTGAGGTATTCAGGAGGATCCTTTGTTGGTGTCTCCTCGACTGCCGTAACCAACAGAAGTGAAGTCTTTGCTTGGCGTTTACGAACCCACTTCTTTACTTGTAGGGCAGAGGCAACTGGGGTTGAAGGAGAGTCCCTAGAACCAGTTAGCTCAATAAGTTTTCCCTGGTGGACAAACTGGATAGTATGGATGCGAAAACTGATTGATGGATCATAGTCGTAGAACCATTGTTGTCCGAGTATGACATCGTACCGAGAAAGAGGCATAATGTCGAAGTTCAACTTGTCCGTATAATGTTGGATGCGAAAAGACAAGTTTTTAATCCTAGTGTTGCACAAGAAAGTTGTTCCATTTGCGAGTTCAATCTGATAGTCCATGAGGCTAGGACTGGTGGTCAACCGAAGTTTATCGACCACAGAACTGGCTAGGAAATTATGAGAACAGCCACTGTCGATGAGGATGGTGACCGTTGTTCCACGAATCGATCCTTGAACACAAAGTACTTGAGTAGCCAGGGAAGGTTCGGGGTTACTGGCAAGGCTCAGGTGGATGGTATTCGCCATTCGAACAGCTTTGCCTTTCTTGTCTTGTGCTGAGGTAGCATCTTCTTTTGGGAAAGTGCTAGGTTCCATATTAGAATTTTGCTTTGGTCGCTTGGGACAATCGAACCATCTATGGTCGCCTGTACAGATGGTACAAAGTCCTTTTGAGCTGGAGTTATTCTTCTTGTCAGTGGCCGCACCTTTATGTTGGGGCTGTCGATAATGACTTTGTGAAGAAGAAGAAACACGATCCTTGGGGGAGTGCTTCTGTTGGAATCCAGCAAATGATTTCTGAGGCTTCTGGGGATCTTGAGACTGTCGCTGACCTTGATTACCGAAGTTTTTGCGAAACCTGGTATTATCTTGAGGGCGAGCACCTTTGGCCATAGGAGAGTTCTGTGTGCGATTAGCACTCTGCTTCCATGTGTTTAGGAAATCTGTAATGCGCTCTGCGTAAGCAATAGCGCCATCTGTGGTGGTGATATTGGCTTTAAGAACATCAATGCGTAACGAGGGTTGTAGGCCTGAGATGAAAGCATGAAGGCGATCATCCTCAGTTAAACCATCAATCTCTAGCACCAATGTGGTGAACTGAGAGATATAAGAAGACAGGGAACCCGTTTGCTCCAACTGTCGAAGTTTTGATCGTGCTTGGAAGTCCGCATTGGCAGGTACAAACTGCTTACGGAGCACGTGTTCAAAACGTTCCCAAGTTAACACACTTTTTCCGTCCTTTAAGCGTCTTTGCCACCATAGAAATGCTGTATCCTTCAGGAGGGAGGCTGCCAAGGCGATCTTTTTGCCTTCCGTGAGGTCAACAGTGTCAAAATACATGCGCATTTTAGCGAGCCATTGGTCAACAGTTCGGCGATTACGTTGACCAGTGTAGGCTTCCGGAAGTTTGACATCAAGTCGCTTTGTTTTGGAAGCTTGAAGTAATCGGTAGAGAGTACGCAGTTCAGTATTTTCTACCTCTGGTGGGAAAGAGTCCGCATCGTCGTCGGGTTGCGTCACGTCGTCCTCTGTATGTGCTGGACTTCGAGAATCTTGGAGTTGTTGAACTTTTTGAACCAGGTCGGAGATGCTGTCCTGAAGCTGAGATATTTGAAGTTGCAATAGAGATTCACTTTGGGTGTTGCCTTCAGGGATCTTTTTGGGACTTGATTCTTTAATCTCGGGAGAGGCGTCACGCGAGTGGTGCGACATGTCGGAAATCCCTGTGAGAGAGGCGCGAACTTGCGCTCTAGTTTGTACCATCCCTGAAAGAGGATTCGGGCTGCTCCCTGAGGTTGCTCATATTGGAGGGGGCAGGCGAGGCAGGATGGAACCACCCGTGGAAATCTGGTAAGGGAGGTCCTGTCGGAGGTAACACTGGAGATTCTGAGAAAGGTGTTACTGCTCGTGATAAGACAGGGGTAGGTAGCAGAGTCCACGGATCTGAAAAAGGATAAGGAGCTGCTGTCGGGAATGGAGGATATCCAGGAGAGGGAGTGCCTTCAGGATGTAAATATTGACTGGGTGAAGGTACACCCTGTAGAGGAGGATATCGGGGAGCTGAAGGAGGTGGAGAGTACCCTGGGGATGCCGAAGGTGAAGGGTAGAACTCTCTCCAAAAATGAACAGCAAACTCCTGAGGAATATCGTGTTCCGGATATCTTCGTGTCTCGTGGAACACAACCTGTACTGTGCTGAGGAAATAATGTAATTGAGGTGCCTCACGCAGAAGGTAGAGGATGTGATCCAAGTCACTCGGAGGGCACGTGACACAGAAGACCCAAGATGCAAAGGCTCCAAAATGGGCTGGCTGTGCAATTTGAACACGATATTGTGTAGTCGCTGATGTCCTTGAATGGCCGGGTGAATTACCAGGGGTTTCCATGCTTTAATGTGGATTCTTTCATTTGCTGTAATTTGTTAAAAAGAATCCTTAAAAGCAGATTGGAAAGACTCCACCTGGCAATACTTTAATCTGCCAAGTTATTGCGTAGAAGAAGGCTGCAAATCGTTGTCCGGAGGTCCAGGTTGCAGTATTTGCGAGGAATGCTCGAGGCTTGTCTGGTCCGGGCTGTCAACGGGCTGTCTTCATTGCGAGAAAAGTGGCAACTGGTGCTGAATTGCAGGGTGAAAATGGCGAAACAAGGAGAGGGCAGCAGACTGTCAGGAAAAACAGGTATCCAGGGCTGCAATGGCAAGGCCAGGGCTGCAAATAGCGAGGGGGGCTGTCAGCAAGAATAGCGAAGTAAGGGTTGGCAGCGCAGGCTGATGCAGAAGTGACGGTACGGCCTGTACGGATGCAGGCTGGCTGTCCGTACGGAAGTACCGTACGGTTCGTACGGTAGATGGCACAGGCAGATGGCGTGAAAATGGCGCAGGCTGCTGGTTGGCCGTATGGCTGGATGCGCAGCAGGGTACGGATGGACTGCGCGGGGGGGGGGTATGGAAAAAATGGCACAGGCTGTACGGCTGGGTACGGAAAAGAATGCGCAGGCTGCACGGCTGTTGCGGAGGGATTTGCTCGAAATCCGTACGTGAAATGAAGAGGTGCGCCTCTTTTCGTTGGGGGCTGCCCAATGGGTTATTTGCCCCAAATTAATTTGGGGGTTAAGTTAACCCTAGGGTAGTTAGGGTAACCTAGGGATAGGGGATGGGTTTAATTTTTGTCCCTTTTTACCCCTCTAGGTACCCTTTTTGTAGGTACTTGGGCCTAGGAGGTGTGCCTATTCGAAGGGGTGTGACCCTTGGAATAGGTGCACCTGTTCATGAGGGGATATGTCCCTTTTGTTAAAAGGGGTGCGACCTTGCATGAATAGGTATGTCCCTTTGCCCACGATGGGGTATGTCCCATGAGTGAGGAGTCGAGACTCGTCACCAAAAGGTGTGTCCCATGGTGGAAAAGGCGCGTCCCTTGGTTTTGGGACAGCCCAAGCACCTTAAAGGACACAATTTTGGTCGTGTCCATTCACATCAACTTGTGATGTGAGGGGGATGGAGAGGCCAGGATGACTTTAGGCGTTTAAAAATTTTACGCTCATCCTCTCCATCTCTTCCATGCACTATGTGCACGGATATCCTTCTAGCGGCAAAAATGTATCAGATCAGCGCTAGAAGGTGGGGGGCATTTCCTACAGGCAGGAGCGAATTTTGCTCTGATACCACTGTAAGAAATCCTAGATTTACTATATTTAGAACTGTGCTAAGGAACAGAAAAGAGACTGATATAGCAGAGAACAAGGAATAACTGTATTGCTTGAATATCTGTAGGGTGGATGTGATTGTCATCCATACAATTTGGCCTCTCTTATATAGAGAGTGAAGAGTCACACATGAAAAGGTGTGTACTCCAAAGGGTATGTGCATGAAGAGGTGTGTACCCCTTGTGAAGGGTGTGACCCTTGATGAGAGGGTACATTACAATAGGAATGTCTCTTCATTAGAATGTCTCTTGTGAAGGGTTGTGCCTCATTAGGAAGTGTCCCATCGAAAGGGCAAGTGTCTCGTCGAAAGGTCATACCCTTCCACAAGTGTCCATTCATTAAACCATCCATAAGTCTAGAAAGAGAAAGGAATACGTCACAGATCGTGACATTCCCCATACCTAGGATAGATGATGTTTTGGATAGGTTACAGGGGTTTGGAATGTTCAGCCGCATTGATCTGAGGAGTGGTTATCACCAAATCAGAAGTCAGCCAGAGGATGTTCACAAAACAGCATTCGTACCACATTTGGTTTGTACAAGTTTCTTGTCATGCCATTTGGGTTAACCAATGCACTTGCCACCTTCAACAGAATGATGGACATGATTTTTAGAGAACACCAAGCACTTAATTCGATGACATCATCGTGTTCTCTCAAGATGGGGCTAAACATAAGAAGCACCTGGCCATCAAGAATTGGCCACACTTGAAGAACATCCATGAAGTATGCACTTTCTTGGCTTGTGCTTGTACTACAGGAGGCTTATCTGCAGAGATTGCATCTCCTTTACATGCCTTACAGAAGAAAGGGGTCACCTTCAGATGGGGTCCCAAAGAAATTGCAGCTTTTGACCTACTGAAAAAAACTCAGCTCAGATCCTGTGATTATTTTGCCAGATCTTCGCAAACCCTTCGCTGTCCAAGCAGATGCATGTGGGAACAGCGTAGGAGGGGTACTTATGTAGGATGGTAGAGTTGTGGCATACGAGAGTAAAGTGCTCTAGGACGCTGAAATGAATTTTGGGCATCTATGAGAAAGAGATGTTGGTCGTCATACATGCTCTTTCGACCTGGAAGCATTATCTTTTGGGTGCTGATTTTCATGTTCAGACCGATCATCAATCATTGCGGTACTTTCTCACTCAGAGAAAGCTATCTGAGAAGCACGAGGTGGGCAAATTTTCTTTCTATGTTTATGTTGTTGCAGATGCACTCTCACGAAAGCCAACCCCAGATGCAGTGTCTATTAAGCCGCAAGTTTCAGCAGTGACCATTGCATATCATGATGAGCTTGATGCCATGAAGGATCAATATGCCAATGATGCTGATTTTTCACGTATTTATGATTAGTTGGTTGACGGACAGAGGCATGAGCACTATACTCTCAAAGATGGTTTTTTGATGATGCATGGTAGACGGTGTGTCACGAAACAGTTGAGGCCCAAAGTGTTGATAGAGAGTCATGCTCCACCCCCACCCTATGCCGGACATAGAGGCATTGATGCCACCGTCAAAGCTGTGAAGCACTATTTCTTTTGGCCGCCATTGAGGAAGGATGTCGAGGGATATGTTAGAACATGCATCACATGCCAGAAGGTGAAATATGACAGACAGAAGTCGCCTGGACTGCTGCAGCCTTTACCTATTCCCAATCGACCGAGGCAGAGCATTGCCATGGATTTTATCTTTGATGTTCCTCGTAAACTATCGGGACATGATGGGATATGGACCATTATTTGCAGATTCAACAAGCAGGCCCACTTTATTCCCGTAAGGAAGAAAATTACAGCAGACCACATGGCAAGACTTTTTATGTCTCATGTGTTTAAACATCACGGGATGCCTCAATCAATTGTCAGTGATAGAAATCCGTGAATGACAAGTCTTTTTTGGAGAGGTATCTTTGAGAATATGGGTACCACGCTGAATTTCTCATCCTCTTTTCATCCTGAATTTGATGGGGCCAACTCCACTGCCCTTGATCTTCTCAAGTGTTATGTTTTGGATCAGCAATTGAAATGGGAGAAACGCTTGCAACAACGCTGTACACTCATCCACAAGGAAAGCTCCCTTTGAAATTGTGGTAGGAGAACAGAAGGTACCTCTGCATACAAAAGAGAAGATTTTTGAAGCAGACAGATTTGTGGAGAGCTTGGATGTTGCTTACCAAAAGGTTAAAACAGCCCTCCAGAAATGCCAAGAGAAACACAAACGGGCAGCAGAGAAGTATCGCCGTGAACTACTCTTGAAAGAGGGCGGTTGGGTGCTGCTGCGTTTTCAAAAAGCACGACTCCAAAAGATGAAAGGCAAGACCAAAGTGTACAAAAAGCTAAAGATGAGGCACTATGGTCCTTTCCAGGTTTTTGAACGCATTAATGATGTAGCTTACAGGCTGAAGCTACCTACCACTTGGACCATACACAATGGCTTTCATGTGAGTTTATTGAAGCCTTTCTAGGGTGATGTGCTTGCTGACCTACTTCATGAGGATCAGCCCGAGGCTGAAGAGTGAAATCTTGGTACCGGAACAGATTTTGGCACATATGGAAAGAAAAGTGAAAGGTAGAGTTTCCCATCGCTACTTGGTGAAGTCTAGGAACTACCCTGCACTAGATGCGAAGTGGATGGAGGAGGGTGATTTGGTAGAATCACCTCAGATTTTGCAGCTCTACTTGGAAGCATTTCAGCTTGAGCCTACTGCAGTGCATACTCCCACAGGTTCAACTGAGCGGAGTTCTAGAGCATTGCGTGGTGCTCGAGAGGAGGGTAGCACCTCCACTTCCTTGATGCAGACTGCTCACGTCGCTGGAGATTGCTTGGTGACAGCGATTGTCTCACCCGAGATGCTGATTGCTGACAGTATTTCTGTCGTGAGGTCTCCATGATGGGTGTTGGCGACACTCGACATAAGAGGATGCATTGATGTATGGATGGACACTCGAGCTCTCCTAGCCTATATTATCATTGCAGGTCGTATCTTACCGATGATGTATATTCTGCTATGGGCTATTTCTGTCTATTTACTTTACTTTCATTGTAATTTTTCAGCAGCAACCTGGGTAGTTTGCTGTTTTAAGAGGAGGGTATGTCACTGGGACGTGAAAAGTGATGTAAAGTATCTGTGTAACTCAACCCATGCTTAACCCGAGATTAACCATGGTTAAGTGTAGTAATGCTTTGGCGGTGGGGATTGGCTAGAGGAAGTACACACTTCCTAGAAGTTCCTAGGGGCAAAGTCTAGGTGCAGCACCAACAGGTTCTAGGGGCAAGGCAAAGGCTTTAAAGAGGGGTCTAAAAGTTGGGCCCAAGGACAACCAACGTTGTCCTTGGTATGGTGGTTAGGACGTTAATGAAGGAGCAAATGGCAAGGAGGTGCCATTTGGCATGCATGTGTGTGCATGTCCCTTCCCCCAACCTACCATCCCTCCCCCCCTCCCAAGCTCTCTCAGGAGCATTGCAGGCTTACAGAAGCTTCACCTGACTGATTTTCCAGGCTTGAATTCCTACTTGCATTCTTGTTTGCATTCTTGCACCTCCCCCCCCTCCCAAGCTCTCTCAGGAGCATTGCAGGCTTACAGAAGCTTCACCTGACTGATTTTCCACGCTTGAATTCCTACTTGCATTCTTGTTTGCATTCTTGCACCTCCCAACACCTTCCTGCACTTGCACCAATCAATTGGGTGCTACATTTGGAGCAACACGCTTCCCAAGGTAGTCAATACAGTGTACAGACTAGAGGCGCAACTCCCAAGGCAACCAATCGGGTCTATATGGCTGTTGGCTTGTACAGTCACTAGGCACACGATCCGAGGAGAACCTAAAGCTGTACGGATAGCTTGGCGTGCAGTTTGAGGCAAGATTCAGCTTATTCAGAGGTACTTGCACACATTCCGAGGCAAGCACTCAGTCCGAGGTAGTTTCCTTGGTCTAGATCTTGAGGTTAGACATTGCGGTGGCACCTTGGGGTAGATCTACTGACCATTCATTCTCTTCAGCCCTTTCCTCACCTCCCTTCTACCTTCTGTCTCTTATCTCCTCCCTTCCTTGGAAGTTGGAAGGTACGTGTACCTTGCTAGGAGCTTGGACAGGGGATAGGTGCGAGACAAAGCTCGCCCCTCTGCGACAGATCACGGGTATTTGGTATTTGTCTTCCTTTTGATTGTGATTTCCTGCTTTGAGCATTTATGCAGTGCATTTGTGTGTTTGGAGTCCTCTCAGGTTCCCACAGGCTCTAGCAGGCACACATAGGCAAGAGTGTGCCTGGGGAAAGGTTGAAGGGCAGTGTGTATGCATGTGATAGCCTTGAGGCTGCCTTGAGCTTAGTTTGCTAATGGTATGGATGCCTGAATGCCTTTCAGTTGGGTCAGATCGGTCAGATCAGAAGTGGATGCCTGAGTATGCCTTGCCAGTTGGAATTCTGGTGGTGCTCTTGGATTAGCTGACTTGAAGACAGGTAGAGGATTTGCAGAGAGGAACAGTGCAGGGGTGAACTCCTGTTGTAAAGCATTTCCATTCAGAAGCACTGCAGCAGCAATTTCAGTTCAATACAACAAGTACCAGAGTATGAAGTCACTCTTTACTATAGTCCAAGGGGAGCCCATCATTCTTCCAGCCAGCAGTCGGTTGTACACTCATGCTTAGCATCCTTGCAGGAGGCAACCATTGAAGTACGGCGTCCATCGTCCACCCGCAAGTAAAAGACAAATAGTGAAAGAGAGAAACTAAGAGAATGCAAAAAATAGGCCACGACGTAGAATTGGATTGAAATGCCTCCCTCCTCAAAAGAGAGTCTTATGCTTCCGCACGTAGTCACAAACATGCTTCCATTAACGAGTCAATGATGTACGTTCAAAAGTTAGCATCAATAGTCAAACGCATGGTACATTGGTATGAGAGCAGGCTGAGCAGATCAAACGAGTGGAGACATCCACAAGGTACGATTTGCAGAGATTTGTATAGGCACAGATTTGCAGAGACTTCGTTACGATTCAACTTTTTCCAAATAGAAATTTGGTGGCTTGTGTGGGCGGCTTTTTGGGAGGGTTTTCAGGCAAAATTAGTGGCAGCACCGGTTTCCCATCTCCTTCTCTATTACCACTCATTTTCGATCCCCTTCTCTACCACCCTCGCTCTTCACTTTCTCTAGTCTAGTCTTGGTCTCACCCCTGCGGACAGGTCCTATGAATCGCAATTCATCTTGTTTCTCCAGTTCTTTATTCACCTTACGACGAATGACTTTCAGTGCCGCTTCATAGAGCAACACACATGGGCCAATGAGAGCACAGCGTCAGCCTCCAACATACAGAGGACGAACAAGGAGCAGTCGCATCCATGTATCTAGGTGGCAAAGTAGCTACTAGTGGCAGAAGTGGTCCTAGATAACACCGACCCATTAGCGAGGGTGCCTGCCTACCGTTGGGAGACCCCATGTAAAGACATCAAGAAGAGGTTTCTACCACCATAGTACATTTCCCAACTTCGACATGGTCGAAGAGCAGCTCCCCGTGTGCTGCCAGAGATGGAGGGAGTTGCTGGGTCCAGCATTCCAACCTCAGCATGAATTTTGGCCCCATGTGTAGCAACTGGGGCCAAATTGTACCTTGAAGCGGGCTCCCCCTCTCGGAACTTGCAATCTGGTCCCCTTGTCCACCAATGGGAGAGGATATTTCCTCTCAGCAGTCCAATGATGGGCTGGAATCCCAGATTTCAAGGTCTCTGGGTTGGCATTTGATTGCCCGGGAGCCCGGCTGAGACAGCTCTCGAGCTCCATGGGGCTGCAAATAAATCCTACTAGTAGGGCTTCCCTAGAGCCACTTGCTCACGTGGGGAGGCCCTCTAAGGTCCCCATGAAACAATTAGCCATTACGGTAGATGGTTCATGGAGATGGCCATTCAGCTATTACTCAGCAAGTTTCAGCACGGACTTAAAGTCGTACATCCATTGCTATGTTTGGAGTTTCGAACCGGACGTGCACGACTATGCTTCACAACTTGTGTAGAGCTTCAAGCTCATGCACAGAGGACAAGGCCCAAAACTAAGCTCTCCACAGAAGACCAAAATTCTTGAATCTTCAGCCTCGCAATTAGGAGGCGGGTCTCATAAGCCCAAGAAGGATGGCCATAGGAGGGCACCAATACGAGTAGTAGCAGATAGAAATCTCCACCCAAGCATGTAGATGGATATGGCGGGTGTTTGGATGTCGAGATAAGATACATAAAAAGAGGGTATAGCAAACAAGAGAGCACAAGTGCGCGTAAGCATTGGCTTTTGTTGGAAAAGCTGTGAATTTTTCTTTGCTAGGTACTTTATCGAGAAATACAAAGCTAGCCGACGGCATTAATTCCTATGCATTGTGCTATTTCCATGACTTGCACCCTAGCCACCAACCACAGTAGTTGTTAATGGTTGATTGAGCGAATGACGAAGTACAGTAATTAAGGACAATCATCAAGCATAAGACTAGTAATTAAACCACACAAACCACTCACCGGAATTGTTGTTGCAAAGATACAAATTGAGATATCGCAAAATGCAAACGGTGTTACTTGGTCAAGTCCACTAGTTTTGTCACTTGTACTTTGGGCATCAATCACATTAAGGAAATGTGTTGCGGTTGTTTTAAGTTTGGGAAGTTAAGGATGCATTTGCAAGGCACTATATATATAACAGGAGGCACATTGGAGTATGTTCGAGTTGTTTCAATGTAACTGTTGGGAATCGGTGCTTCTGCTTCAATTTTGTTAATTTTTGTGCTTTTGGAAACGTTTAAGCACATTGGCGTTGAAATGCTCCGTTGTAAACGGTGCATTCATTTTAAGTTCAGGTACACAAGCATGGAATTCTAAGGTGCTACAAATGATGGTAGGCACGGCGGAAATTGATACGGCTATGGCCAGTCCAATATGCTTGAGTTGTTCCAAGGTAACTATTGGTAAGTGGCGCGTTTGTCCAGATATGATCAATTTGAGGTCCATAGATTGTTGTTGGGTGTTTGTTCACTAGCTACAAATAATGTTGTTCCATGAGTTTTGCTAGACTAAGTTGCATTTGCTTGTGTGAACGTTCAAGCATGTTGATGTTGAAATCTCCTAAAACAAAAGTCGGGTAATTAGATGGTTTTGTGAGCAATACTTGTGATAAGTGCTCTAAGAAAGTGTGCAGGTGGCATGCCTCGGTCCGGTATATTGAAATAATAAACATTGATTGCCTTGGATTTGGTTGGAAATTTTCCATAATCATTTCGAGGCTAAGGACCGTGAACTTTTTATGTGACAACAAGAAAAGATTATGCTGGTATAGGAGCGACGTACCCATTCCTTGGAATGTTATGATTGCTGTGAACTTTTGTCTCTTTATGTAGTCTATTGGATGTGCGGTTCTAGTTCCGGTGAGATAGAGCAAGACAGACGCTTGGAGATTATAATCTGCATCATTTAATTTGGCTGCATGTAACTACAATGAACGTGTGTTCAATGTCTGTAAGATAACATGAGTTTTACTCCAATTTTCAAGACACTGTACATTGAATTGCCAAGCTACAGATGTAAGAAGTCTTTGCATTTCTATAGCAACAATTGAATCTACATGGAAAGTGAGTACTGTTTAAGGGTTTTACGAGGTAAAGATTTTCCTTGGCACATACTCTTGAAAGTGATGTGTATGTCATGTCGTGCTCTGTGGCTTGCCTATGGGATCAAAGCATAGTGATTCTAACATTGAACTCTGTGCACGATGCATTGTTCTTACTGAGGCTGCTTGGGTTGGGTACTATGTTCACGTGACAACACGGTTTGTATTATTTCCTATTTGGATTTCTTTTGTAATTGGAAGTATTGCAGTCCATCGTTGGTTGATAAAATTCTTGTATAGGTATGGGTTTGTTGCCGGGTTCGTGCTCTGATGTTGGGGTTTGAAAATTGTATCCAAACAATTGTAAGTGAATTAAATGTTTTCATTGCTTGAATTGCCCATCGGCTCCATTTACGAGATCATCAGATGTGTTGTGGTTTCCTGCACATAGCTCAACGACCTTGCCTACTTTTAGTTGTATTCTTTATGAAGCCCAACAGTTCTATTGGGATCATCTGAGAGAGAAAATGAATGAGCACTTGTTGTTTCTCTTGTCTATGGCTAGGAAAATGTAAACATCACCATTAGTGTGTTGGAATATGTATTCATTGTGTGCACGTACTTTTTGTACTAAGGTAATGTCAAGTCTGGTGGCACCTTGCAAAAGCATACATAGTTGATTGCACTAATGTCTTCTAGCTATTGTGTGTTTGTTTGGAGCTTGTTTAGGATGCTAGTGAAGAAGAAATCGCCATGTCGCATAATGGGGTTGAGTTGGTAACATATGAGGTATTCTTTCCAAAAACTTTGCTTTAAAGGGTTTTCTTCTTGGAATACCCATTTGTCACGTACATGAGGCAATTGGTTTAAGTCACCTATTATTATGACATCCAAGCCATCGAAATGAACAATATTGGATGGTATGAGACTTTGAATGGGCCTTAAAGTGGGTAAGCTTAAGACCCATGAAAAGTATCATACCAATCCAAGACATGCAAATGTATCAGATGGTTATGATACATTGCATGGGCCTTAAATTGGTTAATATTATTATACCAATCCAAGACATGCACATATGATAGAAGTATCCCGATGTGTTTTTTCATATTCATACATGACGCATGGTGAGAAACAAGGAAATCTGTATGCCCAACCATGCAAATGATATCCGACAAGTATGGTACTTTGCATGGGACTTAAATAAGTAAGATTAAATTTTTTTCAATCTATCATACCAATCCTACACATGCACACACAATAGAAGTACTTTGATGCATATTTTTTCCTAGAATGCATATTTTTTCAAGTCATGACGCATAGTGAGAAACAAGGTAATATACATGCCCAACCATGCAAATATATGGTAGGTATGATACTTTGCACATGACTTCAAATGGGTAAGATTATGGTACTTTGCACATGACTTAAAATGGGTAAGATTATGATACTTTGCACATGACTTAAAATGGGTGAGATTCAAACTCCTAAAAGTATCATGCTAATCAAAGATAACCATGTAGGCTAGAAGCTGACATATGTGTATGTAATAACACTCATGCATGATGCGCAGTGAGAAACAAGAAAAAATGCACATCCAACCATGAAACTGATACCTAATGGTGGATAAAATAATGTTCATATGAGTGGGGTTTATGATTTAGGGTTTAGGGTACAAGGTATAGAGTTTAAGATTTAAGATAGAAACACCCCGATAAACGCATAGGATAGAAGCACACCGATGCATATTTTTTAGGATAAAAGCATCTGGATAGGTTTAGGATTTAGGGTATAGGGTTTAGGTAGGGCTTAGGGTTTATGGTTTAGAGTTTGGGTTGAGGGTTGAGGATTTAGGGATTTGGGTTTGGGGGTTGAAGGTATAGTGTATACGTAGGTTTAGAGTTTAGGGTATAGGGTATAGATTTTGGGATGACGGTTGAGGATTTAGGGGTTTAGGGTTGAGGGTATAGGGTGTAGGTAGGCTTAGAGTTTATTATTTTAGGGTTTAAGATATAGGTTTAGGGTTTAGGAATTAGGGTAAAGTGTTTAGGGTTTAGGGTTTTGGTTTGATGGTATAGGGTTTAGGGTATAGGCTATAAGGTTTAGGGTATAGCTATAGGGTTTAGGGTTTGGTGTTTACGATTTAGTGTTTAGGGTTTAGAGGTTTCAATTATAGTATTGAGGGTGTAGGGTTTTAAATATAAGGTTTAGAGTATAAGGTTTAGGCACTAAGGTTCTCAAGATTAGACACTAAGCTTCTCAATACATAACTAAGGCTAATCATTTTGGTCTAAATAAGAAGAAATATTTTAATTAAGTTTATTTCCATGATTACAGTTTGTATATATATTTATTTTTATGATTAGGAAGAAATTGTATATATTTTTAAGAGAATATTACATAAATTTCATGCATATGTGTTTTTATTCTAAAAGAGGAAGATTTAATATATTTTTAGGAAATAAATCCTATGCATAAATATTTTTATATTAAAAGTGAGATTGGGGATATTTTTTATGAAATATTTATGGAAATTTTTTCTAGAAAGGAGAGAAGCGAAGGGGAGAGGGGAAAGACGGGAAGGGGAAGGGAAAGGGAGAGGGGGAGGAAGGGAAATAAAGATTGGATAGTAAGGGGGGGAGAGAATGTAGGGTCATGAGAAAAGGAGGGAGTAAAGGAGAGAGGAGAAAAAGAGGAGAAGAAACCCTAGATCCCCAACCTTGATTTCCCCTAACCCTAAATTCCCTATAAAAGGTCTCTTCCCTTCATTCATTCTCCTCTCAGTTCATTGGAGCAAGGAAGATCAAGAGAGGAAGTCTACCTATCTATCAACCTACTATCCAAGCTTTTCTATTACGATTCTTTTCAAATTCTTTTTCTCATGGACATTGAAAATTTTCATTTAAGTTTTTTTTTAAAAAAAGGAGAGAGAGAGAGAGAGAGAGAGAGAGAGAGAGAGAGAGAGAGAGACAGAGATGATATTATATGACTGTATTTAAGTCCACATGAACCTTTAGGATCTATGGACTGGTGACCATTATTGAAATAATAATGGTCTTTCACATCTAGTGAAATAAGCTTCTTACAAATTGTTATGCAGTTAGTACTTGTTGTGCTAGCTCGAGTATCTTGTTGCAATGTTCCAAAAATTATTTTTCAAGTAACTTCCTAGGTTTTTGGCTAACTGTTCCAACAGATTTTTCATATTTCCTTTGATATACCCATATTCTTCTACCTCTCATGTTGGGCAAATTTTGTAGGTGCTTTCCTCTCTTGGGATTCTAGGTCTTGCCCACCTACCCTTTTCCACCTCTAGATCATGGGAACTGGTTCTAATTTTGCAACTTAGATGCCTGCTCAACATTGATATGTCCTCCTCAATGTATTTTTGCATTCCATAGCTATCCATTGGGTAAAGTTTGTGTTTGTATAATTGTATTTTTGTCCCCGTTATGTAAAAGATGCAAAAGATGCTGCACTTCAATTTTGAATGACATTTTTTGTATCGCTATCCCCTAATTTCACATGCATCTTTTGGTATATTAGTGGTTATTATGCCCCATGATTCCCTCTATTTCATTCTCTCTCCAAGACATTATTATGCCCCATGATTCCCTCTATTTCATTCTCTCTCCAAGACATCCTGTGATTTGCATAACTTCCATTGCCTGCTATGGTATCTCCTGCTGGCATTCATCTTCTTATCCTTTTTGAGGTAAGCCATAAGTCGATGCCCAACCTTTTGGATGTATTATACCTGTCTCAACTAGTAGGATGGGTTGCCCAAGTTGGACATCTATAAAGGATCACTATTTGCACAACCATGGTGTATAGAAACTTTCTTATTTCCCAATTCCAAAGATGTTTCTTGCACTTATATTGGAATTTATACAAAGACTTCAAAACTCCTAGAATTCTGTCTCCACACATGTATTCCCTTTGCAGTTGTTTGAAAATTCCAGCCCTAGGTATTTATATGCATTGACTATTTCCAAGGGCTCTCCTTCAAATGTTGACATTGATCTATTTTTTATGGGTCCCAATCACCGTTAGTTTTTTTTTTCTACAATGACCTACATCCCTAAGTGTTTGCAAAAGCCTCCTAGTCCATCTACATGTGCTTGCATGTTCTCCCTGCTTTTTGCAAAGATAACTACATCATCTATGTAAATAAGCATTGGTAAGACATATCTTGCAATGTGGATACCATCCTTTTTGTGTATTCTTGTCCACTCTTCCAAATCATCAATAAAGAAACTGAAAAGAGTTTGCAAGAGGGGTAGATTACAAAGATGTTCCTTCCTGCACTTATTACAAAGACTTCAAAACTCCTAGAATTCTCTCTCCATACATGTATTCCGTTTGTAGTTGTTTGTAAATTCCAGCCCTAGGTATTTATATGCGTCGACTATTTCCAAGGGCTCTCCTTCAAAGGTGACATTGATCTATTTTTAATGGGTCCCAATCACGGTTAGTTTGTTTTTTCTACATTGACCTACATCCCAAAGTGTTTGCAGAAGCCTCCTAGTGCATCTACATGTGCTTGCATGTTCTCCTTGCTTTTTGCAAAGATAACTACATCATCTATGTAAATAAGCATTGGTAAGGCATATCTTGCAATGTGGATACCATCCTTTTTGTGTATTTTTTATCCACTCTTCCAAATCATCAATAAAGAAACTGAAAAGAGTTCGTAAGAGGGATAGGTGTGCTTGAGCCCTATGTCACTACTTATGAGAGAGAGAGAGAGAGAGAGAGAGAGAGAGAGAGAGGGAGAGAGAGAGAGAGAGAGAGAGAGAGAGAGAGAGAGAGAGAGAGAGCCCTATGTCACTACTTATGAGAGAGAGAGAGAGAGGGAGAGAGGGAGAGAGAGAGAGAGAGAGAGAGAGGGGGGGGGTAATGTAGGACAGAGTTAAGGGGAGGGGAGGGAGAGAAGGTGGAATGAAATGTGGGAGAGAACAGGCAATTGTTGTTAGATTGTGAAAGTGAATGATGAGTTGATGTTCAAGGGTGGAACTCAAGAAGTATTCCTTTTTATAAATTTGGAGAACATGTCTTGCCACTCTTCTAAATATGTATCGATGAATGGCCATGATGGAACACTAGGGTATAATCGTCTTTTCTTATTTCGGATAACTTCCCATATCAATTGCTTGCAATCCACGTGATATTGGTGTAGATGACAAGGTGTGTCAATTGATTGTAAGTCACGTCTCCAACCTACATTGCAAATGTAAAAAGATATGCCACGAAGGTATACAAGAAACAAAGCATGCTTTCTTATTCGCATGACAAATCTTTGTTTTATTGTTATGTATAATTACATAGCATTGTTCACATCTTCTATATAACCACACATTGATAATATGTATTTTAAGGATATTGTTATTTGTATTTAGATGAGGAAGGTCAACGCTCTGCAGCAGTCACTTCATTCTTTCCAATGGCTCTCTCACCCCACACACAAAAGCCTTCCGCTCTGAAGATCTTTCATCCTTTATGGTTTTGTGACCCCTTCAAGATTTGCTCATGGTTTTGTGACCCCTTCAAGATTTGCTCCAACTTCCCCGAGACACCTGTCAATCCGTAACATTTAAGTACGCACTCAAGGAGCAACCCTGTCTCACCGGACAAACAAACGAGGGCAATTATGATGCGCCATAAGCAACTAGCAGCTAAAGAATGATAAGCCACAGTACTATTTTCTTCTACCGATGCCTGCAACGTAGATCTTGAGCGACGGGAGATTTCTTGTCAAAAGGGAACTTAACGAAAACCTTGAGTGGTCCGATGTATGTGCATGTATGATGGACTAAACGCCTTATAGCGCAATCGCATGAGGCATCCTGGCATTGTTTAACCAGCGCACGACGATGCAAGTTTTGTAGGGCTTGCCGAGATCCACTGTGGCATCTCCCTCCGGATGTAATGCTGGTCGACGCTGTTCTTCACCAACTACAACAGCTGGTTCATGATTTGAGGCTCGTGACGCTTGTTCCAGTTCTGCAAGAATCGTCGGAACTAAGACCAGTATGGAGTGTATCGCAGACTCGTCAGTTGAATGGGCAGTCTCTCCCTTGGCCTGAAAGCCCGTCCTCTCGCGGCTCCTCTCTCCAGGATGTGTTCCCTGTAGTAGTCGTCTCTGTGGAGCCTGTCCTTGATCCTGTCTCGCATGTTGAAGGCCGCCCTTGTGCGCTCCCATGTCTCATCGAGTATGCTATTGGCCTGCCTGTGCTCCTATGGCTCGTTCAAGTCAATTTTGGCATACACAAGTAGAGTTCCGTTCAGCTGCTGTCGCCGGTCCAAGAAATCTAGCATCGAAAACGAGAGCACTTTGTTGGGCCTCACGAGGAAGGGATGGCGCAACCAGGGATGGACCACAATTGGGTACACGACCAGGTGCAACACCACGAGCATGCCCTGATAAAAGCGCAAAGCGAGTAGAAGCGGCCTTGCAGAGCGCGAGGCAGACGAGAGGTTTGGGTTGTCCGTGGGAGGTGGGATCGCCATTGGCGATGGGCTTAATCTTGGCAGGGATCAGGGGGAGGCACTGGAGGGAGGAGGAACGGGCGAAGATGGTGCCATTGAGGGGCTCGCGAAAGGGGAGGAGAGAGGGAGAGGGGGGAGGAGACATGAGAGGAGCGATGGTGGGGGAGAGGAGTGCAAAGGAGAGAAATGCCAAGGGAGGTGGCGATAGCGAGAGGTAGCTATAGGGGGTGGCTATGGCGAGCTGTGAGCAGAAGAAATGGATATGGCGATGGCTATGGTGAGCTCTGAGCACTCAGCAGTAGCCGCCATAGTTACAGCAAAGGATGGCTATATATCCAAAAGCAAAGGCATCACCTTTTAGGCAGGCACAGGCACAAACTGAATTTAAAATGAATCAAAACTAAAAATAGAGCTCCAGGACTGAAAATAGAGGGACACGTGGCTCAAGGAGAGCTTGGATTTTGTATTTGATGACACTATGTTGCCTGCCTAAAGTGAGAGAGAAAAAAAGATGTATTAACATCCTTGGGAGACCTCCCGAACCTATGGGACAAAGTACAAAGTACACCAAAAAGGAAAAACTCATACAAGCCACAGAGCCCGCTAGGGCCTTTGTTGAGTACCAACTAATCTACGAAGCTCAATAGCTCGACTCATCTCAGTCAGTATCCCTTGAGGAAAGTTGTGATAGTTGTGATAGGCTGGACCTCACGAGAGTGGCTCTAGTCACTCTCTGCACTACAAGTAGTCTATGCGTTCCTCTCTCTGTGATCCAGGCCACCTACATATCCGCTAGCTCCTCCTCCACCCCCCTATGCCTTGGAGCATAAAAGTTTGTGACATGCCGCTATGTCTTGTCAGCCTCTCTATCCTGTGGTCTAGTTGCCTACTGCTACTCTTAATTTGTCGTAGTAGAGTCTCCTTATGTTAGTGCAACTCAAGTAGATAGAGACCAATGTACACCTAGTCATGGAATAGTGGATTAGTCATGAGAGTGGGCTGAAGCAGCTCCCCTTCTGGTAGAGGCAATGGTGTCGTCCCTTGATCTCATAGTAAGCTGGGCAGGCACAGAAAATTCTCCTCTGTCTCAACCACTCCCAATGTGCATAGCATGTAGATTCGCTACTTTCTTATCATACCTGCTGCCTCAATCCTCAACTAATGGGATGAAACACACATCTGTCCAATGGCGAACCTCAATGCATGTGAGAGTCCTCTTTCCTTGAGATACTGGGGTCTGATGATAAATTCCTCCTCTGATACTCTCAAGAAGTGGTCACGATAGAACTAGGACTTGGTGGGGAGCTCTTGATTCCCCCCCAAGTCTGAGATGTATGGAGTTGGAGGAGATCTAACCGTATGATATGGTTAATATCATATTACTCTCTCTCTCCTAGAAAACACCTCTAGGGCCTCCAAATGTCTTTGCAGCCCCTCCTATTAAGGACTATGTCATCAACGTATAGCAATATAGGTATCTTGAGATCGTCGACCAGGAGTGATCCCTCACCCCCTAGGCAGCTTATGAAGGATGTGATGTCCTCGATGTAAAGTCCAAAGAGGGTGTGAAACTAGGCAGCACTGCTTCACCCCGATCTCTCGACCCAATCCGATAAACCACTTGGGCATGAACTCTGCCTTTGACTGATTCATATAGGCTCATCACAGCCAGATCAATGTCTCTGGAATCTGCATCTCCTATAGTCTCTTGATCGTGCGGGATCGTGGGACAATGTCAAAGGACTTCTAAAAGTCTACAAAGCATGTATAGACTTTTTGGTGTCTAGATCTCGCCTCCTTCCCCTCTAATACCGACCCATAAATCTTGGCCAAAGTGTGGCCAATAATGAGGGTACAGTAATTCCTAGTATCCATAGGGTCCCTATATTTGTGTATCGGCACAACAATGGTGTTGCTCCAAGCAAATGGGAAGCCATGACACACAACTTGGTTGAGCATCTGTGCTAGGACCAGAACTAAGACCTCCTACCCATGTGCAAAGTACTCAGTCCTGAGGAAAAAATGATCCTATGCTCTCCAATTGTGTAATTGATAGAGTGCAGCCTGTACATTAACAACCCTACCCTTGCATTGACACGATCCCAAAGCTGAGACATGGCTTGGCCTCCTTCTACTCCAGGATACCAGGGATGGACACAAAGGGATCAGTTGACGTCCCATGATCTTTTGGATACTTTGCCAATGCAATGGCACTCTGGTTGTCACAATATGTCATGGTAACCATCTTGGACTACACCAAGATCCTCCAAGAGCCTCCAAAGCCATATTGCTTTACATGCACACCGTGCAAGAGATATGTACTCAACCTCTATAGACAAATATGTTCCTTGTGTAGTCATCAATAAATATGACAAAGTATTTGCTAGCACTAAGTGATGGTGTATACTCTACAATATCAGTTTGCACCAACTCTAATGGTCTCTTGGTTCTTCTGGCCTGACCCTTGGGAAAAGCTTCCCTATGTTGTTTACCATAAAGGCATCCTTCACACAAATCACCCTCCTTGATTAAGGGAAGCCCTTTCACCATGTTCTTGCATTCAAGCAACTACATGGAATGAAATTAAGGAGCCCATATCTTTGGTTCCATAACAGTGAATCTATGTGAGCAACCATGCATGCTCTTTGACCAGGGTTTGTGATTGCCAACTTATTAAAAAATGCCATCTCTCAATCCATGTCCAATTATCTCTTTCCTAGTGAACAAGAGCGCCTTCTTGTCATCAAAGAGCATTTTGGTCTTCTGATCAACACATGGATCAATGACAATATATTCATGGCAAGTCTTAGCACATAAAGGACATCACACATGAACTTTAGCTTTCCATTTGGAAGCTAAACTGATATATTACCAATTCCTGACTAGAAGTGGACGATTGTCTCCTAGATAAACATCTGGAGATACCTTGATGTTCATCTAGGAGATCCCTTAACTGGACCAAGTGTCTTATACTAATCACGTTTGCAACACGTGTTGTGATGCATTGGGATCCACTATCCACACATCATAGTTAGTTTTTTTTTTAATGCACTTAATGCTATGCATAATTTGATGCCCTCGATGTATATGTCGCTACATTACTTGCCTACAAGATTACAATTGGTATCCTTGTGCTTGCACAACACATTCTTCCCAAGGCATCACTCCTTTCAAACCCATCAAAAGCATATTCGACTTCTCTTGCATGTGCCCTCCATGGTTTATTGCCATTGTTGCCAGTAGGCCTAGCCTTTTGCTTGCTACAGCATTCTTTGGTGATATGACCCAACTTGTCACATTCATAACATTTGATTTTGCTCTTTGCAAATGGTTTCTACTTACCAAAAGGCTTTTGCCTTTGTTGGCTTTGATTGCTCTTGTGATGTCTAGGCTTGGACTTAGAACTTTCACCATTTTGTTCATTCCTCTGAGACTTCTTGCCTTTAAACTGCATATTGTGCATCTTGGCCACAAATGCGCCCTCAACATGGTCATCCCTCAATCCTTTTTTCTCCAATCCTCCTCTTGGATCAATAGGCTTATCGATCCATCTAACTTGATAGGCATGCCCTCTACATCATCCATATCAAAGCCATTCTCAGTCACTCTTTCCTTAAGGATGTTCGTTCAGATGTTCAAGCAAGGCAACAGCTTCTTCCATATGAAGATCTGCTAACTATGTCTTTAGATTGCGGCATGTGACCAATGTTATGCCCTCATAAATGAACACCTTAAAGGCATTTTTCAAAATGCATCACTTGGGAAAACACTGTGTTGTTAAGGCATATTGTGAAAATATTCCTTGCTTTGGGATTTAGCTCATTATAGGCATCCTTCTTTGCTTCTGTGGTATTTTGCGCTGGCGCTGCCACTTTGCCATTAACAAATCTCCACAACTTCCTACTGACAAGAAGATACTTTATGCAACATTTCCAGATGTGGAAGTTGTTCCATCAAATACAACAATGTCTGGCACACGAAACTCTCCCATGGATGTCATCTTGATGAAGAGGGAGAAACTCTCTCTGATTTGGTTTTGAAAGTTTTGAATTTGGATCCTTGAGCTATGCTACCCCAAAAATTGATGCCCTTAAATGGACTTGGAGTGCCTTTAAAAAATTGACTTTGGAGAGGAAATGACCTTTGGAGTCTTTGGATAGGTGACTTGGAGATTTGGGCTCAGCCAATTTCAGGCTTGAGAGCTTTGGAGATTTTGATTCTTTATAAAGCCTTAGACTCAAAGAATCCCTTTGTGCACAACAATATGCACATGTGGGGACTTGAACCCACATGTGGATGAAAAGAGTAATCTGTGGGATATATGGTATGAAGGAAACTTTTCACATGGACTTTTAAAAAAGACACATGGCAAGATAAGGGAACCCTAAATTTGAGCGTTAGGGGGAACTTTCAAGCATAGCCATGCTTTTTTCCCTGCCCCAAGGGGGGGTATGGTATAGTGACCAATTTGTCTTGAGAAAGCTAAAATCTATTTTATTTTTTTTCGTTGATGTTTTTTGTGATTATTTGTGGGCATGTGCTCTCCATCTTTTTCTCCTCCTTTTTTTCTTCTTTCAATTTAAAGGCAGGCCAATTGAACATTGTAGGCAAAGTATCCATCATTCAAAAGGACGCTTTTTTCTTTTTTCTATTTCAAGGTAGGCCACTTGAGCATCGTTCAACTTGTTCCTCTGTTTATCATCTCTTTCGATAGGGCCTCCAGCCACTTCTCTGCAAGCTCCACTCTTCCTGGCACTGCCTCTCTTCCCTTGTCACTTCTCTTTCTCCTCCACTTCATCTCACCTTGCTCTCCAACTTCTACTCCTCCTCTCCCATTTGCTCATGGCTTAGCTGCTACCTCCTTTAGCACCACGGTCTCCTAGTGTGCCTCCTTGTTTGCTATAGTTGCTTCTCGTTGGCGCCCTACTAGTAGCTACTCACTGTAGCTCAGGTCATTTGATGCACAACTCGTGCCTCAGGGCTTGATGCCAACTATGGAGCTCTCTCACTGCGTGGATGCTTCCTCCTAGTGCTGCATTTTGTATAATGTATTAGAGATTAATTTATGATCAATAATAATGGCTTCAATTATGTGATTTTCAATATCCTTTTCCTACTCATCAAAGGAATATGGTATACATTGTTACACGAGAGCTTCTCAATACTTCAAATATGGGATTGCTAAAGCTACGGGAAACCCTTTTAAATCGATTGAATTACCATAATCCTTAAAAGAGAGTATGGTAGGGAGGGATTTATAGGAGCTTTTGAAGTGTTCACTATTTGTTCATATATAGATGATGTTCTCTAAAATGAGGGTTATAATGATAAATAAGTAAGTATATGGTTCCATAAATGAGAAATTAAGAAAGAATTGTATATTCCTTTGAGAAATATACTAGCATGGTTGGTGTCAAACATTATTGCTCGGACTTTCTGCTCGTAGGTTTTTGCTCACCTTTCTACTGCGTCTCCACTCCAAGATTCGAGCTTCTTCTTTGCACTCACACAACTCCTCCTTCTATTGGTGATTGCCCGAGTTGCTTCACTTCGAGCTGCTAACTCCAAGCTAACTCCACGTCACTCCTCTCCTTGTGAGCTATTCGAGCCCCTCTACACTCGACTCTTTTTCTCCAAGCTTCTCCTGTAGTCAGATGTTAGGCATTGTGTTGTCGTTCTTTGAGGCTATGTGTTCAAAACACAACTTCCTCCAAGCTCTTATAGCTCTTCTTGGTCGCCTCTTGTCTCAAGCTCTCCACCTTCACACTAACCACCGCCAAGCTTTAGTTTGCTGGTCACAGGCTCGTGCTCCTTGCCCAAGTTGCTTATGCTGTCGTCTCAAGCTCGTGGTTGCAGTCTCCATTTTGAAGCTTCCCATTGTGTTTGCGAGAGAAATTCTCTTTTGGCCGCCCAAGTTCCTCACACAACTCGTATGCCTCTCTTTACACAACTCTCTACAACCTCTCCTTTTGCAAGTTTGTGCTCAATGTCACGGCTCTTCTTGTTGAGCTAGCTTGGTATTTCGCGATAGCCTTTTGGAACCTGTCCCAGCTTCTGTGCATTTGTGGCGCTTTGTCTTGGCACTTGCAATGCTACGGGCTTATGATGCTATCTTCAAGCTTCAAAGCTTGCTCCTGACTCTAGATCCTCGCCCGAGTCACCATTGCAAGATTTTCCAAGCTTCTACTTGTTCTACGTTTCACCCAAGAGGTTCGCGATCCTATGCTTATAAGATCGACCAGCTACATAGCCCTGCATGCAGGCTTTCGTTGCTTTTGTCCATCAGTTGTTGCTGGTTGCAAAAGTTCTTTCATGTTTGAAAGTTCCTATGCTCTATAGCTCGATCTCGTTGGCTACACCTTTTGTCATGCAAGATCATTAGGTCTTTGCTTACAAGTCTTCCTTGTAAGCATCTTGGGAAACCTCAAAATGAGCAAGAGTCTTCAAGCTGATTGTTTTCTTTCTTTGAGTTCTATACAAACTTTCAAGCACTCTCTCTATATAAAAAAGTAAAAAATGAACATAGGATGCCACTTTGCAACACTTATTGGAAAACACTCCTTCAAAACAATCTTGCATGCAACTTTAATTAGCAACACCTCAAAACTTGAAATGAGAGCAAACAAGGACTTAGCCTCAACACCCAGACTTGCACACTCTCCCAAGCAAGACTCTAAAACAACCCTGACACAAATTTTGAAATATGAGCCTATGGGGAAAGAGGAAACATATTCCCTGACACAATGTGGCCTCACAAATTTTGAAAATCTAACACACCCCTAACACACAGTCAAATGTCAGACCTAGTAGCCAAGAACATTAACTATGCTCTAATACCATGTGAGAGAGCGCACAGCTCTATTGACAAAGAGTCAAATACTAAGCACATACCAAAGTGGATGGGAGAGATCATAGAGTTGGGCTATACACAATGTAGACTCTCACATAAACAAAAAGAGAAAGATATACACAACCCTAGGTGGGTTGCCCTAAGTCGAGAAGAATTATTCACACACGACTTAAGGATCACTCTATCCATGTATCCATCTGCCCATTCATGCAATATATGAGCATATATTAAACCATATATACATGGGTGATGACCATCCCAATGATCCTATACTTCAATCAAAAGAAGGGTGGGATTTGCTAGTCAGTATTTTATATGTTGATGGCATGTTGCTCACGAGCACAAATGCCACAAAAATTACAGATTTTATGGCTGATTGTAGTGGACATTTGGTGTCAAATTTGGGGCTATAGTTCAATATTAGTTAGGCATTTAATTTGGGCAAGATGATAGAGGTCATGGGTTATTACAATCCAGGTGTACTAGCAAACTAGTTGAACGAATCAGATTTCAAAATTGCAAGTCCATTTCCACTCCTATGGAGCCAAGGCTTAAGCTATCTAGTCACAACGGTAGTGAACCGTTTGATGTGACTATTTACAACCAAGCTCTGGGATGCCTCATGTACTTGTGTAACATGCATCCAGCTATTCAGTATGCAATGTCCTAGCTAAACAAATTCATGCACGCCCCTTAAGACTTCTCATTTGTAGCATGTGAAGCATGTGTTTAGATACCTACAAGATACATACTCCCTTGATTTGTTATTTCCCAAGCGGGATGACTTGCATTTACATGCTTACAACAATTTAAATTGGGCTAGTGACTTTGATACATAGCAATCAAACATTGGTAATTGTTTTTCCTCAGACATTCATGCATTTCTTGGTAAGCAAGAAACAATCTTTGGTTGCTGCCTCATCCTTTGAAGATGAGTACAGGACAACTTTCACAACAACCACAATCAAGTGTGTTTGGTTGAGGCATTTGTTGGCCGATCTTCATGCATCATTGGAGGAGCCTACTCCAATTCTCACTAACAATCAAAGTGCCATTGCCATGGCATGAAATCCTATGTTTCATGCTTGTATGAAACACATCAGAATTCATTATTGCTATGACATAGAGCACGGGATATCAGCTTGGCCTTTTGGCCTACAATGGTGGTTAACATTCTCCTTTATATTTCCTAAGGCAGTGGCCAATGTAATAAGGGGTAGGGGCAATTCCTCCCTTTATTAAGGTTTTTCCCCTCCCAAGCATCAGTTAGATATTGAGTTTCTGGAAGTTAGTCACCAGACCTCTTTTGACCCTAGTTAGGGTTCATCTTAGGGTTTGGTCTCTATGACTACCCTAGCTTTGTAGTTCATTGTTATTGCTACAATTTCAGTCTGGCTTCCTTGAGCTCCATTCTCATGCTTCCATTCAAATAGTTTGAATTTTGTCTAGAGGGATCTCTCATATAATTCGAGATGTCAAGGTGGCCTAGCATTTCTTCTTCACAATAGTTTGTTTCATGTGCTAGAGAGTATCAAGAGGAACCTCCTTATTGAAGTTTGGCTAGGTCAGATCTTGCCTCTAGAGTGGTGGTTGTTAATCATGTGTTGATGGCCACTGCCTAGCTTGATTGCTCTTGGTGGTCCCATCCTAGGGACTAGACTTCATAGCTTAAGAGGGACTTAAAAGATCAACATATACGAGAGATAGAGTGGCTTGGGAGACCTTGATTCTTCCAACCTGAGGGAGGGCTTGAAATTATTGATCTTAACTTTTAGTGCATAGCTTTGCTTTGCAAGCTTGTGGTTAGGGGACTCATGCTAGGTTAGGAGCCTTGGAATTTATTATTTGATGCATCGGGTCTTGCACTCCCTCTTATGTGGTGATTGGATGGATACCATTAGTTGGATCTTTTCTTTTGCAAACATTGGCAGAAGAGAGCTCATGCTTCTTCTTTGGGATTTTGTTAAGCATGTTGCTTTGCTTCTGGCCTGTAGGTAGACCCTCGTCTAGAGGATATCACTCTTAGTATTTGGAGGCTTTGGCCTTTTGGAGGTATCCCCATAAAGTTTCTTCAAATTAAATCAAGGCGAGAGGAAGTGGATTTTCGCAAACAACCATGCAAGGATCTTTGTTCTTCACATTTAAGTAATGCCAAAAAATATTCAAGAACTTTCAGATCTCCCCTTCGGGAGAGCTTTTAACATCACTTTGGAGGAGGTTTTGAAATAGAGAAAAGTCACTCTCTTCTTCAAGCATTCTATTCATGGACGATTGCAATAAATACAATAAATACATGAGAACATATTTGGATCTGAACCCTCTTGCCCTAGGCGCCTGTCAATTGATGAGTCCTTACATGAGCTCCAGCAAGTGAATGCTAGGCCACTACACCCTAAGGAAGCAAGGGGAGGAGGGAAACCTATGCAATAGTTATGTTGTTCGAGTCCCAATGATCATGTCGTGTCTGCACTGATAGAGGTAGTGCTAAATTTTATGATAGTCAATACGCCTCCTAGGCTATCATGATTTGGCACCTTTTGTCGACTTCAAGCCATCCTTGTCTCTCAATACTAACCTACATATTCATCAAGGGTTTTTCCAAAGAGTCAAAAGGCTATCTTTTTTTTTTGAGATCCTAAAAAGTATGACGTGGCATTTCCAACTAGAGCCTTGGTTCTTATCAATTTTGTATTTGCTTAGACTTTTTTAGTAGTATTTCACCACAAGGTTTTCATGCTCCACATTTAGCTATTTCTTTTATACATAATAAAAGTCTACTTCATTACATGAAAATAAAGGCCCGCAAGCAAGCATGCAGGCAAGAGGTGGGTAGGTACATAGGTCGATAGGTACATAGGTCGATAGGTAGGTAAACATGTTTTACATGAGCAATACAAGTTTTTATTGCATCTTCTCACACAATCCACAGGGATATCCCACTAATGCAGTCATTTATTCCCCCCCCCCCCAAAAAAAAAAAAAAAAAACACTAGCGTATTCATAAGACCAAACGAGGTGCATGTGTTGTGTGTGGAGGATTAGTTCCTGTTTGGACAAACTTAAAAAGTTAAAAAGAAGACGGTCATATATATAGTGAGTTTTGGAGGTAATCTAAATAGGACCCAACATATATGGGACATGGATGACTCTTGATTGAAAAGATAGACAACTGTAAAGACAAAGCTTGCAAGAAAGCACCGTGTACCTTTTTTAAAGGCTGTTACAACTGTTTGAAAGCAGTTCTATGTCACCTTGCAAGATGGCTCAAAGGGATTGCAAGGTGACTCAACAAGGAATCAATGTATAGTTTCAAGAGAGCTACCTTTATGGGATGTCCTTATAAGGAAGAAAATTTTGAAAGAGAGCTACCTTTATGGGATGTCCTTATAGGGTTGATAAGGTTCAATCAATGGCACATTGTTTTGGGAGATAATAAGGCTCTCTCTTCTGCCCATCGTGGCACTAAGAGAGGGCCATCATTTTACTCAGCTTCGGAAGAGAGATATTTGGCAACAGGACGATGCATGGGGACAGCCTGCTTATTCATGTTTATCCTTATTTAAACCATTGCACATCCGATGTTTGTCAATCCCTTAAGGTACTTCTTGCCGCAGTCATAGCCTGAGCCTTCAGCTTTTTATGCCATGGCAGCAAAATGCTCAAAAATCCCTTGCACCCTCATGCCAGGAAAGGTATTTCTCAGCTGGAAGTTGTTAATATTTTTTTGTGATATCTACTTGTATACTCCCACATTATATCCACACCTGCATACACCTACACAGGTGTACTCACACCTGCAATGCACGTACGCACACATATGCACAAATGCACCCATGCATGCACGTGTGTGCATGCGCGCGCACATTTTTTTTGTGAAAAGCAGTATCTCGTTTACAAAAGTGTATATTCATAGCTCTTTCAGAATGAAGCAGCTACTACTCTGACAACGAAAAACACTGATAAAACACTTCTACCTAGGCCAAAGGAAGATCTCCAAGAGAATGTGCTTGGAGAGATGTATGCAAGGAGGAATGAAAGAAACGATAAACATACACCGAAGAGTACCCGTACAGACGAATGTTACAGGGGTGATATAAGGACCACAAAGCCCACTAAGCCCACCAGCAAACTGTAAAATAGGCTAGCATAGAGGCATATCTACCAAATAACCAAAACTTCCTGCCTAGGAAAACAAGCATAAAGATAAGCCCCCCAGCAAGAAGATCCCAAGCAGTAGGACAGGTCCAGAGAAGAGGCAGGACAGTCTCCTAGGGATGCTAACAAGTGGGCAAGCTGAAGAAGCTATATGGCTGGCACCTATCAAAGAACCCATCGGTAATGCACTGACCAAACAACGCCACAAGAACAACCTCTACCTGAGACTAAGTTTATTGATCCAGATGCGACGAAGACAACCCTTTCAACAAGTAAGAGACTTGACAAGGTGCCAGAATTGTTTCCATGCTTCTAATCCACGGATGTGAAACTAATATATGATAAGCTTTCTTGGCAGAAAGATTTGCAAACGATAAAGAAGAGTAACCCAGAAGTCTCCGATCAAACTTTAACTTCCGATCCACTAGAGCAAGAGCAATAAAGGCAACAAGGCAAAGGCTGAAAAGGTTGCAGCATAGTGAGAAAGCGCCAAATAGACCTGTGATACAAACCCAAACAAAATTCTCCTGGATTGAGGAAAAGAGAGAGTGGAGCCCCGATCATCCACCACATCATCCACTACAGTAATGCCCAAACCATGCGGAAAATATGCCTTTCTAGGCTGAAGATGTGCTAAAGGGGAAGCAAAGACACGGCTCCAATGGATACTCTGCGAATGGAGAGTGTTCCCAGGATCCGGAGGATGGCCTATCCAATGCAAATGAGCCAAGAGCTACTGCCAATCCTGAATCAAACCAGTAGAGAAGGGACACCCAAAAATACAACCATGCCAAAAATAACATCTGATATAGCACGAAAATCCAAGGGCCGAAAACATCTGTCTTGAGAGAACCACTCAAACAAGAAAGTATAATTCCCCATGGCTGCCGTTGCTCCAAAAAGGTGAGCAAAATCATGGCCTTGCGAGCTAACACATGAGTATGAAAGGCATAGATCACATCGGTACTTTTGGCGATTCTCTATATGATTGCCAGTGTCATACGACAATATGATGCTAATGTCAAACTTCTCGCTTGCAACTCTCTCCCTAAGACACTCCATGCTTCCAGGCCTTGGCCCCTCATCTGAAGAGATTCCACTCAACCTTGCCATCTGCAAACCTCCAAAAGCACAACACAAGCCCAAGTCAACTTAAAAAACACCCAAGCATCAAGAAATTCTAGGGAAATTCTCTATTGCATTAGAATATAATGATGACATCGGACCCTATTTCCATTGGTATATGAAGAAAACCCCTTTCCAAAGGTATATATTGATTCTAAACCGACAAGGAGTCATTTTTAAAAAAGATCACAAAGTCAAATATGATTTTCCTCCTAAACTGGTTTTTCTGCTTTTAAGAATCAAAGATTCAAATATGCTTTCTCGAGTCTAGGATTGGGCCTATTTTCCCCCCCAATTCTCTTGCTTGCACTTTCCATCCATGGCAATAAGCACCCTAGGGCATCTTTCTTGCCTAAATGTGCTTTGTTGCTTGTGTTCCTACTTTTCCTTCTAGTACTCTCGCTTAATGTTGGATGCCCCCTTCCCCCCTCCCCCCTATGTTGAACACCCTTGAACACCCCGCCCCCCTCTTTCTTCTTTCCACACACTTTTTTTTGTCAGACACACACACAGTTTTTTTTGTTGGTGAAATCCAGTTGTCCTTATATTACAAAGAACAATCCCATGAAAAGGGACAGCCGATGACAAGCTCTCAAAAGATATCACTATATGACAAGAAGGTCGGATAATCTATATCCCGCGCATGTAGACAATCATATGATGATTGCCTTAAGGATGCCCGGAAGAACTGATATTTAGCCGAAGATGGATCACCCCACACACACACGTGTCTTGTACGGCCTGATTATCCGAGATTCTTTTCTTGTGACATATATATAGCATCATGTTTACTTTTGGAGAGATCCCTGATTCAAGCCTAAATGTGTAAGTTCAAAGTATCTTACTACTTTTAAAAAAGTGCTCGAGGCTCTTGTAAACTCATAACATCATACAAAAAATCAAATTCTTGTGAGTTGATGGTTTTTACAAGTGCTACCCCCTTAAGAGGGAGGCATGTCTTGATAAAAAAATGGGTCAAAAAATTCAATGATGCTTTCAACATTAAGAGTCACTAAATAATATCTTCCATCTACAGTTCTTGAAGATGATATAGCCGTTGAGCGCAGAGATTCTAGTTCAAAGGCCTTGAGAAGTTTCCTCTATTGATCGCACTAGTCAAAAAGAAATACTCTTCTTAGTGGCAAGCAACAAGCCCAGTAAAATTACAAATTTAAAAATCCACTTACGTACTGAACAAACACGCATAATCTGTATCTTTGGCCACCATCTCTCTCTCTCTCTCTCTCTCTCTCTCTCTCCTATGCGTGTGTCTATATCTATGTCTATGTGTTTTCTCTTCTAAGGTACATGAGAGCCATGAGATAGCCAAACTAGATGTATTTGGGTATGTCTAGGAAACCCTTGTCCACATGTCAAAATAGAAGGCGGCAAATGCTTTAGTGAAAGGCTCGCAGAGACTAGCTAACCTCTTTAAAATTATGCATATGACAGCTATCACAGTGGCTAAGAAAGATGAAGGTGAAAATATGTGGATAAAATTTGACCAACCGTCCCGTTTAGGGGCATGGTACTAGTAACATGTTGAAATTTGCTAATTTGCCCCTGATAAATGAAGTATATCTTACAAATCTATATTATCAGATTCAGCTCCCTTACACACCCAACCACCTCCTACTAACCTGATCTCTCCCTAGTCTTGCAGCCCTGCTTGCCACAGCTGCATTCTATCTTTCTGTCTATCACTCTCATTACACCCCCCCCCCCCCCACCCCCCGGGATCTGCATGATGGTGGGTTGAGTCTAGAAGCATGGGTAAGTGGACATCCTCCGCTCCACTTTATCCGTTGATTTAGACTCTCCCACATTGCCCAAGATGTGGGAAAAGACGAGGGAAAACAGAAGCCTGAAGACGAGAAAGACAGACGCAAAGAAAATGGAAAGGGTACGGGTACAAGTATGGATAGGACTAATTCATCTCACAGCGGGAATCAGGTGGACAGTACAGCCACATACTTTGATAGCTCTACCTCAGCCTACCCACCTCCTAGTGACTCCCCTAGCCCTAAGCTCCCTTAGACTGTCTCCTGGCTCACCCCCAGTCTCCCTCTCTCCTCCCCGAGGTCCCATCCCCCCAAATACCCATGCTGTACCAGACTATGACTGGTTTTTCTCCAGTGTTACATGCTTACCCACCACCGCAGACCATGGCCTCTCCAGATCTCTTGCAACAGCATGCAGTGCATGTGAGCCAGATAAAAGGAGCAGCAAAGACACACAGATACTCTCCAGTGCGATTTCCTCATGACCTAGGCATAGGATTTTTTATCTTCTAAAGGAGGTAGAGGACCTCCGACATTCAGCTAAGGTAGCCCCACGGTGGTAGAGGAGCGGATTATCACGATACAGATGGGTATTGAGGAGGCCTCTGAGTGGGTGGATGTTCTGAAATGCACTAACTCTATATGGGGGCCTATTGGGTGGCTCGCTCCCAAGAATGAGTTCTATGCCATGATCCTCAGGTATTGCACCACCTTTGTGACCTCCCCCTTTGGGGTACCTGAGCATGGAATTGAAGGGGCGTGGCGGGTCAAATGGGGACCTCACCAAAGAGAAGCCTCGACGGATACGTTAGAGAGACACCCAAGCCTGATTGGTGGCATTGTGCAAAAGCACAGCCCTTGGCCCACAAGTTCACATGGATGAGGATCTTACTCCTCTGCAAATAGAGGAGAGATGATTACTCCTACAGCAGCGGGATGTTATCGATAGGGATCAGTGGCACATGAGGGATGACAATTGAATGGCCCTGCACGAGGGCCCATTGACACACCTGCCTAGGGAGGCGGAGTCTATGAGACTCACAGGACCGAGAACCTGATCCTGTACCACTTGGAACTGTAATGGAACCTTATGGCCAAAGCTAGGGAGCTTCTCAGAGTCATACACAAGGCACGACATTGTCTTCTAGAGAGTCATTACAGCCCAGAGTGCCCACTACCACCAGTCTATGGGTACACATGGGAGTCAATCTATTGGGACGAGAGCCTAGAGAGACAAGAGGGGTAACAAGGATTGGGTAGTGTAGCAGCTCTATGCCGATCGTCTCTCATTGGGAAGATCACTGCGGAGCGGCACAACCCACATACCAAATTTCTTTGGATCCATATTAGGAGCACATCATCGTAGGATACCTTCATCGCAATCTACAACTTTCTCCCGAAGACCTCAAACAACAGGGAGGCCCCAGAGGAGGCGGCATCTCCGTATGCTTTCCTTATATCCATATATCATGGACTTCTCGAGTCATTGGGAAGTCCTTCTTGAAGACTTTAAAGCCTAGACCGTTGACCGGCAGGTATTGATAATTGATTTTCAGCACGACTCCATGCTATTGCTTGACATGGATCTAGATAAGGAAAGTATCTCCCAAGTTTCCACTGGTCACATCATATGGGCATATTTTCATAGACATGGGCATGATGCATGATACAATCGTCTGGAGAGATCGCCGTCTTCCAGCGGGCTCACTTCTTTGCCACATGGAAGGGGACCTAGTGTATTTGACTACCTCTTGGGATGCCTTGCCTTTGCCTCTCACATCACAGACTTCTCCATTCCCTGTCCCCCACCTAAAGCTGACCATACCTACCTATTTTTTGGCTTATCCACCCCCCTCCCCTCACCGAGCACATACACCCCACATACACCACTTACCAAGAGATTCATCTTGATCACAAATTGGCACCCACCTATCCCACCCGCCTCTCTACTTTCATCACTTAATCCCTCCATCATGCTCTCTCTAGTCCTCCTGACATACCACTAGATCGAAGATTTATGCATCACCACTTAACACTCAAGTTAGTCGGTCTGCTGAGCATGAAAGATTCAAAGCTATGGGGCGGGTAGGTTTCCATGTAGATCGTGATATGCTAGACGACATTTTTGCACCGAGATTTGTCACTGAGAAGGACCAAGCACGGAAGCAGAAAGACTACTATTGCTTTATGGATTTCTGCAAAGCCTTCAACACAATACCACGAGCCTGACTATTCTAATGACTACTTGATCTATGGTATAGTCAGGACATCATTTGAGTAGTCGGGACATTGTTTGAGAGGGTATCACGTAGAGACAAGACATCGATTGGGTGGACACAGGAGATCACAAGCACAATCAAGGCCAAACAAGGTTGTCCTTTATCACCAACTTTGTTTGCCTTATACATTAACAAAAGCACGAGTCTTTCATCATGACATTGGGAGGAGCAGGATCACCCTTCAACACTTCCCTATTCTCGATTCTATTGTACGCAATAATGCAGTTCGATTTTCCTTATTAGCCAAAGCTCTACAACAACAGCACTTGGATGCACTCTAGACTTTCTACGAGACACATGATCTGAAGGTCAACCTTGAGGGAACATCAGAGCCCTACCAAAGGATGATAACATACTTCTTCTTTGATGACCCAGCCAAGGGCAACATGTGGTGAGACTTAGTAGAGACCCAAAGTGCACAACTTGATAGACCCAACCTCAAGTGGACTCTCACATGAGGACCACAAACATCTCTTCTCTACTATTTGACGTGGGAACACAGACCCTGGAGTGATGGTAGCATTTGTCAGACAATGAGCTACCTCTTAGAGATTATACAGGAGGGAGGTATCCGAACTTATTATGCTAAGCACTAGCAGCATTCCATTACTAATTTTCTTCCTCCATGACACCACCCCTCACCTCATATAGAGCCATTGATGGATGAACTCCTCTTGTCTACCCTGAGCCGACTGGTGGACTGGGTCTCACAAACAGTGTAGATAGGTCCTGTCATAGGGATGGATAGTCGCTAATGGCTAGGGACCTCCCCTCTTGTCCTTTCTCTCGCTTGTAGTAGCAACAATACTATGGATTTATTGTCTCATCTCAGATACCAACCTTGGGTGTGGGTGCTTGTTTTTAGTGACCCCATCACTTAGGTCCATTGTATCTGGTATTTTGTTATCTCATAGACCCTTCAGTCTTTCGTACACATAGGGGAGATTCTAACACCATCCAGACTCCACTCAGAGCATGATCACTGAGTTTTTCTAGTCATACAGTACTAAACAAGAGGACTCACGAAGGCGACGGCCGGCCAGAGTCAAAGACACGCCAGACTTTTAGTGACCCCATCGCTTAGTTTCATTGTATCTGGTATTTTGTTATCTCATAGACCATTCAGTCTTTTGTACACATAGGGGAGATTTTGACACGCATCCAGACTCCACTCTGAGCATGATCACTGAGTTTTTCTAGTCAGACAGTACTAACCAGGAGGACTCATGAAGGCCACAGCCAGCGGGGACCCAAACCAGAGTCAGAGACACGCCAGACTCGGTAGCGCACTGAGGCACAAATCATGCTAGGGGACCTCACTTCCATGCTCACTAGACCAGATGCACGACCTATAGGAGTGACTGTGGCACTTGTTCACTGTAGGGCAATAGTCAGGAAACTGCAGTGGGCTTTACATGTCAATAGCCACAGGAGACTCCAACGGGCTGACAGCCGCCAGTGCCCTATCACAGGGTTTCTGGCACCACCGCAGCCTCATACACCAATAACCCCTCCTAGAAGAGTTTCCATCACAGAAGACATTGCTGATGGAAACTCTTTTGAAAACAGACTCTGTCTTTGGCTGGTCGTGATTACTATGCTATTGTACATCTCTGGTGCTTACTGTAATAAATGCAGGTTTTTTCAAGAAGAAGACACAAAGAGACTACAAACTGTTTCAATAAAGGCAGATCGGATGATTGAAAACAAAGAAGTCACTCAAGATGACAATAATAGAGACTTCAAACGTAAGTAAATTCCAGACACCTGAAAGCAATAGGCATCCACCACAACACGAGCAATCAATATGAATGATTACTATTACTGCTGCTCTATGATAGACTTTATAAATGCCAACAAAATATTCATGTCACTTACAGGATCAGACCAAATATAGTCCAGGTTCTGTATACACATGTACTTTTTCTTGCAGGGATATCTAACTTGAAAAATATATGTTCAAAATACATTCAATGCATAGAGAGTGGAGCTTCCTATCTATTATCCACAAATGTAAGAACATATCTACCTCCTGCATATTCCATGTCATGGCAATTACGCAAGATCTCCATAGGACAAAACATGAAGGGCTAAAAATCTCAATAAAATGGATAAAATCATGCCTAATTTATTTTACTTGATCCTTTATAAACAGCTCTCATATAATAAGAAGGAAAGCAATCGATATGTACCTTCATCTGAGTTCAATTCCCAGTCCAATACCTCACAATGAGATTTTGCTTGATCTTTTGTTTTGCATCTACACTACCAAGAGGCATCCAATTTATCACCTGAATGTGAACATGCACAGTACCTGAAGAAGACATCAAATTGGAAAGGAACATTCCGTACCCTGGAATAGGTATTGCACCTTTGAAGATCAAATAGCTTAGAGCAACCTATCAAGCAACCAATCAGAATTTCAAAAGAAAAGCATAAGCCAATGTCCTCATCCCCTCTTCGCATTTGTTTAGCGACTCTACAAGCTTCATTTGAACAGCACTACACTTTTCACTATCAGCAATGAGAAGCTTAGAAGTACAAGCACAAGAAAAAATACTACCTTTACTTGTAAAAAGTTAGAACTGTTAAAAGCATGAAAGGAATCCATTAATTAGGCAATAACAAGTCTACACTACAATCACATCCTTTAACCATTGCAAATTTTTAAGCACCACTCACATCAATCATCTGTCATCTCCAGAAGAGTGAGCACTGAGTACAGATACCAGTCCCTCACATCATCTACACTTGTCAGATAGTAGTTTTGCACCAGTAAGCGGAGTTGCACCCCCTTACAACCCAAAGGATACCTGGCACCTTGTGTTTATTATGGAGTGCTAAAACAGAACACATATACCTTGGCTGTACAACTTGCAACTCAAAAAGATATCAAAGCGCCTGAGTTACAGAGCTAGGGAGTCCAGTCAGTCTATCACTGGCAAGAGACCATTGCAAACTCAAAAGTGCATCTGCATGCCCTGCATGCAATAAAAAAGGATGTGATGTCTCGTATTCCATCCCTAGTGCAAGCCTCACATTGGTCCCAGCTTAGGGAAACACTGTTGTTCTCCAAGAAGGCTTCCTTGTGTAGGTAGGCAGGAGGTGGCTGCCCAAAAAACAAAAACCTAGTGTCTCATAAGACAGCAGATCCAGAAGCTTCAATAGCCATGGTATGAACAGCAACATCTGCAGCTCCAACATGGACATCATCACCCAGCAGCAGCAGCAGCAGCATTATCATGCCCAGCAGCAGCCTGTACAGCAGATACATGAAAAGACTTTTCAGCAGCAGCAACATCAGCCTGCACAGCAGCGTCAGGCCAGGCAGGGTCTACATCATCATCTCCAGCACCATCAGCATGTACATGTACAGCAGCAGGTACAGCAGCTTTTGCAGGAGGTACAATATCTCAAGTGTAAGCAGATACATCAGCAACAGGTACAGCAGCATGGCCTCCAACAAAATGGGCCTCCAGTATCAAGTACAGATGTAAAATGGAGCTCTAGTATCAAGTACACGTGTATGTGGTGCATACCATGCATATTCCTCCTGTCAAACCACAGTAGAAAAGATGCTTCAGCTATGACATCAACATTATTAAAAAGAAATCATTTCTGGCTTTCCAAGCGGCCCAAAGAGCCTATGCTCTAACTTCTGGCCATTCCTCTCTCCTGTTTTTGCAAGGATTGCTAATGAGAATACCCTTCTAGTTACGTGGCTCTCCCACAATCATGTGAATTGCAGGTGGAAATACAACAGAAAGGTGAAAGGAACCTTTTCTTAGACTCTCGCATCTCTTACAAATTCCATCTGACTTGCCTATCCTCAGACTCCTAGAGTTCATCCAAACAGCTTTGTGCAAGATGAGGCACATAAGAACCGACACTTCTCTGCTTTTAGCAATGGTTGAGAACCATTCTCCTTCCAGCTAGACTGGCCTGGGACCCTCCACTCCCCCATTAATATGAGTAGGAAAATTCCCATTATTGACACTCCCTTGCCATAACAGTATGAGATAAGAACCAACAGTGGACCAAATTTTTTTGTAGAATTCAATTGGCAACATCTTCTCCTGATGTTTTGCCATCTGCCATTACCTTGACAGCCTCAAAGAGTTCATCAATAGACAGAGGTTTTTCAAGGTATTTGTTATCAAAACTGAGTACAGTGTTCTTTCTAGCATCCTTGCATAGTTCCCTGGCCTTGGTCACTTCAGTATATAGTGGAGGATAGCAAATTCTGAAAGTGGAGATGAATGAGATCAATATTCTCCTCAGTAGCTGACGCAAGAGAGTTGTCAGCTTTTCTAAGAAGGGGAATCTCTTCATTAGATCTTTTTCTTCTAATAAGCTTGAAGTATTCTTTGGTAGGTCTCTCAGCTATACCAGCCCACCAATCCCTGAAGTATATTTTGGAATCATTAAGTAGAACCTGTTCTTGAATTCTGAGTTCATTTCTTTTCACAACCAAGTTAGCCTAGGCATGAGGATCCCCCTGTCTGGCTAAGTTCTCCAAGGAAACAATCATGTCCTGAATGCTGTCCATTCTCTTAGCCCTTATTTTGGCTCTATCTTTTCTTGCTTTTCTGAGCAGGGAGGAGAGAAATTTGAGGGGATGAGAGAGTTGGGGGAGGCACTACTTGAGAGTGCTCTCAACGGAAGTAAGAACGGAGGAGGGAGAGAGAGAAACAGAGAGCCACATAAGTTTTTGGTGGGTGCAGAACACCCTAATCTTCTTTTTCATTCATTTATATATGTGTTTGAGTATTGTACATAACCGGGGTAAAGGCATAGTGACCTTTAACCCCCACAACCTCCCACTTAAAGAACAATGTGCCTTTAAGGGAGAAGAACTAGATCTCCTTGATCTTCACTTTTCCTTTGTCCTCCCTTGGACTCTCTTCCTTCTTATTTGCACCCCAATTTGTATTCTTTTTCTTATCCTTTTGCTCTCTTTTCAGCTTGTAGCAATCCTTTTTCATATGGCCCTTCTTACCACACTGGTAACGCTCAATGTTCTGTGCCCTGGATTTGTTACGAGACTTCCCTCTTTCTTGGGACTTCCCCCTGAACTGTGATCTGCCCCTTTGCACATTTAAGGCTGCATCCTATTTGTTGCCATCCATAGACTTCTGTCTAATCTCCTCGGCCAACAAGCTACCCGCAACATCATCAAATTTCAGTACTCCACTAGGTGCAGAGTTGCTAACAGCTGTACGGAAGGTATCCCATGAGGATGGCAATGAACATAAGAGAAATATTGCCTTACTCTCTGCATCAAAATTCATCTTCTGAGCCTCAAGCTGGCTGAAAATAATATTGAATTCATTTAAGTGAGAAGCAATGGAGACCCCTTCCTTCATCTGCAGCTCAAACAACCTCTTCATGAGGTAAACTTTATTAGAGGCAGTTTCCTTCTCATAAGTGGCACACAATTTCTTTCACAAATCTTCCATAGTTTGCTCATTTACTACTATGACATAAATTGACTCTGCAAGATGAAGTCTAATAGTAGACTTTGCTAATGCATCCAACTCATTCCAATCATCCTCAGACATATTTGCAGGCTTAGTTTCAATCCCTGCCAAGGGTTTAATCTGCTTCTTTTGAATAAGCACATCCCTTATCTGTTCTTTTCACAAAGAAAAGTTTGTCCCATCAAACTTTTCAATGCTAAAAAACTCCTTTTCAGACATGGAAGAGGATGCCATGATGCAAATGAAGCAAAATCCCAAATGCTAGTGCCTGCAAGAGAGAATCACACCAAATACCAGGTGCACCCAAATGTGTATGCCACAATAGAGTGAAATATCACCAAAACTCAAAGCTCAAAGTATCAAAAGATACAGCTGACTCATGTGCATGTACTATGCATCCATATGAGCAAATCTAACCCAAAAGAAAATGCCAACTGTAATGGCAATCCAAAATGCTAATAAGTGCCAAATGGCTCAAGCATAAACACCGTCCATGGGCATATGCATCAATAATATCTCATCCAAGAGAGCATAACACTATCAATGCATCACCTGCAATGTGTCAAAGCTGTCCCTTAGCATAAAATAGCATCCATGTGCAAAGCGTCTATAAAAAAATAGCATCCCACAAGGCAATCTGGACCTATCAGCGCATCCAATAAGGATCGCAATGCATCCAAATGGCCTATAAATCATCCACTACAACCCAATGCACACCAGAATGAGCGCACATGGCTCAAACTGCAACCAGAGTGATTTGCATAAGGTATGCTCAAGAAATCATGGTCCCATGGCAATGACCGCTATTGAAAATAGAATCTGAGATGCCTTAAAACATGGGCGCCATTGCATAATCGGACTCAGCAAGAAAATCTGCAAATATCTCTCTTCTACCGAAACTCCAAAATCCCAACCGATGAGTGAGAAATGGGAGTCAACACTTATCCACTGCCATGTGGCATAAATCTAAGGTTTCAAAACCTTAGAATGAAAAATTCATAACAGAGAGACGAAATCCAATACACAGAGATCTATAACTCTGAAAATACTCCACCGAATCGTGCAAGAACTGACAGACAGGGGTTTTAAGGCATCCCGAACGCAATGGGATAGACCGTTTTGGAAACCGTGGTCTCAATCACTGGGTCCAACACATGGACTGAAAAACGTTTTTGGAAACAGAACTATTTGTAAACTCCACCGAAGTGCGAATGATGAGCAGTATAGAAGTTTTAGGACCTCCTGAGTCCACTGGAACTGACAGATCTGCAAATGGTTGCTCCAAACTTGAGTTCCAACACCCGGGCAGAAAAACGCAGAAACTGACACAGTGAGTCAAAAATCCAATGAAATGATCCCAGATTCAAGAATGAAGGTGTTTCCAAGCTCCTGACATGAAGTGGACACCAAAAGCAAGCAATAGTTGCCTCTACAAGTCAATACGGAGTCTCTGTCGTCGAACGGAACAGGGAAAAGCTTGAAAAATGACTTTTTCTTTGATAACACTTAATAGGCTCTCAAAACCACTTCGCAAAACCAAAGTGACTTTTCCAAAGGTTCCTCCAAGGTATCTGCACACTCGGATGCAAGTAAAGTCACCCATAAAGCTTCTCACAGAGCTTCTCCTTCCTTCCACAGAGTTGTTGAGCTTCCAGGCATTCACGCACGCTCAGCTAGATCACCCAGGCTCTGATACCAGTTGAGAGTGCTCTCAATAGAAGCAAGAACAGAAGAGGGAGAGAGAGAAACAGAGAGCCACATAAGTTTTTGGTGGGTGCAGAACACCTTAATCTTCTTTTTCATTCATTTATATATGTGTTTGAGTATTGTACATAACTGGGGTAAAGGCACAGTGACCTTTAACCCCCACACTACTAGGCATCCATGAGGGATGAGAAAGAGGTGGAGATGATGTGGGTTAGAGGCAATGGGGTGGTGAGTATGTGAGGAGGGTCCGACGAGAAACGGTGAGCATGAGAGAAAGAAAGAGGGGTAGGAAGAGAGGGATGTGTGATGGAGGTGGCAAGAGAGAAGGTGAGGGGAGGCGGGAGGGTGAGTATGAGAGAAAGTGAGAGAGCTAGGATCGAGAGGGGATGGATAGAGAGGAAAGAAAAAGGAAACTAAGAGAGAAGATGGGGGAAGGAGCCATAAGGATAGTGGGATGAGGAGAAGTGTTAATCCTAGGCTAACTTCATGACTCGGATCAGACCATGCAAGTGAGCGGGACTGGAATTTGGGCAATACCAATAGTGTGACCCCAAACTACCAGGAAGGGAAAAGGTTAGAAGCATTGACAAACCAATCCTAGTTAGCAGTTCCATAGTTTGAAAGGAATGAATTAGGAAGGTGGCATAGCTTGACCGCCTGATTCGTAGTCGGAAGTAGTAGTTCCACGGTTTGAAAGGAATGAATTAGGAAGGTGGCATACTTGACTGCATGATTCCTAGTTAGAGATCTTGTTATTTAGGAATCCCCAATGGGTTGTAATAGGGTATTCCTCCATGCTAGCTCTAGTCTAGTTTTGTTGTGCATAGGCTCGAAGGGTTGAGTCAGGTTGTCATAGAGTCCTGTGCCTTGAGCCAAGGCAAGCAAGAGTAAGGAATATCAAAGTGTTGGTTCTTTTAGAAAGGAATATGGACCAAGCTAGGTAAAATCAAGAAAATTGAGAAGATGCCTAAACCTAGAAATTTGACTCGGTTGAGATCCAATGGGGGATTTGTCAACTTCTACAAGAGATTTTTTAGATATTTTGTCAAAATAGCACCTCCATTGTATGAGATAACAAAAAAAGACACTAAATTCTAATGGACTGTAGAATTATCTATGGCATTGCATGCATTGAAGAAACATGCATTTGAAACACCCATTCTTAGATAGCCAAGGTGGGATATTATTTTTCATCTTCATGTGGATGCTTCTAGGTATGATATGGTATTATATTAACCCCACTTGAGTGTAATTACAACATAGCTAAGCATGAAGCTCTTTGCATCATATATAGTGTGCAAAAATTTTGCCATTGTTTTCTTGGAAATTATATTATTTTCTATGTTGATCATCATGCTTTGCATTATCCTATAAATAAAATAGTGATCCATGGCTGATTAGTGAGATGGATGCTGTAACTATAGGAATTCAATTTTAAAATTACTCATAAACAAGGGAAATCTCATGTGGAATCTGATCGTTTCTCCCAATTGCTAGCCGCAGATGACAATAAAGGTGTTGCCATTGAGTTACTATACGCTCATCTATTTTCTCTTGATTTTACAAAGAATGAGTATGATGAGATGCTACACTATTTGTTCCAAGGAACTGTTGTTGAGCATATGCCCAAAGATAAGTGGAGGCAGTCGGCCTTGAAGGCCGCAAGTATAGCTTAATTGGTGGACAATTGTATCACTCAATGAGGCACATACAAGTCCCGTGGGAGGTCACTTTAGTGGTGAACTTACCACTCAAAAAGTTTTACAAGCCAAATTATGGTGGAGCACTTTTTTTGGGGATGCACATGGTCAAAATGTTGAGTGTGATGTTTGTCTTTGAACAAGAAGGTTACTTCCTTCAGACCACATGCATTGCGACTCTGTTCAATTGTGGGAGTCATTCTAGCATTGGGGTTTGGATTATATGGGTCCATTCAAGAACACGTCTCAATATACATAGAATAAATACATCATAGTAGTCACACATTATACTACTACGTGGGTTGAGGCCTTAATGGATAACTTGGCTTGGATAACATCCAGGTTCATCTTTGAGCATTTCATTTGAGGATACAACTACCCAATAGAATTCATAAGTGATTAGAGAACTCATGTCATGAATGAAGTATTTGAGTTGTTAACCAAAGAATTTATGGTGATGCACCAAGGTGATGCACCAAGTTGCAGCTACCTACTATCATTGGTGTAATGGGAAATCCAATTCCACTAATAAAAACTTGAAGCTAATACTCACTAAGACTATCAGTATGCATCACCAGGACTGGGACACAAAGCTTCTTGTAGCACCAAGGGCTTGCTGAGTAGCGTGCATGCCACTACAAATTTATTTTCTTTTTGCATGGCTTTTGGATTGGAAGCTGTTGTTCCTTTAGAATTTCTAGTCTTGAGTCTCTTTGTAGTTGAACTAGAAGCAATCAAGAGACAATTGCATCACTGACCATGCTAGATGAGTTGCGCATCTAAGCTACATGGTCATAATAGGTGATATAGTGGAGGAAAAAAGCCTGCCATGATTGGCATATTGTTAGGAAGCATCTGAAGAAGGGAATGTTGGTACTTCTATACAATACCAAGGTAGAGCCACTGAAGGCTAAATCTCAAGCTGAGATGGAATGGACCATATAGGTTGATTGATGCCCATAGTAATGGTATAATCTTGTTGGCTGAATTGCAAGGTCAAGTAATTCTTCAGTTGATTAACAAAAACCTAGTTAAGACATATCAAGTTGCCACTATAAGTCTAGTGATAGTGGACATTCCACAAGTGCTTAGGCAATTGCCACATGGTAGGGAATCTCTTTATCTCACCTTAACTAGAGGCAATTATGGTATTGACATAGAGGTTTGTTTCTACCAAGATGGCACATGTAGCACTAAATCCAATGGCATATCTCCTCCAACTAGTAGCGGCATGCAAGATCAAGAAATACTCTTATTTCTCAGCAGCAATAATCGTGCTTTAGAGTGCATTTTTTGTTTATTTGAGCTCCTTGCCTCCCCATGGCACCTACAAACTTCCATTGCCTACTACATTTTGCTTGTTCCTACCACTCCTCTCCTCATTTTATGCATGGCTTTGATTGGTTTTGGATGTAGTGAGATACCCGCCACTAAGCAACAAGGCTAAATATGAAGCTCATAGCTCCTCATTCCATTGAGTAGCCAAAGATAATAGCAAAGATGCTAAAGAGTAATGACCTCACCTCATGTGGCAAAAAATTTAGAGCGTGAAGGTTCAAGCATACATCTTTCAACTTGCCCTGATGCCTTTAAACATGTCAAGATACACACTAATATGAGCTCGACACATTGTGATAGGCTTTTTGAGATCAAAACTTTCCATCAATCACAAGATTACCTCATCAGCAAATCCAAACATGTACCCTTTCTTATGATTTCTCTCAAATATATTGGATTAAAGAAAAGCATTGGATACATACCCAAGACATAGATGACAAAGGCCCTTGTAGTTTTTGAAGATGAGGTTTAGATTGAATGGATCAAGGACTTTCAAAACAAAAAGAGACTCCTAGACTATGCATGTCTTCAAAGGACTAGGAACATTGCAAACTCAGCCCACACCAATGCACGATCAAGCATAGATTGACCTTTGGACCACGTTCCAAACTAAAGGCCCTGCACTATAGCTGTTGTTAATAGAAATGGCTAGTGGATCAAGACTGGATGGCAATTCAAGATTAGGCTCTAAGGAACTTGAGATTTCTAAAGAGGTACATATTTTGAGTCATTTTCTAAGCCTCCTCCACCCCCTTCTCTTTTGAGTAAAATCCACAAAAATAAACAAGGTCCACCATGCCTTGTCTTCACAAGAAACCGCTAATGCCTGAGCCCATAGCCGTCTTCTCTAGCGAATGAGCTTGCCTAATCCTTTGATACAATTTCAGATACTCTTCCTCTGCTACCACTAGTTTCATAACCCACAACATCTCCTCCCAAGAAGCAGCATTTTCCTATAATATTGATATAGAGGAACAAATTGGTGAGCAATAATATAGTACCTTAGGATTAAACCCATCTAACCAACTCCAAGAAGTTAAGCAAAGAGGGAAAAACCATCGAGTCTCAAAATGAAGACCACAAGGAGGACCCCCAAGTGACAAGATGGGCCTTGAGTCAAACACGGAGAAGGAGCCACCATAGGGTGAAGATGAAATGCGTACTAAGGAGACCAAGAAAGAAGTGCTTGAGGAATAGAATAAGGCCACTCTTAAGATAGAGAAGGCAATTACAAAGATAAACAATGTTATGTAGACCAAGAAATATAGCTCTTCCCTTGTGCTAATACAGTCAGATCACATTGGACTTAAAGGGCAAAGTTATCCTTATTGAATTTTTGGATCTAAGTGAACAAGCCAACATGATGCAAGTACCCCCGAGTCTAAGATATAGTGGCATAAACTTAGAATGCTCAGGGCACATAGCCAAAAGATCTAGATAGAGTAGCTACAATTTACAAGCTATATATAAGAGATACCTTGAGAGAAGAGCAAAATCCTAGAAGACATTCCTACTCCTCGATACATAATCTGAGCTGAAGGAATCCATCCCTTATTTCATTTTTAAGATACTGAATCTCCAATTACTATCTCTACAAATTGGCAACACTTAAGGGAGACAAGTTTGAAAGTGGCTCAATGATGCAGCACATTGTTGTGCACTGGGTACCCCTAGGTTTTAATGCATGAGCACCACCATGAGCATAACATGTACACAAGAGAGCTCCTACTCTATTTGAGCTCATGGAAGAACATGAGAGAGGTAGATAGATGCTATGTTGAATAGCTTGAAGTTAGCCCATGGTGACCTGTGTAGTTTGAGCATGTAGCTTTTACCCCATCAATAGCAAGAGGCTATGTGATCACTCTGAATTGCTTGACAGACCATTGAATCCCAATGCTAGTCTTTGGTGCAACAAGAAGAGAGGCTCAACTTTTTGGATACTATCACTATCGAGCTATCACAGAGCTACCAAGAGAATACCACTCAGATTCTAGAGTATAAAGTGTAATGGTTTCACAATTAAGACAGTGTAATGATTTCACAATTATGAAAGAAAAGCACTAATTCAATGCACTAATAAACTAAAATTAAAGTTAAAGAAGGACTATATACAAGAGGGGTTAGTCTACAATCAACACGTGAGAAACAATAGGGGGTAGTCCATGCTCATTAAAGAATGCTATACCCCGGAAGAATCCTCCTTTTGAAAAAAATCACAAGGGGGTTAGTCCACACCCTTAAAGGAAAAGACCTTCAAGGGGTTATTCCATACCCTTGGATAAAAGTATAAATAAATAACTATGCCCAATTTTCCTGTAAGCACTTTAAAAATTCAGGCAATTTGGATCTTTGAATTTAAGTGAATAAAATTCTACTAAAATTTTAAGAGAAAAGGAGAAAAAAGAAAGAAAGAAAAGGAATTTTGGCCATTGAGAGAGGGAGAATTTCGTGAAAAAAAATAACTTACTCAAAAGAAAAAGAGGAACACCTAGAGTGTAAATAAAATAATATAGAAAGCGACAGTTACCTAGATAAAAGAGAAAGATATCAAGGGTGAAAAATCCCATAAAAAATTAAGATATATGTATGTATATATATCTAAAAGTAAAATTACTTTTATATATAAGTAGATGAGCTAGAAAACAAGAGGAAAGTAAAAGTACTTTTATATATAAGTAGATGAGCTAGAAAATAAGAGGAGAGAAAAGCACATGCCCTAAGTTTCTAAAGAAGCAAATACAACTTTAGAATAGAAGAAGGGAAGAGGAATGAGGTTTGGAGGGCCTAAACAATCAAACAATGGTTTGTATGATGATGGGAGAGTTTCTACCATCAATGGAGGCTATATTTTGGGGTTGGTTGGCAAGAGAGAAAATGTGTATGAGAGACATAAGGTGGCAAAGGAGACAAAACAAAAGGATGCAAACCAATAGACATAAGTGCAAATGAGAGGTAGTGGCTACCAAGGGCAAGAGCTTGAAGAGAAACTAGGAGGGAAGCAAGTAGAGCCCAATGAGCCATAAAGGGCAAAAATGGATGTGCTAGGTTGAGAGCCAAGGGTGCCTAAAAATGTTGCACCATGAAGGGAAAAGGAGTCACGGTCCAATGACTAGGGGAGAGACAATAGCACAAAGAAAGCGAAATTGCCAAGGTGATCATCTGTTGGATAAGAGGGTAACATAGCAAAATAGTGGATCAAGCATTTGCAAAAGATCCTCATGAGGAGAGGGATAGCATTGAAGGAAAGGGATTTATCAATGTCAAGTTTGGATTAGAGGTTGAGTGCACATACACCTTGCTTTTGAAGGATGACGGAGGAGAAAGTGAGCTTGAAATGGAGTTGCAAGTTAAGGAATGGAAGCATGGGAGTTGTAGAGTGAAGATGAAGAGGAAGCGCATAGCTTGCATGAGCACACAAGTAGAAAGGAAGGGAGGTTGTGAGCCATTGACATGTTGATAATATCACTGACAATGCAAAATGATGACTACCGGTGAAGGGAATAGCCTGTGTATGCAAGAGTTACCATGATGCTTGCTAGAACATAGGAAATCAAAGATGGAGAAAGCAAGGCTACTTCAAAGGGCAACATGAAGCTCACACAAGTATGAAGGTAGACGAAAAAGACCTATGCAAGAAGGGCCGCCAAGGAGCAAAGGCAAGTAAGTTGATGAGCTGCAACAGAATGCCCAGGGAGATCAATGAGAGAGAAAGAAAGAGAGTAAGAGCATCGCCTTTATAGAGAGAGCGTAACAAAAGTAGTAGTTACAAGCATTAAGCTTCTCATGCAAGCTAGAGAACGGGGAGCAGCCGGTTAAGCATAGATGGGTTCTTTACAGAGAAACTAAGGGGATAAAATTAAGTAGGTAAGGATAAAGGGGGAAAGAGATTAAGGAAAAAATGCTATCCCAAAAAGGGGGTTTCCTAAGTGCCATAACAATGCCTTGATAGGGTACATGTATTAGAGAGGACCATATTACGGGTTCTCTTAACTTAAAGTAGGTGAACAAAAAGATGCCAATGTGTACAAAAATTATATACTTAAAAAAAAGGGGTGGGGGTTTGGTTATGAAACTTACAAGTGAGTGGGGGATAAAATGGAGGGATGGGGGGCCTTCTCATAATTGTAAGTAAGTTTGAAATAAGGAATGTGTGTGTGTGTGTGTGTGTGTAGACCTCATGAATGTATGCATGTAAGAGACATGGGATATGTGTGTGTGCATGTGCACATGTGTGTGTGTGTGTGTGTGTGTGTGTGTGTAAAGGTCTAAACAATGTGTGTGTGTGTGGCCCACCCCCATCCCACAGGCTAAGACCACATGCCACAGGCTAAGACCACATGGTGAGGGGTAAGCCCACCATGTGAAACTTAACCCCCACTAAAGAGATTAATAAGAGAATTAATATTAAATTGTAATCCAGGGAAAGTGTTATTTTTTAGAATGTAAGGGAAGAAATAACTGGTGTTGTAAGTAATTGAAGTTGCAGCATAGTCAAAATTTCACTAGAGAAGGAATCCACTAGACCTGCAAGTGAGATTTAATAGTTAATATACAAAAGTAAGGGGAATCACAAATGATTAAGAACTATCCATACCAAAGAATTATCAAATGAGTGTGAATTAATTGTATGGCATTAGCTTGAGCAATGGCTAGTTGAGAAATCGGTGTGTGTTATTAATTCAATAGTCCATCAATATATATTTTGATTTAATGGTATATTTTGAATATTTTGACCAAATAGTAATAAATTGAGAGTTTTTCTTAATAAGATTTTGCAACAAATTCTGACAAAAGTGAGAATTTTTACTAATATTGAAATGGCAAAAAAAACAAGATAGGTTAAAAAGTATCGAATCCATCAAGTAGTCTAGGTTTCGAGGTCAGGGTCCACTTACCTACCACCATCCAAACAAATCATATGTTAAAACAATATAGCTTAATTTGGTTGGACACGCAATGCCTGTGTTCCCTGGCTTGTAATTGCTTTTCCTAGGAACAAGAACATCCCTTCACATTCTAGAGTATAAAAGAGTTATGGTTTCACAATTAAGATAATGTGAATTTAATTTATGAAAGAAAAGCACTAATTCAATAAATAAATGCACTAATAACCTAAAATTGAAGTCAAAGAAGGAGCATATACAAGAGGGATTAGTCTACAATCAATGTGTGAGAAACAATAGGGGGTAGTCTGCACTCATTAAAAAATGCTATACCAAGGAAAAGTTGTCCTTTTAAAAAATCCCAACAGGGTTAGTCCACACCCTTAAGTGAAGAAACCTTCAAGGGGGGTATTCCACACCCTTAGATAAAAGTATAAATGAATACGTATGCCTAATTTTTTCTATAAAGACTTTAAAAATTCAAGCCATAACAAGGGTGCTAACTAATACTTGCATTAGAGAATAGAAGACTATAACATAGAGGATGTGGACATAATCAGAGAATTAAAAGAAAAAAATAATTGACAAAGTAAAATATTTTAATTAATATGTCATGTTTAAAAAAGATTCAACAAAATTAGCTGAGTGAATATCATCAATTTGGATTCTAGAATTTAAGTGAATAAAATTCTACTAAATTTCAAGAGAAAAATAGAAAAAAGAACGAAACAAAAGGAATTTGGCCATAGAGGGAGGGAGAATTAAGTGAAAAATGATTATTTACTTGATAGAAAAAGAGGAACACTTACAATGTAAATAAATAAATAGAAAAAGTGAGGGTTACCTGGATAAAAGAGAAAACCCTTAAGGATGAAAAAAATCCAATAAAAAATTAAGATATATGTATTTATATATATGTAAAAGTAAAAGTACTTTTGTATACAAGTAGATCATCTAGAAAGCAAGAGAAAGAGAGAAAAGCACGTGCCCTAAGTTTTGGGAGAAGCAAATGCAACTTTAGAATAGAAGAAGGGAAGAGGAAGGAGGTGTGGAGGGCCTAATCGTATAGTGGTTTGTATGAGGATGGGAGAGTTTCTGCCATCGATGGAGGCTACAGCTCTAGATTGGCTAGCAAGAGAGAAAATGCATATGAGAGAGGTAAGATGGCAAAGAAAATAGAGCAGACGGATGTGAACCAATAGCCATAAGTGCAAATGAGAGGTAGTGGCTACTGAGGCAAGAGCTTCAAGAGCAACTAGGAGGGAAATGATCCACAAAGGAAGAAGCGGATGTACTAAATTTGTAGATTTTTAGGGAGATATCATTCCTTCACATTATCATGGCTTCAACATTCTTATTGAAGATATTGCCTTATATTCTTTATATTAATATTCAACCATTGAAATACATTTTGTTGAATGCTAGTCAGTCTCTTGGGGAATGTTTGATTCAAAATTGGTCTAAGGTTGATATTGAAAGCTTTATTGAGTTTGGCATTGAAGAAATTTTCAAGGAATCAGAATCAAAATGACAGATCTTCCTACATAGAAGAAGCCCATAGGATGCAAATGGGTTTACAACGTGAATGACTTAGATGGTGACATTGATAGATACAAGGCCAAGTTGGTAGCTAGGGGCTATGCCTAAGAGTATGGTGCAAATTATGAGGAGACCTTTGCACCAGTTGCAAAGATGACTACTATCAGGACAACCATTGCACTTGCAGCTCACTTTGATTGGCCCATCCACCAGATGGATGTGAAGAATGCCTTCCTCAATGGTTTTTTAGATGAGGAAATCTACATGATACAGCCTCCAGCATATGTTGTTACCGAGATGGAACAAAAGGTTGCAAAAATCAATTTATGGTTTGAAACAGGCTCCTCATACATGGAATGCAAGGATCCATCGTCACTTTTTGACATCTAGTTTTTAGCCATCAAATTCAAATACATCTCTTTACATTAGAAAAATTATAGAAGAAATCCTTCTTGTAGTGCTTTATGTTGATGACTTGATCATCATCGGCTCCAATGGACATCTCATCTCAGAAACAAAGAGTCAACTCACCTCAAAGTTTCACATGAAGGATTTGGGAGAACTCCATGAATTTCTAGGTATAGAAATATGGAGAGATGATACTGGGATCACACTTTCACAAGGAAAGTACACTCAGAAGGTACTTAAGTAGTTTCATCTACATGACTGCAAGCCATTCCCTAATCCTATGGAATGCAATATCAAGTTGTCACGACTTGACACCTCCAGCTTCATATCCTCTACAATACAGGCATCTCATTGGTAGCTTGATCTATTTAATTATCACCAAGCTAGACAAATCCTAAGCAATTGGTATGCTCAGCCAGTTCATGCAAAATCACAAGAAGACTCACCTACTTGGCAATAAAGAGAGTACTCAGATACCTTCATGGTACATGGGATCATGGACTAAATCTGACTTGCACTTCCATGGTTACACAGATGCTGATTGGACAGGAAGTGTAAATGACAAAAGATCCACCAGTGGATACCTATTTAGGCTTGGCTCCACATCTTTGTCGTGGCAAAGCAAGAAGCAACCAACAGTGGCATTGTCTTCCACTGAAGCAGAATATAGAGGATCCACCAATGCAACATGTGAAGCAATTTGGTTCAGAAGGCTTCTTTGAGAGATTGAGATACTTTCTAGAGATCCTACTATGCTCTATTCAGATAATATGAGTAGCATTCAGCTAGCAATCATTCCAGAACAAAACTCATTGAAGTGCATTATCACTTTATCTGTAACGAAAGTTCTTAGTGAAGGAATCGACTTGATACATTATCCGACACAAGAATAGGTCGCAGATATCTTCACCAAGCCACTTTCCCTTGATAAGTTTGCACACTTTTGACATCATCTTGCTCTTTTCCAATTGCAACTTAAGAGGGGGAAGTGAAGGTTAAGTTGTACACCTTTGTACATACTTTTTCCATTGTGCTCTTTCTGCACTTTTGTGCATCTTTTCTGATCTTTTTTTATGTTGCCGTATATATTCCTATTTTCCTTGGAATACAATCAGTGTATAGTTAGTATCTTGTGCGCACTCCTCTCTCTCCCTCTTTCATTTCTGTTATCATACATATAATCCATCAGAGAAGTCTCAAATACTAGCTCACAAACCAAAAACAACTGGCAAGACAATGAGCACACTAGACGCACACTTACATAGCCAAATACAAGATAGGAAAAATATGCACATGAGCATGATGACAAAATGGCATGACACACAACATACTTAACCAAAAATTGCACTCATAATTCACAAACTCACCCAATCAAGTGCATGAAACATACACACCAAATGGGAATCACAACAAACACACACAAAAAAAGCCAACAAGTCAAACGAAGGAGAAAAATAGGGCCAAAACACATGAGCATCAAGAGCATACAAGAAAATCACCAATGCCTAGAAGACACATAAGGATAAACAACATAACACATACATTAGGCACACAACAAAAATGTGGTCACCCAAAAGCTACACACAATCAACACACCACACAATCAATGCATAAAACCAAAGCACACGTGACACATGACACACTCAACAACACATAGAATTCTCTCCACACCCACACCAAAAATGTCACAAAGAGGTGACACAAAATACATGCACAACTATGCAAACACACATGAGCATTCACTCGAAAGTGCAAAAGCTATGGACACAAGTGGGCACACATAGAAACAAAATCGTTGAACAATAGAACTTCTAGCTAGATTAGTGACAAATTGTGGTGGGCACATTATGGCCCACTAAAGCTTATATATGCATAGCACATAGCACACTTGTGAATGATCTTGTGGTGTTGCCTAAACAAAAGTGTCTCATGCTCTGTCTCCATCAAGTTAGTGTATGACTCCCCTTGGGCCCTTGTAAATCACATTAATCCAACAAGAATAACATAAATTTCCATGTATTTCCTTTGTTATCCTCAAAGGAGGGAAAGAAATTTGGTGCTACACACTGAAGTATTCGGCATGGCAGATGCTTGATCAACCCATTGAATGATTAGAGCCTTGTAGACTAGTTTGATCTCAAGATATTTTATCCTCAAACCTGAACTTTAAAGGAGGTCTAGTGGATTGGGACTTCAAAGGGTTAACCCTCCATATTCAAGCCTTTATGTATGAGCTATTACTCTCTTACTCCTTGAGTGGAAATTGGATTTTGTTCTATGAATAAATCACAAATTCAAACTCTAAGACTTTTCTATTGGACCCAACATATCATCCAGCACTACCAAATTTGGCATTGAAGATGGTTGTGTGGATATAGACTTTGAAGTCTAACCTATATTTCTCACCCCTCTACCAAATCTGAGATTTGGAAGGAGCCAAAGAGATGTGCTCCTAAGATGGGAAATCAATGGATCAGGACCTTTGGAAATAATGGGCATTAGGTAAGCTATCCTCATGTGTCCTCAAAGATATTCTCTCCCTTGTTTGAATTCAAGTGTGATCTCCCCATCTCCCCAATATACTAGAGGCTCACCTAAATCTATGTAACTGCATGGCTACATCAAGTGCCAATACCCAATAGTCTCAAGCTCCAATACACAATAGTCTCAAGTGCCAATAGACAATAGTCTCAAGCTCTCTCATCTTAATCATTGGCATACATAACAAGAAACTTGCAAAGTGTATCATGCTAGCAACTGAAGAGTAGTTATGTGTGTATATGGAAATGTGAAAAATTCTCACACCATCAAAGAACCATTTGGAATTTAAAAATCATGCCACATAATCTTCCCATGATCTTGGATGTGTTGCATGATAAAATGACACTTTCAATCTATCACTTGCATTGTGTGCACAAATAAGCAATCCTCTCATGATGCCACTCTAATCTTTTGCACACTAGTTTGAGGATACTTTTCATCTCACAATCCACCACTATCCCTAAAAGTGTGTTGGCATTTGAAAATAAACCAAAAACCACAAACTGGTATTCAATGCTCTATCATACTAGTATACTAGTTAGTGTATCCATCAATATATGTCTCAATATAGTTGCTTTTCTAAGGTGTGTATTAACAAAAAATTATTTTGGCGCCCTAAATATTTTTGTTCCACATATTCAAAACTTTTTTGGCCTATACAAAGTATATATGGACCAAAATTGGCAACCTAAGGCTCCATAGAATACTTTCACCTCTTTCTCTTTACCATTCCTCTCCTCCCTTGCTTTTTTTTCCTTGCTCTATCCCTTTCTTTCTCCCTTTCTTTCACTTCTCTTTACTATTCCTTCTCTTTACTCCTTCTTTAGCCTCCTTCACTTTACTATTCCTCTACTCCGTTGCTTTCTCCTATTGTCCCTAGCCTTCAAATACCTTCTCCTTGCCACACCCACCTCCTGTCCTATCATCTTCCACTTCCCCTTGCTAGTGGAAGGAGATTTCCTCTTCTTTGGAGGAGCTTGAATTTTGTGAAGGAAGAGAGCTTTACAACAAGGATTTATGCACTTTTTCTTGACAAGCTATATCCATCTTCATTCTATCATTGTTTCTAATTTCTCTAAAGTTTGTTTTTGTGTTTTAGTGTAGGATTAAAAGTTAAGAATTCAAAATGCAAGGGAGACAGAATCCAAGAGACATAGAATCCAAAATTCAATGTCATTGATTTAGAATCTAGAATGGGCTCAAAGTGTTCTCTTTCTCTTTTATTTTGCAATATAGGCACCCGTTTGGTCTCTAAAGACCCTACTTGATCCCACCCATAGTCCATGCTCATTGTACATGATAGTTATAACTCAAGAACATCAATTTTGTCATTATTTCATTTCCATAAATATAAGTTTTCACATAGTGGCCTCACTAACTATGTCTACCAACCAACAATGACCTCTACATATCCCCTACTTGAAGAAAGACCATTGAATTCTAAAAATTTTGCTTGTACATTTCCATCTTAAGGAATGTGCATCTTATTCCTTCTCTAAGCATGGCCTTTTGTGAAGAAGTATCCTAGAGAACTCCCCACAAGTATCGATATCTCCTTAGCATTAATCAAGAAAATGCTAACAAAAAATGATCGTGTGGAGGGTATTCATATCATTCCTTATGCTTGGTATACGTCATGTTGTTGGATCCTATGGAAGTGGTTCTTCAGTCGGCCACCTAGATGCATCATAAGAATGGTCCATAGCCTACATTGTCCTCCATTGTGTGAAGCTAATCCTCTACCATTCTTAGGTAGCTACTTTAAATTGTTTTTAGAGACATCGATGAGAGGTAAGTGCAAGTAATGATCAAGATCAAAAGCTCTTCATTGATTCAAACTCTCCTCTCACGCTCTATGTTGTGTTGCTTGCTACGTGTTCATTCATCCCATCTATAGTTCTTGAAATTACTTAACATCTTGATAGCTCATCACACACACACATACACACACACAACTTCATCAATGCATTATCCTTCTAGCATCATTGAATTCATTCCTAATCTTCAATTGTTTAATGCTTTTGTTCATGTATATAATCAAAGTGTCCTAATACCAAGTATAGGTGGAATTTAGAGTTTGGCTTTCACAATAAGAAAACTTAGTGCTTGGACTAGTGAGCTCTAAAATTCTAGAGCATATGGACCCAAAAGTCAAAACAAGCATACTAGAAACCTGATTATCCTAGTATCCAAACAAAGGGCCATTGCACTTGAGAATCAAATTTTCTCAACTTGAAACTAGGAAGACTTGGAACCAAAATTAAGCATCCAAACCTTGGATTAATAAAACCTAGAAACTCAAAATGTCACATCTAGTTCATGTGCCTCCCTAGCACGGAATCAAATATCAATGGACCTTAAACACAAAATCTAGAATCATTGGATCTAAAAACTATAACAATCGTTCCTAGAGCATGGTTTTGTAAAACTAAAAACCAGAATCAAGGCTTTGGGAATCTCGATCTTAGACTGGAACAATTGGTTCTAGATCCAAAATCTGGGGCATACAAGTCCCATAAACCGAAATCATCAATCAATAGCCTCTTAAGTAGGAACATACGAATCCCAAACTCTAAAACAGTGAATGTAGTACCTAGTGCTTAATATTGAGAATCTTTGTAGAGCCTGAAATTGGAATCTAAAACATAAGCTTCTTTAAACTTAATCTCGAGAATCGCAACAGCTGGATCTTGATATGTTATGTAGCATACAAACATCATGATATTTGGAGAATTTCATCTGATATATAATACTAAATACTTATGGAATCCAAAACAAGTGTGAACAAATCTCCCAAAAACCATGAATTTAAAATAAATTCGGGATAAGTAGCCTAGATCCTATAATCTAGTACCGCTAGAATCCAAACCTAGAATTGATGGTCTTAAACATCATACAATCCAAAAATGAAAAAAAAATTCTTAGAATCTAGACTTATCCTATATGTAAGGTCCCATAGGTTTACATTGGTCATCATCATCAACAGATATGGTGCACTTGCCCTAAGCCCATGTTGCTTGGAAACCTTGTAATAAAAGACATCTTATGACACTTATAAGTGAGGGGGGATTTTGTTTAGGCTTTTTTGTGAATATCAAAGGTTACCTCCTAGGAAGTCTCCCAAAATAAATGAAATAATGTTATGTGTCTTGGTAGTATATTATTATAATATTATAATAATATATGCATTAGTAAGCGTAATGACTATTTAGTGAAAGTCTATATAATGAGTACAAGGTAGATCCTATACATTAATCTTTACTTTCCCCTTGTATAAGATGGTGTGGCATCATTATGCACAGGATAGGTCATCTACTATGCCGTGGGGGCAGAGGCAATTGCAACAACTAGTGGGGTTGCTATTCTTGTGTTGAAGGCCCTCACCTTTGAAGGCCATTAAGTCCTAGATCTACTATAGTATAGGTGGCTCTAAGCATGAAAGAGTATCTAGTAACCTATAAAGAATAATGGAGATTCCAAGCTCAATACATTGGTGACTAGTTGGGACTGTGAGGCTTACACAACTTTCATTGAGAGCATCTACCCATAAGAACACTGCGATGTCTAGCTAAGAATTCTTAGTTGATGATCATAAGCAAAAAAGAATGCTGAATTGTGTGCATTCATAAGCTTGATAATGGGTTGAAGGCTAAGAGATTTGAGCTGGCTCTATGGGGCTTATGTTCAACTTATTCATTCTACTCAAAACAAATAGTTTTGTGGAACATACCACTTGTGTGGATGTGAGAGGGATTCTTAAAAAATCATTGATCTAAGCCATGCTAGGGCAATTGAATGTAGAAGATCAAAACTAGTGATAAGATAATAGCAGCAATGTGTCAGAATAGCCAATTGACTGGGAATTGACTTTACAACATTGCATGGATATAAGAGGGGTTCTTAACAAATGTTTGAACATGCATGGATATGTGAGGGGCTCTTAGCAAATTTTTTATTTAAGCCATGATGTGACAATCGAAAAACCTACAATATGCAGCAATGTGTCAAAAATAGCCAAGAAACTTTACAAGGCTACTATGAGAGTGCTCTCAACGGAAGCAAGAACGAAAGAGGAAGAGAGAGAAATAGAGAGCCACACAAGTTTTGGTGGGTGCAGAACCACCCTAATCTTCTTTTTCATTCATTTATATATGTGTTTGAGTATTGTACATAACCGGGGTAAAGGCATTGTGACCTTTAACCCCCACAACCTCCCACTTAAAGGATAATGTGCCTTTAAGGGAGAACAACCAGTGACCATACTATCCAATGCCCATCAATACACGACAATACTCAAACTACTGACTAAGTAGACTCTTCGTCAGCATATCTGCAGGGTTATCATTTGTATGAACCTTGACAAGCTCTATGCGCTTGTCCTCAAATACCTCCCTAATGAAATGGTACCTGACCTCAATGTGTTTGGTCTTTGCATGAAAGACCGGATTCTGTGTTAGCTGAATAGCACTCATGGAATCACTATGCAATGTCGGTACACCTCTATGGATCCCCAAATCTCCCACTAGCCGATCAAGCCATATAGCCTCCTTGCAACCCTCTGTGGCTGCAACATATTCAACCTTTGTGGTAGACAAAGCAACGCACTTCTGTGCACGAGACATCCACGACACTGCACCACTTGCAAAGGTGAACACATAACCAGAAGTGGATCTCCTACTATCCACATGCCCTGCATAGTCTAAATCTGTGTACCCAAGTACACACATGTCTCCTCTACCAAAGCAAATGCACATCTCCTTGGTACCCTTCATGTACCTCATGATGCACTTAACTGCCTACCAATGTCTCTTTCCTGGATTAGCCATATACCAGCTAACAACTCCCATTGCAAATGCAATGTCTGGTCTAGTAGCTATCATAGCATACATAAGACTCCCAACTGCTGATGCAGCATATCATCCACATATAGTGCCAGGATTATCAAGCTATTATCCTTAGCCCTTTTAGTATAGAGGCAGTGATCAATTTTACTCCTTCTAAAACCCTAGGACCGAATGAAAGCATCAAACTTCTGATACCATTATCTAGGCGCTTGCTTAAGACCATAGAGACTCTTCTTTAGCTTGCAAACTAAATGCTCTTTGCCCTTTTCTTCAAAGCCTTCCGGCTGCACCATGTAAATTTCCTCATGCAAATCCCCATGCAAGAAAGCTGTCTTGACATCCATCTGCATAAGCTCCATATCCTCTAATGCCACTAGTCCAAGCATGCATCTAAGTGTGGTCATCTTTACAACCGAAGAGGATATCTCATCAAAGTCCAAACCCTTCTCTTGCTTGAACCCTTTAGCGACCAAACAGGCCTTGTACCTAGGCACATCATCACCTGTGACCTTCATTTTGTAGACCCATTTACATGGCAATGCTTTCTTTCCATGTGGCAAAGAAACCAAGTCCCAAGTCTTTTTCTTCATAAGTGAACTCATCTCTGATTGCATATAGCATACTCCCACTTGCATTCATCCTCGTGTATCGTAGCCTCTCTGTAGCAAGAAGGCTCCCTGCAATCAGTAAGCATCACATAGTCTACCCCTGGAACAAACCTATCCAGTGGTCTAGACACTCTAGATGATCTTCTCAAGGGCATTTTAGCTTGCTGTCCCACCTGCATATCAGCCACATTTGGCTTATCATTTCCACCAATAGATGATCCATCATCTACCCTTGATTGTATACGTGTGGGAGTACTTGTTGGTACCATTTCTTGCACATTTGGTGCATGGACAGCTTGCTGTCTATCAACATATGCAGGTGGATTCACATCCTGGAAAGTGAATCTCCTCATTTCCACATCCCTCATGGGTGCCTTATGCATCTTCTTCTCATTGAAGACTACATCATGGCTGTGTATGATCTTCTTTGCTTCTGGATCCTAGAGATGATAGCCCATCTCTCCACTTTTACCATAACCCAGAAAGATGCATTTCCCAGACTTAGGATCTAGCTTCTTTCGAAGCTCTTTTGGCACATATGCATATGCCTCATACCCAAATATATGCAAATGAGAGTAAGAGGGCTTCTTGCCACTCCATGCCTCTTCAGAAATACCACCATCCAAACTCTTACTAGGTGATCTATTGATCACATGCATTGCAGTCTTCATTGCCTCAACCCAAAAACCACCAGAAAGACTTGCATTGGAAAGCATGCATTGCAACCTTTCTTGAATGGTACGGTTTATCTTTTCTGCAACTGGATTTTGCTCTAGAGTACGAGGGGATATGAGCTCCCTCTTAATCCCACGTGTATCACAGAAATGCTCAAAGTCATGAGAGAGATACTCTCCACCATTGTCAGTCTGTAGGCATTTAAGCGTTCTACCTGACTGATTCTCAACCAAGGCCAGCCATTTTTGAAATACCTGGAACACATCACTCTTCCGAGCTATAGCATAAGCCCACACTTTCCTAGTTGCATCATTAATGAATGTCACATAGTATTCAGCCCCGCCTAATGACCATGTAGGCATGGGACCACATATGTCTGAATGCACCAAATCAAGCTTTTCAAACTCTTTCTTTCCCCTTCTTTTATGGGCTGATTTAGTCTGCTTCCCATAGAGACAGTGCTCACAAAATTCAAAATCAGAGAAACTCAAATGCGGTACATAACCCAAACAGCATAAGAGTTTCATTCCATTCTGGCTCATGTGCCCCAACTTGCAATGCCACAAAGAAGTGCTTAGCTGCTCGGTTATTGCAACAACATGATCAAATACCCCTGATACATGTAAGGGATACAAAGTCCCACACTTGGCACCCCTGGCCAAAAGCATAGAACCCTTCTAAATTTTCCAACTCTGAAAGCCAAAAGTGGAGTGAAAACCAGCATCATCTAGCTGACCCACTGAAATAAGACTCTTGGTCAACTTAGGCACATGTAGACCCATTTGCAAAAGAAAACTTTATGTCACCTACTCCCACTATGTCACATGCATAGTTATTTCCAAGATGCACACAACCTGTCTTTCCATTGTCATAAGTGGAGAACCATTTCTTATGGGGAGTAACATGGAATGAAGCACCATAATCCAAAATCCAATCCTGGGAATATCCATCATTTGAAGTGGTAAGCAACTCTGCAGATAAACTAGACATGAAGAGAATGTCATTGTCACTGTCATGTGTGACTGCATTGATCTCCTCAATCTTCACTTTTCCTTTGTCCTCCCTTGGACTCTCTTCCTTTTGATTTGCACCCCAATTTGCATTCTTTTTCTTATCCTTTTGCTCTCTTTTCAGCTTGTAGCAATCCTTTTTCATATGGCCCTTCTTGCCACAGTGGTAACACTCAATGTTCCATGCCCTAGATTTGCTACGAGACTTCCCTCTTTCTTGGGACTTCCCCCTCTGCCCCTTTGCACATTTAAGGCTGCATCCTACTTGTTGCCGTCCATAGACTTCCGTCTAATCTCCTCAGCCAACAAGCTACCTACAACATCATCAAATTTCAGTATCCCATGAGGATGGCAATGAACATAAGAGAAATATTGCCTTACTCTCCGCATCAAAATTCATCTTTTGAGCTTGAAGCTAGCTGAAAATAATATTGAATTCATTCAAGTGAGAAGCAATGGAGACCCCTTCCTTCATCTGTAGCTCAAACAACCTCTTCATGAGGTAAACTTTATTAGAGGCAATTTCCTTCTCATAAGTGGCACAGTTTCTTCCACAAATCTTTCGTAGTTTGCTCATTTACTACTGTGAAATAAACTGACTCTGCAAGATGAAGTCTAATAGTAGACTTTGTTAATGCATCTGCAAGATGAAGTCTAATAGTAGACTTTGCTAATGCATCCAACTCATTCCAATCATCCTTAGACATTTTTGCAGGCTTAGCTTCAATCCCTACCAAGGGTTTAATCTGCTTCTTTTGAATAGGCACATCCCTTCTCTGTTCTTTCCACAAAGAAAATTTTGTCCCATCAAACTTTTTAATGTTGAAAAACTCCTTTTCAGACATGGAAGAGGATGCCATGATGCAAATGAAGCAAAATCCCAAATGCTAGTGCCTACAAGAGAGAATCGTACCAAATACTAGATGCACCCAAATGTGTATGCCACAATAGATTGAAATATCACCAAAACTCATGTCTCAAAGCATTTGACTCATGTGCATATACTATGCATCCATATGAGCAAATCTGGCCCAAAAGAAAATGCCAACTGCAAAGGCAATCCAAAATGCTAATAAGTGCCAAATGACTCAAGCATAAACACTCTCCACTGGTATATGCATTAATAATATCTCATCCAAGAGAGCATAGCACTATCAGTGCATCACTTGCAATGTGTCAAAGCTGTCCCTCAGCATAAAATAACATCTATGTGCAAAGTGTCCATAAAAATAACATCCCACAAGGCAATTTGGGCTTATCAGCGCATCCAATAAGGACCGCAATGCATCCAAATGGCCTATAAATCATCCATTGCAACCCAATGCACACCACGAATGAGCGCACATTGCTTAAGCTGCAACCAGAGTGATCTGCATAAGGTATGCTCAAGAAATCATAGTCCCACAGTAATGACCGCTACTGAAAATAGAACCTGAGGTGCCTCAAAACATGGGCGCCATTGCATAATCGGACTTAGCAAGAAAATCTGCAAATATCTCTCCTCTGCTGGAACTCCAAAATCCCAACCGATAAGTGAGAAATGGGAGTCAACACTTATCCACTGCCATGTGGCATAAATCTAAGGTTTCAAAACCTTAGAATGAAAAATGCATAATAGAGAGACGAAATCGAATACACAAAGATCTATAACTCTGAAAATCCTCCACCGAATCATGTAAGAACTAATGGGTAGGGGTTTTGGGGCGTCCGAAATGCAATGGCACAGATGGTTTTAGAAACCGTGGTCTCAATCACTGGGTCCAACACACGGACTGAAAGACGTTTTTGGAAACAGAGCTATTTGTAAACTCCACCGAAGTGCAAATGATGAGCAACATAGAAGTTTTAGGACCTCCTGAGTCCACTGGAACTGACAGATCTGCAAATGGTTGCTCCAAACTTGAGTTCCAACACCCGGGCAGAAAAACGCAGAAACTGACACAGTGAGTTAGAAATCCAATGAAATGATCCCAGATTCAAGAATGAAGGTGTTTCTAAGCTCTTAAAGTGAAGTGGATACCAAAATCAAGCAATAGTTGCCTCTACAAGTCAATACGGAGTCTCTGTCATCAAACGGAATAGGGAAAAGCTCAAAAAACGACTTTTTCTTTGAAAACACTTAACAAGCTCTCAAAACCACTTTGCAAAACCAAAGTGACTTTTCCAAAGGTTCCTCCAAGGTCATTACATAGTCGGATGCAAGTAAAGCCACCCACAAAGCTTCCCATAGAGCTTCTCCTTCCTCCCACATAGCTGCTAAGCTTCAAGCATTCACGCACGCTCAGCCTGATCACCCGAGCTCTGATACTAGTTGAGAGTGCTCTCAACAGAAGTAAGAATGGAAGAGGTGCAGAACCACCCTAATCTTCTTTTTCATTCATTTATATATGTGTTTGAGTATTGTACATAACCGGGGTAAAGGCACAGTGACCTTTAACCCCCACATACTAGATATGAGAGGGGTTCTAAGCAAGTGTTTGATTCAATCCATAATGGGACAACTGAATGTATAAAATCAATACCTCTAATAAGATAACAACAACAACGATCTATCAAAATAGCAAGAGCCTTTACAGGTTGTTATGTGTCCCAATGCCATAAATAATGAAAAAAGTGTCTTTACAAGGATGGCATGTGAAGTGCAAATATAATTGAACTTTTTTGTAGCCAAAATAAAATATCACCCTATCAAGTGAGCCACTACTAAACATTGAGACTACTCAATGCTAAAGGTATGAAGGTGGTGTTTGATGTATGAGTATGAAATCAGTGATAGATTTGATTAGACTAACACCATTAAATCTTAGTAAAAATATTTATTATATTAAAAAAATATAATATTACAATATATCATTAAAAAAGAATAATATATATTATTTTAAAAATATGATATCTTATTTATTATATTTAAAATAGTAAAGATATAATTTTAAAACCTTAATTATAAAATATATTGTTATAAGTAAAAAACTCTCTCTTTTTCATAAGAAAAATGTACCTATATTAAAAAAATAATTTATTATATTAAAAAGTTCCTATACTCCTATTTTTCGCAAGGGATTACTTGACTTTGTGGATCTTAATCTCCTCTAAAGATGTGGTAGTCTACAAGCTAGACTACACATTAGATAAGAAATGCAACAAATGATTTTTTCCCTATTTCTTTTAGGTGTAGGTTTGATGGTGTGAGGATGCCCATTTGTAGTCAATGACAAGGCTCTAAAAATCAAGACATATTTTGATTATGAATTTGAATAAAAATACAAACTGTGAAGGTCAAAACTTGTGTGGGAGGGCTAATGCGTAAGACATGAAATGTCATGCACTTTTTCTTTTTGCAACACCTTCAAATTCTTTTTGGATCAGAAGTTATCGCAATCAGAAGATTTGCAAAACTTCAACACAAAAGAGTGCTCAAAATAATGATGTGGCATGTAGATACATATGCTACGAGTACAAATGTTCTTGTGTAGCATAGTGTGCTTAGGAGGCACTATGGTAGTGATGATGTAGCTGATAGGTCTTGCTACCACAGGTAAGGATAAGGTGATATACGATGCTCTTCTTATGAGTTCGTGTTGATGTGGCAATAAATGAATGGAGACTACTCTACCATGTGTGCCTTATCTACAATGTGGCATGTATGGATGTTGAGGATGGAACTCTATGAGTGGCTAAGCTCTATGGCAAAGCTAGTTGCCATCAAATCCATCCTCTTCCTTCGCCATGACTAAGTAAACTCTTCGAGGTAGGAGACAACTAAAACATATATTTTGGATTTTGTGATCACAAGATCAAACGATCCAAAGAGCTTTGCATAATTGATTTCTCCAAGTGTTGTAGAACATACCTACAAAGAGCCCTAAGGTCATAAATCTTGTTAAAGAGTTCCATTGGCATTGGTGTATGACAATATCCAACCTTAAGGTTTCACATGGCACTATGACAAATGTGAGGAGAGAATGTTAAAAATTATTTCACAAAAGAGCCACCCAAACTCGAGCTTCGTTCTTGATGAACAATTGGAACTTTGATGATAATAGACACTTGAGCACTGATGATGAAGATGAACTCGAGATCTTTACTAATGAGAAGCAACTTGCGATAAGGTAGAGCTACCAAAACCTGAATGAGATGAACAATGTCATTCAAATCACTTGATGTGAATGTCAACTCGAAAAAACTTTGACTAACTAAACATGGTCATGCTAGAACCTGAACTAAGTTATTAAAATCATACTCTGGGACTGAAATGGCCAAAACTCTCATAAAAAAACTTGAAGCTCTCAGCTCAAAGTTGAGAGGCACACTAGACAAAATTGCTAGAAGCTTTGGTATTACAGAAGTTCAGTGTTGCCGCAATTGAAGTCATCTCTCTCTCTCTCTCTCTCTCTCTCTCTCTCTCTCTCACACACACACACACACACACAAAGATCTTGTTGTCTATGTTAATCATTATACGTTTTATGTTTTGCAGCTCTTCATTCTTTTCTCTTTGACCTTTGAATAGATGACAATTAATGGACCACCTCTTTCTCTTGTCCTTTAATTTTTCTTTCCTCTCATTTTTATGGTACTTATCAATTCCAAAACCTCACCCATGTGAAATCCAAGTTGGAACATGTTAGTCCTATGGATTCCTTTCATCTTTCATGATTACATTTCACGCTAGTCTCACCCAAAATCTCAATCTTGAAAGCATGAGACATGTTAGCCCAGTCCCTATGACAAACAGTGATAAATACATTATTTAAAAATCTTATTCTTTCAATGAAAGACATTAATTTTGTGAAATAATTTGCAAGGTTGTGGTCAAAGGCAAGGAGATTTTTCCCTCTATCCATGATATTCACATACACCAAGCATTATAATTGCATACAAGATAGATATTTTTCAAAAAATATCTATCTTGATATGATAACATTATCCCTTGTCTTGCCTTATTGGAGGGAGACCCACCAAGGATGTAAAAATCATAAGAATCTGATTTGGATAACAAAATAATGATTTAAAGGAACATTGGAAAGAATCCACTAACATCATGTAATTTGCAACCTTTACATGTGGATTTCTTCTCATGGCGATACTTTGTACATATCCTTTGGAGAGCTCTACACACTAAACTAAAGAACTGATGACATTGCCTCAAGGAAAGTCTTGCGCTTTGACAAAAGGAAGGACTTGTCACTTTCTTTTCAAAGGATAGAGCAGCACTGGCTTTGATACCAAGTTTTTTTTTTTTTGGGGGAGAGAGAGAGAGAGAGAGCACAAGAGATGACTCTACATTGTCAATGTGTCATTCCTCTCAATATGTGATTTTACTCGTGAAGTAGCTACAACTTAGGCAATGGGTCATTTACCCACCTGAGTTGGTTGCACGTGTTTAAATCCTACTTGGAGAGGGTAGGTCTGGGCAAGATAAAAAATATCCACAGATATAGCCTGTAAGCATGGAACAAAATCTCGCACTAGCGCTAGACATTCTAGACTTGCATGAACGTATAAAAATTCAAAGACGATTCTAGGTAAAAATTTGATGATTTTGCATGTGGGAAGGAAAATTAGACACACTTTTTGTTTTTCGGTAAGAAACTATTCCATCAAGAAGATTGTACATTCATAGCTATACCAAAATGGAATAGCTACTACTCATACACTACAAACACTGATAAAACACTCTAACTAGGCCACAGAAAGGTCTCCTAGAGACCCATGCAAGGATGAATGAAAGAAATGATAAACATTCACCAAAGACTGCCCGTATAGTCAAATTCTCAACCAAGCATGAAAGAGCTATTTCAAAAGCAGATTGGTCATCCAAAGAAAAATAATGCTCCTACGCAACAAATGTATAGTACTAAATTAGAGCCTTTGCATGTACCACTTTGCAACACAGGTGCAAAGTTAGCATTTGCCACAATCTTTGATCAAAACCTACATGCCCAAGGAGAAACAATCCCATGCCCAGTTTGCATTGACTGAAGCATGCAACACGAGTCTACGAATGACAGCCTTAACCCTCTTTAAAGGCATGGTGCTTTATATAAGAATTATTAACCAATAAGAGGATTTTGCAAAGTGGTCATACATCATGTACTGGCAGACCAAAATGCAAGGTCATATTGACTAGAAAGTGATCAAATACGCAAAAAGTATAATCCAAACCCATCCCACAAGTAAAATATCAAATTATGCCACACGAAGCATGTTCCATTGATCCAATCGAGCCCAAAACTGAGTAAACACAGTATAATCATGCCCTAGGATGCCAACTCCCTTTAGTAAGAAAACCCATCAAAATCTTCAGTATGAGATGAATTTAACAATATGCCATGAGTAAAAATTATTCAAATTAACATGGTTGTGTCCTACACTAAAAGAGCTTCAAATATGTCCTTACATCTTGAAATTTGAGTAACACATGAAAAAGTTACATTAATTTGAAAGGAGATGGATTTTTATATTTTAGTGTATTTTTTGTTTCACCTCTCCTCATCCAAAAGACCCCCCCCCCCCTCCCTTGGGCCTTACATATTATGAAAAATATGTACTAATCTTAAAATTTTGCATATTTTTCAAAGTATATACCTTATATTTTGTGAGTGGGGAAACATGAAATTTTCATATTTTTCCCTTGCATATTTGAAAATTTTAAAAGAAATCCATGCATATTATATATGAACCTTGTCCCCCCCCATATCCTAGATTTTGGACGAGGGTAGTAAAATATTACATATTAAGTTGGCACCCCAAGAATCATGCATAACATGTTGCCATAAATCACAAGCATGCAAAGTGTCAGACATAAATGTCCAGGCATCCCTTTCTCGTTGCAGCATGTGAGATCGATGAGTACTACTATCCTCGGTGTAGGGAGGATTATTAAAATCTCCACATATGTAAGCATTATAGCATTACCCCTCTAGGGATAATCTACCAGACAGTGCTACATTTCGGTCTGAACGGCAAAAGCAAAAGAATCGTAAATTGAAGCAAATTCATAAGTATCCCCATTTATCATGCATCTAACAATGAGGTAGCGACCATGCAGATCATTATATTTGCGACTGTAAATCACGGTGAATCAACACAGGAACCTTGAAAAGAAAGCTTGACTAACATAAAAGATGTGAAATCCCGTAAAGAAACCTTCACGGCCCGCAAAAGAGTGCTGATTATGTTCTTGCAAGCAAATAATATATAGCTTGTGAGTAGTAATGTAATCCCAAAGCAGCCTCCATTTATTAATATTGCAAAGGCCTCGGACATTGTAGGTAAAGCACTTGATCAACACAAACATATTTACAAACAGATAGATATAGCATAGTTTCAAAGCTCAACCTACACGGCCACACCAGCTTGAGGCAAACCAGCCTATTCCTAATAGGCATTTCCTTGCTCATCATTAGAAGTATGTCTAGGGGAAGAGAGGATTATCTAAAGGTATAGCGGCCATAAGTGGTAAGCCCAGTGGATCAGCCTGAGCCACCGTAGACCAAAGCCTACCAATCCAAATCCTTATCAAAGTCTCCTTGGAAGAGGATGCATTCTCTGTCCAACTTCTATTAGCTATTGTGAAAACTTTTTTAGGAGACTCCCAATCCAATGAAAGGGTTTTTTTTCTAGCTGGCATTTTGTCCTTGCCTAGGAAGGTGTAACCTGTATTTTAGCCTTGCCTTTATCGGCCCACTGAGGGAAGACTTGCATTTTCCAAACCACAAGTGTGTGGCACTATTGCAAGCTTTACCATAGAAGCATCATTTGGGCAGGCAACAATAGGGAGAGGCTTCAATAAAAACCTGTGGACATTCGGATTGCAGATGTTTAAATCAGAAACCTGTAAATTTTGCCATTCTAATTTGAAGCATACCAACTGCCATATCAACCTAAAGAGCCACATGGATGCCCCACAACACACAAAAGTGATTTACATTTCCAAGAGAACTAGGGAGACAAACCACCTTCCCCAATGCTTCAGCCTAGTAAGGCAATGCAGGCCTGCAATATAAAGATAGGTCTACCACCTTAACCCATACAAGGCATTTGACGAATAAGACTTTGATAGTGAATCTGTGAAAATAACCTCATAGAATGCTTTATTGCCTTATAACAACCCTCAACAACATCCTTTAAGCAAGGATTTCAACCATTGTGCAAGAGGCATGTCCTAAAAAAACACCACCTCTACTCTCTGAGCCAAGCTCATAGCAGGTGCATACAAAACCTATCCTCGGACAGAAACTCGAAATTATGGGACTGGTTCATCACCCCATGCATGATTGGTTGCTGCCCTAGATTGGCACATGGCTCTGTATTTTCTGCTACCAACATCTGTTGATGTGTAAAGCACTGTTATCTACCTTCTACTGCAGATCACGGGAGCAGCACCATGAATAACCTCCCAGCCAAATCTTGCTGAGACTGACTAGCAGACAGAGATCTTCGTTACCAAAATCGACGTGAATAATCCTCTTCTCTTCTCTCACTAGCCTCAGCAAGCCCCAATTCCCTAGATAGATCTAGATGCCACATGTCATCCATATAGGGCCTTCCTGATGCAACATTTCACCCCTCTCTTGGGATGCATTAAATTCCTTGCACCTAGGCACAATCTTTGCACTAGGCCCTTGGCCTTAGATCTACCTAGTCTGGTGCTATCAGCCCTCACCTAGGACCTTGACATTAAATCCCTCCCGATCATTTACATGAAGTGCAAACACATATATTACAGAGATAGATCCATTAAGGGAAATGTCGACTGATTCTTCCGAGGTCATGCTACCTCGGCTAGAGCGTAACATTCCTTCCCTCTTCAGACATCAGCGTCCTCGATGATAAAATCTGGGAACACTCTCTGCAATTGATATACGGATTCCCAGGTAGCTTAAAATAGAGGCTGACCATGCCATGCAACCAACACCGTGGGTATCTTCCGATTTCGTATTTGCATTGTTCCTCGGTCCAGGATTCTTGTTGGTTTGCGCCTTGCAATATCCTCTATCTCCTGAAACAAAACCACACCTTCGATTAGTGAGTCACCTGTATGTAAAAATTTCTTTAAGCGCGAAACATGAAAAACCGGGTGCACCTTACACCGCTGTGGCAATTCCAATTTATAGGCTACACTGCCTATTCTCTTTAGAATCAACCACGGCCCACAGTATCAAGGTGATAACTTAGCACACTCTCCTGAAGTCAATGACTTCGAGTGCGAAGCAACTCTGAGAAAAACTTTTTCTCCTTCCTTAAATACCCTTATAGACCGGTTTTCATCCGCATACACCTTGGCTCTATCCATAGCCTGGTGGATATTAGCTCTCGCAAGTGCTAGCATCTCCCGCATTTGAACTACAAAGTTCGCGGCACTAGGCACTTTCCGAGGTACTCCAACTATAGTTGGATTGGCGGGTCTATAACCATAGTTCAGCTCAAACGGACTGAACCCGGTAGCGGAATGTTTTCTATCATTGTAGGTAAACTCCAACAATGGCAACCACTTGTCCCACGTATGTTGCCTCAATGACACATATGCCCTCAGCATATCCTCTAAAGTCTGGTTGACTCTCTCCGTTTGACCATCCGTCTCAGGACGATCCCCACTACTCATTCCCAACTCAGTCTTCAGTGCTTCAAATACCGCCGTCCAAAAATGACCGGTAAATCTGACATCTCGGTCTGACACTATGGATCTAGGCAATCCATGCAGACGAAATATATGTCTAATAAATAAATCCGCCACTTGAGGGGCACTGACAGACTCTCTAGTCGGAATGAAATGAGCCATCTTGGTTAGATGATCAACCACCACAAGGATAGAATCATACCCTCCTTGTGTTGCAAGCAGCCCTACAATAAAGTCCATGGAAATGCTCTCCCACTTACTTAGTGGTATTTCCAAGGGCTATAAAAGTCCGGGTGGCTTCACCCGCTCGGCCTTACTTACTTGACACGAGAAACACCGTGTCACATATTCATGAATATGCTTTTTTATCTTTGGCCAAAAGAAATCTCGCTTCACGAGATCATATGTCTTCTCGACTCCTGGATGTCCCACACACGGGCTATCATGGCATTGTCGAATGACTCTCTGCCTGAGATCATTCTGACTAGGTACTACAACCTTGCCATTTCTAACTAGCATACCATCCCTCATGGCATATCTTGCATAAGTTTGGCCTTTTCTGGATGTCAAGTCATCCTTGTTATTTTCCCCGGGTTTTAACACATGAGCCTTAGGCCATAAGCTCTGGACAAACTCGTCCACTTTTTGAGTTTCTCTTATCTCGGTCATTAGAGCACTCTCTAATACCGTGAAACTCAGGTTGTGCATAATGCGAGACAACGCATCAGCAACCTTATTGTCTTTTCCTCTTCGGTTCCGAATCGTTAGATTAAACTCCTGCATGAGCTCTGCCCACCTAGCTTGGCGGCCCCTCAAGTCAGGCTGTTTACAAAAATGTTTCAGAGTATCATGATCCACATCCACATAAAACTCTGAACCATACAGATAATGCCTCCATGTTTTCAAAGCATGGATGATAGCATACAACTCTAATTCATAAGTTGGCCAATTCCTTTGAGAGGGAGAAAGCTTCTTGCTTTCAAAGGCTACTGGCCTTCCCTCTTGAAGGAGAACTGCTCCTACCGCAATGCCACTTGCATCGGTTTCTAGGAACAAGGGTTTCTGGGGATCAACTATTTTTAACACCGGTCCGGTGACCACAGCTTGTTTTATGCTGTTAAAACTTTCTTGTTGATTCTGTCCCCAAATAAAAGGTACTTTATCTGAGGTCAGATCAGTCAATGGCGATACTATTTCGGAATATCCTTTGATATGCCTTCTATAAAACTGGACAAATCCCAAGAATGATCGCAACACGCGGTCAGACTCTGAGGGATTGGCCAAGTTAGTATCGCAGCCACTTTCTTCAAATCCATTTCTACCCCCTGTGGAGTAATTATGAACCCTAAATATTCAAGCCTAACCATACACAGTATAGTTTTCTTTTTATTTACATAAAGACTGGCTTTCCTCAAAGTACTGAACACTATTCTTAAGTATTCACGATGCTCAGTAATACTTTTACTGAATATCAGGATATCGTCAATAAAATGTACTACGAACTTTCCGATATACGGACGTAGTAAATCGTTCATAAGCATGACGAAGGTCGCTGGAGCATGAGTAAGTCCGAAGGGCATTACCAAAAACTCATAATGACCAAACCTGCTTCTGAAAGCGGTTTTATGCACATCCTCGGATCTAATCCTGATGGTAGCCACACTTAAGATCTATCTTGCTGAAAATCACGGCTCCATGTAATGCATCTAGCAAATCATCAATCCGAGCCATCGGATACCTGTGCTTAACAGTGATATTATTCAATGCTCTGTAATCTATACAGAGGCGAAACGTATCATCCTTTTTCTTCTTTAATATCACTGGCAAAGCAAAAGGTGAGAAACTTGGTTGAATCTGCCCCAACTTGAGGTATTCTTCCAATTGTCTACGCACCTCCGCCTCTTCAGTAAAACTCATTCTATAGGGAGGTCTATTTACAGGTTCCGCCCCCGGGATCAGTTCAATCTTATACTGAACTTTCCGCTCTGGAGGTAACCCATAAGGTAGTTCATCCCTAAAACATTCAGAGAACTCCTCTGTTATAAGATTAGCCAGCTTGGCCATCTCACCACTTTGTGTAACATCAGTGCTAGCCGAAGAATCATCAACCGGCTCTTACGATGCTGTGCAAAGAAATAAAAACTCTACTTGAGCTTTTCTAATTTCCATCACGGAAACCAACGGTCCCTGAGGTAGATCTTTCTCACCTCACAAGACATAAAGCACATCATTCATCTTGAATTGATATACGTGCTTTTTCCAATCAATGGCTGGATTCTTCTTAGAATGCCACGCCATACCCAGGGCTATATCTGCATGAGCAAGCTTGGTCATTTCAAAATCAAGCTTCTCAGCATAGTCCTGAATCCGAAGCTCCAACTGAGTAACCCTTTGGTCCCATACTTTATAAAGAGCACGTAAGAAAGGGAACTCAAGCAAAAAATCCCGCGACCAGAATTAGAGGCTCCACACAGGCTGCATGCAGTCCAAAGCACGTCAGGAAGTGGCCACAGGACAGCAAAAGGGGTATGAACAGAGAGTGTGTCTCCAAGGGAGGGTCATTGGCAGATGTCGCAAGGCCAAGAGCACCCTTGAGGGGGAGCACAGGCAGGGAACACCACTCTAGACCGGCCTACAGCAGAAACTCGCCATGGCTACTCTCTCTCTCTCTCTCTCTCCAAAGAACACACACATAGTAAGAATCACACACACACACACTTTTTTAATTTAGTGAAATCCATTTGTCATTATATTACAAAAAACACTCCCATGAAAAGGGACAGCCAGTTACAAGCATCAAAAGATATCACTATATGTGACAAGAAGGCAGGATAATCTAGATTCTGCGAATATAGGGAATCATAAAATGATAGTCGTATGGATGCCCAAAGAAACTGATATTTAGCTAGGGAGGGATCAGCAAAGACTCAATGGTTATGGTCCTTCCGTGGAGTCCATAGTGCATAGTGCCCAATAACGAACCCAATAAAAAATATCATATCCCTACCTTACTGGATGAAAAACGGACACGCAGAATCGCTTATTTTATTTGGTCTAAAGGATTATCCCTTGTGGGTGATGTGCTAGATGATTTGGGTATGATGGTAGAACAAGCACTAGGAAAGTGAGCCTGAAGTCTTTGTCCAATCAAGAGCAACAAATCATAAGATTTAGGACAATGCCAAAAGAGATGGGACACCAACAAAATCACACACACACACACACATATTCCCCCACACACCCACCCACTCACACACGCATGGTCCTCTATGAGGGACACATTGCCCTCTCTGCTACAAAACCTATCCATATTTCTTTGGGGTCTTATTGGGAGATGCAAAATTTACTCTCTTCCCTATATATCCTCGTGTTTCCTTCGAGCTCTGTAGAAAAGGAATAGGGACAGATTTGGAGAACAGGGATAGAGGAGCAAAAGGGAGAGGGAGATAGGGGAAAAGGGAGAAGAGGAGGGGCGGGAGTGAGAGAATGAGATAGAAGAGAGAGAGTGTAGGGAAGAGAGAGAGTGAGAGAGAGTAGGGAGCAGGTAGCACGAAGGAGGTGGAAAAGTAGATAGGATTAGATGTCGCATCAAAAAGTGCTCAAGCTGATGTCCCATATCCTGAGTGTCTGAGTGGTCCCCTTGCTGGGGTGCAAGCTGCTTGCCCTTGTTCTGCATAGCCTGACCAATCTACTGCTCAAGCTGATGTCCCATCTGGGCAAGAGCTATATCCTACATAGCCATGGCAAGAGCTATATCCTACATAGCCATGGCCGTGGTAAGCTGCTTGCTGAACTCCTGTCCCATCTGGCGGATGGCACCCTGGAGCATAGAAGCAAGGGTATCCAAAAACTGTGACTGCGCTACCAGCGCTTCGCAAGATGCAAGAGAGAGAGGCTGAGTTGCAGGAATCTCTGTACCACCAGTGGATGCACCACTGTGGAAGGCAATTGCTCATATTGAGCAACCTCATCCTATCATGCAATGTATCCTGTGGGGCACGCTTGGGTGGCATTGGTGGCTGTCCGGGAGGGAGAAGCTCGAATGCAGGCAAGGATGGAGAGGCTCGAGAGAAAGGATGTCGAAGAAGCTTTGAAACGGGCCCAAATGAGCCAAAATAGGGCTATGGAAAGCCCCTAAAAGAGACTGGAAAATTCTGAGTTTTTGCCCTTTTTCACCTCCCGCCCCCTTCCCAAGGGGGGTCCCTTTGTCACCTAAGACTGTTAGGACAGCACTAACCTAAGACCCCTATGACAGTTAGTACAAGGACTTAGTCTAACCCAATCTAACCTACTAACTAAACCCTAGTTAGGTTAACCTAACCCACTAACTGAACCCAACCAAACCTACCAACCCAAACTAACCTAGCTAACTAACCCTGACCAACTAATCTGACTAACCCGAGTCACACTAACCTGATAACTGCAAGAAGCGACAGTATGGCAGCGACGGGTAGTGATGGGTAGCGACGGTGGACGACGGCACAACACAACAGGGGACGGGTGTCACGGCAGCACAGCAAGGGCGTGGCGAAGAAGATGGATGGGTAGCTCGGAGGTCACAGCCACAGCGGTCCACGCATAAAGCAATCCAAGCAGAGCGGCCCCGAAATGGTCAAAAGCTACTGGTAGCTCGGAGATCACGTTGATGGCGCACAGCAGAGCAAGGTTTGGTCGCGTGGTCTGATGGGACGGGCAGCTCAAGGGCGTGGCGACAGGCAGCTCGAGGGCAAGACTGCAGTCGATGACAGAGGTGTGGAGCTCCGGATTAGTTGTGGTAGAATCGTGGATCTGCTGTTTGCTCGTGGTCATCAGGCAAGTTGCTGTTTGCTTCTGGTCGGAGGGCTCTTGTTAGTTGTTTGCTCGTGGATTTGCTCTTTGCTCGTGGGCTGCTGCGGAGCGCTGGCTTTTCCAAATTGAAGCCTTTGACGCAGGCAACCTTAGTCAAGTCTGAACTCTTGACTCCTGCATTTGTACTTCGCTAGACCATAGTTGTTCTCTCTGGCCAGATTCACCGCTCTGCGGTTCGCGTAGGAGCTGAAGTGAAAGGTGAAAGGGAAAGCAAAGGTGCCAGAGTCGAAGCTATGATACCAATGTAGAAAAGGGATAGGGACAGATTTTGAGAAAGGGGATAGAGGAGCAAAAGGGAGAGGGAGAGGAGATAGGGGAAAAGGGGGAAGAGGAGGGGCAAGAGTGAGAGAATGAGGTAGGAGAGAGAGAGAGAGAGAGAGAGAGAGAGAGAGAGAGAGAGTTGGGAAGAGAGAGAGAGAGTAGGGAGCAGGTAGAAGGAAGGAGGTGGAAAAGTAGATAGGATTAGATGTCACATCAAAAAGTACATAATAGGGGTGGATGGGGACTTATATAGTCCCTCCACATTTTCCACCTAAAGGGCCTCAAAAGGGCCTCTAATTTGGCCCTTTTTCCCCTTCAGTACAAGCTCAAAGTCAGTTTAAAGGATAACAATAAGTTATTGATTACCTTTATTGTGCTTCCCTGCATCACATGAACCAGATATTCGAGTTCTCTTTAGGAATATGGCATAAGCTTTGCAATCAAATAATGGCATCTACAGGTTTCTAACCCGTATAAATTGCTTCAAATGTCTTCCTTCACTCTTATTGTCTCAACCTCATTCATCCTCAAGCATGTGCTTATCTGCATAGATGTTATACATCAAGACATAAGCAGTAGCATCCTGTTCATCTAATCGCACTGCATGTTCAAAGGCCAGTCTTCCAAGCTCCAAATTACCCCACTTTTGACAAGCACCCAACAATGCATGCCACACCACAAGATTAGGTTGGAAAGGCATTTTCTCCTCCATCGCTACTGCCTTGTCTAATTGGCCTGCACGGCCAAAGAGACCAACCATGCAGATGTGGTGCTCAATAGTTGGAGTGATCCCATAGTTCTTGCTCATGGCGTCAAAGTACTCCTGGCCTTTATCCACTAGACCAGCATGACTGCACACAATAAGAACACTAAGTAATGTGACCTTGTCTGGCTTCAAGCCTTCTCCTCTCATTCTTTGAAGCATATGGAAAACAATTTCACTTTCTCCTAGCTGGGCATATCCTGCAATCAGTGCAGTCCACGAGACGACATCTCGAACTGGCATCTTGTCAAACACTTCTTGCGCTTTTGCAAGCCAGCCACATTTCACATACATATCGACTAAGCTGTTGCCAACAATAAGATCTCTTTCCAAGTCCTGTCTGGTAATCTCACCGTGTATCCGTTGGCCCTTATCTATGGCTCCTATGATGCCACAAACTTTCAAGCTGCATATGTGCGTGACAGCATTTGGAGACACACCCTTCACTTGCATCTGTTCAAAGGAGTTCAGTGCTTCCTCAACAAAGCCATGTTCCGCGTATCCTGCCATTAATATGTTCCACGAGAGTGGAGCTCGAACTGGCATCTTGTCAAACACTTCCTGTGCTTTTGCAAGCATGCCACATTTAGCATACATAGCAACCAGGGTGTTGCCAACACAAGAATCGACTTCCAATCCCTTTCTGACAATTTCTGTGTGTATTTCATGGCCCTTGGCTACGGTTCCCATTCTGCCACAAGCTTTCAAGCTGCAAACAAATGTAACAGCATTCGGAGAAACACCCTCCCGTTGCATCTGTTCAAAACAGTTCAGCGCTTCCTCATGCAGCCCCTGTTCAGCATATCCCGCGACTAGTGCAGTCCAAGAGACTACATCTTGAACTGGCAGCTTGTCAAACACTTCACGTGCCTTTTTAAGTGAGCCACATTTGGCATACATATTGACCAAGGTGTTGCCAACAAAAAGATCTCTTTCCAAGTCCAGTCTGCTAATCTCAGCATGTATTTGTCGCCCCTTGTCTATGTCTCCTATTGTGCCACAAGCTTTCAAGCTGCAAACAAACGTGACAAGATCTGGAGATATGCCCTCAAGTTGCATTTGTTCAAGACTGTCTAGTGCTTCCTCACCAAACCCGTGTTCAGTATATCCTGCAATTAATGAAGTCCAAGAGACAACATCTCGAAATGGCAGCTCATCAAGAACTTTCTGTGCTTTTGCAAGCGACCCACATTTTGCATACATATCGACCAAAGTACTGCCAACAAAAGGATCTCTTTGCAGTCCCTGCCTGACAATCTCACCGTGTATTCCTTGGCCGTTTTTTGCATCTTTCAGCCTAGCACAAGCCTTCAATAGGACCACAAACGTATATTTGCTAGGATCTACACGGTGTCGTTGCATTTTCTGGTACAGGTTGAGGGCAAGCTGTGATTCCCCGCATTCAATATAACCTGTGACGAGAGAAGTCCAAGAATACTCATTCCGATCAAGCAACTTGTTGAAAACCTGACGAGCATCGCACATGCGTTGACATTCCACCAGCATTGGGATGAGGTAGTTCCCCAGAGATCTATGAGCCTCCAGCCCAAATTTGCACACATAGGCATGCAAGCGCTTGGCATACGCTACAATTTTAGTTTTTCTGCACTTCCGCAAGATGCTTATGAGCTTCTCAACCGAAGGCAACTGGGGCATCCGTTCCAAAGAAGTAATTGCCTCACCTAAGCTCAGCATCTCTGACCCACTGTTTCCTCGCAGTTCTTGTGGTTTAGATGCCGTGGTGGACTTGCAATTGCTGCCACTTAACCTTTTGAATACAGAATACCAAGCGCCTCATGCGTGACTTCAAGCGCTTGCCTCCCGCCGGTATCAGTGGTGCCCCTCAGGATGATAACATCATGCTCTGGAATGCCGTCATCTTCGGGTAGGTCCCCCGCCCCCCCCAAAAATTCCTCTTTTCGCATGTCCTTTTGCTCGCTTCTCCACGGAGTAATGGCCTTCAGAGCCTCCCACTGGATGCTTTGGCCATATGCTACCGGATTCCTTTTTATTGCAGAGGCCTCCAACACAGCCTGGATGCGCAAGCCGTTTATCCCTCGTGAATCTTTGCTAAGCTTACGCCTGAAATCTGGAGCCAAGTATTCGCCTATGCAAATCATTTTGTCTCCTCGTGAATCCTTGTTTATTTTATGCTTGGAATCTGGAGCCCCGCACTACAACGCGAAGAGTGTTGACAATAAAAATCAATTGACGAAAAAGCCTGCCAGGACCTATTTTGAGGCAATTCGAGCAGTAGGAGCCAAAGGGTAGCTGACTCCGAAGTGTCAGCCAAGGACCAGCACCATGCCAGAACCTGCAAGCCATACTCAACCTAGGCTCATTGTTTGGCCTGATGCTGGGGCTCTCCATAGCCATCCCTCTGGATCGATCCGCATATCTACCCGCAGCTATCTCGATGTCAATTTTTGACCGTCAATAGCAACAGCAGACAACGCAATGAAGGCCAACTCGAGGAAGTTAGGGAGCGCTAGCAACGCTAGGGAAACCTCCTAATAGACCAGGGAAACATCGAGGGCTTGTGACAGCAATACATATGAAGGGCTTCACAAATCGGCGGACCCAATCCAAACTCCGACACACTAAAAAAAGCCTGGGTGCACGCATTATGGTAGCATAAGAGCCTTATGGGGACAAAGCGTTTGGCAGCTCGCCAGCGGATTGGGCTCTGTCGTTTGTAATGGGACGCTTTCTATCCTCGGTAAAATAAATGATGATACCCGACGTACAAAGCTATGAAATGATATACCCTACTTGCAAAGCTATTCAGGTTAGGTGGCTGGTGGCCAGCTGGCTAGATGAGGTTGCTAGAGCTCATCTTCAGTCTTTAAAGGATTTAATATGAAACGAATAACCTAACCCGTCAACGACAAGCTAGAGGCTTGCTCCACTGGGTCTCAAAGTTGTGATCATCTACCTCTCTCTCTCTCACTCTCACTCTTATTTAAAACATAAAAAGCTAAATGGCCCTTTACACTTATGTATCGTTTCTTACAAAGAGGCAAAAATACATTTCTAGCTTCTAAAGCACAAGCATACTCAAACAAACTCTCTTTTGAAACTAAAAGAAAAACGGGCTATTCAGCTTCTCATTTTTTGTTTTCAGCTTATGTTCAATCATTCTAAACATACCCAAGCCCGATACACCATAGATAAAAGACTTCATATCTAAGATTGTGCGTACTTTTCCTTGGATTATACCTCTTGTGTAATAGTAAAGTGATCAAATTACTACATTGAAGACTCCTTAGTTATGCAAAGGCAGGAAAATCTATGGAATTGGGAAGAAATGACTCCATATTTTGTTAAATCAGAAATGTTTGAGTCAATGTGAGGCATTTTTATAATGTGTAAACCACTATATTCATGTTGTTGATGTTTATCGTATATATCAATCTCTAATTCTATGGTAGATTGAGAAAGTCTAAGATCTAAGAAAACACAAGAATCCCCTCTTGAAGTGCAGTTCAGCTCACAAGAGTCACGAGGATAGATTCCTTCTCCAAAAGCACTAACGTCTTCTCCAAAGCACTAGTGTCTTTGTACATAAAGTCTTGAAAGTTAGGAACATCTAGTACAAATAAATCATCTATAAAACGCCTAACTTGGCTAAGCTTATGTAAAATGATAGGGCAGGTATTGATAGAAATAAGACGTTGCATAAACTCAAATTCATAAGTGAAAAGATAAAAGTTTACTAAAAAGACGGCACAATTAGTGTCCATGAGGATTCCTATAATTTGTTGAAACAAAGAATCACCTATTGTGATGTAAAGATTATCTAAAAGAAAATCTATCCAAGAGCAAACATCTTCCACACTTACTACCGTTGTGTATCTTTTCTTTTTAGAACCTATGTCATGATCTTTATTTTTTAGCCACCAAAAGTCAAAGCATAAGGCTATTTTCTTGACTTTTAGCACTTTGCATCTATCTTTGTCAAATCTCAGCTTGAAAATTTCAGGTCTTCCAGCTCGATCTTTGTGTAAAGCATGGTAAAATCATAGGTTTGAAGGAGAATTCCTAGGAGACTCTTTTTCCTGAATGCTTCGAGAGGAATTAAAAATTTTTACAACAGGAATGACTCCTATAGAGTCATTTAAAATCTAGCTTGAGTGCGAGGAGACATTTGCCTCTTTTAATAAGTCCCTCCAAAGTTCATGGACACAAGGCAACATGGCTTTGAAGCAGTAGCTTAGCCATTTAGAGACATCCATCAAAGTAGTCTCATAAGCAACTGCAATAAATCTTGGCTTTTTTGGAGTTTTGTGAATCTTCCAAGCAGCACAAAGAAAATGTATACTTGGATTGCTAACAAACCCAAAAGACTTGCAAAAACTTTGATGTTTTGAGATCAAATCCTTTTGAGAAACTAAGGTAGGGGCATAAGTTTGGCAGACAAGTTCACTTCTCTCAAAAGACATTCTAAGTAAAACTTTTTGCAAATAAAAACAAACTTATTGGAACATTTGTCCATATAAGAAATGATAAAATTCCTATGGAATTTTCGAAGAAGATTTCATCCTCTTTAGAAAGATTGTTACTTTGCTTTGAGCAATTAACCCAAGGGACTTCTAGTTTTAAAGCAACTTTCTTCAAAATCTTCCCTTTCCATTCTAATAAGATATTTTGAACTCCTAAACATTCTTCTAATTGCAAAACAAACTTTGAGATTCCCTTATCAATAGCTTTTAAAAGGCAAGACTCTTTAAAAGAGTATAATCAAAATTTCGTGCCTTTCATGAAAAGGTCTCTTAAGTTACTACAAAACAAAATTGAGATATTAGCTGTGACTACATGTCCTAAATCAGCATCAATAAAGCTTTGGAATCTCTTACTTTTACAACAAGAAGGTTCTCTAAGGATAGAAGATTTTGAATGCTCTGAAAGCCCTATCTCTCCATAGTTGAAAGCCTTTTGTCCTAAAGTTTTACATATTTCCAAGCTACTACTGGATGCTTCCAAATTCTTCTCACAAAATGAGGGAGAGAATCCACTACTTTAGGAGAATTCAAAATTGAGTTTAAGCCTATCTTGTCAAGTGAGGGAGAAGTAAAAATACAAATCAAGGGTTCCTTATTTAGATAGACTTCTTTGCTTTGAAAGGAAGCTTTTACTTTTAAGAAGCGATCCAACGAATTGTATATAATGGAGCTTGTTTAGATTCAAATCCTAAAAAGAGAAGTTTTCCAAGGTGTATGGAAGTTTAAAAAGAACTTTGACATTATATTTTTCAAAAACTTTTATTGAAAAAGAACCCAGGGACAGTAATCTCTCTAGGTAGAGTAGTCTTCTTTTATAGTCTCAAGAAGCAAAAACTCTTGGAACTGAGGAAGTTAAAGGAACTAAAGGAGGACGAAGTGGAGGAAGAGGAAGTGAGGGAGGCAACTCACAAACAACATGTGAGATTGCAGGAGAGCTAGGACAACTCAGTAACATAACTTTAGGTTTCCATACAATGTTAGGTGTATGATTATGTTGGTAATGAGGAATGTAAAAGGGCTTGATATGAGTTCGCCACATCAAAGGGTTCTTTTTAGAGGTTCTTATATTTTTACAAAGAGTGGATTTTCCTTCCAAATTAAAACCTCTTGGGAAGAAAGTGTGTAAAGTTCTCATCCAAAACAATTCACAAGGACGAGTAGCCTTGTAAAAATCCTTGGCATTATTAAAATGGCCCTCTATATGCTCAATGGGAAAGCAACGAAAAGATTCGAAACCAGACTTTGCCATTGCTGCATATAAGGGTTTTGAATTCTCAATTAAGGAATTCTTCTTATGAACTTTTCTAGCTTCCCTAACATGTTCTTGAAAACGAATAAAAGCTATCCTATAGGTTTGTCCTACATAAAACATATTACTACTATGTATGTTATAGACAACATAAATTACTTGCATGGCATGAATAGGACTAATAGAAATAGAAGTCTTGAGATGCTTGTTTCTAAGACGTCTTAGTTTATTAAGAATTCTTATGTTATTATTAGTATAATGAGTGCTAACTAATAAAGCCTTAAAGTTAGACCAATTAATGCTACCTTCCTTAAAATCATGAAGATTATTCATGTTTGACCTAGCTAAAAAGTTAAACCTTTCTCTATATATGTTTCTTCTGACTTTTTTGTTTTGATTTACCGAGCTAGACCCAACTAAATCACCTACCAAAGAGACAAGACCATCACTAGTATTTCCAATGTTGTTTAGTGAGGTCAAACGATCCAACATTGGGGAACTTGGTTGCACTCTCCTTGCCCATCCCAAGGCAGTTTCTCCCTTCCTATATCCCCTAACTCTACCAGGAGCGAGACTAGTATTTAGGGGGGCTTGCTTGCACAGTCGTTACTCGTCCCAAGGTAACTCCTCCCTTACTACTACAAGGGAATGTCACAGGAGCCAGATGACATTCCAGGAGATCGCCCTGTTGGTTTCCAAAAGGCGAATTCATCATAGCATGTATCGCTAAGCCAATATACCCCCAAACTAGCAATTACAGTTAGGGTTAGCCAGGCCCCAAGGCCACTGTAAGAGCTTAATCAACCTAGAGGCACCAAAGAAAGAGAAAGAGAAAAGGAAAGTTACCAATAATTTTAGAAATAAAAATACATATAAATAAAATAAATAAAAAATAAAGTGGTCATATAGTGAAATAAACCAAGGAGAGCAACTAAAACAAAATGCAAAAGCACACTTTTTAAAGAAATAAGTTTTTTAATAAAAATAAAAAATAAAATTAAAAATTAAAAGAGAAAGAGAGAAATAAAAATAAATTATTAAACAAAAAGAAAAGAATAATAATAAGAATAAATGAGAATAAGTTTAGTTGTTGGGGCTTCTGCACTCACATAAGATAAAACGATGTAGTTGAATAGCTGATCACCACTTGGACGAAAATTCAAAGAATTTGCATGTCTGCTAAGGTGATAGAAAAATATACCTTTGTAAGACTAGAATAAGTCCAATCATACAAATTTAGATTTTTTGTTGTTCTAAAGATCAAAAAACTACACAGAAAATAAAAGAGAAAATGAAAGAGAAGAAAATAGAGGTAAACAAAAACATTTAAGAAAAACAAAAGGAAGACATACTCAGCAAGCAAAGCAACACTTATGTCATCATCAGTTCCCAAGCATAAGTAGCTATACTAGGTTTCTAAAGACGCGTGGAGTCTCTTGGGCAAACCTAGTGCTTACTAAAATACGTCAAATAAACAAAAGAGAAAGAAAACAAGAAATAAAAAAGAAAGGAAGCAGGTGACTAAGCAAAAATAAACAAGCAAGTCAAGAAACAAAATCTTCCAAAAAACTGGAATCTCTCTCTCTCTCTCCCTCTCTCTCTCTCTCACTCTCACTCTCAATCTTATTTTAAACATAAAAAGCTAAATGGCCCTTTACACTTATGTATCGTTTCCTACAAAGAGGCCAAAATACATTTCTAACTTAAAAAGCACAAGCATACTCAAAAAAACTCTATATATATACACATATATATGCATAAACAAATAAACACACACACACACACATACATAAATCTCTCTCTCTCTTCACCAATTCTCCTATAACTTTCTAAAGGTTAATGTTCAATACCTTTAAAATCTAGGTTGTATTAAATCCCCTATAATCCCTTGAAACTCATGGCATGGTAGTTGGACACATTGTGCCTCAATATGGGATATTGATCGATAAATTAAAAATCTTGGAACTAAGACCGTTGAAGAATTATAATGGAGTTCAAGTGTTTTTGGGACATGTGGGCTACTACCAACATGTGGCATGCTACCGAATATTCTTTCTAAATTTGCAACCTTGGCAAAACCTATGTAACATATTTCCATCATCTTTGACAAGAGTGTGACAAATCATTTCATAAGCTAAAAGAATCCCTCATCAAATCTCCATCCTTAGACCTCCCAACTTGGAAATTGTGTTCCCATGTTCAAATTTGATGCATCAAATTATGGCATTGGTGATGTGTATTCACTCAACTAATTATGCCATTAGGGATGGTGCTAAAAGTAATTACATCACCATAGAGTGTGAACACCTATCCATGTTCTAGCAGTTTTATGCCATTAGGGATGGTGCTAAAAGCAATTACACCACCATAGAGTGAGAACACCACCTCTAACTCTTCAAAGGTGTCATCCATTTTGTTGTCATTGACAATTAACACTTCATCTTTCTTCTGGGGGGCTAGTAGAGTTTTCCTCTATTCCACCAGAGGCAGAATGGGGGGAGAGTGGGTTGCTTGTCTTTTTGAGAATGAGTATTCTCCTCTTTTGATTCCATTTGCTATTCCTGTAGAGACCCTCCCCCCCATGCCCCCCCTCCCCCCCTCTCTCTCTCTCTCTCTCTCTCTCTCTCTCCCCCCTCTATCTTTTATATATTTATATTTATGTACACACACACATACATAAATCTCTCTCTCTCTCTCTCTCTCTCTCTCTCTCTCTCATCCACAAACTAACTCTCTCTTTCGCTATTCCCCTCACACACATCAAACACCTATGCATGCATGCACACATACACACACAAACACTCAAACTTAGGAGAGATGCACACATACACACACAAACATTGCAATTTAATCTCGCTCTTTCCTTTAGCTACCATATAGAAACTCTTCCTAATAAAAGAGTCGAAGTAAATATATATGTTCATATGTGGCCTTGATTGTGCAACATGCATGTAGCACATGTATATTTTCATTTTAACTTTTCTTTTAACATGTTGTGCATTCCATTATGGCAGTCTATCACAAAGTTGCCATATCTCGCTTTGCATATAAATATATAGTAAATTATACACTTCATGATTATATGGCAAAAAAACAATTTCTAAACGCGTAGCGTTGCTTACCACCAATCCCTATGTCCATCATTGGTAATAATTTTAGAAAGCAACACCAGAAAAAACTGTTTCCTCTAGTTCTCCATCAATAGTGATGAGCTTCTCAATCACTATGATCTTTTGCCTATGTGTTTTGTATAGTAGCTTGTTTTCCTCCTATATATTTAAATTCAATAAAATATGGTTTGAGTAAATTCCGTATACAAAATAAGATAAAACATCTAGCAAGATACCCAAGGTGGGTGCACACTCTATATATATCCTTGATTGGATCATGATTCTAATTTTGTAGATCATCAATCATAGCAACCTTTTCTTCCATGATTTGTACAAACCTGTTAGCTTCAAGCAAAGCAACCTCTTTGGATTCTAGCAATTGGTCCAAAGCTGTGTTCTCGTATTGCATCCTCAAAAGAGAGGATAGTATCAAAGCCACCAAAGCCAAGGATTAATCTATGGATATTGCCTTTGAAATTCAGCTAAAAATCAGAACCCAATCCAAGCTCTTCAAGTAGCAAGCTATAAACTTCTTTTATGCGCTTATCCAGATACAAAGTTCTAACCAAAGCCCAAAATACTGCAATGGTATTTTCTATTAGAGCATGGAGTGTGAAGATAGTGGGAGAGAGGGAAGGAGTCTCACTTGCGGCTTTCTCACACACACAATGGGGGAATACACACAAAGGTGGAGGCTGAAAACAATTTTCCTCTTCTTAATTGTGAAAGCCAAAAGAACTCTAGTACAAAGAAATAGGAGAACCCTATATGTGGGTCTCAAACCAAACTCAGCTAACTAAGGTGGCATACTAACTGAGCCACTAACTAGAGTACATAAGGATAGCTGTCATCCAACTATTATTCGTGGGCGGTGTACCAACCACATCTGCAGCTAACAAGTCAGTGACATAAATGCACAATGGTTACCCTAGCATATCACGAGTGGAGCTCGATATCTCAACACTCCCCCTCGAGCTCAATCCCAATTCTTGCACACTGAGCACGTCTCTGAACTTGTGCAGCTTCTCTGTGCCCAATGCCTTCGTGAATATGTCAGCTACCTGATCCTCTGTGCTCACATAAACTAGATCAATAAGACCTAGTAAAGCCTTCTCCTGCACATAGTGATAATGCACCTCAATGTGCTTTGTTCTAGCATGATAGACTAGGTTATTTGCCAAGTGTATACTGCTCATGTTGTCACAATAAATGACAACTGGCCCATCTGTAGACTGATGCATATCATAAAGTAGCTTATGCAACCAAGCTACCTCACATGCAGCCCTTGTTGCACCCTTGTACTCAGCCTTTGTGCTCGACAAAGGCTGTTTCTTGCTGCTCCAAGTGACTGCAGCACTCCCAAAAGAGAACACATATCCACTGGTAGATCATCTATTAGAAATACTACCAACCCAATCAGCATCAGTGTATCCATGCAATTGTATCTGAACCCCAGCCTCATAAAATAGTTCATACTACAATGTGGACTTCACATACCTGAGTATGTGTCTAGCCGCATCCAAATGTAGTTTCCTTGGAGCCTGCATAAACTGACTTACCAATCCAATAGCATAGCTCAAATCTGGCCTGGTAATAGTCATATAAATCAAACTTCCTACTATGCGTCTGTACATAGTAGGGTCTTCCAAAAGCTCACCTGCATCTGCGCTCAGCTTCACATTCTGCCCCAAAGGAACTGAAATAGGCTTACAGCCTGTCATCCCATATTTGGATAGCATGTCCAATCCATACTGCCTCTACAAGAGCTGTATCCCACTTGGTGATCTAATCACCTCAATGCCCAAGAAATAACGCAGCTCTCCCAAATCCTTCATCTCAAACTTCTGCTTCAATAGCATTTTCACATGAAGGATATCTTCATCACCATCACCTGTGATGATCAAATCATCAACATAAATGACAAGCAGCATAATACCTTTCTCTGTTTTTCTCACATAAAGTGAGAAATCTACCTTGGAAATCTGAAAGCCAATAGTGACAAGATATTGTCCTATCTTGTCAGACCATGCTCTAGGAAGCAATACAAGGCTTTCTTCAACCTGCAAACAAACTCAGGATGAACAGCATGAACATAACCTGGTGGCTGCTCCATAAAGACCTCTTCTTGCAAATCACCATGCAAGAAGGCATTCTTTACATCCATCTGATGTAAAGACCATCCCTTTGATGCAGCCATAGCAATGACTGCTCTTACAGTTGCCATCCTTGCAACCGGACTGAAAGTTTCTTCATAATCAATGCCATATGTCTGTGCATACCCCTTGACAACTAATCTTGCCTTGTATCTGTTCACAGAACCATCTGCATTGTGCTTGACCTTATAAACCCACTTACAGCCAATTGCATCCTTGTCTTTAGGCAAAGGCACTAATTCCCATGTAGCATTTTCTTCCAAGGCATCCATTTCTTCATCCATGGCTTTCTCCCATTTTTCTTTTCCCATGGCTTGCTCAAAAGAAGTGGGTTCTGGTTCCTATATCACTTTGACCATATAGGCATAGTGAATGGCTGTAAATCCATCATATTTCAGCCTATCCACAAGATATCTAGCTCTGGTAGACCTGCGCAAAATAGGCTCACTTCCAAGTGCTCTCAAAACATCCCTAGTCTTCCTTACACTAGGTGTAACAACAGAAGGGATACCCAACTCATCATCAATGCTCTGTTCTGAGCCATTGGATTCACCATCCACCTAAGAGTGACCTGCATTCACATCAAACATGGGCTGATCTACCTTCTCTTTTCCTTTTCGTGATACCTACATACCACTATCTGCATTGCTTTAAGGAGATTCTCCTGATCTTAATTTGCATGTCCATGGTGAAGTATGTGAACCACTGCTAGAGGACACTACACGTCCACTAATATTTTGTGACTGCTGCTGTGAATTTTGTGTAGCATTACCATTTTGTGCATCTACATCATCAATCACATTTACTGGTTTATACCAGCTGCTCATCTCATCAAAAACAACATCTCTACTCATTGTAAACTTACGAGTAGAAGGGTTATAGCATCTATACCCTTTCTGCTACAGAGAATAACCAATAAAGATGCATTTCTCAGCTTTTGGATCCAACTTGGACCTCAACTCATCTGGCACATGAACATTGGCAATGCAACAAAAAATTTTCAAATGAGAAATATCTGGTTTCCTACCAGTATACATCTCCTCTGGCATCATGCCATGTATTGTTGTAGTGGGAGTCCTGTTCATTATGTAAACTGTTGTAGCAAGTGTTTCAGCCCAATAATAATCTGGAAGGACTTTTTCATTTAGCATGGCCCGAGATACCTCTCCAATATGCTTGTTTTTCCTTTCTGCAAGTTCATTTTGCTGTGGGGTATGACTGCATGAATATTGCTACTTTATGCCATGCTCCTGCAAGAACCTTGCAAACTCATTTGAGAGGTACTCTCCCCCTCCATCTGAGCTTAGGCATTTTATTTGCAAGCCTGTTTCTTTTTCAACCATAGCTTTAAAAGCTTTGAAACGCCCAAACACTTCACTTTTCTTTTTCATAAAATGCACCCAAACTTTTCTGCTGTAGTCATCAATAAAAGCGATAAAGTAATGACAGACTCCAATAGATGTAGCTTTAGAGTGGATTAATTCCAATGGCTTTTTACTCTCTTGAACATGCCTAGGAAAGGGTTTCCTTGCCTGTTTTCCAAATTAACAGGCTTCACATACCTTATGCATTTCTGCAACCTTGAATTTAGGCAATCCTGCAATAATATTTTGGGCCTGCATTGATTTAAGTCGTTGTACATTAACATGACCAATGCGTTTATGCCAAATATCACAACTACACCGGTCCCATGTGCAAACATTGCTGACTCAATTCAGGCATGTCCGCATCCAACGTAAACATCCTGCCCTTCTTCTTTCCTTTTGCTATCAAGCGACCGTTATTCTTCATATCCTCAATAAAGCATCCATGAGGATTAAATCTGACCTGCAAGCCATGCTCAACCATTTGACCAATAGAAACCAGGTTCTTGGTGATGTTCGGGACATGAAATACATCAGACAAGTATTTCTTTTTCCCATCCTGCATAGACAAAGGAATTTTACCAATCTGCACAATAGGATGTGCAGTATCATCACCAATCTCCACAAATCCCGGTCTTTCCATTTTCCTTGCATCCTGCATCCATTCTGCATGACTTGTCATGTGGTTTGACGCACCTGAGTCAACATACCACATATCATTTCTTTCTTCTACACTAATCACAGAATTGGTCATGTGCTGCACCATAAACAGATGCTCATTTCTGTTATCACCCTGTCTACTAGAAGATGCATAATTGCCTTGCTGCAATTTTCCATTCATAATGTCATTCTGCTTTTTGTAGTAGTCTTTAGCCATATGACCCATTTTACCACAATAGGAGCATTCAACATTGCTGTTTGCATTTTGGCCTCTCTGCCATCCACCACGACCTCTTTGGCTCCCCTTGCCTCTAGAGTTACCATGTCCTCCTCCAAAGGATTGGTTTTCTTGAGTTTGCTGGCATATTCTGATTTCTACCACAGCCTCTAGATCAGCCTCCTCTACCTCTACCTTTGCCTCTGCCTCTGCCTCTGCCTCTACCTCTTCCAGCATTTGAGTAGAAGACAGTTTCTTTTGAAGTTCCTCCTGAAGAAGATGCACCACCATTTCTCTGCTCTTCAGAAATTAGAAGAGTAAACAACTCCTCAAAATCAGGAAATTTTTCACGGACAACAATGGATGTCCGGAACTGTGCATAATCCTTTCCTAGACCATTCAAGGTCACAGAAACTAGATCATCTTCCACTGGTGACCCAATGGAAGCAAGTGCATCTACAATTTTCTTCACCTTCATGTGGTAGTCATTGATGCTCATATTTTCTCTCTGCACATGTGCAGTTAACTCCTACTTGAGCTGCATTTTCCTGGCTTGCATATTTATGCTGTACATTTTTGCCAAAGTATCCCATGCCTCCTTTGGCGTACTTGCATCCTGAATATGCACAATCATAGAATCCGAAATACTGATAGATAGCTAGTACATAACTTTTCTGGCTCTCTCATGCCATCCTTTAAATGCCTACATTTCTTGTTGATTGGGAACATTAGGAAGAAGTGGTTCTTCTTCATTTCCTGTAATGAACTCCCAATAGCCTTTTCCCATAAGGAAATTTGTCATTTTAAACTTCCATGCCTAGAAGTTGTTCTTGTCAAGCTTTTCACTGACAATCTGTGAAAGAGAATCAGATGCCATTACAGAACACTGCAAAATATTCTGTCATTGCAAAAAACACAGCTTTTGCCTCACACGGGCAAATATGCAAAATTGATGAAAATGGTATTTGACCACACAGTCACTTCCTAGTGACGATTTTGCATCAACAGGCAAAAGGATGATTCTGTAACTCCTAGTATCTCTGCGCACAGGCATACGATGCTATTTCTGCGACAACTTTTCACCGACCTGCAGTGCAGTGGTCGCATAGCAAAATCGGGCCTTTTTCTGAGTGCTTGTGAAGAACTTCCACCTTCAAAACGGGCCCCAAAATGGCCTCGAATCATAAAAATAAAGTCACCAAGGGCTTTGCCCCGTCCTGCAGCATATACTGCCCTCTCGCCACACTGCGAAGGGCGTCTCAATCTGAGACAATGCACTCTTGCACTTCTGGCTGTGCTACCTGCAGAGATTTGCTCCCAAACTCAAAAAAGGAAAGCAACACTAGTCCTCTTACTAGGACACCACGAACTTGGTTTGCTTTCTTCAGCTCCTTACCATGAACCAAGCTCTGATACCATGTGAAGATAGTGGGAGAGAGGGAAGGAGTCTCACTTGCGGCTTTCTCACACACACAATGGGGGAATACACACAAAGGTGGAGGCTGAAAACAGTTTTTGTCTTCTTAGTTGTGAAAGCCAAAAGAACTCTAGTACAAAGAAATAGGAGAACCCTATATGTGGGTCTCAAACCAAACTCAGCTAACTAAGGTGGCATACTAACTAAGCCATGAACTAGAGTACATAAGGATAGCTGTCATTCAGCTATTATTTGTGGGCGATGTACCAACCGCATTTGTAGCTAACAAGTCGGTGACATAAATGCACAACGGTCACCCTGGCATATCATGAGTGGAGCTCGATATCTCAACATAGAGCCCATAGATAATCCACCATATATGAAGTATGCAACAATACTTTGAAGTTTAAAAACTCCCAAGACATCAATGTCGTTTTTAAGGTCCCAATGCTTATCATTAAATTGAAGCTCATTTCTGGAAATCCACACAAACCATAGTGCATGTGCTCGCACTCGTGCCCATTGTGTAGAATCTTGAGGAGATAAAATGCTCTTTTTTGCATGATGAAAGAGCAAAATTCCAATTTTGCATTCTATATTATAGATCACTACAACATTCTTTAGTACACCGCACTAACATTCTTTGCTTGCAAACAACTCTCCTTTCATAAAATATAGAAGAGAAGATAAACTGGGAGAGGTGAATGCAGAAGTACAAATTGAGGCTCAAGGAAAGGGAGATGATGAGGAAACTATGAGAGATGAGCTCGATGAAGATCATGAATGGACCCGACAATGTCTTGCCTGTACTTCTTTTATAGCAAAGTTACCATGAATTCATGAATTGATTCAAATCTCCAGAAGACTTGAATCGAGTCAACAAAGTCTTGCTTACATGTCTTTTGTGTGTAGTAAATCTATCACAAATGCACGAATTGATCAAAATTTGTGAAGATCATTCTTCCTCTTCAATCAACACATGGAGATTTGTTCAACAAACCCATTATTGTATAGCTCATGAATCAACCACACAAAGTTCAGTTGATTCGTAGAGCAAGACTTAATGCTATGAAAAAAAAACTTTGATTAGCTTAGAAAAGAGCTAAAGAAAGAAATCTGGATGGCAAAGGAAGCTGATAGAATGAAATCATGGTGAGCTTGTTCAAAATCAAATATGAGATTGAATGAATGCCTGTATGGGGACTCAATTGTTGTTTTGTAGAAGCTTCATCCCCGCTGCCCACTCCATGGGAAATGCACCCAACTAGAGCAATCATTTATTGCAACCATTGTGGCCACCTAGCTAGGTGTCGCTTGCCAACACACCTGAATCTCATGCTACTTAGCATCTCCCTCTAGTTCTCATACCGTCACCTCCGTTGCCTTTAACAGACCTCCCATTGCAAGTATGTTCTTAATCTTGCTTGACAACTACTATTAATCCATCGTGTGCCTCTCGGTGTTGATCTCTACCTAGCACGCTCCTAGTGAATCAATCTTAGTAGAATAATAGAGTAGCACCTATTAACAAAGGAGCTCGTGTGGCTCAAGTTTTGCCTCTAAGCATCATCATTTTGTCATAATGAAATGTTTTTGTCTAGTGTGCTTCTGTAACATATACCTAGCCAATGGCCACTATGCATGGTGTGTGGAATCATCTACTTGATAAAAGAGATGTAGGGAGACTGAACCACCGGTTCTTCTGCCATATCTCTTGAGCATTCATGCATAATGATGTTGAGTCTATCTAGAAGTTTTCCTTGGCAACTCTGCCATTGCCCATTCCACTATGGTGCATGATATGTCTATCCTCATGCCTCAATGATCCTGCATGTAAAATATATAAACTTTGGTGGCAAAGGTTGCTTACATGCATAAAAGTAATGTGACCAATCAAATGTCTCGCTCAAGAGATGTTGATAGTTAGCAATTGTTAGAAAGTCAAGCTGAGTTCTGATTCTTGTGCACCAAGAGGGAAAGAAGTTGCCATTTCTCCAATGTCTTGATCACAAGAGGATGTGTGAGATACTCATTCTGATAGGAGAAACTTGCAAGGGTGCATACATCCCCTGGTATCTCCTCTTAAAGAAGTTCTTAGATACTTCTATATTGAAATTACTTTGTGTTGTAGTACCATAGTGTTTGCCTAAACTCTCGATGGAGTTGGCAATGTTTGAGTACAATGGGAAAGACTTGCCGTAAAAAATTTCTAGCATGTGTGTCACTCTAGATGCCCTTTGGGATATGGATGTAGAATTTCTCCCATGCTCACATCATTGAAGCTCCTCATACTTGATGGTTTACATGAGCTTTACATGGTTTCCAAAAGAGATTTTAGACTAGTCAAATGTCAAATACCAAGGTAAGCGATCACCTGTGACATGGAAGGAGAAATTGATAGCAAAAAATCTTCAATTTTGATTGATTCTTGCGTCGCACACGAAGATGATGCGTTTTGGCTAAGAAGCATTCTAATGCACACGTGGAAACCATTCTAATGCACACCAACATGACATTTTGAATATGTTTTTGTTGAGCTTGCTTCCCTGCCCACCTTCGCGCACCCATACCGCTAATGTCCATACCCCTTCCAGCAGAAATCAATTCTAGAATCATGTTCAACTTCCCAAACAGCACCAATTGCTTCTGGATCCTCTATAAATCAAGTTTCAACCTCATCAGAGAGTTAATGGGGACAATCGAAAAGTTTAACGAACAAATTTCAAGCATGGAGAGCCTGGTTCTTATTTCAAAGATTTGCTCTCAACTTTCAATGGTGAAGAAGAAATTGATGAAGATTCAGATGATGCTACTTGTCAATGGACTTGTCATAAGTTATCCTTTGACTGTTGCGCCTAGATGACCCAAGCTCGCAACACAGACCCACCTCAACTTTCTCAAAAGCTAGCTTTGACTGCCATGCCTATAGCTCCAGTTGAAGCTCCGATGGTGAACAATCGTGGAAGTTTTGGCTAGCTTAGAGACTGGAAGACATTGCCTGGCTCCCTAGCTTCATGCAAATTTATCATCAATCCAACATGGTGGGAATAACGTCTCCATCGAGATCGTAGCAAGCAAGAGACAATGCACTAATGCTCAATGGGGAGGAGGAAACGCCAATCGTCAATCATTAAAGAAGGAGATCAATCATCAATTGAATCGTTAAAGAACGAGAATGTGGAGAATGCTTGAAATCTTGACACGTGGTAGCTCCTCCATCCTCCCTTTTTTTTAAGTCACTGGTTAATAGGTTGAAGATACCACTTTCAATAAATAAAAAAATTTATGATACCCCACGTACAAAGCTATGGGAATGGCCATATTCAGGTGCCTGTCGAGTCCGTTCCCAACAATTTTTGTATTTTTCTAATCACACCTTGAAGCTGTCTACATCATGAGTGAGATAGGTCTAGATAGATTTTGTTATAACAAATTAAGCCCCAACTGGAGTGTGCACAAAGATGAAACGGAGAGAGCTTGATGTAGCTTCCTAGAGCCGAAGGACATTTAGCATGTTTTAGAGAGATCAACAAGCTTGTAGAGAGACATCCAAGGTGAAGTAAGGTCCAATTACCGGTTCCCTCTAAACATGTTTTTCTCTTCATAGCTCAACTTATGAACACACCACACCATTATTTCAACCATCTCTCCAAAAACAAGCCTATCATTTGTTAACTTTGCAGTTGCGGGAGCTAGCGCGCAAAGCTCTACTTACTTGAAAGCTGCATATAATATTATATTGTACACCCTAGATGTACAACTTAAAGATTCCAAGCTTTTGGGCTGAACACAATCATCAGCTCTCTAGAGGATCACCTTCTTCTTTTACATTCAGACCCCCTCTCTTTGAATTTTGACTTCTCATTTAAGACTTTATGAATCTCTCGTTGAAATTTAGAGCAATGAGACAAAGCCAAAATAAGCACGAGAATTTTATAATCTCATTCATGTTGTCTGTGTTATGGCCACATCTCAACTTCCTTCTGATTTTAGGGATAAACAAGGCTTTATCAGAGCCACTAATCTATTTTGGTGTGATAAAAACTACAATTATTTGCAGCTTTAATCAAGCCATCATTGACAACATGATGCTAGACTTTGTTCCCAATGTCATGGCTTAGATCAATATTGCATTGGAGTTAGAAGCATGTGAAAGTTCTAAACTTGCTTGGTGTGATTTTGATTAGTAAAGAAGGTAATTGTTTCTTTCTCAATCATGTGATATTAGATTACATGTGGCTGTGTTCTTATACAAAATATATTTCCCCTACTACGGGGCCAAAAGGACCATTGTAGCCATGCTTCCTTTCTTTCAGCCATCCCCTATAGGAGCTCATATAATCAGCATTTCCTCCTCATTAGGAGCCTTGGACAGTTTGCAAAAAGCTTCAACTGCATAGCTATTGGATTTTTCTTTCTTTGGCAACTTTGTAGTTCGGAGTTTTAAGTGAAATGGCACTATTCTTTCTCCCACAATTACTCCCCAACAAAGCCCTCTGCGAACAATTTCTAATTCCTCCTAAGATGCTCCTAAAAGAACTTGTGGAGACTACCATCAAAACTTATCTCAATGATTTTAAAGATGTGTGCTTGGCCCAAAGAAAGTGGCTCATAGACTTCTCAGCATACACAATGTCAAAGATTGTGTGATCTAGAAAACAAACCTCAAGGCCGCTTAAGTGATGTGCATCCTAGATGGGTAAACATGGACATGTGAGACAACATAAGGGTGCGGTCAATGAATCTACTGAAGAAGTGTCATGGCTTGCTCTGCTTGGTGAGGGACTACCTTCCGACCAATTTTTCTACTGCAAAGAAGCCTCAAAAAGGTTTTGAGCTTCCTTGGAATTCTTCTTGAGTCTTTTATGTTTTTGAAATTTGGAACTCAATCTTTTGTCATGCTGGAGTGAAAGGAGAGAGTACGTCCTTCAAAAGAAATGGTCATGTACGCATAGGTTGAGCTTTAGATGAAGAAATCAAGATATTGTATCAACGGAACCTTGAAAGGACATAACCAAGTGGATAAGTTAACTCTCTCTTATTACCATGCCTCACTAGACGAGTGCTTTAACAAATCTACGAAGTCGTTTAATGTGATTTTTCACTTTTTAAAAATTCTTTATAGTATTAGCTAGGCATTAATTCTAACATTTCTAATCTCTCTTTCTCTCTCTCTCTCTCTCTCTCTCTCACACACACACACACACACACACACACACACACTTACACACATCTTCAATGGTGATGATCACTTTTGCAATCATGCTCAATTTAGCAATCATATTACATACCATATGCTTGAGGAGTGTTATTATACATGAAAGGTTGAAAGCAATGTATAGAAAAAGAAGCATGCAACATTCAAAAATTATAACTTTTGGAACCCTCCACACTTGGACAACCCATCTATGGGGCAAGGTCGCCCCAACCCTTAAATCCTCCTGCTACATAGACCATACTCTTTAATGAGGCGATAAGGATCCTGGTGCAAGAACTAGGAAGGGGGCCCATGTAACTAACCTTTGCAAGAAGGGAGACTAATCCTTCAAGGAGTATGATCTCCAAGCTAATAACTAAATTCTTACTGAAGGAGATCATGTATCCCATGTTGAGAGATTTGAACAGACGTGTAAAACTTTTGGGATATTGGAGACATAGATAAAGTAAACGGCTCTGTGTTGAGTCTATATGGCAAAGCCGGACGATGGTTCAGGCTCTGAACCAAAAGAGAAAATCATTTGGGATGCTCTGCACAAATCATTTATAATGGGTTTTTCCACCCAGTCGACCAAGTGGAGCACGATTAACAAGATGTAGGATGTTAAACAAAAGGAGACTAAATCCTTTTGTGATTATATTGCTAGGATAAAGCACTTAAACTCACAATGTGAACCTCACGAGAGGATGAGTGATGCACAACTATTACCATGCTTCCTCATAGGTTTATGGGACTCTAAGCTTCATAATCATATGTTTGCCATGAATCCCACGTTGTTTGAGTGTGCAATAAGACTGCACTATGTCTAGGTGATATATGAAGGGAAAGGCTCAAGAGGAAAAGTCTTTGTCCACCTCATCTGAGGTCTCCTAGAGCTTGAAGGCCACCAACTTGGGTGAAGCTAAGGAGACAGTCACAACCGCTAAACGTATGAACATGAAGGAGTTGGCTACCAACTTGTGAAATCAACTGAGCCAACTAGTGAATGGCAAAACAACGAAGAAACTCCCCAGCAAAAAAACCCTCATTTATTTCTCAGACATGATGATGTGTGGTGTGGTATGTGTACGAGTAACCACCCCACTAATGAGTGCCCCCATTTGAGAGCTAGGTTGGCACTCTATTGTGCCCATTGTGCACATACAATCTATTTGATGTTAATACCACCTCCCTTACTCTGTCCATCTCAGCTACTCCCTCTATATCTCATACTCTATTACTCACCCTCCCTAATTAAATGGACATGGAGGAATTTCAATAGCAGTAGCCAAAGCCACAACAACTCAAACCTTAGGAATCAAGCCAACAGTCAACTACCCACCAAATGAAGAAGAGGAAGATGGAAGCCTACATTGTACCTCCACTCTACATACAGAGCATTTGACATAATTGATAAATCATTCTCCTTTGGGCCAGCAATGAGTTGAATCTTTGGGTGGTGTATCCATGCACTCCAAATCTCATTGCAAAACCAATGATGACTTCAAACTATTCTACCACAATGTCGCTTGTCATAGAACCCTACAAGATCCAAAAGTGCAAACATACCTAGAAGCCTTTGGTCTACAAATGGTTGCAGATAAACTACAGTGTACCTAGACTTTAAGGTGGTACCCCAATTTAGCCTTTGGTTGACAAATGGTTGCAGATAAACTACAGTGTACCTAGACTAGTGTACCTAGACTTTAAGGTGGTAGCCCAATTTGTTGACACTTACAACGTCAACACAAATAGTACTTTCATAAAAAAATGAGTTGGGCTAGATAACACTCGAACATTGACTCCATGGAACAAGCCTTCAATCCCTCTATATCTCATACTCTATTACTCACCCTCCCTAATTAAATGGACATGGAACAAGCCTTCAATCCCAATATACTTCCACAAATACTAAATCCTAGAATGCAAGATGGGATGCATTGTAGACTTCTCCACCATGAAGCCTAAGAAAGGATTTCATTTGAAGACCAAGGACCCTATGCTCGTCAACTAGCCATGGCAATTTGATTCCTCACAAGGGTCAATATTGTGGATTACCTAATATTATCCTTCCAAATCTCCTACTGTAGCTCCACGACCTGCAATAACATGTCTCTAATTGGGAAGTTCTTCACAAACATGTAAGCAGCATGTAGCTCACAGCTAGAACATTAGCAATCCAATGTTATTCATGCTAGTAATCTATTATATGGAAAAGCTACAACCCCCCCCCCCCCCGAAAGCTATATATTTGTAGAAAAGTTACCAAGGCTCTCCTCTGCCGAATTCTCATCAAGTGTAAGGGAACAACTACAACCTCAAGGAATCAAAGGCTACAAGGAGTTGAGCTAGTCAATGGCCCAGTAAGGTTAAAAGGAAAAAGAAGAAGTTGAAGCTGTGGTTGCTGCCTAACAAAGCAAGCGACTGACCAAGCCCAACCAATTCCATAGCACACTGTCTAGCAGCCTAACCCATCCAGCCAAGGGGGCCCTAGCAAGGGCCCTAGCAAAGACCATCAACCCACCATGGATGATGTGATAAAACTGCATGATTTGCCTGCCCCAAACACCCTAAGACCTCCAAGCATGGATATTGAGAAAGTGGCAACCCTGCAAACAACATTAAAGGAAAAGATCATCTTTGAGCCCACGATCAAACCTGTTGGCCCAAATTGGATCATGCAATCCAAATACATGGTCCACTGCTCCTCCTTAAGCAACCACTCACCACAAGAGTACCAAGAACTCCACTCTAGGGATGCACAAAAGGTAGAGTATATGAAATAAAAAATCATGGAGGCCTGGTCACTATGCAATATAAATAGCCCTAAACATCTTCAGATGATGACAATAGACTTAGGTGGTCACCTCCTCCTCACCAATTATGGAAAAAGCCAGCTAGCACAAGACTTGGCCACCAAACGGGCTCGAATGATCTCATTACAAGTTGTGGGTGGCCAATTGGTCGAACAAGCCCATGTACACATGTAGATAGCCGAGAACTACAAGCTCGACTCTCCCAAGTGGAGGTTGAATTGGTCTCCTAAAAAGCTCATGCATAAATTTTAGAGCAGCATTGTATAGACGTGGAAGCAAATTTTACATCTTGTGGATATGCTGCTAAGCAAGCCCTAAAAAGCTTAACAAGTTCAAATTGAAGCCTTGTATACACAAGTGCATGTAGGACACGAGTGTGCCTTGACCCTTCAATAGCTTTTGCCACATGCACAGACAATGTCTTGGCTTGAACCCATGCTGGACAACCTATAGAAAGAGTTGAATAGGCTCCTGGCAACATCCTCATGAATAGTCATCCACTCACTACACCCATGCACAGTAGAAGACATGCTCCACTACCACATCAACACAATCACAGTCACCTCCATCTAAGACCGCATAGATGTTGCTAACCCACTTCCCCCCAACACCATTCTTATGCTCCTCCAATGACATTTCAAAATATAACCACCCTATAATAGCCATGGGATTCTTTAGGTGTGGTGATATTTTTCTATAGCAAGATTTGGACATCACCCTCCTTCGTCTCCATCCCATCATTTTGAATTTTAGAGGGTGGTGTCGAGTCCTTAAAAAATCTTTTAAAGCTATCCTAGAACTGACTAAGCCATCTGAATTAGAGTCTTGGCCTTGCACTCCACATTCCTTGGCCAAACCTTAGGTGGCTGTAGGAGCCGAAGACCTTAGGTGGTTGCAAGAGCATGGATGCCAAGAAGCCCGAAGGAGAGAAAACTATATTGTCTATGACCAAAAGCCCTAAGGAATGGAGACTATCTTGTCTACAATAATGTTACCCAATATAATCCCAATGGCATTATCATTTTGTACAATAGGGTTACCATGCCAGCCATGCATCAAAGTGGTTTCAACAATTTTGTCTCACAGAGCATGTGGCGAAGTGGAGAAGGATAATAATTAGCTATTTCTACCAAATCTCGTATCCTAGAAGATGACCTTCCTGCAAATCAAAATAGCCCTAAGGCTTCTCCCTTATGCACTTACCTAGGCCAACCCACCCAATCTGTCCACTCCAAATACATGGCTTCTAGCCTTCCCCCTAACACTTCTTCACACACCGCCACAATGCACATACCCATTAACACATCATAGCTGACCACCTCCACATACATAGGATGCACGGTTGATCTACCAAGACCATCAACCTCTTCAACTCTAGTTGTCATCATTTTAGAATATCTTACGATTCACCATCTTAGATGATGCCCTTATGATGCCACAGGTAGGAAGTCTAGCTCAAGATGAGCTGGAAGAATTCCCCACCCAAGGTGAGGACTAGCAACACAAGGAGCTAACATCCGATCCAAACTAGTATCGGGTTATTCAATCTTTCTACTACTTTGAAGACATCACCAACTTAAGATAGTGGAAGGGAAAAAGCTCCACAGTTTTGACCTCTCAATGACAGATATCATGGAGATGCAAGCTCTCATTGCCTTCATTGAAAAAATATTTTGACCTTGGCAGGCCACCCATCCACATCAAACCAGAGGTGTCTATGAAGAATATGATCCTTCCAAAGTACCTACATCAGATGCCGATGCCAATCTATAGCCTAAATGGTGGATACATTTTTTGAAGTAGCTAAATTTTGGGGTAGTCTAGTACGGTATGAGCCGAGACCACTGCGTCCACCCTACCTATATGTCTCTTCAATAATGTAGGTGGAAGTGGATAATATTTTGGGAGTTGCAAGCGAATGACAACAATGTCATATACAAATTTCCTTGCTTCCACTCTCGGGGTCGTATATTCCTTATCCATAGTACTAATCCTTAGTATGTGGCTTGGATTTTTTCTAATCTCATCTCATAGCATGTGGTTTGAGTTCTTTGTCCTCTTAAATTTGTTTTGATCTCTTTATGCTGTGTGTGTGTGCATATACATATAAATATGTATATTTATATATAGGTGAGTGTGTGTATGGAGGTTTGATTCTTTGGTATTTTGTAGAGTCATTGCATCCGTTGTTTATTGGTGACTAGATGTTTGTAAACTCTTTGGCGTTCCTTCATGATTTTTAGTGTCATGTTTTGCCAACGAGGTGGATTCTTTAAAAAGTTTTTAGATTTACGTTGGATTTCTGCCTATCTATAATAAGTGATTGAATTTTATGTGCGCTTGGTGATAATTGGAAGTCAATTTGTTCCTTCTTTAGTTATAGTTTGTTAAAAATGAGCGAAAGTGTTCTATTGTCCTTGTAATAGAAAACATTGATTGGTTAGTTTATGTTAGTCTAAGAGGTTTTGGTGGTTCAAGGTATGGAGACAAGGTTTCTGCCATTCTTATATAGAGGGGATTAGTTTCGATTAGAGTTTTGTTGCCATATGGGTATTACATGTGGCATTTTTATCCTATGTTAGAATGGTTTACTTGCTCGTTAGCACTATCCATTGAGTTGTTATAGTACTTTATTTGAGGAGGGATTTAGACTCTTTGCTTGGAAGATTAATGGGTGTACATAACAATAAGTTAAGGCTAGCTGGAGAGTAATGCATGGTAGAGCTCCTTGGAGCATAAGTCCCCATTGTAGCTTCATCTTGATTACGATTCAATTCCTTCCTTATGTTTGTCTTGCCGCCGTTGTTGCTCAACATCTCTGTTGTCCAAGGGGATGCTCCTTTGGTAAGGCCTTTGAGCACCCTCATTTTTTGTTGCTTTGGCAATGATCTACATGATCTGTTGGACCTACATTACCATCATTTGTTCTCTAGGGATCTTGTTTGCACTTTGTTAAATTTGCTCGCCCATGTCTTGCTTGCCCATGACCTGAGACTTTTAAATTTTGTCTATGGTTTGGAGGATTCCTTTGTGCTTGGCTTTGCTTCTATCCTATTTAAGCATCATGCCGAGCTTAGTGGTAAGCTCTTCCATCCAGTGGGCTTTCCTTATCGGTTGAGCAATGTCTAGTGCTCCTAGTTTGATAGGAGAGTCTTTCTACTCCGGAATGTTGATAGTTGGTGTTTGTCTATCTCTCTTGAAAGGTTTCACATTTGAAGTAAGGTGGTGGACTACTTAAATCCATATGCTCATGATTAGGTTTCACATTTGAAGTAAGGTGGTGGACTACTTAAATCCATATGCTCATGATTAGGTGGTCTCTGGCTTATCTTCCTACTAATCAATTGATGATTGATATGCTTCTCTGTGAGGTTATATTGTGCCCAACTAACCTTTCCATCGAGCCTTCTCTTGAAGGTTTTCTTCTCCTTCACCGCTCTCTTTAATTGTCATACTCAAGATGGTTAGTTGGGCATTGTCATTTTGAGGTGGTTAGGACTGAATTGATTTTTGGGTTGGCTTTGTCTTGGATGGTTGTTGGCTGGCAAAGCTATCCTATGGCTTGTCAACTCCGATATCCAGTATTCGAAATGGAGTCTTATGGTATCAATGACTACACCTTTTGCTTGATTATCTAAACTATGACAATTATGTTTAGTTTGGTTTCCCTTTGCAAACTAGGAGTTTTTATTTCATTTCTTGTTGGTTATCTTAGGTGTCCTGTTCTTGTTTTTTTGAATGCCTACAAAGCCAATATCGGCCTTTAGATTGTGGTATTTCCTTGCTTCATTTTTTATTGCATTCTTTGGCCACATTAAATGCTTGGTTTCTACTTTTCTAATTGTCGCATCATTGTTCAAATTGTCTGTCATGGTGGTTTTCTCCTCGTGTCCATGAATATCTGGGTGTCTTTGTTGTTAACTTTCTCTACGTACATTAATGTGCTCTTTTGGTCACTTTGAATTTCGTGTATATATATGTATATATATATATATATATTCGTCTTATCACTCTTGTTAGCATGCTCTCTGTTTGGTTGATTTTTGGTTTTCTATAAATATACATATATATTATATGTGTGTGTGTGTATATATATATATATATATATATATGTATGTATATATATATATATATATATGTATGTATGTATTCATGTGTGTTTGTGTGTGTGTGTGTTTGTTTGCTCATTTGTGCTTTAAGCTCCTAGATTCAAAGTGATATATTTTTCTTGTTTAGCTATATATATATATAATTATTTATATATATATATATATACATATATAATTTATTTATTTATATGTATGTATGTATGTATAGTTATATAGGTAGATTGCGTAAGAATGATGTATTTTTAAATGAACTCATATCTACTTAAGATGTTAATTTAAAAATTAAGGCCTAAGTTAGATAACATGGAGTCTTGGTGGAAGTCTTTAAGTTTCTTGAGCTCCTTTGGTTTAATAGGTTTGGTCATTTTTGTGTGTCTACTTTTTGGCTGTCTATCATTTTGCTTGTATAATACACACACACACACACACACACACACACACACACATGCTTTTCATGTGTAGCTATATATATATATATATGATAGGATATTTATATTTCATGATATGTGGCTTTAAGTCTATATATATTTATAATTTCATGTAATCTTATAAAATAGAATATCATCTTACAGTTTTAATCTATATATTATATATATTTTTTTATATTTTTATGGGATTTATGATTAAGGATGGTTTCAAAACGCTTTTACATCTGTATTTATGTGCTTTTGGTCCTAAGGAATTAGAGTGTAAGTAGATTTCTTGCTTCGTTATATGCTAGTTGTAGTTCTCTAGTGTTATAAATGTGTTAAATTCTATTTATATATATATATACATACCTATATATATATATATGTATGTATGTATGTATGTATGTATATATATAAAAGCTTGACTTTTTCATTCTTTTTCTGATAGATTTCTTACCATCAGTTTTGAAGTACAGCTTGCGTGTCTTGTTCATCAAAGAGTAATTGATTATAGCCCAAAGCCATGATTTAACATGAGCAATTATCAGATTGGATTTTAAATCATATAGTAAACAAGAGATGTGCTATCATATGGGAAATATATCATATCCAATGGAGATCCAATGATGACAATTACACTCTTTAACAACTTCTACTTCAAGCTAAACAAAATGGCATTGGACAAAGCACATTTCATGAGACATAGAATTGGGCATACATAGTAATATTTCATTATAGAAAGTCAAAACACATGACAAGACAAAAATCAAACAGATGTACACTAGGTAGAACATCGTTAATTAGTTGTGAATTTTTTTAAAACTTAGTTGTGACATGGATAAACCTTCCTTCCTAGCATAACATGCATTGTTCTAACAAAATGTTATGTTGGATGGTGGCAGGTTAGTATCTCTCCTTCAATTAATATGACAAACTTCACAAAGTTTAACGAGTATACTGGGGATATTTATATCATCATTGTTATTTTGATTGATATCTAGATTTTTGTAATTTTTTTAAAGGTAGTACTAAAAAAGGAAATTTACCATTCAATTGAAATACCACATATGACAATTTAAAGCATTGTACTAATATATAAAATGATGCTTAGAATTTGATGTGTATTGAAACAATTTGTTGAATTAATGTTCAAAAATGTAGAGAACTAGATTGCATATGTTTTGTAAACACATACACACATGCATATCTCGCTAAAAGAAATTGGCTTCTGAAAAAAAAAGTATTGGCTCAAATGATTATGGAATTTAATAAAATTTTAAATCTTGGCATAAATAAATGTGATATTAAAAAATGAGTATGAAATTTAATAAAATAATAATCTTGGGTCAAATGAATATCAAATTTAATGTCACAAGACAAATTTTATATGAATTAAGAATTAATATTATATAATACTTAAATTAAATTAACAATTTATTAAAAATCTAATATAAAATTTAAATAAGCATACATATCATAATGATTTTTATTGCAAAAACAATTCAATACAACTTCACTTCCTTTATGAGTGGACAAGAACAACTTCTTATCTCAACACCACATGTAGATTCAAGGATTAATTTTCATGTATCCAAGTATTCCCGTTCACTCTGCATGGGATGTCTCTTGCCATGGATTATGGAATGTGCACGTTGGTGAGATTGACATCCATGGCAGGTTGAAAAATCTATAGAAGAAGCCCTTCTGTTTAAGTCTTACATGATCATTTAGTATTGATACCTACATAACAGAGGCATTTGCATTGGAATTTGAGTATTAGGTGCATGTTGTTTGAATATTGTCTTGAGTGCAAAAACATCTTGAACATCTAGTGCATATATGGTCTTTGCCTTCAAAAGAAATTTGTATTTCCAAATTTTTCTTTATCACCTCTTCCTCCTCCCAAACTAAAATACAGTGCGATAACTAAAAGCTATAAGCCCTTCTCTAGAGAAAGCAACATTGCTGACAATTTCCCTCCTCTGAAAATGACAACAGATTAGATTCAGTTAGATCAAAACATGATAGCAGATTGGAAAGGAAAGTTTGGCATGGACTGAGGCCTCAAAACAGGACACTTTCTCTTACAAGGGTGACCATGCATGACAAGGAGGGAGGCCCTCTTACAAGATTGCAGTAAAGGCATATAGAGGCATAATTTTTCTTGATTCCCCCCATGATGAGATCAGCTTATGCTAGCTTTGCCTTTAATGGAGAGGCTCTACTCCCCCCCTCCCCAGTCATGAGAGGAAAAACTACAAGCTCCAAAGGAAATCACTGCTCAAGTGAAGGCAGAAGAGAATATTTTGACAAGAAGTCACTAGAGGAGGAGTTGTGGCCCAAACTAATGCATACTAGGTGGGGGCTTGTCCACAATAGTCAAATGAAGCACAAGGAAGGCCACCCATGCAAGAGCTTCTGTAGGCACCAAGAGAGGCATTACTACTACATAGCATCGTAGAAGAGAAATTCAAACTCTCTCACCCCACCAAGAAGACAATAAAAAAGTGACCCAAGAGGAAAGCATATTGCCCCACCTTGACTATCCCACCGAAGGAACCATTGATGAGCCCAAAGCATAGAAAGAAGAAAAACAAACTACTGAAGAGAGCAAAGAATTCATGGGAGCTCCGACAAAATCCTCTACAGGTACATGCATTTTAGTCTTCCTTGATGATGAGCTCTATATGGACTCAATTGATTGTTTAAGAATGCATGCACTAGTAGGCTTCCTACCAAGACCACGTCCTCCAGCCTAAGTGCTTGAAATTTGGATGGGATCCATAAGGGAATCAATGTCATAAAGTTAGATTTCTTAGGAAGGCCATTTTATTTTTTATTTTTGAAAAATCAAAAATGGCAAAGAGAGATTTGGACAATGGTCTATGGACCATTAGGAACAAACCTCTATGGCTTAAATGGTGGTCTAATGAATTTTCTCTCAATACTTAGAGATCCATCAAAATTCCTATTTGGGTTGAGTTACCTAATTGTCCTTTATCTCTATGTAACAAGCTTCTAGCTCTTTGTAATAAGTTGGGTAATGTCTTAGGTATTGAAAAACAAAATTCTTATTAGTGCTAGGGCAACCCACAAGTATGTGTGCTGATGGATATTTTTGAAAGCCTACCTAGCATCCTGGTTATATTCAATAGAAATGGATCTATTTTTATAGAACGAGATGGTGTACAAAAATTTATCCAACTCCTACTTATTGCAAAGCCATAGTGTTAAAAATTTCCCACAAAAGAATACTAAGCCAAATCCCACAGCTTCCTCTTTAGGATCCCCAAGTAGAAAAAATGAAGCAACAAGCAATTCACAACTTATCTTAAATAGAGGTAAGGACAAAGAAGTCACCATTTCCACTAAGAGTGCCATTGATATGTTGGTTGACAAGGAAACTGAGCAGAGGATTAGAGAGAATGAGAATAGAGAGGATGACATGGATCTAGAAGGAGGATGGTCAAAAGAGTTTTAAGATGATGTTAACAGAGGGGATGATATGGTCACAGAGCTATTGTAGGAAGAAGTTTTCGGAGATGACATCCCAATTCCTAGAGAGAAGGATTTCTCACTATAAACCAAAGGTCTTCAACACTGTGCAAAACGAAAGAAGGTAGTCTCAAATCAAGGGTGTGGTCCCTTGGGTGAATAGTCCTAATCCTAGGGCTAAGAAGGCTAAAAAAAAGAATAGTAATTAAATCCATTATTTAATGACTCTAAATGTTAGGTGTCTTACTAACCTTGTAAGGGCTGAAGAACTTTCTCACTAGCTAAGAGCTAACTCCCTCTCTCCCACTTTTTTTTTTATAGGAGTTAAAACTTATTAGTCTCAATTCAGAGGCCAGATTAGAAGAGAATGGTACTTTGCAATTATTAGATTGGAAGGGGAGGAGTTGCAGTAGGAGTTCTGTCTTTCTTTAAGAAAGGTGTTAAACACACTTTTCTTGATCCTCATAATAGCTAGATTTCACTATATTGTGAAATCAAAAGCTTCTCTTCCAATGTTATTCTTGTAAATGCTCCTAGTGGTGTTTAGTCAAGAATTCTGATTTGGGAGTCATCAATTGTATTAGAGGGAAATAGTGTGGTACTAGGAGATTTCATGGAAGCTATAGATAAGGCTCTCCCCGCCCTATGGCTAGAGAATTTGCAAGACAGATGGCTTCAAAAGGGCTCAGTTGTCAGGGGATCACACATGTAGGCTTCGTTTGAATTAAAGGATAGCTTGCATCTAGTAGATGCCTACTAGACAGGGAACTTCACTTGGTATAATAATCAAATGGAGGACAATAGAAGGGAATCCAGGATGAATAGGGTTTATTTATCCCAAGACAATCCACCAAACAATCACAATGACAAGTCAAACCTTCTCCTTCCTTTTCTCATCTGATCACAAATCTATTCTCTTGTTTTGTGATTTTGAAAATGGGAGAAGGGCCACATCTTGTTTTAAGGTAGATCCCAACGCTTGTTAAGTTCAAGAGTGTGTAGACACAAATATCCATTATTTGGAGGAGCTATTTTGCAGATTACAATGCTGCTTCAAAGGCTTGGGAGAAGGCTATGATAAACACACACAGAGTTTTTAAAGCAGCAAGGAAGCACAAAGCCAAGATAAGAGCTCAGAGAATGGATGCTATCCAATAGTCAATTGTCCATCTTGAAGAGAGGGCCTAACATGATAACTAGAGGGATTAGGAGAAACTATTAAGGGCAAAAAGGGATTTGAGAATCCAAGAAAAAATATAACTCATTGAGACTAGAATGTATTTCATAGAATGGTGGGCATGAAAAATGGAAGACCAACAAATTAATTAGAAGGATGAGAGAAAATGAGGAAATTCTTTTTCTTTAAGAAGAAGGATGGGACAATGGCGAACAACACTGAGGACAACATGCAACCTTTATATGACCACTACAGAGAGGTGCTATGCTATTCCATTATGCCTGATGAGTCAGTAATATGCCAGGAACCTAGACAACGGACTGCCCAAATCTTTTATATCTTTTACTTGGAGACTTCTCTTACCTTGGAAGACCTCAAAGGAGCAATGAATGCAATGGTAGATGGGAAGACTCCAAGGGAGGATGGACTACCCATTTTAATTTAATAGATTCTTTTAGGATTTGGTAGGTCCTTACCTCCGAAGTTTTGTTGTGGAATGAGTGTGGCAAATCAACAACTTACTCACCACATCAAGGGAGGCATCATCAAATTAATTCCCAAGGAAGAAAACAAGGAGGAAATCATTAATTCGAGACCCCTCAATATGCTAAATTGTAGCTCTAAAATTTTTGCTAAAGCCTTGGCCCTTAGAATTCAAAAAATAATGGACAGTTGGATTCTAAAAGAATAGCAAGGCTTCATTAAGTGGAGACACCTCCTAGAAGTCATAATCAACATTTGGGAAGTCTGTGAATATGCAAAAGAGACTAAACAAGACATCTGCTTTCTCAAGGTCGACTTCAATAAAGACTATGATGACAAACTTGAGTGGGACTTCTTTATTCAATCTCTCCAAGACATGGGGTTAGGGCCTACCTTTTTCTCTTAAGTTCAACTTCTCCTAATCAATGTCTCTACCAAGGTTTTTGTGAATGGTGTAATGACTCAATCAACTAAATTAAAGAGGTCCATAAGATAAGGTTGCCCTTTGTCCCCCTTGCTATATGTAGTTAAGTTACTATTGATGCTCTTGGCTGGTTACTTCATAAGAAAATTGAAGATGGCTTAATTAAAGGCATTGAACTTCCATCTTGCCACCATCTCCTAAACTGATAGTTTGTAGATGACACCAAGGAACATTGATCTAGATATTCTAGGAGTCATGGATAGCTTAGACATCTTTTGTTCTACATCTAGTTCTATTATTAATCATGTCTTGCAAGACATGATATATAACTCTATCAAGGTCAAACCAAGCTTTACTTGACAACAAGGGATGCCACAAGGTTAACAAAGGCACAATCTTTAGATTGCCGAGTATACCTTTGGGTTTTGACATCACTATGAAATAGATGTGGGAGTGGCACCTCGAAAGATTCAAGAATTTGGATAGGTGGAGAGGATTTCATGCCAATCTTGCAGGAAGGAAAATGGTTCTTAACCATTGTATAGATACCCTATAGGTATATTTTACTTTTCTTGCTAGTCTCCTTCTCAAGCTGGTTTAAACAAGTGTATCCGATAGGCTCTGTAGATCCTTTCGTTTGAGGTGGAGACAATAAGATTTCAAAAGTTACAAGGACCTTTGCACAACTCCAAAATCTAAAGGTGGCCTACAGGTGGTGAACATTGATCAAGCGACCAAAAAGCTAGCAACTTCTTGGATCATATAGTGGTAAACCCATATTAGGACTAGGCACAATTGCTAATGAGAAATGTCAAACAAATCAGGCCAGTTAGAGCTCCAAGTGGAATAATTTCCCCCTCCTTTATGCATTGTGTAGCTCAAAACCTTGTTCCACCAAGTGTACCCGCTTGTGGAGGTCTCTCGAGAATGCTTTTTGAGGATATAAAATGTCAGATGATTTTCTTAGGAAAGGGAGCATTTATGGCTCCTAGCTCTATTTAAGTGTAAGTGCTATACAAAGATAACCCTTTGATAGATGTGGAGCTTGAGGTAGCCAGAATTCTCTTTAGGAAAGAACTTCAGAGCTAGGGTCAGCAAATCAAGATGGAAAACTTGGCTTGTAATAAGGAGAGAATTTTCCCTAACCAACTATTCTCAAGCCTTAGTCATGGGAAGAATAGTCTAGCTTTGGATGGTGACAAACAATGGAAAGGGGGATCCTCCCTTCACTATAGAAAAGAATTTAGTTAAATAGGTAGCACTTAGATTCTTCCTATACCCATACCCTTTTCTTCCATATAAGAGATTTATAGAGTTTTGAATGGTAGATGGAAGCTCCAAAATAGTAGAGAGAAATGCAAGACTAGATTTGACAGAATTTGAAATAAAAACATCCCTAAGAAATTTTGCACTCTTCTTTGGCTCATTTTGCACATGGCAATGTGGACCAATGCTAGGAGTCTCTTAATAGGCAAAGGAGATGGGATCTGTAGAAGGTGCAAATGGAAGAAAGACATCTTTGATCTATTTGTTGCATGCCCTGCCATAAGAGTAGTCTAGAAATATATGCTGATAAATATAGGAGAGCCATTAAATTGGAAGGAAATTCTTTTGGGAGATGCAAGTAAAATCAAACAAGAAGACCAGACATTGATTAAAGCTACCTTATGGTTGATTTGGATAGCTAGAAATAATTTGAAGTTCAATCAACTAGTTGCATACTAATTCAAAAATTTTGTATCTTGGTGGTCTAGGAATAGGAGAGACTCAGTGAAGCTATGAAGATCTTAAACAATTCTTTAGATTAGCTTCAAGATGAGATGGAAGAGTATAATAGAGATGGCCCAGGAATATCCATGCCTCCTCCTTTCACTACTCTTGAGAATGCAACAGTTCCTATTGTAAGAAATAGGAATTTTGCTGATGCTCCCCATCCTCCTACAATTGTTTTTGTGGGAAAAGTTTTTCTCTAAGATTAAAGAAGAACCACCATGATCCTACTTCACTTGTTTCCTTGACAGTTATGATGTCTATGTCTCACCTATTTTGGCTACAACAGAAGTTGAACTTTTGATGTAAGTGGATAATTTTATAACTCCCTATGCAGAGATATGGAGATATTATGTAAAATCTTTTGATTAATAAATATATCCATATTTTTGGCTTTAAAAAAGAAACTTTCTAGTGCTATGTTTTAAAACTACATGCCTAACGATGTGGATGTTGAGCAAAACTTGTGTCTGGGGGATATCATAATGCAGTCTAAAAGTAACAGAGCCTAGTTACACAAACAAAACCTTGAAATACAAGCATCTTTTGATGGCCAAGATTATGTGTATACTTGATTCCAAAAATGCTTTCACACTCAAGATAGCATGCATACGATGTGATGCATTGGATACTCAGATTCCAATGCAAAAGTTGTGGATGACAATTCAAACATATATTAACCATAGGGAACTATGGTTATGTGAGCTTGTGAAGATGGTGGGTTGTGTGCATAAATTGAAGCACTTTGATCCATAGCAGTTGCCTAAAGTGCATCAATTTTTTTTTCATGGGCCAATCTATGGTTTTCGCCCTATGAAGACCACAGATTGGCTCATGAAAAAAAAAATTGATGCACTTTGAGGCATATCTTTTGAAACAAAATTAGGGAAACTTTTTTTAATGAGCCAATCTATGGTTTTTGTTGGGCAAAAACAATAGATTGGCTCATGAAGGAAAAAAAATTAAGCACTTTGGGGCAACCACTATGGCTCAAAGTGCTTCAAAAAAAAATTCAAGAGCCAAGGTTTTCACTAAGTGAAATCCACCTCTTGGTTGTTGACAACCAGTCTTATTTTGGCTATAACTTGTTCAATGTGACTCTAAATATGGTCATGTTGTAGTCAAAATGACCAGATTGGTATGAACAAATCCATTCTCATGGTAGAATGTCAAAAAAAATATTTCTTATGAGCCAAATTTTTTTCTTAGGCAGATAGCCAAGCTTGCACACAAAGATGCAATGGGTGAGATGATTGATTGAAGTAGACACAAAACTCCAAAGCAGAACACTCACAAGCAACTGGAATGATACCTATTTATCTCGGCAAGTGGAACACTCAAAAGCAAGTGGAATGATACCTATTTATCTCGGGAAGCTCAAGCAATACCTCTTGAGACCTCCTATGAGCACTCAAACTGCAATTACTTACAATGCACTCAAATTGGCTCATGAGAAAAAATATTTACCATAGTTTGCCTGAAATCATGTCTCAAAGTGAATCAAATTGTTTTTATGAGCAAATTTGTGGTTTTCATTTGGCAAGAACCACAACTATTATGGAATTGTCAAAGAGTAAAGGGCCCACATCAATTGGAAGTGGAAGTTTCTCTAGACTGCCATGGGAAGGCAAGTGGAGACAAGGTTGGGTCACATCCAGGAGGATGCCTTTTTCAATTGTTGATAAAAACCCTCCAATGCAATCTAGAGTAGGGATAGTAGAAATAGACGAGGATGAACCCTCTTTAGAAATTTTCAAAGCAATAAAAAATGCAATATCTCTTGGGTGCAATGCTATAGCTTACATACATTTTTGATGTGCATCAACAAGTTTAGCCACCTTGGTGAAAGGATCAGGCACATTGTTCAAGTGAAGGAGCTCCCATGAGACTACAATGGGGATTGTATATTTGAGCTACCCCCCAAGGAGGGAACGATCAATGGAGGGAATGGAGTGCAAATATGATGGCTATCTTTGGACAAAACCTATAAGTTTGCAATATTACATTGAAGGGCATGGTTTGCAAGAATTCATGAGCTAGTGTGTTTGAATGTCACAATTCATTGTGCCCCAAACCAATGAATATTGGAAAAAATAATGATGCACTCTTCAAAGGTATGCTGGGAAGGAAGTGTGACATTGGCATGGTGGCCATCATCAAGGACGAAGGGTCCTTGAGGTGTCATTTATGCAAGAAGTGGCTATGTGTGTTGCGTCCATGAGACTACAGCTCACTATGTGATGCCCCACGATGCGACATTGACTTAGTTGATGACACATATAGGCAATAGACAAAATAAAAGCTTGAACAATTTCCAACATTGAGTTAGGTGCTAAAGCAATCACTAATCCCATTAAAGTGGTTGGGAAGCCTCATCCTTCATGCCTTCCTCCTTCACTTACTCTGTGCTTTACACTTCTTCTTCCCCTATAGAGTACTAGCCACCATGGATCTTGTTGGTCCAATTCAATGAAATCTTTGACAAAGTTGCTAGCTTTGGAAGCTACTCCAATGGGTTGTGGGTAATAGATGAAACTTAACCAATTTGCAATGTTGAGTCAAGTGCTAAAGCAATCTCTAATCCCATCAAAGTGGTTTTGAAGCCTGATCCTTCATGAGTTCCTACTTTTCTTGCTCTTTTCTTTGCACTTCTTCTTCCCATTTAGAGTACCAAATTGGTTTTAAACACCATGGTCCTTGCTGGTCCAATTTAATGAGAGCTTTGATGAAGTTGCTAGCTCTAGCAACTACTCCAATGGGTTCAATTTGCGTTTGTATTGAAGACCTCCCAAAAATTCATTGCATGTAATTCTTCTTATTTTGTTTGATTTGAAAAAATCCTTCTCTCCACTCTCCTCAAGTACCTTTTGGTTCTCTCACTTGCTCCCTCAAGGTCATCAAACCTACTCAGAATAAGGTCTCTCTCACTTATGATACCACTTCACCCTTTCCTCAACACTAGAAGTGTTTCACTATGATCACAATCTATTATCTAGGGCGATGTTTGGTCTCTTCTAAAGGTGTTATTAAAGGCCAAGGCCATTGATGTGAGGTTCAAGGAATGTGTAATTCTTGGAACTATGGGTGTTGATGAGGTACTACTATTGGCTTTGTCTCATAAGACATAGTCTAATGGATCGCATGATGATGGGGCAACTAGGTTAATGATTATAAGGTTGTGGTGCTAGTGATGGTGCAAGTTCAGGATGGAACCAAAAGAAACAATCTAATGAAGGACAAGGAAAGAACAATGCCCATGATAGGTAATGGTGCAAGCGCATGACAAAATAGAAAGAAACAATCAAATGAAAGACATGGAGGCTCACCACTTTTTGTGAGAGAATAAAAAAGAAAGTTTCCGAAAAGGTGATATAAGGCATTGTTTACTAGGACAATTCATCAATTAAACATGAAATAAATCCAAATAGTTTGTGTTTTATTGTTAGGGTGTCTCCCCTCATCTTGTCATGAAAGCCCTCAATCTCTCAAATGGATCCCATCCAATTTTATGTGGAACTCATCTACTTGCCAATGTCATGATCTTGCACATACAATCCAATGGTGGAGAGTTTTATTTCTTGAACATTACTCTAGCTTTCTATATGAGTAAGCTTCTTTCCTTGTGCACAATTCATGTGAAATTCTAGCCTCTAGACTAAAGTAATACTTGTGTATTTATGAGCTATGGGTAGTCCATACACTTGCTTGAAACCTTGTTTGTAATGGGCCTTTTCCCTCCATTGGCACCACCTTGTGGATGAAAGTATCAATATCCACATACACAGCACGCAATTGACTATCTTGTGCCACTGGGCAACCAAAAAAGCCCCTTCACTCTCACATTTACATTTGTGGAGTTCAATTCTAATAGTTTGGGTATCACTTGCATTGGGAAGACTGTGCAAAGGCTATGGATGGGCCATTTCTCAATGACATATCGATCATTATCATTTCCCCTATATCATAAACGTGTTAGACTATAGCATTGCCTGAATAAGCATGATACTTGAGAGGATAAAAGTTGAAATATCAATGCATTGATTGAATAGACTTTGCCACAATCCACTCTCTACTGACTCCTCCTCATGTAAGAAAACTCCCTCAAACTCCTTTCTAAATAGTGAAGGAAAACCACACATGAACTACTTCACAAATATTACACTGAGACTCAATGAAAAATCCTATCTCAAAAATGGTCGTAGACCCCCCAAAACCAGCCTTAGGGGGTCTACGACCATTTTTGAGAGGGGAAGTGTTATGAAGAGTCTCATAATGCTTTGATCCTGATTCCTAATGAAGAGTCTTCCTCCTGCATGCCTTGATCTTTCTCATCAGTTGCAGTCATGGTTGATTTGATAGGAGTATCCGTGCTATGTGACGTCATATGCTCTCAACTTTATTCTTTACTATTGTAACACAACCAAATGACTACATTGCCTCAGGTTGACTTACAATAAAATCAACAACTCTATTCATGTGAGGTTGTATATGATGGATTGAAATGAGTGAACCTACCCCGTTTACCCAATATGTTGACTTGATGTGGAATACATGTTTTATCAATGGTTTTACATTCTTGCATTGCCATCTTGACCTATCTTGGTTTACTGTGAATCACAACTTGCCAAAATTTCAATCATCTAATGTCAACATTAGATCAATCACCATTAGTAGTACTTGACAAACTCGATGAGCAACCATATTCAATGAGATTGGAGCTTGATTCACTCATCCATAACATGGATGGAAATCCTTGTAGTGTGTGAGTATAAAACATATCAAGCTATATGTAGATCCATACAACCTCCCATAGAAATCAAACAAGCTGAAGTATGGACTATTATCACCAGACTCTTGACACTCTAGCCTCACTTTCATTCATTTCTCTCTAGATTTGAAAAGGATCTATAGTACATTGAATCTCCCAAATATTTTTTTGCAAATTAATTACCATCATAGATTGATCCTCCCATAACATTTTTTTACAAAACTTTCCCTATAAATGGCAATGAGTCTTTTATTGAGTCTGATTTGAGCACAAAATTATCTATAATTGTTACGTAACCTGCAATAATTTGAACCATTCAATAATTAGGGCCACACATCCATCATTCTAAGCACAACTATTTATCGAGAAAGTCATATTAGTGGGGAGGTTAGTGAATTACCAAGGCCTTAGGCTAATAAAATTTGAACATGAGTGAATATTCTGAGTGATAATTAGTTAATTGAAACATGAGCAAGATTTGTGAAGAGTGAAAAAGCCAGTACATAAACACTCTCTAGGTTTATGCAAGCTAAGGTGAGATCATCATGAAGAGCCAATGCTATACATGACATGAACTTTATGTGTGATGGTCCGTTGTATGCACTGTGTGTATTATGTTGCATCATCATTGGCATAAAATTTGAAGTTTGCCAACTCTTCAAGTTGCCTTAAATTGCATACTCCTTACACTTCCTTTTATAATTGTGTGGTAAAAAAGGTCAAGAGTCTCCTTTGAGCTTGTTAAATGTATATTGGGAATAATTTGTGTAACATTAAGGACACTAAGGTAGCTTGTTAAATGTGTATTGGATTTTGCTTATGTAATGTTAAGGATACTAAAGATGGCAAACGTTGCTCAGAGAATTATTCTGCTCACAAAATTTGGTCAAAATAGGTGAACTTGTAGCTCCAAACCTCTCTCTGCTCCCCCCACAATGATGCTCTCCCATAACTATACTGTTGCCTTCCCCATTGGTCTCTGTTTTCACTATTTCTTCCTAGTGTAGGTTCCGAGGTTGTTGGTCACCTACAGTCCTATCATTGCTCATTCTAGCATAGGTATTCACAAGTGTAGAATAGGTCCTTCGATCATATTCCAATGAGAGCTGTTGTTTGATTGGTTAATAATAAGCCATTGCTGGTTAGTGATGTGATTTGGTGGATAGTGGCAAGTCCATAGAGCCAAGATTGTGTCTTGGAGCTAGATGGGCCCAAGAGGATGGTAAAATAATGAGAAGAGAGAGTGGTATAAAGAGATTAGGGTTGGCCCTGCCTTCAAAAGGTGACTTGTATAAAAGACCAAATGATTAACCGACTTTGGTCTTTATTGTTGAATGCACAAGTTTGGAATACAAGCTCCCTCTTCTCTTTTAAGAGTGTCTTTGTGTGTTCTCTTGTTTCCCTTGTAGTGCCTTTGTGTTTGCCACTCCATCCCCCTTGACTCTTCTCTTTCCTCCTCCTTCTCCATCCCTTCTCCCCTCCCTTGTCCCCTTCTCCCTCTCCTCTCCCTTCTCCCCCTTCCCTCTTTCTCTCATGGAAACACATTACAACAATCTGGGAGCTGCTTGATTGACACATGCGGATAGCTCATGCTTTGCATTGCTCTCACAAGGAAGAGCTTGGAGTGGAGGCTCCATCGGCATTCCTTCAAGATCCCCATGACATGTGAGTCACCGTTGAGACAACACATTTTTGGCACCGTTACCAAGGAGTTCAAGGTATGCTTTTGCATTGTAGTTGCTTTCTCTCGATATCATCTACCCATAGCACATTGTTTCAAGCTTAGCTTAGAGCTTTGTTAATGGAGTTGTAGGAGTGGAATGAGTGAAGAAGTGTGTGTTTGGATGGAAAAAAGATGAAAACTTTCATTTTCTACTGGAAAGCAATTTTGATCATGTGAAGCTTGTTTTTTATGTCCTTTAGTGTTTTGAGTTGGTAGGAAGATAGTTTGGAAGATTGCTAAGGAGTGTATGGTGTTAAAAATCACAACAAACAATCAAGAATTGTGAATCATGGTGAAAATCAAAGTGGTTTAGAGTGTTGACACTCACCTCTTTAAGATCTCTCATTTTGCATTCAAATGTTGTTTTTCTTTCTTGTTTTTTGCATTGAGTAGATAGACTAGTAGTTTAGCATCCCCCCATCACAAAAAAACTTGAACAGAAGCTCCAAAATTGTCAAGAATCATCAAAAATTAGTTGGTGACATTGCGCGTTCCTATCCCCATGGGTCATTGCCTTAGCATTATCCCCATGACCTGTCGCCTCAGCGCTATCCCACCAATCAAACTTACATTGACCCATCGGCTTAGTCCTATCCCCATGACTTGACACATGTCAGTATCTAACCCACCACCCTAATTAATTACTATCAGTCAGCTATCTCACCATTCAAACAAGTGCTGACCCATTGCCTTTGCTCTATCCCACCGACCTGCTATCCCCACGGGTCATCGCCATAGCCCTATCCCCATGGGTCATTGCCATAGCCCTATCCCCATGGGTCATTGCCATAGCCCTATCCCCATGAGTCGTTGCCATAGGCCTATACCCACGGGTCGTTGCCATAGTCTTATCCCCATGGGTCATTGCCATAGCTCTATCCCCATGGCCATAGGGATAGCTCTGGGAACATAAAAATCAAGAAAATTCCATAAGGGGTTGCTGCCCCTTGACCTCGCATCGAGGCGAACTGAACATAGAATTGGGGCCCCAATTGTACCAATGAACACATGATCTTGAGATCAGGAAGAGTCCTACAAGCTCACCCTGAGCCTAAAGACAGTGCCTCAAGGTCAACAAGCTCAAAAGTTAGTTCTCACTCATTGTAAGAACCGCCACTAGGTGAATTATCCAACTCAAAAGAGTCCCTGGGAGACATGGGTGAACCCTCCAATGTTAGAGCCTCAGTAGCTCTTAACTCCATTCCCAATAATCTCCACTCTCCTACCCCATCTACACTAGTAGCTAGATTTAGGGAAACCTTTTCCAACATAATGGAAAGGTTTGGATTAATAGACCCAGCTGAACTACCGAACCCATTTTCTTGGTAGACTAGAGCACCAGAAGAGCTTCAAGTGCTGACCCAACCACCAATGTTAAAAGTAATACTCAAGGAACCAAGTCCCATGATACCTAATGGCAATCAACCCCCATTGTACCAATTCTTTGATGATAGACAATCCTATGGGGATGGATTTGGACCCACATTCTCACGAGGCTCCCAAATGCTAGAGTAAAGGGGATAGAGGAGTAACCTTGAAGGCCCACAATTAAGATGATCCACCTTAGAAGCCCCTATGATGCCTCCTTGGCAACAAAACATGGGAGATATTCCCTACCCAATGAGTTTCCCTTATAGGCCTATGCCTGTAAGGAACATACCACTCCCTAGAGGACCTCTAGTCCAACTTGCTAGGCCCAACCCAACCCAAGTCACAATGCAAATGCCTAGTGGGCCTGGATCCTCCCATCCTAACCTTGTGCCATTAAATCCATAGAACCCTTCATTAGGACCACCAATGTATGGGATAGGACCCACCATTCCACAACCTCCTCTTGTATCACAAATGGTCCTTATGGACGAAGCTACGAAAATCCTAGTGCAAGCTCTAGGAAGGGGGGGCCGTCGCTCCACCACCAATGTTTCTAGGAAGGGATACCAACCCCTTAAGGAGCAAGCCTATCATAATCTCCAAGCTAATGACCAAGTTTGTAGGAGGAGACCTAGTCTCCCATCATAGAGATTCAAACAAATCTATGAGACCTTTGGTGATATTAGCGATCTAGACAAGGTATTGGCTTTTTAGCTTGAGTCTTGATGGCAAGGCTGGACAATAGTTTAGAGCCTTAAACCCTAAGGAGAAAATAAATTGGGACACATTGCTTAAATATTTCATCGTGGGGTTTGCCCCCAATGGTCCCAAGAGGAGCCTAATTAATCAGCTTTATGAGGAGAAGTAAAAGGACACTGAGTCCTTAAGAGACCATATCACCATAATTAAACATCCGAACTTGTGATGTGAGCCCCATGAGAGGATGAGTGATGTGTAGCTTTTGCCACGCTTCTCATAGGGCTACAAGATGCTAAGTTATATGATCATCTATTTGCTATGAATCCTACATCGTTTGAGCTATGCAGCAAGATGGCGATACGCCTAGGGGATAGCATGAGAGAGAAGCTCCAAAAGGATTTATAAATCCTTAGGTTCCTCTGATATGTCCCAAACAATAAAGGCTTCAACCTTAGAAGTAGCTAGGTATGCAAACATGACGCCCAAGGTACTTAATATGCAAGAGTTAGCATAGATCTATTAAACAAGTTGAACCAACAATGGAAGATAGAAGCACCAAAAGATGCTCCTAGCAACCCCCATCAATTTCCACAAAGAGATAACATAGGTGTGAGGTATGCAATTAGTATCATCCCACTAAGGAATTCCCTCATCTTAGAGCCACGCCAAAACTCTACTGTGCCCATTGTGTTTGTTGGCAAAATCATGACACATCCTAATGTCATTATCCTAGGGTGATTCCTCAACCCATCTACAACAAATGCCGCATCTACCTTTAAAGGCCTACAATGCCCAATCCATCCAATCAAGAACAATTGGCAATACAAGGAGCCACATCAACCAATCAAGGGCAATTTAGGGCTCAAAATATTCCATTATCCCTGCCAGTATTGGGACCTCAACCACCCCCACTATGAATCACTCCCCTGAATCAAGTATTGGTGGAAGAGCTTCATAAACAAGCCAAAAATAATAAAGCTAGCATGTCGAAGCCTTGAGAGGCAACTAATTCAGCACGATTAAGCACCAAGGATGCAATAAAGATTAGGAAGGAACAAAATAAGGTCATCATCCAAGATGGGTCATCGGATGAAGACGACTTCCCTAGCAACATCCTCCTCCTCTAGTGATACCTTATCAAATGGTAGCGTCACAAGCATCTGTATGAGGCAAATGAGGCAACGATAACGGCTTCAACCCATGGCCAAGCCACAACACCTAAGGGTCACAGTGAATATTCCAACCCATGGGTGGGGAAACAAGGTCTCATTGAGGTGCATAAATTGGTATGCAAGTGCCAAGAGGAATGTGAGCAAGGCAAGCAAGAGTGCTGATATAATTCATCTTAGACATGAGATAAACACTTGAGCCTCAAAAGCCTTGCAAATACTTGAAAGGGTAGATGAAGAAAGTGTGTCATGCCCTTCAACAGAGGGATCCACCCTAATGCAACAAATGTTTGAATAAGACCCCATGGGCCTTGCAACAACTAAAGGAGGATGACAACATGTCGTTATATGGCTTAGAAAAGTCAGAATCAATAAGCAGGGAACCTATCACTGGTCTTCAAGACATTGCAAGGTTAGCCTCATTCATGTCCACTAAGATCAAGATCCCATCATGACACTATTATGGGCTAATCCTGCTCTATGGAGAGACCTCTCAGATTGGATGAATGGGCAAATGGTGACACCCCAATCCACTAATCCTGAGAATGTTGAATCTCCCAATAGGCTCTAGACCTTCCAAGGGTACCGGTCAATAAGTTAGGCTAATACTTTGAGAGTGATGACATGAATGTAGTGTTACCCATCTCCTTCCAAGATCAGAAAGCTATGGCAATATTAGAGGGAGGAGTAGGTGTTAGCATGATAACAAAACAATGCTTTTTCTAAAGTGGGGGGAAGTCCTAATTGAGAGAGTACATCCTTGGTAATTAAATTAGTTGATGGAGGCATGACTCATCCTATAAGAATACTCAAGGACATTAAAATCAAAACCTTTGGTCTCACATATTGGTTGTGCCTTGTTGTAATGGATTTCCAAAACAACCCTAGGTATGAGGCTATACCAGGGAGACCTTTCTTGTGTATGGCAGGACTGCAATATCCATGATTGGCGCTCCAACAACATTTATCTAGGGAAAGATCAACAAGTTGTGAGGGTTGATCTCCAAACATGGAAGGCTCACACTCAGTCTGAAAATCTATTTGCAGTTGAATCGCATACCACCAATAGGCCTGTGCCGATAAAGCTCATTAAAAAATATGAGAAAGAGGACAATGAGAATAGTTTTGATGAACCTTGGTGTGCTCCTTTACCAAAACTAGAAGACTCACTTAATTGGATTCATACACTGCGGTAATAGATCTACCAACTGTTGATGAGGGCACTCAAACAATGCACCTTCATGATGAACAACTTAACTCCATTACACCTTTTTACACCATAAGAGTGGTACTACCTAATCAAATTGAACTAGGATTGAAATGCCATTGATCTTAATGAGATAGATATGACTCCATCTCAACTTTGGGTAGAGCTAACATCAGTAGATGCAACATGCTGGATATAGGCCATGGTAGATTAGCGAACAAGCCACAATCTTGGGAGACATTAAAGCATCTTGGCTAGGTATACCTTGAAGTATGTGATTCTAAAATTCAATCCATAGAGGGTACCTCTATAAAGGTTATTGGTTCTTTAATATTAAATGTCTCCTTGGACAATTACATTGTGCAGAAGCTACCAGTCTTGGTAAAAGCTGTATGCAAGACACTTACAAAGGGTTATTTGTTGATGAATCATCCCATCAAGATGCACCAATTGCTAGCCAAGGATCAACATCATCAACTACTTCCACCTCCCCACCTCAACAAGGAAGCCATGAAGGAAGAAGACAAAGACAAAAGGCAACCAAGCAAATATGGCTCCAAAAGGATCTATTGAAGGCTCAAGGATACTTTGAGGGTGAATCATATTTTTGGATTCCAAAGAAAACTCAACATGTAAAGCCACCCCCTCCTCTAAACATTGAATCTCACCATCGCCAGCCACCTTCTCTTGTAAACAACAAACCTCAACTTCAAAGAAGAAGATGATGCCATCCAACAAGGAAGGTATATTACCAATGGGTTTCCACAAGACCACTCGAGGCCCAAGGATATTATCTTGGATACCCAAGCCTCGCCAAAACAATCAACATCCCATCCATGCTTGTCCTAATCCTAAATGTACACCATCATAAAAGTAGAACCAGAGCCCCAAATCTATCAATACAAAAGCATCAATGAGTGCAGATGCGCCAATAGTAGTCACACAAGAACCTACTCTACAAAGATACAAAGAATAGCAAGAACCTTGTTGCAAGGATAAGGGAAAAGCACCAATATAGGAGGAGGATCATACACGGAGGAATTCATCTACATCCTCTCAAGTAGTAGTTATACAAGAACCTATCTCAAAAAGGGAGACAATAACACAAGAACCTGCTTGACCGCAAGTCTATCAAAAGACATGTCAATTTATTACATCATCTTCAAGGCAATTGGAAGTAACACAAGAACCTGTCTTGAAAAAAGAGACAGTAACACAAGAACCTGTCTTGAAAAAAGAGACAGTAACACAAGAACCTGCCAAGACAAAAGATGAATCCATGTTAGGAGCCACACAAGAACCTTTCTTACTGAGAGATTTGACGTCTATCATCAGGGTAGCTACGTAAGAATCAGCCACACAAGTAATGGCCATCACAACGGAAGTCCCACAAGAACCTTTCAATGTGCACAATGAATTATCTTCATCCTTGACAACTTTCTCAACTGAAATTTGGGCTCAACAAAAGCAAAAGATCTCTGAGACATTGGAATCCTACTCACATTTAATACATAGAACATATCTTTTCACAATATAGCCGTAGACGAATCAACGCTTGAGGGAAATCTTTACGACGGTGGATTTGCAAAATTTTTTATTTGATTTGACATCGGATCTCGAAATCATAAAGTTATTTTTTATAGAGTTCATAATGATAAATTTTATAGCTTTTAGACCTATTTAACTGATTAAACATATTGAACTTATTCAACTTATTTTACTGATTAGCAAGTATCTTATTTAACTAATTAATTTATTTAAAATGTTTTATTATCAACATATTTATTATCATTTATTGAAGTTATAAATTAAAGCTTTTAAATTATTAACTTATTAGCTTTCATACTTATTTATTACATGCTTTTTATTATTAGCTCTTAATTTATTAGCTTTTACCTCAGCTTTTAGCTTTTACCTTAATTGCTTTTAGCTTATTAGCTTATTAACTTATTTATTAGCTTTTAAATTATTAGTTTTTTACTTATTAGATTTTAACTTTTTCATTAGCTTTTGAATTAATTACTTATTAGCTTTTAAATTATTAACTTATTAGCTTTTAACTTATTAACTTATTAACTTATTAGCTTTTAACTTATTACGATGAGTATCATAGAAGTGGTACATGTGGAACATCACAATATTCAATGGTGCAACACTGACAACAAGAAGCATGCCAACTATAGATCCACAAGAACCTGCTCCTAAAAAAGAAGTAGCTCCACAAGAACCTACTACTGAATCAAGGATCTCAAAGTACTTCAAGTAACATTACTACTAACGGGATGACAACTGCTCGCCAACAAAGATCTGTAGTGATGTCTTAGTGACTCTCCTTCGTAGTGATTATCAGGATTACATGATATCTCAAATAGCTATACAATTCATATTTCTCTAGTGGTCTACAAAATGATTTTCTTGCTAGATCTGGGTCACAATTGGTGGTCAATATGTCACTGCACTCAACTTTTGATGTACTCATAGGCTTAGGGTTTAGGGTTTAGGTGAATAGGAACTCAATTCCAAGTGCTAGTTCTAGGTGAATCCATAAAGAGAAATAAATTGATAACATGTGGAAGTCCTATCTCTCTACTCACATGTGGAAGTCCTAGGTGAAAATAAGCAGTCAGTCCTCTTTAGGTCCTCAGCATGGCACACTCAGCAAATCACAACTACATCAAGGGCTCTTGGTTAGGAAGATAAGCTACAAACACTATGAAAAGTCAATATACCAATCATATCAACAACAAATCCCATCAACAGAGCCAAAACAAAAGATGGCACTGACTTATGCCTAAGTCATTAGGGTCTTGAATTTGAGTTCAGATATGGAACAACAAATGGTTCTCCACAAGCAACTCTCAAGGATATTGAACTCCAGGGTGAGGATGATCACACCAATATGGGTTTAGATGAGTTTCTTGTGACCCTCAAAACTTTTTTGACATCCCTTTACTAACATCACCATTAACGATACTAACCTCTACTCATCCTCTTTTCTTTCTTTTTCTTTTCTTTTAATTTTAGCTTAGAAGCCTTTCCTAGAATCCCCCTTTTATAAACCTCTTAAGCCATAATTCTCATTTAAGAGGTTTGTATGGTGTATGGTGTATTATCAAGCTCCTCTCGATTTGATTACTCAAGACAAATCAAGCTCCAGATGGTGCCACAATATTATTGGGCTCAAATACTTCCAAGTAAAGCCCTCAACAAAATTTAATCCATAAAATGGATTTTAAAGAAACTTCAATGCAGAGAAGCAAGACAAAATGTCATGCACAACTCTGGACATTCAAACATGGCATGTCAAAGACATAGTTTGATGAGAATCCATTAGAAGTCCCACTCAAATCAAATATGGGACTGAAGAGAAGCATGAGAATGCACTTTACTTACTCTGCTAACACTAACACCACTAGGATCTTACATCGATCCCTACAAACACCTTCTTCCTAATAACTTATCCCTTAGATTTTTCTTTTTCTTTTTCTTTTTCTTATTCCTTCTTTGAATGGTCACAAGAACTCAACTTGGTTCGCTCAAACCCTGAGGTACTAGTTCCAAAAGAATCACTCATCTATACTTCCAGCAATCATTTCATAACAAGGAGCCACTACATCCCTCTACTACAATGGACCAAAAGAAGATTTAGCCCGGTGCATAAGAAATAATACTTCGCATGATCTTCATTAGAGAAGAGAGAGTGATACAAAGAGATTAGGATTGGCCCTCCCTTCAAAAGATGACTTGTATAAAAGGCCAAATGGTTGACTTTGGTCTTCATTGTTGTATGCACAAGTTTGGAATACGAGCTCCCTCTTCTCTTTCAAGAGTGTCTTTGGGTGTTCTCTTGTTTCCCTTGTAGTGCCTTTGTGTTTGCCACTCCATCCCCCTTCACTCTTCTCTTCCCTTCTCCTTCTCCTTCTCCTTCTCCCTCCCTTCTCCACTCCCTTCTCCTCTTCTCCCTCTCCTCTCCCTTCTTTCTCTTTCCTCTTTCTTTCATGGAAACACATTGCAACAATCCGGGAGCTGCTTGAGTAACACATGCGGATGGCTCATGCTTTGCATTGCTCTCACAAGGAGTAGCTTGGAGTGGAATTCCTTCTAGATCCCCATGACATGTGGGTCACCATTGAGACTACACAGGTTTAGGCTAAAGCATGGAAAGCAGATCGCATGTGCACATGGGTGAGAAAAAGGGCGAGAGTTCAAGGGTTTAGAAAGGGGTTGCAGGGTTAAAAAAAGGGACAGTATGAGAGAGCTACCTAGGAGTTTCAAGGTCTAGAGGGGGTTGCAACGTTCAAGATGAGTCTAGGGTTGAAGAGTGGAGAGCTAGTCTCTTCATGGCTTTGTGGGTTAAGGGTTGAGGAGGAGGGAGGAGGGAGGAGGGGGGAGAAAGGAGGAGGAGGGAGGAGGGAGGAGGAATGAGAAGGAGGAGAAGAAGAAGCAGGAGAAGGAGGAGGGAGTACAAGGATAGGGAGTGCAAGGGTAAGGGCATACTAGAACACCATATTGTAAGAAAGCATGGATGCAATGGAGATCAATCACATGAATACAATAGTGAGCTTCAACACTGAACCCCAAAGAGTCGAAGCTTGATTCCATTGATCTACACAATCCATAGGTACCTCCATGGTGGGACCTCTTTTGTAGAAGACCTTTTGGACAAGAGTCCCTCCACTTTTTGGGTGGACCTTTTGGGTCTTTACACAAGTGGGGGTACCTTTTGGGCTCTACATAATGTGGAGGGACCTCAAAAAGTGTAGGCTTTTAGTATTTCTCTCTCTCTAGATTTAGTAGTTCTCTCTCTAGATCCTCATTTTGCAAGTATGATTGGATCTTTTCTAGAGAAAAATTTGGCTATCCTCATCCTTTAAGATTCATCATACCATATTTCAGGCTCAAGATATTACAAGTTGAGCTTTGCTTGCTACTCTACACACACAATGATCTCATCGTTGCTGCCCTAGACTACACTTGTAGTCCTTGTTCCCACAGGGTTAACAACTCCCTTGAACATATTGGATTTCCTATCCTCGGGCTATGGTTGAGTTTGCAGACAATGTTGTGCTGCGATTGTTTTTACTCAATGAGTATGGTAAAGATAGCGTCGATGATAGATGGATCGAGCTTATTGTTGATCTTTTCCTTGTAATCCATGAACACTATAGATTGATTGCTTAATTTTTAAGAAGCCAGTGTCAACCATTTCTTTAAACAAACACACATACCATCCTTGAAGAGATATGACTCTTTGAAAGAGGCGACTAGTTGTTTGAGCATCTATCTAGTGATTTGGGTTGAAATTGAGGTTGGGTAAATGGTTATCAATGGGGAGAGATACCTCTAGGATTCCTACTAAATTTTCATTATATTTTGCACTCTCCTTGAGTTTTTTGTCATAACTTTCTTACATAATTGATGCATGTTTATCCAAGGCTAAGATGAGTGTTTCTTAGCTTGTCCATTTGATCTTGGAGTTTCTATTGATTAGCAGCCAATTGTGAGCATTATACTACCTGAATCATGATGTTTGGCATCCCACCGTTAGTAGCAATGGGGTATTGCATCAAATGCAAAATGTGTTTAAAAGGAAGATGGAGCTTTTATACTCAAGGAGGTACTTTTCATTGAGTAGCTTTGGTCTATGCCAAGCAGGTTGCCAAGCAGGTTGTGGCTCCAATTTTTTGCTTAGGTACTCAATGAAATTCCAGAGAGATCTCATCCTCCTCTTGATTGCATATCTGGATATTGCTTCCAAAAATCACCAATGGGATTACCAAGCATGGGAATCCTGTCTGTACCCTATTGCAACTCCCATGTGGGTGTGCAATTTGGATTATTTTATTCATGAAGCTCATTGATGGAATCATTAATGGTGTCTTCCATTGGAAACTCAAGTGAGATCTGAGGAATGTGTGGTCTTGTTAGAGAGGAAGAGGTTATAAGGGACAAACTTGAGGTGGAAGCAAGTATTGAATTTAAGAAGGTAGAAGAAGGGACATCAGTGGAAAGTGGAGGGAGAGTAGGGAAAATGGATTGAGCGACTTGATAGTCCTCATGGGAAGGATTGTCAAGTGATGGAAAAAAGTTAGGTGTTAGTGGATGATAGGAGTTAGATTCTTGGATTAGGAGGTAGTGTTGAGAGGCATAGGCTTGGCAAGGAATATTGGTTAGAATGGATTTCTCGAAAGCTACGGAGGATGGTACTAGAGTTAGGTAGGGATGTGAGAATATCACAATAGAGAGTGGCAAGCTAGGGGAGATTAGATTGAAGGTAGACCACATATTCCTTTGGCAGATGTTTGTCTCTTCTAATAGGCATTGTGAGCTTTAATGTAGGAACTTTTCAGGAGTTATATCCCAATGAAGTTGCTAGGGATTGTTGTAGTAAGAGCAAGAGGCTGGCTACTACTTAAAGAGGGGGGCTTCCCATCAAGCATTCATATAGTAGTATTGCATCAAGATTTAGTTGTATGAGATTTGCATGCACCAACAAATAGAACACATTCTTCTCTTCTTCATCCATTTGCTGACATAGATCTCAAAGAGTCTTTGTGCTCACTGACCTAGTCCAATCAAGACTAGATACTAAATGTAACATCTCGATTTACAAGTGTTTCCATGGTATGCGTATTCTACCTTCAATGTGATCCTCTTGTTAGAGGACTCCAACAAGCACTTAGTATAATGAAGTGATGCCTTGTAGTAGAAAAAGATCTTGTGCTGACCCCTCCGCATCGTCATCGGCTTGACTTAGTAGTTGAAGGTCCAACTTGGAAATTATTGCCTTTTAATTTTACCACTCTATGCACTTTTCTTTATACTTACCCAGTGTTGCGGTGTATGCAAGCCCTAGCAATTGATCATTAAAGCAGAGTTGGAGTATCTCTTTCTCTTAAGCATATATTTTTGCTTTGGCATTCACAAGTGTCTCCCTTGATGTTATGCATTCCATCTCTAGTGCTTGAATTTGATGTTTACCTTCTTTGAGGCTGGGCAACTTATTGTTTATGTCTTAGATAGGGAGATCCACAGGCCCACCAGGCTGACTTGGTTTTGGCTCTTTTGTGTGGTCTGCTTGGTTGGAGAAATAGGGCCAAGATTCATTATATCTGCGAGCCCCACCAAATACTTTCTCTTGTTGTGGCTTCTTTAATCTCTCCATCTCCTCTCTTTTCCTTTCTTGCTCCCCTTGTTGGTCTAGATGCTCCATGCTAGGACCCCATGGAGGAGGGAGGGGCAGTTGATCACGATTAAATCGACTATTTTGTCCCTCTTAGGAGACCTCTCTATTTCTATGGTTAGTTGTGTAGAAGGACTGAGAGGACCCGTGATCGTGCTTGGATCCTTCATCATGCTAGGGTTTCTCATGGTGCTGAGACCCTTGGGATCCCCCATGAGAGTTGGATGGTGGGGACTCGCGTTGTTGGGACTCTTGATGATGAGAACCGCCTTCAAATCCCTCTGCTGATCATTGCCCTCTTGGCCAGTAGGACTTGCAGTGTGTTCTGAGGCCATGGAGTTGTGAGGAGGAGAGCAGATAGCATTTAAATGGCATCAAGTGGGTCTAGCAGTTTGTTTAACTCATGTCATAGAAATAAGGAATTTTAGGGTTTTGAAGTACTTTATATAGTTTTTTTAAAAGCACTTTAGGGTTTTTTGAGTGTACCTCCTCCCCCCTGGTCTTTTATCGCTTTAACACCCAATATGGGAGCTATCAGAGAAAAAAATCCATTAGAAGGGAGCGGGGCAGGGGAGGAGGGGTTGAAGGGGAAAATGGGGGGAGAGGGAAGGCCACGTGTCCTATTCCAGAGTTCTTTGAACCGCCATACATTGGTTTAAACAGAGCATCAAGCTTCAGCTGGCAATTGCCTGTCAACCAAGGTCATAAACGACATCAAGAAGCTTGGTTTGGTTTGAGCTTATAGGAACTTTCTAGCACTAAGAAATGGCATTGAGAAGCCTAAACTCACATGTGCAGAGATCATATGGAATTGTGTCAATCTCTGTGGAGAATGCTTCTATATCTTGTGTTAAGAGGGGTGTAGAGTCTTCATCTTTTTGTATTGCATACTAACCATAGTTAGTGAACTAACTGCGGTTAGGGGGAAAAACCTCTTAAAGAGGGAAAAGTGCCCCTACAAAGAAGGCTTATGAATTCAATCCCTCAGGCTATCTACCTTGCAAGAGGCATGTGAAATGGCACTTATTTCCTTTTTTAGGACATAATTTATGTGCTATCCATGCCAAGCAAGTTACCATCATGAGCAATGACATTTAACGTGCGAGGCAAAGAGTGATTCACCAGTTTTGGTAGTTGTACAAATTTTTTGACAAATATGAGAATATAAAGTTTTGTTCATGTTGCTCAAATTTCTTGTACTAAGATTTGGTTTCGTGTTATGAATTTGTATTGAATAATTTTCCTTTCATGTTATGAATGGGCTCTAGAAGCCTTTTTATAATGGAGCACCATCTTATGTTAGTCTTCATCTTAATCTTTCTGCCATTAGGTAATAATGCAAGTTTTTGAAGGGCCAAGGCCTTTAGTATTGCAAATGATGTCATAAAGATGGCACCAAATGACATCATAGACACTTGTTTCTTTAAAAAATGGAAACAAAATGTTGCTAGATCCCGTGCTTGAGCTGGCACACAAAATGACAAGATGTGTGTGTGTGTGTGTGAGGGTAGTTTGGGGCTATTTTGTCCCTAATGTCCAACACCTTTATCAACATTTTCACCTTTTTAATATAAAATTTTCATGTTGTTTCCATTAAAAATTGTTAAACCTAGGATTTGACCAATGCTAAAGTTGAATTTAGGAGCCTCAATCCTGAAGGATGAAAGAACATCCCCAAGCAACGGATGAAGTGGCCAAAAGGATGGTCTTGCTCAATGACATCTTCGAGTGAAGGCACAGGAGAAGCCACAAGCAGTACAAACCCACCAATGCACCTCATCTTAGGATGCCATTTAAGTAAGAAGTAATCGTTGACATCATTAAGGAAGAGAATGGTAGCAGTGGCAAAATGTTAATGTGTGACATGGTGGGTGTGTCAGACACGAAGTAAAGTGTCATGAATGGACAATATTTACCATGCTAAATGGTTGTAAAGGTATCTAGTTGTACCTGCCTTTTGTTAGGTGAGTGCTAGAACTACAATATATATAGAAATATCTTGAGTCTAAGTAACTAGCTTCCATCATTGAATTATAATGGCCAAAAGATGGGCAATGCATCTTTTCCCATTATGTGTACTAGATACATAATTGGTTATGTGCAAAGATATGTATTGAGCCTAGTCTTTTAGGATGGCATTACACATCTCCTTAAAACCTGGTCCTTGCCCATCTTGTATATTTGCCCTGCAATGAGCTGAGAGGGTGAAGCTTTTAGAATTATTTTTCTGGCATCCGCTACTTTCATTTTAGCGGGTGGTCTTCCTGCCATTAACTACCCAATGATGTCTACACACTAGTCAGGCACAACACCAATTTGAAAGAATGCAGCATTTGGTAGGTCATCTTCTATTCCTTCTGGCTCTTCTTCTTCTCCTATCCTTAATCGTAACATGTGATCAGCAATGAAATGTCAAGCTCATTTTCTCACCATGATTTTGAAATTGAATTCTTGTAACAGTAGAAGCCATCAAGTGATCCAAGCCTATGGTACATGGCCGATTCACAAGATATAATAAGGCTTGATGATCTGTGTAGAAGATAAAGTCAGTAGACAATAGATAGTGTTGAAAGTTCTTCACACTGTAGATCATTGCCAAAGCTTCTATTTCTATTGTGGTGTAATTAACCTCTGCATCATTTAATTTCCTACTTTGCAATGTATATTGGGTAGTCTTTGTTGTATTTTATAGGTTGACATAACACACTCCTAGTGCATAGTTGGAACCATCAATATGTATATTAAATTCTATGTCCTAGTTTGGTTCCATTAGGATCGGGGCTATGGTCAATCTCCACTTGAGGGTTTTGAATGTTTGTTTGCATTCGTCTATCTAGATAAAGTTACTAGGAGCTTATATAGGGGTCTTGCAATCATAGCATACCTAAGTATGAACATTCTATAGTATCCGGCATGGCCCATGAAGACTTGGACACCCTTTGCATTTAGTGGGGAGGAAGTTCCATGATGATCTTTATTTTGTCCATGTCAATTGCAATCCCATGTCGAGAGACTATGTGTTTCAAGACTACTCCATGTGTGACCACAGGAATTAACATTGGAGAGGATCCAAAGAGATCCCATACTCCTTGCATTTCTTCAGTATATTTTTCAAGCATTGCAAGTGATCCTTTTTGCCTGTGTGTATGCATAAGTCATTGAGGAAGACTTGTAGGAACTTGTTGAGAAATTCCTTACCCTTTGAAAAGTGGATGGGGCATTGCATAAGACAAATGGCATGACTCTATATGCAAAATGCCCCATTCTATGGCAAATGCTATCTTTGCCTAATCTTGAGGTGCAATTTGTACTTGGTTACCCTTTGAACCCATCCAAGAAGCTATACACTTCAGACCCAGCTACACTTTCTAAACTATTTCAGCCAATGGTAGGGGGTAGTGATCTCTGATTGTTATTGCATTGATGTTCTTGAGATTAATACATATTTTGAGCTTCTTTTTTTCTTAGGAACAATCACTATTGGTGACACCCAATCGGTATGCTTGATCTCATAAATGAAACCGGCATCCCATAACTTTTCTAGTTCTCATTCTTGGGATTTGTCCTATAGGGTCTGCATACCTTAGGTTTGGATCCTTCCCTAATTGGTATGGTATGTACTACAACTTCAAGGGAAATCCCTTTCATTTCCTTGTAGGACCATGAGTGAGTTGTTCACCGATGTATATAGGCTTTTATTCTTCTTCATCCAAGGCAAGACTCAATCCTTGTCTTGGTTGGTCCTTCATACGTTGGGGTATCCCTAATCTTCTCAGTTTCTGTGAGCTCTGATTCCCTGACTAGCCTGGGCATTGCTATTGTTGCTTCTCCCCTGGTGTAGTTTTTGAAGTAATCAGGAACTTCCCTTAGGCTTTCATGGCACTTTGAGGTGCTTGCTTAGTTGCTAGCTCCACTGGATGTGGTGGAAGATGTTTGGTTCAATTCAGCTGTGTTTCCTTACTCTCGTTTTTTGTTATTATGTACCATTTTCCTCTTCATTCTCACATTGTGTTTGAACTTGCAAAGTTTTTTCTTTGTGAGACTCGTGATGGATTTTCAATAGGAATCTCACCCCCAAGGAGCGGTATTTCGGCCATACATGCACCTTCAAGCCCTTTAGGATCCCATTCAAAATTTTGGGACTTAGGTGCTTTTGTGGGCTTATTCAAATACAATTCCACCACTCTGGTTTGCATTCTTTTGAATTCATTAAAGTGCTCTATCTTGGCCTTTTGGCATTATCCTCCTTTTTCCTTGAACGATTGCTATTAGGGCTAGTGCTGGAGGGTCTATCTTGGGGTATTCTATGGCCATGAGTGCATGTAGGATTGCTAAGTCATTGTCAAATACTTGAATTTCCAATGTGGCATTATCAGCTTCTATTTCTAAATCCCAATTAAAGTCTACACCATAACCTTCAATTATCGCCTCTTTAGGATCAATATCCCACTCAACAATTTCCATGAAGATTGGCACTTCCACCTCTTCTGATTCAATACCCAGATTGATGCCTCTTCTGATTCGTCACCCAGATTGATGCTTCTAGTTGGTATAATTTGGGCATCCACATCTAGCAACATTGGATGTGTTGCTTTACTGTTATCTAGTGTAGCCAATTGTATCCAATTGTTGATGTCACTTTGCATATCCCCTTCCATGGGTTTTAGTACATTTGTATATATAGGGGATGCATGATTGATGGTTGTCGGTGGAAGATGGGAAATTATTATGAAGATTCTATCCATACCTTGAAACTCTCCCATATTGTATGAAAATTTCTCAGTAAGGTTCCAATTGGAATTGTGATGAGACAACTTATCAAGCTGGCTAGTGCGGTACCATCCAATTGGGGATGTTTTGCCTGTTGCTCCATTACCCTTTGGAAGTTGTTGGGATCAATCAATGTGTCAACGTTGGGTCTCTGTTGGGTGATGAGGGTGCTCTAACCTCTGCTATAGCCATCTTGTCTACCTCAAATTTTTCTTGCTCTTGTACCCATTGCTTCAAGGCTTCATAATGGGCTTTCTCAATTTTAGCATTGTTTCCCGCAACCAAAACATTTGATGGGTGTTCGATATGTGGTGGGCCTTACTTGATTAGCATACACCAGAATGAGTCCTTCAGTACCATCCATGTTGTACATAGGGTACTATGTTCATAATCATAGTGAGGCTCCAACTCTTTAAGTTGGAGTTGTTGCACTAGAACTACTCGAGCGAGATTGGGAGCTCGAGGATATTGGGAGCTCGAGGATATTGCAAAGGATTGGGATTCCTCAATAGTTGAGTCACTTATGTCCTCACCGAGAGGGGGTTGAGCCGTGGCACTTGTGCATTAGGTCTAGTGCTATTGCCTATATACTGGGATTAGTGGTGACAATTGGTATTGTTGGGGCCGGGGTTGTGCTACCCTCATATTGTAGAAATAGATATTTACATCATGGCTTGCAACATTGCAAATGGTGCTCCATAACCATGGAGGTTGATCACTTCTGGTGGGTTGAGTCTGCTCCTCAAGATTAGGCACTCATTGGCCGTATGGTTAGCCAAACAGTGTGGGCACTAGACGTTCTCTCTCTATGGGTACTATGGTGGTTGAGAGACGTGTAACTTTTGCTCGATGGCCTGCATCATTTCATCTTTTACTCTTAGGGCCATGGCTTCCACTTTGTCCTCGATGGTGCGATCCTTGTTAGAATTGCTTCCCTTCTTTGAAGATTTCTTGTCACGATGACTTGATTCATAGTCATCACTATCGCTATCAAATTGGACATGCCATATTCAAAGTCGATTACAACTTCATGAGCATCACTGAAATGCACATAGCTATATTGACTTTTTTCAAGTCCTTGTGCAAATGGATTTTTTCAATCCAGACTCTAGAGATGAACCATGCTATGAGGTACTTGTCGTTTGGACAAGGAACACACTTTGCTATTAATCTTTCATTCTTCCTAAGTATGTTCTGACCTTTTCTTCTTGTGCATTTCCATATTTCCCAGTTGAAGTGCGGGGTCATCTTGGAGCCTTTCTATTTAGAACCTTCTTCTGAACTACTGGATAGCAGTGCCCAAGTGGCTCTTTCTTCTATGAGAAGGTCGAGGTACCATTTCGAGGCCTCATTGATTAGGGCCATCGAAAACCATGCGGCTTTGGTTTCATCTGATTGGTCACCTACAGTAGCGCATGTTGCATCAAAGAGTTGAAGGAATTTGGTAGGATCCCCTCGTCCATTGTACTTTGGCATCTCCAATTTGCCAAAGTGTCTTTTGCCATTGTTGTTAATGTTGTAGTTGACGTATCTTGAGCCAAAAAGCTTGTGTGTTGCTCGGATTCGTCTTCATTTGTGTTGGATGATGTTTCTTATGATCCACTTTCACTTTAGGCGCTAACCTCCCTGGCAATGGTGCCAAAATGTTCACTGTTTCTCCAAAGTGCAGGTTCCGAGGGTGTTTGTTACTTACATTCGTGTTGTTGCTTGTCGTTGTAGCATAGGTGTTCACAAGTGTAGCATATGTTCTCGGGTCGTATTCCAGAGAAAGGTATAGGCTAAAGTGCAAAAAGAAGATCTCATGCATGCGTGGGTGAGAAAGAGGGCTTGATCACAACGATGGATAATGGTGCCAAAATGTTGTCACTATTTCTCCAAAGTGCAGGTTCCGAGGATGTTTGTCACTTACATTCATGTTGTTGCTTGTTGTTGTAGCATAGGTGTTCACAAGAGTAGCATAGGTTCTCGGGTCGTATTCCAGAGAAAGGTATAGGCTAAAGTGCAAAAAGAAGATCTCATGCATGCGTGGGTGAGAAAGAGGGCTTGATCACAACGATGGATGGATGCTCTCACCTCCACGGGAGTTCAAGGGTTTAGAAGGGGGTTGCAGGGTCCGAAAAGGGGACAGGGTTGAGAGAGTTATCTAGGAGTTCCAAGGTTCAGAGGGGGTTGCGGGGTTCAGGAGGAGTTCGGGGTTGAGGACTAGAGAGCTAGTCTCCTTCGTGACTTCATGCAATAAGGGTTGAGGAGGAGGGACAAGGAAGGAGGGAGGAGGGAGGAGGAGAGGGAGGAGGAGGGTTGAAGGAGGAGGAGGAGGGAGGGGAGGAGGGGGGAGGAACAAGGAGGAGGGAGGGGGGAGGAGGAACAAGGACGAGGAGGAGGAGGAGGAGGGAGGAGGGAGGAGGGAGGAGGGAATACAAGGGTAGGGAGTGCAAGGGTAAGGGCATGCTAGAACACGATAGTGGAAGAGAGCATGGACGCAATGGAGATCAATCATATGAACACAATAGTGAGCTTGAACACTAAACCCCAAAGAGTCAGAGCTTCATTCCATTGAGAGATATTTATCCATGTTGGTCTCTACACAATCCATAGGTACCTCTGTGATGGGACCTCTTTTGTAGGAGATCTTTTGGACAAGAGTCCATTCACTTTTTGGGGGGACCTTTTGGGTCTCTACACAAAGTGGTTATCCTTGTATTTGCCTTAGCCATCCATTGTTGCAATTTGCTCTCTGCATTCTCATTATCCTTGTATCTACCTTAGCCATTCCATTGCTTTGTCTCTTAATGGCTTTAGTGGTTTTCTATCTAACACCATCCTCTACCTTATCAGTGCTACCTAACCACTTCATGTGCCCATCTTAGTGCCTCTAAGTGGTACTAAGCTAGACTAGTTCAAACCACATCAACTAACAGAACTTACCATCCTCCATGTGTACCACCATGTGTACTAAGCTAGGCTAGTTCAAATCACATCAATTAATAGAACTTACTATCCTCCATGTGTACCAACATGTTCCTCAATCAACACAATTGGCTTGGATCGTGTTGGATTTCAACCTTGTCTACCATCTCCTCTAACTATCCTGATCAACACATAGGTCTTAGGTCATCCTTGTACCATATGCCTTTTTACATCCCTATAATAGCAAGCATAGATCAACACAACCTAGGAGAAGTTTTGTGAGCTGAACGTGATGAGTTCAATAAGTCAACTGATGAAACTCACTCCCCATTCCACAAAACCCGGTGATGGAGCAATGACCATAGCCTCACCCCTAAAATTAAATATCAGAGTAACTGAACTAACGATCTAAGACGGTACGTGCAATCAATGTCAAGGTCTAAAATCATACAATAAGGGGGGTGATAGTGGATGGAGGGTCGAGTGTCAACTCATGCTGGAGCCAGCTCATGATGAGGGGAAGCAACCAAATTAGGCACAAACCTAATACAATTACAATTTCAGTGTGGCACAATATTTCCATGCATGGCCTAATAATAGCAAAAAGAGCAGTTGGAAGGTGATGTGTGCTATTAGTAAATGCCTCATGAAACTACTCACAAAGGGGCATATAAACCCTATAACCTTGCCTATATAAACCTCTAAAGGGAGAGGAGCTCTCTTTATAAAGCTATAAGCCCTACATGAGCTCCTACTCCTTTATCTCCATAGATTCAAATCCTCCCCACCCAAACCCCACCCTCAAGTCAACTAGCACCATGAAACAAGCCAACGGTAGAAGAGATTGGCCCCAAAGGCTAACTAGGCTACCAATAAGAAGATATTGGCCCTGAAGCCTAATAAGGCCACCAATAAGAATTCAAAGTTAGAAAAAAACAAGGGCTAGACCTTCACCCACTAACAACTTGTCAATAGCCAGACACTTCATTTAGGTGGGTTGACCTCACAAGAGTGCAAGAGTTTTATGACCTAGCCTGGCTAGCACCATTTGATTGTGACCTGCCTCTCAAAAACATCAAGACATATGATGCCATTATGAAAGCACACAGTCGTCATCAGTGAAGAGGAGGTGGCAAAGATCCTTAAGCTACTAGACAAAGATGATGAATTGCCTAACCCACAAATGAACAATCGTGATGATCTATTCAATGCCGAAGCATAGTTACAAGGGCATGGGTATGTGGCACAAGTAATGTTGTGAAACCTGACATGTACACCTTTCAGCAATTTTTCGTAGAATGAGCCAATGAAAAATACTAGATACATATGCCCCAAGAGCATTGGTCTGAAAAGAAATGAAGTCAATTGTAGGAAAATAGGATGATTGGGTGGAACTCATCACCACTCAACTCATTGATTAGGTAGTGAGACTCAAAGAGGGGAAGCAAAGGGAGGGGTATATAGGGGCACACTTGTGCCTACTTCCCAAAAGTGGCGAGGAACTACCAAGCCAACCAATACCTTGAATATCATTCAATGATTTTTCCATGACTCACTGAAAAATGAAGGGTAGCAACAACACTTGACTCGTAATCACAACAACAACAATCTCCTCGCAAGTGACATAGCCATTATCAACACAACCTAAGGAGTTAACACAATTCCACCACCAACATAGATGCAAGGGACACCCCCAAATCTACCATTAAGCACAGGTGCTGCCCTCAAGGCTAAAGGCCATGAAGGAAGAAAAAGGAAAGGGATCATCGACCCCAATGGGCAAGCAACCAAAACCAAGGATGGAGCTAATAGAGTAGTGGCCTACCCCCACACTTACCACTAAATGCCTAAGAATAGTTCCTTCATGATGTACCCATGGCCCACCAACTCAGCTGAATGTTGCTAATTGTAGCAAGCCTAGCCGACACCACAAGCTATAACAATGGCTTAGTGTTGCAAGTGAGGTGGACCTACAACATGGTTTGCTACATGGATGACCATTTCTTACCTCCCAACATGGCAAAACACCATTCAAGAATTCTAATTAAAGAAAGTCACTTGTTACTAGCCTCATTCTTATCTTTTGAGCTTGATCAACAAACTTGGTAGGCCAAAATGGCCATGGCCCTCAACGAAAAGTCATAGCCATCAATGAGGTTGATGAAGCTTGGCACAAAGTGAAACCCTTTTGGAAATCAGAAACTCAAGCACCAAAGTTGAAAAGCACAATAAAAAGATGCACAAGCAAACAATGATTAGGTTGAGAGAAGTGAACATCAAACTAAGAACGTGGGTCAAACTTCTAAATTCCCATTGAAACACAACTACGGACAAGGTCCTAGTTTCCAAAGCAAAACTATAGGCAGTACGTATGTGGAGAAACTTTTCATGGGATTAGATGATGGGCTTCTTGCTCCCGTGCCTCTTTCATCATCATGGTCACCCTCTTTGTGTGGTGACAAGCTAAAACCACACAAAAAGGTTGACAATGATGTTAAAGGAGGAATAGGAGCAATAAGCCCATTGCTCAATTTCACAATGCTAGGCTCATTTAAGCCAATGTCTACCTCACACCGCCACAAAGTGGAACAATGAAGGAGGGTGCTAGTCACCAAAGTCAAAATGTTGATTCAAGGAGTAGGCGAGCATAGGATGAAAAAGGAAAGATCATGGCAAACAAAACCACCTAGCATACAAAGGCCCCCATGGTCTAATGTGGGCTAGGTGGCTAGGTCTACTATGGCATATTGATACAATGTAAAAGGTGCCTGCTTTCTGACAAGAGCAAGATGAATCATTGTATAGACAATAGGTAGTACCCATTGCAAATGTTAAAATAGAGTTGTCTATAGAGATTCCAACATCCCCTCTAGTGCCAACATGTGGCAACATAATGAGCATTGCAATAATCTTCAATTATTACAAGATTAGATTGCATGTTTTTGGATCACACGTGTTCAAAAAATTTCCATGGTTACATATTTCTCCTGCCACTGGAGAAGTTCAAGTAATCACTTTTAAAATAGTAGTTTCATTATAAATAAGCGTGAGTACATGCATCCTTTTCTACACTCTACGGATCAAAAGGTCTTCCATCTTGATCATGAGTTTTTTAAGGTTATATTTTCCATGTTTTCAAGAAGCACTTGCCAATAAACCTTATTTAGCCATCAAATGCCAAGGATAGAATAAAAAATATTGCCAAAAACTTGTAACAAACAATTGGTTCCCTCTTTGATTGTTGCCATAAAGCAAAAAACATGGCTAAAATAAACCAATCAACCAAAAGGTTGACCAGCTCAAGTGACCTTAGGAAAAGAAGATAACACGCCCAAAAATAAATCAGCCATGTGTCAACCTTTGTGGGCTTGTTCAACCTCACAACATCGAAGCTTTTGAAAAATAGAGAAAAGAATGATGCTGCAATCACACGCACAACTAGGTGGAGTAGGAAGAAAAGTCTTTGATTTAATGGTATTGCTTGTTTCTTGTATAAAAAAACCTACAACATAAAACTCCCAATCTATTTCATCGATGCTAGCAATGTGGGTTGGTAATGAATAGACCTTTTTTGTTGAGAGGCCAACTCGCATCTACAGGACATTTACATACCCTTCTTAGAATGAAATGCTCAACAATAGACCCTTCTGAAAGTTATGTAGCATGGTTGCCAATGTCTCTAAGGATGTACTAGCAATTGATGATGAATTGAGAACTTTTGGCTTGGCAACCAATAGCCTTTCATAATGAAATATTCAGTCATGAAACACTTCATGTAGCACTTCAACAAACATATATGTCACATATAAACCTTTTTTTGAAAAAAAGAATGATTGATACTAGTTGATCTTGACAGACATGTCAACGAACATTGAAAGGAAAAGAAACTACCTTCTGGAAACCTATATTAAACTCCTTTAGTATCAGCCACAATACTCAAAGTAATAGGTAGAACCTTCTAAAAATCTCCTAGAGATAAAGCTAGCTGATATAACGAATCAATAAATGCCGAGATCTAGATCTTTTCTTAAACAATGAGAGTAGGATTCTAACTTTGACTAACAACATGTACAAAAAGGGGCAATGAATAAAAGATTTAAAGGAATGAGATTACTAGAAAAATGGCAATAAGATGGAGATGATCAAAAGCCAACTTCGCTCTGATTCCATGTCACAAAGTTTGGTATTGAATTGCTCAAGGAAGAGAAGATATAAATGGTGGAACCTCAAAAGAAAGACAAATCTCATAATGGAAAATGCGTGAGAGAGAACAAGAGAGACCAAGAGCTTATCAAACTCCAATGGCTTTGGGCTTCATTCCACACCACACATTTCAAATGTGTGTGTGCTTATATAACAATATGGATTAGGGTGTGTATTCTTATATAAGTACACATGCATTTGAAGTGTGTAGTGTGGATTGGGTCCTTATACCCTAATCCACTCACCCAATCTCATTGGTTCCTCACATGCTTACTCACACCCACACACCCATGCAATCATAGGTTGCTTGCATTTGCTTTGCTCACCCTTGCCTATTGAAAAAAGGAAATAACCTCACAAACTTGGATGAACAAAGGTAGAGCCAAACCATGACATGCATTCTACATTAACAATCATCAAGATACATCATAATGTGATGTCATCAATGCCACATCACTAAGTCACATCATTAGTTCCATGTGGCGTAATACCAGGATATCATGTGCCATCTAAGCAGAATATATGCTACACAAGCATACTTTTGCATGTAGCATATGAACACACAATCACACATCACCCATACATGCCACATCATCATTTGTTTCCACTATTTTGGACAAAGTTCGACAAAATTTTAAATGGAAATAGCTTTTTCTTGGGGGGGTAGAAAAGTGATTGTGTATATATTATATCAAATGTAATTTAAAAAAAGATCATGCTAAACATAATCATAGCTCCCAGTCAATACACTTGTAAATCTTGATTACTCAGCCTTCTTTATTGGCCATCTTACCCCACGAAAGTGTCACACTGAGAGCTTCCTAGAGAGTGAGTTGCAGTGGAGAACCTCTTGGAGAGTGAACTAGGCTGAGGCACGTGGTACTGTGCTATTGCATTTTGGAGAGTGAGCTACAAAGCATCGTCAGAGTTGAAGTGTACACAGTAGGGGAGAACCATTGATAGCGCATGTGTATGAGTGTCATCAGTGCTTGGAGCTGATTGTTTGTTGAGGGAAAGGAGGGTAAAATGCAATAGTGAGCTGATTGTTCGCTAAGGGAAGGAGGCTAAAATGCATTACCGATGGGAACATGGAAGTTTGTTGAATCAACTATTGATTGCAGGGAACAGAACTTCACAAAACACCTTTCTAAGGAAAGAGTTTGCTAGACTAGTCCCATTGGAGTTTAGACCACACAAAAAAAACAAAAGAAAGTGGACATAGATGCTGGAGTCTCATAAGGATAGATTGCTTTTAGTACTTGTTTCATATGTAGTGAAAAGGTTGAAAGGTGTGGATGAAGTCTACGAGCTCTGATTTTAAGGTCCGTGCAAGGCAAAGTCCAACACAAAGGAGCAACGGAGGAACACTATAGAGAGGAGAACTTTGATGTTGTGCCAAGGGTTAGAGAAAGCACAGAGAGAGAGAGAGAGAGAGAGAGAGAGATGCAAGAGAGGGACCTTTAAACTTGCATATGTAGAGCTAAGATTGAGAGGAGAGAGTAAGAGAGTGACATTGACAATTATCCACAAGGCCAAATGAGGACAAAAAGCAAAATGCCTCTCTAGATTTTCTCATGCAAGGAGATTGTATCAATGGCAAAGAGTTCCCTTGCTCTACCCTATCCCCTCTTCCAAACGCTTGTTGCAACACCTTCCCTGCTCATCTTGATTCCTATTCCCCTCCCTCCAACTCAAATGAACTCTTCACCCTATTGTAGTAAAGTTTCCTCTATTACTCAACCAAATCAGCTCTTAGAATCCCATAAGGATCCAATTTGAAAATTCCTTAAAAAGCATTTCATATCATGGTTTATAAATATAACCTAAAACTTTATTCCTTTAAATCAAAACCAACCTGGAGACCTAATGGAAGTGGGTCCCTAACCTGTCGTAGATGGGTCATGATACTAGGACATGCAAGTTTAGGGTATTGTCCTCAATAGATGTTCTAATGATAAAGCACCACTACTGAAGCCATTAGATCAGCCACATCTCTATATAAATCTTTGGCTCCCAGTCAATACACTCGCAAATCTTAATTACTAAACCTTATTTATTAGCCATCTTACCTGTCAATACACTCGCAAATCTTAATTACTAAACCTTCTTTATTAGATCAGCCACATCTCTATATAAATCTTTGGCTCCCAGTCAATACACTCGCAAATCTTAATTACTAAACCTTCTTTATTAGCCATCTTACCCCACGAAAGTGCCACACAGAGAGCTTCTGAGAGAGTGAGTTGGGCAAAGAGCCTCTTCAAGTCGGCCCACAAACCACCCACGCCAATTAAAAAGAAGCTAGCAATAAAAACCAAACTTAACATTGATCAAGGGAATTTCCAAAAGCATGTATGAACTACGCAACCCAATCGATATCTTAATAAACAGGTGGGGCACTCCCGCTTGCTACATGAACATGATCCATAGTTTAAGGAGGGGCACTAATGCATCCAAGTCACATGGAAATAGTACTCCAACAAGAGCTGGTTGTAAGAGCCAAGATAGCAAAGTCGAAGGCAATTGATTCCAAATGTGAGCTATGCTCAGGAAGAAAAGAAGACTACATATATGTTTTTTTAAATCTCTTGATTTAAAGGTAATGAACAATTGCTAATACTCTACCCGAGCCTATAACTTTACAAGTGTACACTAAATACTTGGATTGTTGTTTAGTGGGTAGATCATGTAATTTGTTAATATATTTGTATATGGTCATTGTTTGGTTTGTGTGCCAATCACTAATTTAATTTTGAGAATAGTGAAATTTAAATATATTGATTAGACGTTGGAGAAACCATTTGCAATATCCAATGACCTTGACCAGTAGAGAAAGTACATCAAGAGGTGCTAGGTAGGCTTTCCTTTCGTGTTGATAGTAACGCCTGAAGTAGAGGATCTTTTGCTATAGTAGCCACCTCTCTATACAAGCCAAAAAATCACGATGAGCCTAGTAAGAAATGCATGCTTGTGCATATGAATAGCTATCCTCAATACCCAACCTAGAAACAATCCTAGAGAAATACTAGAGTTGGCTTGCAAAGTCACACTACTTGAAGCAACCAATAGCATGGCCAAATTTACAAAGAAGGTGCAAACCTTAGATGCTTGAGGAAGCCACCTTCCCATCAAATCCCCATTTTGCAACAACCAGAAAATTGTATCTCTTGCTCAAAAGAACTTCATTCCATGCTCTAGTTAGGAGCTCACGTGCTTATGTGTGCTAAAGGCTTCGAGTTAACAATTGTCCCATTGTGTTCCCTCCTAGCTGGTGGAAGATTTTTCTAAGTATTATCCACCGACAAAAGAACAAGGTGAACGACGTTCAAGTGGCCTGCCGTGCAACAAGGAAAAGAGGGGGGAGAGAGTGAGAGAGCGAGAACGAGAGAGAGATAAGAGGGGGGGGGAGAGAGAGAGAGCGTGCGCTTGCCTTGAAATAGAAAGAGAGATAAAGAGGGAGGAAAAGGTGGAAATCACCTATTTTTCCCTCACTTGGCAGGCCAAAAAAGACGGGTTTTGACATGTGCCAGCTTGAAGGAGAGGCACTTGGACTCTTCGACTGTCACCGCTTGGTTACCCGTCGACTTTTACAGACTCACAAGATCATGGCCAAAAAAGAGAGGGAAGGCACGGGACCAAAGCATCCAGTGGTAGGGCCCGGTCAAACAGTATGGACAATGGCTTGGTGCGGGAGCCAGCTGGCAGCAAGTTCAAGGCCAGCTTTATGTTTGTGGTACAGGTAATCACCTATTTTTCCCTCACTTGGCAGGCCAAAAAAGACGGGTTTTGACACGTGCCAGCTTGAAGGAGAGGCACTTGGACTCTTCGACTGTCACCACTTGCTTACCCGTCGACTTTTACAGACGCACAAGATCATGGCCAAAAAAGAGAGGGAAGGCACGGGACCAAAGCATCCAGTGGTCAAGCCGGTCAAACAGTATGGACAGTGGCTTGGTGCGGGAGCCAGCTGGCAGCAAGTTCAAGGCCAGCTTTATGTTTGTGGTACAGGTGAATGGATGTAAAACACAAGGACTACCAGAGAAGAGTGGCCTGGAGATGCTGAACGGAGCGGAAACTTGGAGATGCTGAGCGTAGTGGAGGCACTTACTTCTTTGGAACGAATGCCCCAGTCGCCTTCGGTTGACAACCTTATATGCATCTTGCAGAATTGCAGAAAAGAGAAAAATCTAGCGCATGCCAAGCGCTTGCATGCGTACATGTGCAAAAGTGGGCTGGGAGTTCATAGGTCTCTTGGAAACTACCTTGTCTCAATGTTGATGGAATGTGGAAGCTTGTGGGATGCCCGACAGGTCTTTAACAGGTTGCTTGATCGTAATGAGTATTCTTGGACTTCTCTTATCATGGGTTATATTGACTGGGGGGAGTCACAGCTTGCCCTTAACCTGTATCAAAAAATGCAAGACGACTTTGTACGTCCTAGCAAGTATACGTTTGTCGCCCTTCTAAAGGCTTGTGCTAGGCTGAAAGATGCAGAAAGAGGCCAAGAAATACATGCCGAGATTGCCAGAAAGGGGTTGGAAAGAGATCCTTTTGTTGGCAGCACCTTGCTTGATATGTATGCCAAACGTGGCTTGTTTGCAAAAGCAAGGGAAGTGTTTGAAAAGATGCCAGTTCAAGATGTAGTATTGTGGACCGCACTAATCGCAGGATATGCTGACCATGGGTTTGGTGAGGAGGCACTGAACTGTTTTGAACATATGCAACTCGAGAGTGTCTCTCCGAATACTGTCACATTTGTTTGCAGCTTGAGAGCTTGTGGTGCCATACGAGCCATAGAAAAGGGCCAAGAAATACATGCCGACATTGCCAAAAAGGGGTTGGAAAGAAATCCATTTGTTGGTAGCGCTCTGGTTGATATGTATGCCAAATGTGGCTCACTTGCAGAAGCGTGCAAAGTGTTTGACAAACTGCCAGTACAAGATGTAGTCTCATGGACTGCACTAGTGACAGGGTATGCTGAACAGGGGCTCTGTGAGGAAGCACTGTACTGTTTTGAACAGATGCAAATGGAGGGAGTGTCTCCAGATGCTCTCACGTTTGTTTCCAGCTTAAAAGCTTGTGCCAGCATAGGAGCCATAGACAAGGGCCAAGAAATACATGCTGACATTGCTAAAAGGGGGTTGCAAAGACATCCTTTTGTTGGCAGCACTCTGGTTGATATGTATGCTAAATGTGGATCACTGGCAGAAGCACGTGAGGTGTTTGACAAGCTAACAGTTCGAAATGTAGTCTGTTGGACTGCTTTAGTCTCAGGATATGCTGAGCAAGGGCTCTGTGAGGAAGCACTGAACTGTTTTGAAAAGATGCAAGTGGAGAATGTCTTTCCAAATGCTGTCACATTTGTTTGCAGCTTGAAAGCTTGTGGCAACATAGGGTCCATCGACAAGGGCCTAGAAATACATGCTGAGATTGGCAGAAAGGGGTTGGAAATAGACCCTTGTGTTGGCAATGCCTTGGTAGGTATGTATGTCAAATTTGGCTCACTTGCAAAAGCACAAGAACTGTTTGACAAGCTCCCAGTTCAAGATATAATTTCATGGAACACGCTAGTAGCAGGATATGCTGAACATGGGTTTGGTAAAGAGGCACTGAACTTGTTTGAACGGATGCAACTGGAGGGTGTTTCTCCGAATGCTATCACATTTATTTGCAGTTTGAAAGCTTGTGGCAGTTTAGGAGCAATGAATAAGGGCCAACATATCCATGCCAAGATTTCCAGACTGGAAATGGAAAGAGACCTTTTAGTTGGCAACAGCTTGGTCGATATGTATGTCAGGTGTGGCTCACTTGCAAAAGCAGGGGAAGTGTTTAACAAGCTAAAAACTCGAGATGTCGTCTCGTGGACTGCATTAGTTGGAGGGTATGCTGAACACGGGCTCAGTGAGGAAGCACTGAATGGTTTTGAAGAGATGCAACAGGAGGGTGTCTCTCCAAATGCTGTCACATTTGTTTGCAGCTTAAAAGCTTGTGGCAGTATGGGAGCCATCAACAAGGGCCTACAAATACACGCTGAGATTGCCAGACTGGAATTAGAAGGGAATCCTTCTGTTGGTAACACCTTGGTTGATATATATGCCAAATGTGGCTCGCTTGCAAAAGCACGGGAAGTGTTTGACAAGCTGCAAGTTCGAGATGTAGTTTCATGGAATGCACTAATTACAGGATATGCCCAGCGTGGAGAAAGTGAAGTTGTTTTTCATATGCTTCAGAGAATGACAGGAGAAGGCAGAAAGCCAGACAGTATCTCATTCCTTAGTGCTCTTACTGTATGTAATCATGTGGGTCTAGTGGATAAGGGCCAGAACTACTTTGAGGCCTTGTGCAAAGATTATGGGATCATTCCAACTATTGAGCACCACACGTGCATGGTTGATCTCCTTGGCCGTGCAGGCCAATTAAATGAGGCGATAGCGATGGCGGAGAAGATGCCTTTCCAACCTAATCTTGTGGTGTGGCATACTCTGTTGGGTGCCTGTCGAAAGTGGGGTAATGTGGAGCTTGGAAGACAGGCCTTTGAACATGCCATGAGACTGGATGAAACAGATGATGCAGCTTATGTCTTGATGACCAATATCTATGCAGATGCTCAAATGCAGGATGACTTGAAAGAGATCGAGGCAATCAGAGTGAAAAATGAACATTGAACACAGTTCAGATTTGGAATTGTGCATATACAGGGCACAAGGCTTTCCAAAAGCAAATAAATATTCAAAGCTAGAAGTTCTTTCCCTCAAAATGGGGGAGGATGGGTCCATCCCAGAGTTGCAATGTGTGGCACAGGACATAATCAATGATGTCATTTAATATTGAGATTATATAGGCACAGTGAGAAGCTGGCCATTGTGTGCACCCTGATGAATACCCAGTGGGAAGTGCAAACATTTCACCCAAAATTTCTGGGTTTGTGGAGACTGTCATATGGCCTTTGCAGTTAGAGCACTGAAGTATCAACACTCCAACAACCATTAATGTTGCATACTCCAGAGGACTGTAGGAAGGGGGGCATGTTAACCGATTGGTTAACAATATGCCACTACTGGTTAGTGATGTGATTTGATGGGGACAATGGCAAGTTCATAGAGACAAGATTGTGTCTTGGAGCTAGATGGGCCCAAGAGGATGGTAAAAGAGGCTTGCATGTCTTCAAGGATGGAAAATGTACCTATGGGACTATTGCTGACAGTTGTACATCTACAGTAGCTAGCTCAGATGAGGTGTACTCAGAGGATGAAAGTGACTCAAATCATGAATTGTGTAAAGTGAGTTGCTGTAGGAAGATGGTGAACCTGTGCTGGAAACAAACTTTTGTGATTTCACATTTTCTAGAAATCAAAGATGCAACTTCCAAAATTAACAGACCTCAAAAGATTCGTTTATGGTGTTTGAGAATTTGGTGATTTTGCAGATGGGGAAGCTTCTTGTGATCAATTCCATTCTCTTGTGGCTTTCATGATATCTCTGGATTTTTCATGTCAGTAAATATGTATGAATGTGTATAGTATAGAAGTGGACCACCCAGAATATATGTTGAATAAAGATTATCATGTTTTGCGACTTTAGTGAAATTATATAATGCCATATGAAAACCAAGTAGTGTAACTCAGGTTCAGCAGTCCCATTATAATGCATTAATAATAACTGTACGATGAGAAAAGAAATGCAAGTTCTAACTTCTTTGGTTCCTTGGGTTCGTAAATTCTTGTAGTCCAATGAGATTGAGGAATTAGCAGTCTTGCAGCAATTTCATTATCTTCCAAGCTACATATTTTTTGCGGCCCTCCACGCCTTGTAATATGGATCTTTGCATATCGTATCGTACTAGATATAAGCATCCTTTTATTCTCTGTTGCTAAACTGCATATCTGCTTTGCCTTCTGGATCTTTGCATTTACTGCTCTTGTGTGGTCCTCTGTGATCAAGGGTACCGTTAAGGTGAAGAAAAGGTAGTTGGCAGTTGCGGTGGTGCTTTTGTTTCTATGACCTGCAGGTCATCCTTGAGGTTATACTATTTTTTTGTAGTTGCCTTTTAGTCTTAATTGTTTTGGGGGAGTCTTCGGTGTCTTGGATCGAGATGTCCAATTGTTTTGTTGCCTCTTCGCTGCTTGTCCTTTTCGGAGGTAGCAGCATCCTACACTCTCTGTTGTTGATACATGCACCACGCCGCTAATGTCACAGTTTCTTCGTCCCAATGTGCATTATTTGTGCCACCACAAAGGTATGACCTTCCCAACAAGAGTGGATAGGATTGCCTCCTGTTCCATTCTTGTCTAAGTTGCCACTTAGCTTTATGTGGACACTTTTTAGCATACCTTTCAGTTTGCCCACCCATTAATCCTCCATCCTGATAGGGAACAGCGAAGGCTTAATATTTTTTGGATTAAGCCTATGTGCACCACTTCTAAAATAATATTGACTTCTGATTCACCATCCACAAGGATCCCTTATATTTATTGCTTTCTACTTTTACATCAATCATGGGAGCGTCTTCGTCCGATACAGTTGTTTTGGTGACTTCTATCAGGGTGCTGGTTGAACCGTCACTCCTGTTAAGTGTCTTTATTACTTATTCAATCCTATTTTCCTTTACATTTGCTCTTGGCCTATCATTTTTGTCAGGTTGAAGAAGGAGCTGCATATCTTGAACCGGTGGGGTTGATTGGAGGATTCCATGAGTCTCCACCTCGATTTATGATGGGGGAACCATGTCAATCCTAAGGCAAAACTATGTATAACAAGCTAGAATCTGTTCCCTCAAAATAGAGAGGAAGAGAGTGCCTAATTTTCTGTCATAGACCTCTATAGCCCTGGTCATCTAGGGCTCCCTGGGTTAGCCACAATTGCTGCAGCACAGCACCAATAGCAGTCCACATATGAATGCCTTGCAGGCAATCCACATGGAACAGTAGCAGCAGTTCACATGAGACTGCACCCAGCACCAGAAGGGCCTATTTATAGGTTGTAAGGCACGCTGGCCCATCCAGAGGCATCAGGCAGCTTTGTGACCGACTACAGTCTGTTGATAAAGGATAAGTTAAGATACTGAAGGAAGTTTATAGTGTGACTCAACTTGTGTAGATCAGAAGTGGGTAGCAGCCTTAACGCCCTCATTTTGGCATCAACCTCAAGCAGTAGTCTAGCCTTCTGGGAGCAGTTTAGCCTTCTCCAGTAGGTCTTTCGATTGTCAGCAGACTTCCTCCAGAGTCAGCCTTCAAGCAGCCTGTACAATCACCAAAGTCCATCAGTACCAATCTACAGCCTTTTCATTGAGGATCAGCTATAGATAGATTGTTCACCTAGTGATTGTTAGGGCCATAAGCATTAAAGTAGGCAGGAATGGCAGGAAGCCAAAAAATCTTAGGATCAGGAATTGTTGCTCGCCCTATCACTGCCCTCTGCAACTCCTGCCGAAGGATTAGGTACCCGGCTGACTACGTGCACGGTCATGGAGCACGTGCACGTTCCACCTCACTATGGTCCAATTCATGAGGATGGGGAAGCAAGAAACAAGGATCGCCTGTGGGTGGGGTTCATGTTCCAGAAAATTTGCCTTTTGTGACTTTGGGGGGGGGTTTGGAGGGCGGGTAGTTTGTGACCGTATGACGGCGCCCCAGGGTGGACACCAGCTCTATGCCAATCTTCCATACCCACTGCAGCATGAAGGGGACGTCCACTCCGAACTTCTCAGCATACTTCTGGAGTGGCCAGTAGTGTGCCAGATCAATCCTTGCCTCAGGCGGCAATCTGATAACCCCTATTGTCAACCCATAAATCGGCTTCTCCCACGTGAAGCTCAACTAGAAGTTCACTTCAGCACCGTGGGCATGCCAAAGATCTAGTCATAGTGGACCCATCCTATCGTCCATCATGCGTGAGACCTAATCCCCCGTCATTGCATCAAATACCCTTGGGGTCCACTTCTCCAACCGTGTGGAGGCGAACTGGAAATGCCAAACTAAATCTGTCTGGGAGCCCACTATGCTGATCCTCCACTCCGCCGCCGCCTCTGCCTCTTCTCTACCACCCTCTTGCCTCCATCCTTCCACCTCCTCTGCCTCCCTTCCTGCCTCCCCATCCGCCTCCCTCCCTGCCATCTTCTCAGCCTCCCCCCCGCCCCATCTCTCTCCTCTTTTCCTCCTCCCTTCCTACCCCCCTTCCGCCTCCTTCCCTTTCACCTCCTCCCCACCTCCTTCCCATTCTCTGCCCCCCCTTTCTCCACCTCCTCCTCCGCCTCCCCCTTCGCCTCCTTCCTCGCCTCCATTTTGCCCTCCTCCTCCACCTCCCTCCCTGCCCTCCTCTCTCTCATTCTCTCCTTCTCTCTACTCCCGTTTCCTTTTCAAAGGACCCTCGACATTCTCTCCTTCTCTCTACTCCCGTTTCCTTTTCAAAGGACCCTCGACATTCTCTCCTTCTCTCTACTCCCGTTTCCTTTTCAAAGGACCCTCTTTTCCTCCTCCCTTCCTACCCCCCTTCCGCCTCCTTCCCTTTCACCTCCTCCCCACCTCCTTCCCATTCTCTGCCCCCCCTTTCTCCACCTCCTCCTCCGCCTCCCCCTTCGCCTCCTTCCTCGCCTCCATTTTGCCCTCCTCCTCCACCTCCCTCCCTGCCCTCCTCTCTCTCATTCTCTCCTTCTCTCTACTCCCGTTTCCTTTTCAAAGGACCCTCGACAGCCCTTCAGCCCCTTCTCATCTCACCCTCAAGCCATGGGTGGGTGTGGGTTTGGGTAGCAGGGGCTTCTTTGAGGTGCCTCTTTTTTCAAGGGCTCTCCGTAGCCTTTCTTGGGGTGAGGTAGCTTCCCTGCCCACCGTACACGTGGCTCTTTGTTTGTTTCTTTTTCCCATTTCTCGCAAAGCGGGAGTTTTTGTGCTTGTTCAGAGAGAAAATCTTGGTGGTGACCCTTGGTCTAGCCAGAGGGACTCTATGGCATCACCCTCGAATCCCACATCCATTAAGGTTATCCTTTCTCCAACCGACAAGCAACCGGTGCAGCATGCAATCCAATCACTTCAGGACAAGGCAGTTGTGGGTAGAATAGTGGGCCTCACTCCCACGAGGAGACATGTGAGAGAGTGGATCGAGGCGAGCTTGATACTAGAAGGAGACCACATCCATGAGGTCACCATCTAAGTCTTCCTCATCTAGTTGAGCTCTCTTGCTACCACCTTGACACTTCTGGAGCAGAGCCCCATCCTTCTTGGCTCGCATCTGGTGTACCTTTTCCCCTGGTACCATAGCTTCACAATGGAGGATATGGACACGACACACCATGTCCCCCGCTTCTCGGTGACCCTCCACTTCCCGAGGCTTCCAAAGGAATAGAGGGCCATCCTTCATACATTGGTAGAGCGTTTGGCATGGTGCTGGAGTCCCCACTAGATCCAGCAATTTCAGTAGTAGCAGACGATGAGGTCCCCAGGATCAGATTGGTGGTTGAGAGCTCAGAGTCTCTCCCAGAGTTGATCCTCCTCAAGACCCTCAACGTGGGTACACTTCATTAGAGAGTGGAGATCTCTAGTTTACCAAGCCAGTGTCTTCGTTGCAAGCAAATGGGCCATTTAGCCCGAAATTGCCCTCATAGGGATGGACTCCTCCCCCCCCCACCCCTCGCAGGACATGCAGAGGACCCCCTCGGACAAGAGCAGCAGGAGTCCTAGAACCCAGAGTGGACCCAGGTGGGCAAAAAGAAAAAGAAATGAAGCAAATTGGCTCAAAAGCGTCGCAAGCAACAGGCTAGACGCAAGGAGAGAGAGAGAGAGAGAGGCACCCGCGGAGGAGCAGCCATAGAAGCCCTTGGTTGGAGACCCCTCCCCCCAGTAACGGGGACCACAACTCAGCCAGGTGATCCTCCGTTAGTGGAGGTACAGTGACCACAGTCACCCTTGCGTCAGCAGTTGCCTCAAGAGCTCGTGACGTTGTGATGATAGAAGTTGCGGAGGGTAGCCCGATAGCAGTTGAGGAGAAGGGGATCCAGAGCCCAGGTGTGTCTAATTATAGTAGGGCGACTACCCCTATTTCCTCTCGTCCCCCTCCCCCTCCAGAATCCTCTCCCTCTCCACACTCTCACCCTCCTCCCAAGCTCCCCTCTCCTCCCCCCCTTGCCACTCCTATTGTGGTCATCCTCACCACTCACCCCCCCCCCTCCCTCCGCCCCGCCCTCCCCCTCCATAGCAGCTTCCTTAGCCTCCCCCCCTCCCACCCCCCTATCAGGCCTGCCTTGGCTCCCATGCCAGTAGGCAAGGGCACGACCACTTCCCCCTCTGCTTCCTCCTCTCAGCGTCCTGTCCCCCTCCTCCCCGGGGGGGATTCAAAGGGAAGGAGGCAAGAAATGGTGGGAGGAGGAAGAGGAATAAAGGTGGGGGAAGGAGGGAAAAGGAGTTAGAGGAGGAGAAGGAGGCTAAATGGAGGCGAAAGATGGCGGGGGGCGGGCAACATGAGCAGCCAGGGGAAGTGGGAGCAGCAAAATCGGCTTAGTCTTAGTTGATGTTCCTCACAGTCAAAAGCCTCACCTAGTCCTTACAATTAGCAGGGTTGGGGGGCCTTTAGCCCTTTCCATTGTACTAGCCAACCATCTACAACCTCTTCATTTAGAATCATTCATCTTTGTGCACTTGATGATTTCTAGGAATATAAACAATAAAGTAGTCATTAGGATACTCAATTTTGTGCATTAACATAAAGTTCTTGCTTATGTCAACTAGTCATCATGCTTTTGCACTCAATCAATCAACATGGATAGGCTTATGACAAGATCTAAGGTTAGATTGTCATGGATATGCAAATAGATACAAGGAAGAAAACTGAAGTTTGTGGTGGCTATAAATGATGCCAATGCATCTATAAGAGCTAGTGCGTGCCCCTCTTATTTGAAATGTTTCAGCAAAGGCAGGTGAGATATAGAGGGGCGTAAAGGTTGAAACCTTTACGCCCCTCTATCACAGGCAACTATCCATACCAATTTATCTCAATCGTGATGTGCACATAATTATCTTCATTGAGCTGTAGTAAGTAAGGAATCAACTCTCCTAATAGAATGCTAGCATTCTTGTCTTGTACATCAAAGGTAGATGTAAATATGCAATTTGATGGGGGACTGATGCAAGCCTTGTCTGAAGAGTCATCAACAATAATTGTCCTTTAAGCATCACATCCAAATGCCTTTGAGGTTTTTGCTAAGGGTTCGAACATTGCCTCAACATCAACCTTGTCAGGCCTATTTATGCTCATCTTGCTATAATTGTAACATCCTTGTTGCTAAGACCATATCACAAAGAAAGGGAGGCTCTCATTTGCATAATTTTATAGCTTTCCTACCATGTCAATTATCCATCAACCATATGTCTCCTACTCTAGAATGTGAATGATGCAACGATCATGCTATGTTTTATTGAGGCTGTTGTGACTTGCAAGCCATTCACGTCTAATATCACAATCATCCTTGGCATACCCAAAGAAATTGTATATGGATGTAGATCCAGATTCTCCTCGAAGTTGTTGGCTTCTCACTCCTCCAAACTGCCAGGTGCTATGTTTTCATACATGTTTGCAACAACAATAAGATTATTTAGTTGTGTTCCCAATGTTGAGTCACTATGTTCATTCATATTCTCTTCTAAAACTAGAGGATTAATAATATTCCTTACAATTTGTGCTATGTTTTCTTCTACACCGCCTGTATCCATCGCATCATTGATTGCCCTCGTTTTGGGTGGTATGTTCTCCTCTATATTTGATGTCTCCATCTCCTTCTATGCATCCCTGGTCCCTGTGGAAGTTGAGGATGATAGAAATAGTTTCAGTCTTCATAATGTATTCAACATAGTTGAAGCACCAAAGCATACGAAACCAAGAAAGGACCATAAAGTGCAACCATTATCTATATTCACCTCTAGAGAGAATGTCACTGATTTGATCGTCCTCTTGGGGAATGGAACTAGTGCCACTCTCTCTAAAAGACCATAGAGAATGCCAATAGTGCAACCTTTCTCTCTCAACTCATAGAAAAAATGGCACTAGTGCCATTCATATCTTGGGGAATAGGGCTAGTACCATTCAAGATTCCTAAAAGGTTATGGAGAATGCCACTAGTGCCTTTCTCTATATCCTCAGTGGGTGAGAGAATGGCACCAATGCCTCTCCCCACGTCCCGAAAAGAAATATACAATAGGGTGGTAGCAAGCTAAGGGTGTCCACTTTTTGTTCACTCCCCAATCCTAAGGAGGTGGAAAAACAAGCTTTTTAGCTCTCAAAAATGCAAATCTCACCTACTTTCCTATGGATCTAGTCTTTGAAGTCTTCTGACACAACATCACACTTGCTATTGTGCACACAATCGTATAGTCTGATCGAAAATTCGATGCACACACAAAAAATTTCTTTGTGTCACACGGCATGGTTCCAGGGTGGTCACACGTTTGTCACGAACAAAGAGTGTCATATAAAATTCTAAATTTCTCACTCATTTTAGATTAAATGTTATTGAAACTTTGTAAGTGGTCTCTTTGCATTATGTAGAGCTTAACTTGATTTATTGGTAATTTTTTGAATGATTTATCTAATTATAAATAATTATTTATAATAAATAAAGTCATAAAATTCATGCATTTTAGTAGCACACCACATTTTTTTAGTATTTTGAATAATTAAGCAAATCCAATTCGGTGGAAGGTTAGTAGGCACATAAGGGTGTGTGGTTGAATCATCAAATCCCAAATCCAACGGTTAGATTTAGGAAGATTGAAGTTTAATTTTTACTTTTACTCCTCAGAGGATGAACAAAGAATATTAAAAATAAATCTAGTAATTCTCAAACATAACCAAACATTTCAAAAATGTCAATATTTTTAGTCCTATGCATGATGAATAAGGGGAAAAAATTTTGGTTAAATTTGAGTAAGGGAAACGTACGATATGGCCTCCAAGAGTTAAATCTCCCTTTTGTGGGGGAAAAAGGGCCACCCAAGCCTAATACCAAGACAAGGTAGGCTTGGTATTAGGCTTGGTGATGTAGGCTAGGAGCATCACCGATCCTAGTGGCAAGCCTTTGGAGTTTGCATGCTGCCCATGTGGAAGGCTGAGTCATCAAAACCATGCCACATTTTTAGACCACGTGGTGCCATCTCATCAAGCAGATGTGACATCACTCCTTGCCATGTCACCTTACATTGCCACACGTGCTGCCACATGTGCCACCTCATCATTCCACATCATCAGCCATGTGATCACACAATGCCACCTTGGCATACCTCCTCTCCTAGCCACGTCACCAATCCTCCACCGCAATTTGCCATGTCATCTACCACCTCATGAATGCCAACTCATCATGCCACATCATGCCCAGTACCACGTCATGACCATGCAGGAAGAGACTATATTACCACATCATGACCATGCATGGTGCCACATCAGCAAGATGTATACACATGACGATGTGCGATGCATACAATACCTCGATCAAGGTATGTATGATGGGGGATGCATACAATACCTCGATCGAGGTATGTATGATGGGGGACGCATAGAATACCTCGTTCGAGGTATGTGACCGAGGACCGAGGTTCATACATACATGCGCTTAATACCTCGATCGAGGTATACATCGATCGAGGTATAAGATCTGATCGCGGCTCCGGGCATAGCAGACCTCTCCACCAAAATTAAGCCAATTAGTATCAATCTTAGCACCTCTCCACCAATAATAATGAAGAGCAATCTAAGAGCAATCTAGTGGATGAGTTGAGGCTCTCTATAAGACACCACGTTTTGGTTCATTTCACCCATTCTTAGCCATTCTTGCCTCCTCATCACTTTGTCACACCTTCCATCCTACTTTCATTGAGAATGGGTTCTCAAAGCCGTAGAGCTAGTAGACGTGAAAGATGTAGGAACCCCCCCCAAAATCTCATTGACGAGGAGCGCAAGCGGAAGGCTCGTGAGCGCAAGAGAGCCTCTAGAGCTCGAGCTCGCGCTGCCACCACTGATCCACCTCCTGCTCTACCTCTACATCCCACCTCCACCCCCACCCCCACCTCCATTGTCCCCCCATGCTCATCCGCTCCCCTACCTCTAGCCTCCGCCCTTCCCCTAGCCACCTACATTTTGGCCTCCACCTCTACCTCTTCCCCCTCCACCCTTCCCCCTCCCCCTCCCCCTCCCCCCGCTCCGCTTGGCGCCTCCCTTCCCCCGTCCACCCTACCATCTCCCATTGATCCCGTTGCCCCACCTTGTAGCAGCAGTGTTGCTTCACGACGTGACTTGCCGAAGTCCACTATCCGTCGTCGTACTAGCAAGATCGTGCAGTCTTTTTTTTGTGACCTCACGCCAGCTTCGCAGTCTTCTCTTCTTACGTCCCTGATTGATCACCCTGACTTGGTAGAGTGTAGGAGGCTTGCTGGTCTTGGTGCACGTAGAGATAGGGTTGTATCTAGCGAGGTCCTTAGCAGTGTTCGACGTTCCTATGCTTCTATTAAGCATAGGAACTCCAGTGATGCCTTGGCAGCACGTCGTGCTATTGTGGCTGCCATTAGTAGACCTCATATGATAGGCCATGTGCGTACCGCTTCACGTCTTCTTCAGATTGCACCGCGCACATTGCGAGCAGGCATCATTAGGAGGCAGAGTCTAGAGGATAGTGAGACTGATGCTCTTTGGGCTTCGAGTGGTCGTGCACATCGCAGCGATCGATTGTTGGATGATTCCGCTAGGTCCTTCATACAACAGTTTTGGGAGGAGCATTGCAGAGCATCCCCGGTGTTCAAGAAGGCATTGCGGAAGAGGGTGTCACGTGGTGTGTACATTGAGCATGGTGCATGTTTTTTGGAGTGTACCCAGACTGAGTTGTACACTCAGTTTGTAGAGGCGCACCCGGAGTTCAAGATTGGGCAGAGGTCATTTGAGCGATGCAGGCCATGGTTTGTGCGATGCTCTCAGGAGCGTGACACATGCTGTTGTCGCTACCATGTGGATTTTGGATTGATGTATGATGTATTCCGTTCCCTTGATGGTCATAGGGGAGTGGTTCCTACTAGCCCTCGCGACTTCATTCATTCCATATTGTGTACACGAGATGGTGATGCTTTATTCCACTCCCTTGATTGTGTGGAAGGCACGTGTACTTTGTGTGGTGACTTTGCCAGAGTGCCACGAGTTGCACTAGATACTTGTGATGTGCAGATGGTTCGTTGGCAGCAGTATGAGTACTGTACCTTGACATTAGATGGTGGTGCACAGTCGAGGAGGTTGCAGCTTGTGGGGAAGGAGACACCACGTGTTGTATTCATCGACTGTTTTCGAGGGAAGCTGTACCGCTACATACGCCACTCGCACACTGCGAAATGGGAGGATCGTCAGTTTCGTGCATGTTTGAGGACATTTCCTATAGGGGTGGTTGTCTCAGTGGTGGACTTTGCGGAGAATTACACCTTTGCACCACAGCATGAGATCCAATCGGAGTATTATTTCTCCGAACAGGTGACGTGTGATTGAGTATTGATTTTTTCCCCGCCTCATTATATTGAATTATTTCAATAGTCATAATTTTTTTTCAATGCCATATTGCAGGTTGCTATATTTGTGCACATTAGCTATCGTCATGCACAGGCTCATGTGGATGGCATTGATAGCACCATGGACTCACGCATCATTGTGCGAGAGTATCACTTCTACATTAGTGATGATCGATCGCATGATGCCCATTTTGTGCAGTATTGCTTCACTTTGCATGATAGTTTCTTGAGGGATCATGGTGTCACATGGCAGCGGCGCTGGATCTGGTCAGACGGTTGCGGTGGTCAGTTCAAATCCGCTAGACAGTTTTATTGGTTCTGCAGATGGCACCGTGAGACAGGCATTCCGATCACATGGAGCTACTTCGAGACAGGGCACGGTAAGGGAGAGCACGATGGTGCAGGTGCTTGTGTGAAGCGTGCTTTGCGTCGATACCAGTTGCGTCACAGTGCCGATCGCTTCAAGGATGCACATGATGTGGTGCGGTGGTGCAGCCAGCACTTATCCACTAGTGCTACGTCCTCGTTTCAGTCGCGTGACGATAGGGTGGTGAGCCGGTATTTTTGGTGCGTGGACATTGGGAGTCTTGATCGGTCGCGACCTTTTGATTGTCGTTCTGTGCCTGGCACTCTTGATTTCCATTCCATCAGGAGCGTAGGTGAGTCTCACCCCGCGATCTTTTCTCGACGGTTTGCATGTTTTTGCTCTGCATGCATTGATGATGATTGGGGAGGGTGCTCCATGATACCATGGGCCGATCCATGGGTACGGCGAGTGCTTTCTCCCTTCCAGCCTTGGGAGGAGATACATGATGATCAGGAGGCGGGATTCAGTTCCTCTAGAGATTATGACCAGCTTACAGATATTTTGCGTATTGGTGATATCTTCGCGGTTATTGCTTCGGAGGGCAATGAGGAGGGTGTGGATTATTACTTGTTGCGATGCTCTATGCTGAAGAGTGTGCTGAATGAGGATACAGTGGATGGGCATGGGATGCACTTCAATGCTCATAGCATGATCGTCGGTGGCCACTATTTTCAGCAGATACAGAGGCGTGGTCGCTATATTGAGTTCCAGGAGTACATGGCGGATCGGGAGGCATACATGTATTCTCATCTTGTTGTTGGGATCAAGATTACTTTGAGTCGTGTTCGCACTCGCAAGGCGACGTCCACTCCACGATGGCGCCTTGCAGTGGCGGATCACAAGAGCATACTTGCAACTATTGGCATGAGAGCTGATCCTGAGGAGTAGCACATTACATATCTTATTTTTTGGGATCATCAGTTGATCAGATTGATTTTTATTGGGTATCACTAGTTGATTACACTTTTTTGTATTCGATATGTATAGGCTCACTGTGTGACCGTACCATTGTATTTTTCATGGACTCATATTTTGTATTTCACTATGATGGCTGTATACACGTTCATTCACATCATTGTATTAGATTCTATTTTTAACATGATGTCCGATGTCTTGTCAATGGGATTTGTTGTGTTTGTAATACAAAAAATTGTTTATTAGTAGTAATGTTGTAATTTGTTTTGTGCATTAGGACATTTTAAAAACGTGACTAAGAAAATAGCGCACGTACTAACGAAATACGCGTGTGGACTTGCTTGTTGGGGATGAAACTTCGCACGACTCTTAGGCCACCCTAGCCAATAGTCCATGCGAGATTTGGTTTGAATTGATTTGGTGTGCGCCACGTGGAAGGTACAATGCGTACATTTTTACAATCCCTACTAGCACTCGTGACTACGTATGAGCTATGGCGCATGTACTAACGAAATGCGCGTGTGGACTTATCTGTTGGGAATGAAACTTCGCACAACTCTTAGGCCACCCTAGACATACATCCACGCAAGATTTGTTCTCCAACTTATTTGGTATGCGCCACGTGGAAGGTATAATGCGTACATTTTTACAATCCCTACTAGCACGACTACGTGTGAGAAATGGCGCACGTACTAACCAAATATGCATGTGGACTTATCTGTTGGAGATTAAACTTTGCACGGCTCTTAGGTTACCGTAGACGTACATCCACGCAAGATTTGGTGCCCAACTGATTTGGTATGCACCACGTGGAAGGTACAATGCGTACATTTTTGCAATCCCTACTAGCACGACTACGTATGAGCTATGGCGCATGTACTGAGGAAATACGCGTGTGGACTTATCTGTTGGAAATGAAACTTTGCACGACTCTTAGGCTACCGTAGGCGTACATCCACGCAAGATTTGGTGCCCAACTGATTTGGTATGCGCCACATGGAAGGACAGTTGCGTACATTTTTACAATCCCTACTAGCACTCGTGACTACGTATGAAAAATGGCGCACGTACTAATGAAATACACACGTGGACTTATCTGTTGGGGACGAAACTTCACACGCCTCTTAAGCTACCCTAGATGTACATCCACGCAAGATTTGGTCTCCAATTGATTTGGTATGCGCCACGTGGAAGGACAAATGCATACATTTTTACAATTTCTACTAGCACGACTAAACCCTAAACCCTAAACCCTGGACCCTAAATCCTAAACCCTGTTGGGCATGAAACTTCGCACGCCTCTTAGGCTACCCTAGATGTACATCCATGCAAGATTTGGTCTCCAACTGATTTTGTTTGCGCCATGTAGAAGCAATCCCTACTAGCACGGCTAAACCCTAAACCCTAAACCCTAAACCCTGGACCCTAAATCCTAAACCCTGTTGGGGACGAAACTTCACACGCCTCTTAGGCTACCCTAGACGTACATCCACGCAAGATTTGGTCTCCAACTGATTTGGTTTGCGCCACGTAGAAGCAATCCCTACTAGCACGGCTAAACCCTAAACCCTAAACCCTAAACCCTGGACCCTAAATCCTAAACCCTGTTGGGGACGAAACTTCACACGCCTCTTAGGCTACCCTAGACGTACATCCACGCAAGATTTGGTCTCCAACTGATTTGGTTTGCGCCATGTAGAAGCAATCCCTACTAGCACGGCTAAACCCTAAACCCTAAACCCTAAACCCTGGACCCTAAATCCTAAACCCTGTTGGGGACGAAACTTCACACGCCTCTTAGGCTACCCTAGACGTACATCCACACAAGATTTGGTCTCCAACTGATTTAGTTTGCGCCACGTAGAAGCAATCCCTACTAGCACGGCTAAACCCTAAACCCTAAACCCTGGACCCTAAATCCTAAACCCTGTTGGGGATGAAACTTCACACGCCTCTTAGGCTACCCTAGACGTACATCCACGCAAGATTTGGTCTCCAACTGATTTAGTTTGCGCCACGTAGAAGCAATCCCTACTAGCACGGCTAAACCTTAAACCCTAAACCCTGGACCCTAAATCCTAAACCCTGTTGGGGACGAAACTTCACACGCCTCTTAGGCTACCCTAGACGTACATCGACGCAAGATTTGGTCTCCAACTGATTTGGTTTGCGCCACGTAGAAGCAATCCCTACTAGCACGACTACACGTTAGCGTACCACCAAAGTCAAAAGAAAATAGTAAAATTAAATTGTGGCCTAACATGTCACACCTTCCTTGTACTCCCATACATGAGTGGAGTTTAAAAGGGAGAAGTGGGATTGTTAATATGTATATATTTTTTTGGTGCATAGCCTGTGCAACAACCCTTTCTTTTTACATAAACCAAATACCAACACTTTTCCTTATACCAACCGCCAATCCTTTCTCTTGTACATAAACCACTAAATGCAAAAGAAAATAGTGAATAAAATGGTGGGCTAGCATGCTACACCTTCCTTGTATTCCCGTATACATGCATTAATTGCCAATTGTGTTGATTTCTCTTCTTTATGTTCATTATCTTTTATACATGCATAATAATTAGATTGGTGCATTGGCAAATGTCATATTAAGGAAATTGAAATAGTCCTTAGAAATATGCGATTGTGATTTGGAAGGCACATGTGATTGTGGTTCGAATATGACAAATATTTAGGTCTTGTTTTCTTTGATCACCAATTAGCACAAGTATTGTTAACAATAACAGAGAAATTAAACACTGAGTCATAATAAATAACAGCAAAATCATGCAGAGGACAAGTCAGACTCCATTTTTGAAAAAAATCCCCTAAAAATTTATATTTTTTAAAAATTGTAGGGACAAAATATACGCTTCATGTCAATAATATTAAAAAACTAGATTTGGAAGCATGAATATGACAATAGTTGTCTTTTTGAAAAATTGATGAAAATTTGGATTTTGAAACACACTTTATTGACAAACATGAATAGAATAAAATTTTTGTTTAAAAAATGAAAAACTTTTATCCGCAAAATAAAATTTTCATCCAAAATAAGATGAATTTTGATATGTTTAATGTTTAATGTTTGCAATTAATGTTTAATGTTTACAATTACTTCACATGGCATTCTTTTTTAAATACCTTATGTATTAAACAAACTATAAACTGAGATAAACTGAGATAAACAAAGTGCGAAGAACATCATGAAAGTACGAAAATGCTCATACATCATAAAAGTGGGAACAATATCATGAAAGTACCAAAATGAATCTGTACATCATCATCATCATGCTGCAAAAGTGCATCCCTATACAAGAAACGTGTGAAGCCTAAACAATCAATCTGAATCTGAATCTGATAACTCTACATATGATCCTCTAGTGGAACGCTGACGTGGCTCCTGTATGACTCGCTGCCCAACCGTCCGCTGTGTGCCCTCAGGCAATGCCGGCTCAGATGGGCCAGCCTCATCATCTGCATGAGATGGGCCAGCCTCATCCTGACGAGGAGGGCATGCTGCACGCGCCACTGCCGCCATCTCTGCATCCCTCGCCTCCTCTATGTACGCGCGTCTCAGCTCCCATAGCCGTGCATCTGCGAATACTCGTGCCTCAAATCCAGCGCGAGTAATCGTCTCTACATGTGAAATACGCTGGTCTCGGCCCCGCCCTAGCTGCTGCTCCACCCACTGCTGCAATGATGTCTGCAGCTCTGCCTCTCGCTCAATCCGGCGTGCCTCCTCCGCTCGTGCCTCGTCACCTGGCATGAAGTCACCGTACGAAAAGCGGCGTGGAACGCATGATGCAACCACTGATGTATCCACACCCTCCTGTATCAGCAATGCTCTCTGTGCCTCCTCCCTGTAGTGCTCTGTCAGGACTACACGGGCGAATGGATCAACAGCCTGACGATGACCAGGATATAGATCATCCATGCCCAGTCCTCTATATGTCGCCACATCAATGTCGGCAAAGCATACCGGGCACACTGAACGTGCCACCATGTGGCGGGTCATGCAGTGGAGATGTGCGATGTGGCCGCACCCTAGTCCAAACCACCCTACGGTGTCAAAGTCCTCGTGGCAGAGGACACAAGTGGAGGTAGGAAGCCTCGCTACGACTGCTGCGTCTATCGGTGTCCTAGTCGGCACATCTACAGGAGGAGCAGGGTATAGGGCCACACTGGGGTCGATCCTATGGCGCGACGGATCACGACTGATATGCCTCAACTGCAAGATATAGTGCTCAGCGCGATGGTATGCTATGCGTGTCCGAATCCTCTGCTCCTCCAAATCTGTCTGCAAGAGTCGTACGCGAGACTCCATCTCCTGACGCAAGAGTCGTACGCGAGACTCCATCTCCTGACGCAATAGATGTGCCTGCAATGCAAACATGTCGCGTACATGGTGAGAATTAACCAAAAAACTTCAGTTCAAAACACGCTACAAAAAAATAAACTAACATAATCAAAATAACTAACCTCGTCCCTAGACTCGGCCAACACAGCCTCCAACTCTGCAATCCATCTGTCTCGAGCCTCCAACTCGTGCTGAGGCGCCGTAGATGTGGGAGGTGGTGTAGATGTGGGGCGCTCCATCGATGATCGAGGTGGGGGAGGTGGAATCGCAATAGATCTCGATAGGGCCGAGACCATGTGCTGCAAGGATGATGCCACTGAATGAACATCGCCCCTAATCTGTCCTCCCACCGCTCGCAATGCCGGTGCAGGGATGGTGTGCAACTCTGGTCCCTCGCGTCGACGCCGAACACCTACAATCTGCCGCTCCTGGCGCCCCATCCTACCACGTCCAGCTCCTGATCCTGGACGGGTACTGAGGTAGTCCACCCGATGACCAAGGACAAACTCGACATAAAGCTGCATGGCAAACGACCTCGCTATCTGGCGGTTGTGAGGCAACCGACCACCATTCGCAGCAAGATATCTCGGATAAATGTGTGCTGCTATGATGGGGTGCCTACACCGTAAAATATGCAAGGGGAGCCCTGATCGTGGTCGCTGGCCCTCGGTGTGACCATCCCAAAACATGTCGTCCAAGGCCTCCCTGTGATGTGACTCCCGCTCAAACAACTGTCGAATCGCTCTCCAATCCAAGCCACCACCAGTGATCTCCGCCTCGGCCTGTGCCTGAAAGCTATCCACAACATCCTCAACTGTCTCCAATCGACTCAGAGCCTCAATAACTGAATCCAGGCTCGCAACCAAGTGAGGGGGTGCCCTAGCATCCTGCAGTGCCCTCATCTCAGCTCTCAGCATCTCTATCTGCATACGAATAGTGGTGCTAGAACCTGTGCACTGGCTGGCGCATGCACAAAAAAAACACATGGAAATTAATATTCTATTTGGGTAATGAAAATAATATTCTATTCAATATGACTTATAATCTATTTACGCAATGAACTCTATTTGTACGTACTCCTTGATGAGGTAGATCCTATGCACCTACCGACCGGTAGATGGGCCAAATGTGTGGCTCAATATTAATCAATATTATTAATAATTCTTAATTTTGATTAGAATTTTTTCACTCTAGTCGTTGCATTTTAAAACTTAGATGTCTCAAATATTTTCTCCTTATATGTTTCCCTTTTTTCACTTTTTATCCAATATGAAACTTTTCCACATGTGGTGTAAGGACCACATTGTCCACTAATGGCCCCTATACTAAGGACAGATAGTGGAGAGGTTTGGTTAATAAGACCTTCTTTGAATGCTTTACTGCCTTGGGTTTGCAATAGATATGGAGGAGATAGAAGGATACCTAATACATTACTTTGAACGATACACAAGCAAGGCGCATCTAGTATTTCTTAGACTACACATTAAAAATGAGAGCGGGTTCACACTACAAACCTTTTAAAGCGAGAACTTTGAGAAAATAATTAAGCCTTCTCAATATTATCTATTTTGGTTGGGCAATCCACCTCAACTACTGGCCATTCCTATAGATCATCACTTGGTTCAAGACATTTTGTATAAGACAAACAACATGGAATGGGATGCTTCAAATGTCGACTCTTGAAGGTTATGGAGTTCTCTCTCTCTTAAGTCTCTTATCTATGATCATTAAGGATGATTAGGAGAGATTCAGTCATTAACAGGCTCTATTTGAACTTAGGTCTATAGTTGATCAAAACACTTGCATATATTAGCATGAATGTGGAATGAATATAGATCCACTAGAGTCCCATGTGCAATGAATGTTAGGTATTCTAGTTAAACTTTCAGTTTCTCTATGGCGTATTTCTTTCTTCTTATACATATAAGAGAAGTAGATGAATTATGGACCTAGACAACAAACATGATCAAAGTGCTAGATCTAAAGCATGCCATAGTGATAGCATAAGAATCTCAAACAGTTTATAGGCACAGACCGTAATATTCGAGTTCTTGAAGACCCATCCAAATATTCTCAATCTTGTAATATTCTTTTTTCAGTTATGCTAGAGTCTATGCATAACTTAGAAGAATTAGACATTTGCAACTCCATGTCTTCTTAAGGTCTAAGCCACTATTTCATGTCTTCTTAAGGGATATTGAAGATTTGGACTAAGCCACTATCTAGGCATTTCCAAGCTATAGCCTTATCATGCATGCTTAGTCTAATCAATCTATTGACTAATAGGGGACAAATGCCTTCAACTTATTTCCTAGTAGAATCGATCCTTACTAATTGCCAAATAGTTAAAGGATGATTTATCATTAGTAATTTCCCAATATATTAGGGATGATTACCCAAGCTTAAACCTAGTTTCCTTCTAAAGAACTTGCTTGTCCCAAAGTGTCTAGTCAACTTCAAGCTTTGGTCACCAACCATGTCACTAGTCAATCTTTAATGTCCAACTCCAATAGTTGACTAGTAGGTTTATGTTTGTGTATTAACTCGATAAGTCGAGCGAGTCTTATACAAAATGTCTTATTAATTTGATAAGTCGAGCGAGTCTTGTGCCTCATTAAACGTTTTTTAAATTGTGAAATTTTCACATTTTAAATTTTAAATGTCGTAATTCAAAATAAAAAAAAAATTTACAAATGCATTTCAAATTTATAAATACTTAAAAATTAGTCCTATGAACGTTTTTTATTTAATAGAAAGAGCTCTATTTACCAAAAAAAAATCTCATTTCACATTTTAAATAAAAAATGTCGTAATTTACAAATTTCAAAAAAACATTAAAATGCATTATAAATTTTGAAATTTTTTATAATTTTCCTTATAAACTAAAATTTAATTAAATTCTACCAAAAAGAAAATGCTACATTAAAAAAACAGAAATATAGAACTCCTAATTCAAAAATTTTAAAAAAATTTACAAATGCATTTCAAAATTATAATATTTTATAATTATTAATATGAACGTTTTTTTAAAATACAATTTCATATAAAAAAGCTCTATTTTGAAAATACAATTTCATTTTCACATTTTAAATAAAAAATGTAGTAATTCATAAATTTTAAAAAAACATTATATTGCATTTCAAATTTAGAAAATTTTTATTATTTCTCTTTTAACCTAAAATTTTTTATTATTTCTCTTTTAAATTCTACCTCATAAAAAAAACAGAAATATTTAACATTTTCACATTTTTAATAAAAAAAGCCTCATTAAACGATTTTTAAATTTAAAAATTTCACATTTTAAATTATAAATGTCGTAATTTAAAAATTAAAAAATAAAATTTACAAATGCATTTGAAATTTATAAATATTTTATAATTATTAATATGAACTTTTTTTATTTACTAAAAAAGGCTCTATTTAAAAAAAATAATTAATTTTCACATTTTAAATAACAAATCTCGTAATTTATAAATTTAAGAAAAACTAAATTTATAATGCATTTATTATTTTTCTTATAAACTAAAATTTTAAATTACGTTTTTTAAAATTAAAATTTTCACATTTTAAATTATAAATGTCGTAATTTAAAAATTAAAAAAAAACATTTACAACTCCATTTCAAATTTATAAATATTTTATAATTAATAATATCAACGTTTTTTTATTTACTAAAAAAAGCTCAATTTAAAGAAAAAATAATTAATTTTCACATTTTAACTAAAAAATCTCGTAATTTATAAATTTAAGAAAAACTAAATTTATAATGCATTTTTTAATTTTTCTTATAAACTAAAATTTTAAATTACGTTTTTTAAAATTAAAATTTTCACATTTTAAATTATAAATGTCGTAATTTAAAAATTAAAAAAAAAATTTTACAACTCCATTTCAAATTTATAAATATTTTATAATTAATAATATCAACGTTTTTTTATTTACTAAAAAAAGCTCAATTTAAAGAAAAAATAATTAATTTTCACATTTTAACTAAAAAATCTCGTAATTTATAAATTTAAGAAAAACTAAATTTATAATGCATTTTTTAATTTTTCTTATAAACTAAAATTTTAAATTACGTTTTTTAAAATTAAAATTTTCACATTTTAAATTATAAATGTCGTAATTTAAAAATTTAAAAAAAAAATTTCAACTACATTTCACATTTAAAAATATTTTATAATTAATAATTTCAACGTTTTTTTATTTACTAAAAAAAGCTCTATTTAAAAAAAAATTTAATTTTCACATTTTAAATAAAAAATCCCGTAATTCATAAATTTCAGAAAAACATTAAAATGCATTTTATAATTTTTATTTTAAACTAAAATTAAATCAAATTCTACATAAAAGAAAATGCTACATAAAAGAAAATGCTACACAAAAGAAAATGCCAACCTGGACTCTCCCGCTCCTGCTCCGTCCATGTCCGTCGAAGTCCGTTCGTCGCTCTCCGTCGCTCGCGCTCTTCCGTCGAAGTCCGGCAAATCCGAAATCGTTGAATGAGACAGAACTCGATCGAGGTATGCGGAATGAGGGGGGTCGCTCTCCTTTTATAATAAAAATTAGGGTTTAACTACCTCGATCGAGGTATTTTTTCCATGCACATACATCCCGGGTCATATACCTCGATCGAGGTACTCTTGACATAACCATGCATGTCGTTGGCATGCCACGATACCTCGATCGAGGTATTCTTTCCATGCGCATACACCCCGGCACATATACCTCGAGCGAGGTATGGCCATGCCACGATACCTCGATCGAGGTATTGTGACATGCCCATACATCTCGGTACATCCACGTCGATGGAGGTTTTGACATGCCACGATACCTCGATCGTGGTGTGTTGGCAGAAACGGGATGCCAAGTCATGTGTCCACAATACCTCGATCGAGGTATGTCATCTGCCCTGTTGGCTGCCCTTTCGGATGGCCAATACCTCGATCGAGGTTTGCTGGACATGCCACGTGACCTCGATCGAGGTTGAGCTGGAGGATCACAATACCTCGACGAGGCAGATGTGGCATGTGTAGCTGGCTTGCCAGCAAACCTCGATCGAGGTATAGGCTCGGTTCGGCAAAAAGATAGGTACCTCGATCGAGGTATGGGCTAGGCTCGGTTGTGCTCGTGTGTGATTTTCATTGGAGCTTTTACCTCGATCGAGGTGTAGGAGACCGAAGCAAAACCTTTGTATTTTCACTCGAGCGGGTGTCACACTCACCCGAAAGTGGTCCGGAAGTGGACACCCTTAGCTTGCTACCTCCCAATACACTTAAATCCATGTGCTCTAGAAGAATAGATATTGTAGTACAGTTTAATTCTCTTTATTATAGACTATAGTCAAAGCACACAAGTGAAGAAAGGAACATAAAAATACAAACATTATCCATAATCCCATAGAGTGAATGACACAATTGCCATTCTCCAAATGATGGCATGGAGAATGCATATAATATCATTGGGAGAATGGAAGTAGTGCCATTCCCCATGTTCCAATAGATTTATAGAAAGCACTTAAACCCAAAACTTGACAGAATAGTTATTACAATACGTTGTCAATCTCTTTAATGCTTTAAAAGCACATAGAATCTACAAGAAAGGAGAATAATAGTACTACCATTTCTACTTAATCTCATAGCAAGAATGGTGCTAGTTCCATTCTCTATATGAGGCCATGTAGAATGTTAATAATACCTTTTCTACATAATATGAGATAGTTGTAGGCAATCTTGTAGCCAATATATTTTGTAATACATAATGAGAGAGCTGTAGGAAATTTTGTAGCTCAAAAGGAATGTATTGATTTCTATATTGCCTTTGCCTATAATAAAATATGTATAGTGAGGCAGAATGGGGCTATATAAACGAGTCCTATTCTGCCTCATAATTTTTTTTTGGCTTTTGTATTATGTCGGGTCCTGGGGTGCTAACTCCCTTTAGTAACAAAAACCTATCAAAATTTAGAGTATGAGATGAATTTAAAAATATGCCATGAGTAAAAATTAGTTAAATTAACATGGTTGTGTTCTACACTAAAAGAGTTTCAAATATGTCCTTACACCTTGAAATTTAGGTAACAAATGAAAAAGTTACATTCACTTGAAAGGAGATGGGTTTTTATATTTTAGTGTACTTTTTGTTTTCCCCCCCTCAACCAGAAGAGCCCCCCCCCTTGGCCCTCACATATTATGAAAAATATGTATAAATCTTAAAATCTTGCATATTTTTCAAGGTATATGCCTTATATTTTGTGGGAGGGGGGACATGAGATTTTCATATTTTTCCCTTGCATCTTTGAATTTTTTAAAGGAAAAATCCATGCATATTCTATATGGACCTTGTCCCCCCATACCCTAGATTTTAGACGAGGGTAGTAACATAATACATATTGAGTTGGCGCCCCATATACCGATGCTCGTATGAATGTCGGTATATATCGACAGTTTTAGTGTCGATATATACCGACACTAATACTAACGCACATTTTTTTACACTTACATTAAAGATTTTTCAATGCTTTGCGCCCACAAAAAAATAAAAAATAGTATAATTTTCATCAGTATTAGTGTCGAAAACCGACCAATACCTTGTAGTGATTCATTGGCATGGACGTTCGTGCTCTATGTTTATGCTTATAAGTTACTCACAAGACCTAGCACCATGCATCCATAAACCAAGATGTACTTTGTAGTTTGCCTTAGCTTCGTAGTCAAGAAACTCTATATTTTTATTGGGTTTCAGAGGCAAGGAAAAAGGCTTGATTTAGGGCTGAGCTGGGAGCCGAGGAGGGGGTGGTCTTTGAAATTATTGGCCCAATATGTTCTCATGAAGTGGTTACCTTATAACCCTCTGGGAGGTGTGGAATGGTCACCCCTCCTTTCGTTTGTTGGGAAGAAAGTCTTGTACAACGTTGCTACAAATATTCCCTTCCCAAAGCGTTAGTTTTGCGTAGAGTTAAGGGAGGGTTTCAAGTAGTGAGCTCCCCTTCTCAAAGAGTTAGTGCGCTCCCCTAGGAACTCGATATGTAGCCTCAAGTTTCATTAGTCAAAGCTTTGGGAGTTCATTATCATTTGGTGAGGAAGTTATGCATTGGGTTGTCATCCCCTACTCTAGAAAATGCAAAAGAAGTCTCTCTTTACTTAACAAATTGGGTTGTCATTATTATTTAGAAGTAAAATAAAGAATGCTTGCTTTCAAAGTCTCTTATGCATGCTGTCAGATCTTTGTTGCTCTCATGCATGTTGTCTATCGTTCAGTCTTCCAAAAGACAGAGGTGGGATGCTCAGCCCATCTCCTTGTCTTGAACCAAGGCTGCGCCGGCAACCACGTCGTGGCTGCCACCATAATCGTCATTTCTGATGGACTCGAACCATTCAGCCTCCAACGTTTGATGTGCGCCTTGTCCGCTGTGCTCCTCGAAAAAAGAAGAAAGAAGAAAGATGTCTTTGCTGTGGGCGCTTGCATAAAGTTTTTGAAATGGCGCCTCCGATATAGTCCAAGCTTCTCGTCACCTCATGCGCAGACAACAGCCCCATAATCGCCTCAGCTTGCATCGTTTCAAGGCTCTCATAGCAATCTCCACCTCCTGCTTTATTATATTCCCTCATCGATCTCAATTTCAAATAGATCAACTTCTCTCCCGCATTTGCATAGCTCATCTGCATCGCTACATCCGTATGGTTTGTTTTCTAGTCTCAAGCGGAGCTCTTCTGTTTTGTCGAGCTCTTCCCGGAGACACATCCGTTCACCATTTCTGTGAACATGCAGGGCACGCATGTCCTATTATTGGTCGTCCCTCCCCGCATTTGCGCGTCTGTCCCTTTGTCCGAGTCTTCTCGAGAGCTGGCGTTCTTACGCGAGATTGGCTACCCACGAGCCAAGACAACGCCATCCGAATCAATATAGGCTCTGCTCAGTTGCAATTCGGAATTCCGAATACTTTCATCAAATTATCATGGGATCCTTTTGCATGTCAGTGAGTCGGAGGAGAAGCAGCACTAGGTTCGTCATATTAGTGACAAGGCATCTCAGGCAACTCGGTCACGGTTTCCGGGTTGAACATATTGCCTCTGTATTACTGTTTTCGTGTTACAGTTAGAACACCGAGATAAAAGTAGCTCACGGTAGTGCTTCGTGCAATCGCGGGGGAAATCGGGACAGAGTAGCGACACGTAAACGTCATCATGGACGACACGATGACTTCGACAGCAATTTCTCTGAAGCGTGCAGCAATGTCCGCGTAGTTTATCAGGCTATATATGTACGGGTGACGTGAGAGCCAGGGGAGTGCTGAGATAACATTTTAATGAGGTCTACGGGTGCTAACGACGTGTGAAGTACAGGTTGAGCAAGATCAATAAAGTGAAGGTGTAACTGACTACTTGGCCACTGAGGGGCTGTGGATTGAACGTATGGAAGCGCAAACGGAGATGGATATGGAAAGGGTATCATCGAGCAGAGGAGACGAGGGCGTTGCACAGAATTGGATGGTCGTTGTGGATGCAAGCAGAGCGAGCTCGAGCAGGATGAATTGGGAGGCGGAAGAGTCGTTGGGATGCGCTCTCCGGCACGTTGAGGCAGGCGATACGCTCATCCTCTTTGGAAGTCTCGAACGCACAAGTAAGCCTTACATTTCCTTTTTTTAAGTCTTTTGGGTTTTGTCTTCCTATCTGCTCCTCCTCGAATGGGGACCCATCTCTCAAATAGTGCTTGGAAGAATTGGCTACTCACTATTGCACCCCTTGGTTAAGTACCTCCCTAGAGACACCCCACCCTCCAAACATGGATGTTTGCTAAGTGTTAATTTTTGTCATCATTTAGAAGACTCCGAAAGTGGTTGCACTAAAGCCTCAATAAATATACACAATATGGTCTATGGAGGCCAAATTAGTAGTGTTAAATGGGGTTATATGGTTAGTAGTTATGTTGATAAGGGCTTTACATCAAATCTTTAGGGTTTCTAGTTTTAGATAGGCAAAGTTTATGAAAGAAAATTTAAATGTATGATAAAGGGCTTCACTTTCCCTCCCTCCAGGTGCTTCTTTCCTCTCTTTTCTCTCTTATTGATGATTTTGGGGTTTGAAGAAGGATTGGTCATTACTGAAGGATTGGTCATTACTGTCCATCACTCCCTCTTGACGGAAATGTCCTTTAGCTAAGCAAGCTAAGAACTTGGTGGTTTTTCTCAAAAACTATTTTCCAAGCCGTTTGGCAATAATGTGTGCAACATTGTCTTTGCTATCACAACACTACATTGTCATGTCACCAAGTAGTACTTTTTCTCTAAATTAAAAACCCTTAGACACTAATATGTTTTGTCCTTGAATGATATCCTAGATTCTTTGCAAGTGTGACAAGAATCTTCTGAGTCATGTAGCTTTAAAGACATGCTAGTTTAGTGTTGTGAGAGCTCTATATCCTGCTTCTATTGATGACAATGAGATAGTTGTTTGCTTATTTGATAACCATGAAATTGCTCCTTGACCAAGGAAAAATATTTCGGTGGAGGGGAGGGGGGTGGGCGGTGGCATTGTAACTCATAAATATGTAAGCATAGCATGTGGTCTCAATGAAGGAATTTTTAAATCCTTTTTTCAACACATTTTTTACATACAAAAGGGTACCATTTAAAGGCGATATTCACAGATTGAATAGAAAAAGAGTGTGTTTTATTTATAAAAAATTCGTAGATAAGGGTTTTTAAAATTAGCGAAGTGAATGCCCGTGATACAGAGGGTTTACATATAGTGACCCTCCCAAAGAAAAATATATAACATTTGGTCAACATTTTTATATTCCAATCTCCTACATAAAACTATCATAGTTACCATGTAACCTAATACCACTTCTTCTATCTTTTATTCCAAAATATTTAGTGTCTCTAATGTATCCCTGGGGCATTCATTATGTGAAATACCTCTATATCATGCATGTCGTACTTCAACAAAAGGGGTTTAAATATCCCTTATGGATGTATAAATCCACAAGAAATAAAATTCCTTCTATTGAACTCACATGCTATCTTATATATTTCTTACAAGTGAACTCCCCGAGGAATCTCATGTGATTTTTTTATCTTTAACATAATTGTGCCAATAAAATCACAACATAACATATATCTAGCCTTATGACTCAGATATATCAAAGATTCGATTAGCTATCTATCATGTATCTTTCATTCATAGTTTTCTTCACCTTCATATTCTACTCCATTAGAGTTGCTGCAATCTTGCAATCCTACATATGAAACATTTTAATAGATTGTCAACATGCTTGTGTTAAATCATGAATGTGCCTTCCGAAACTCCCCAAAATTCTATGTCTGGATAAGTGCAGGAGACCAAGATCTTTTGACATGTCAAATTTTGCAATATATACCTTTTTTTAGATTTGTGATGAGCTATTTATTGTTTCTATCACAATAAGATCATCTACATTCAAAAGTGCAATGGTTATGTCTTTCCCCTTGCAATTTGAAGTAGAGTGTTTGATTTGCATTGTATTTGTGTCTCTCACATTAGCAAAATATTTGTCAATGTTTCTATATCAACTTTTGGGTACTTATTTCAAGTCATGTAAACTCTTTTTTAGTTAAGTCTTTTCCCATTTTTCATGTACTCTTATGGTCGATGCATGTATACCTCTTCAACTACATATTGATTCACAAATGCATTGTTATTTCTTTCCTAGTGGTACCATAATCTTGTGGAATCCATATTGCTCATTGTAAACATCTGAAAGCTTTGCATTAGAGATTAACACAAATGTAGGCTCAATTTTAGGGCTATTTGTTTGAAAGATTTTACTAAGGATGTTTCTTACAAGTTTGAAGGTTATGCTAGCTCCTCAAGTAGCAACATGCCAATCACAAGAACATCCAATGTTCAATGTGACTACTACAAAAATGAAAATTTGGTAAGAAAAGGTTGTTTACAAAGCTCAACATGATCATGAATCACATAAATGAACATAATTCCTTCATCGTAGCTCTAGATGTAGAGTTTCTTGAACCAAAATGTTCATTACGACTCCCTCTGCAACTTTATAGTGAAGATTACAACCATATAGTCTTGCATGCTTAAAGAAACATGAAGTTTGAGGGTGAAGTGTAAAACAAGTTTCATATGGAAGGCCTGTGGAAGGTCACACATACACAAGCTCAAGATGTTCCATGATCAACTTCCAACTTCATCAAAAGTATAGGCCCTATTGGTGCTTGGACTTGTATATCCTGATAAAGTGGAGAGGAGAGGGAGAGAGTACACCATAAAGACCTAAAATGTACAACTCTATTGAAAAATGAAGGCATACACACTTACATGAATTAGAAATAGGGTTAGGGTTGCTCACTATTTGCCCTAATGGGGCCTTAGTCTATACCATACTACCCTATAGCACATACTTCTAGCATATATGTACATGTGGTATCTACATGATATTGAGATTCTTCTTCTATATGAACTCATGTCTAATTCTTGCCCCATATCCGATATTTTATGTAGTTTCTTTTTTAAAGCCTATATTAGTCAAATTTATCATTGAATCAGAAAGGCTATTATAAGGCTCTCTCATAACTAAGATTTATTTTCTATTATCAATTGTTGCTTTAATCTTTGTAAAGAAATAAGAGATGGGTGGTTCTTTAGTTTCTCCCTTCTTTTAGTTATTTCCATTTTATTTTTCCATTGGTTTAGTTGCTCCTATCTTGGTTTCTATGCATCAGTATTTAGGTTTTTTTTTTGGGATCCATATATGCTTGGCTTATAGAAAGAGGTAAGACTTTTTATGAAAGACAAAGTGTAAGGATAAGAAAACTTAGAGGCTTAAAGGATGAGGGAAAATTTTAATGTAGGTTATGGTACTAGTTATATGTGAAGGGTGTAAGCTATGATCTAGCAATTGAGTAGCAATTTCATCGAACTCCTCAAATTTTATGTTGATATAATATTAATAACAAAGTGATATAATACATTTTAGAAATCTAGATTATATCATAGCACTTTGTGAGATATGCAATTGGTGATGAAAGGTATGGAAAAACTTAAGGTTAAAAGATGTGGCAAATACTACTATGCTATCCAAGATTTTAAGAATTGGCTTGGAGAGATTTGAATTGAATAAGCCCTTATGAAACATATTGATACCTTTATAACTTTAAATATCAAACACAAAATGTTAAACCATTACTTTACACACTAATGTTTAACCAAAATAAGGTCAAAACACTACTGGGGGGAAATGTATGTTGGAGTAGCAATGGAAACATGGTGATGAAGAAAAAGTTTATTTATTCAAAAGAGAGATGGCTAATATATAGGGACAAGTTACATCCAAGGGTGACATCATATGTGATCTCAAGAGAGCATCTCTAGATCCACAATTATCTCTCAATAACACACCACACTCCTAGATTCACTCAATCACACCTAATAATTGACACATCATCAGTAACACCTACACACGTGTTCACACACTCACTCATGTGAGTAATGATGGACCTTGCAACCTTTTGTATGATCCTATTACATTGATTTGTCCCAACATACCCCCCACAAATTAATGACATCACCCCAACAGTAGTACATGGGAAGCTTCATGGTTGGCTCATACCTAGTAACAACACTCATGCAATCACAATATCATCATCAAGGTCAAATTTGATGCTGGCTAGTTGAGTCAATATACTTTTTAGATATTGATTCGCCCTTTTCTAGCTTCAGGTCAAAGAACTTAATGAGCAGACTATACTTGGAACATTTCCCATGTGCTCCAAAGATAGTCTCAAGGTGCCTCCATGTAGCATGTGCAGTTTCACAACCATAAATGTGATGAATAAAGGAATCACTTAATCTTAGTGCAATTATAGCCAATGCCTTCTCATCTCTAGGTAAGCATAATGCTTCTCCTTCCCTAGTGTAGGCTTCTTCTCTTTTCCATTAGCAATATTCCAAATCCCCTTTTTCATAAGAACAAACTTGAGTTTGTTCTGCCATGTGTGAAATCCCTCACCCTCAAACTTGTCTATCTTTGTTTTGGTACCCATAGGGAAGGTCTTACCAATAATGGAAGTGTCTAATCCCTTTATAACTCTTTAGAAAGAACCATCACCATACAACTGCATATTGAAAGTAAGAAAATATGAAAAACCAAGGTTCTTTGCACACTGATAGTAGTAGGGAATTTGGGGTTTGTCTTGGAGCTTGGTTACTTTCCTATCAACAAGCCTTTCCTTCTTCTTGATGACCTTTTTGACCCTAATATATTGAATGTTGGAGGACTCACATGAGGAAGTCATTTTCCAAACATAATCAAGATTTTTAATACATCAATTAAGAATCTCCTCAATTTTGATCTCAAAACCTTGTATACACCTAAGAGTTGACTGAATACTGAGTCTAGATGCAATCAAGAGTAAAGACCCCAAGTCTATGTTGACTTAGTCAAACCTTCCAAAGTGACAACAATTGTCAAAAATTCCTTGCTAAAATAGTAGCAGCTTGGAGCCCAAAATTTGAATTGAAAAGAGTAGCTCTGAGAGGGCTTTCTGAGCAAAAAGAAAGATCTTATACCAGAGAATTTCCTCTATGAGGATTGGCAAAATTTTGTGCAGTATCACTTATGATAGTTGCACCAAGTTTGACTGTTCTTTCAGTAATTTCTCCTAAAATCATGGAGCATTGCTTCTCAAATTTCATCAGAAGCCTCCTCATAGGATCGCCCATTATTAACTAAGAGAATTTTGAGAAATTTTGAGCCTAGAGGCCAAATTCATTGAAATGTCATTGGTAAGAAAACGTGTCGAAACAGGAAGCAAAAGAAAAACGTTAAGGCAAGATCTAAGCATAAAGTGCACCCTAGGGATAGGGTTCTTTAGTCAAGAGGAATCAAGAAATGGCACATCATAGAGGGAGAATTAGCTCCTCCAATATTCGAACAGAAAGGGGGCAAAAAGGAGAAGAAGGTAGAGGATGAAGAAGAAGATAATTATGACATGTCAAGATCATGGCAAAGAGGAATGGAGGCTCAAGGAGGTCATGGAATCTCTAATACCACGTGTTGGAGTGAGTAGTAATGGAAACATGGTGATGAAGAAAAATCTTGTTTATTCAAAAGAGAGATGGCCAATATATAGGCACAAGTTACATCCAAGAGACTTAACATCATATGTGAGCTCAAAAGAGCATCTCTAGATCCACAACTATCTCTCAATCACACATCTCAATCACACACCACACTGCTAGATTCACTCAATCACACCTAATAATCGACACATCATCACTCACACCTACACACACACACATGTGTTCACACACTCACTCATATGATCACACTCGTAACCATGGACCTTGCAGCCTTTGGTATGATTCTATTACATCGATTTGCCCTAATAATGTAGCTTAAGGTTGGAGGAGCTAAAGAAGAGACCATCTTGAGAGCGTTTAGCTATCAATCTAAAACACAATGCCATCAAACTAACTAAATTATCATCTAATTATTTTTTTTTTAAATCACAAATAAGTTATAATGAGGTCTATTTTATGAATATTGGGTCCAATAGGATGGACTGGAGAACTAGGAGGGTTAGGAGTTAAAAATACAATTTGGGCATGGCAAACCACCTACAAGGGGAAAACCAACTCAACAAGTAAGGAGAAGGGGAAATTGGAGTGAGAGGATGAAGTTATGAAGGGGTAGGGGAGGGAGAGCGACTCAAGAGATAGATACTCAAAACAGAGAGGAGCGAGCCATGACGGGGGGCAGGAGAGAGATTCAAGAGAGATAAAATAACTAGCCATGAAGGGGGGGAGGGAGAGAGACTCAAGAGACAAAGGATTAGACCATAAGTCATCTCCAATGATCTGATGAATATCGATTTAAGTGTCAAGGCTAAGCAACCAAGCGTTCAAAAAATACTTGTATGGATTGCGGTGATCAATAGACATGCCATGCATCTAAAACCATCTCATGAGCCTCATATACTGCATTGTTCACCCTTCTTAATTATGAGTTAAATAGATGTTAAAAGGCCCCTCCATGGTAAATGGAGTTGAATAGGCCCTCCCAACTAGTCTCCATCCGTCGACATCCATCATACCACACCATCTTACTTGATCAAGACATAGGATGATCTAAAACAAGGTGTCAGTGTGTGTTGGTGTGCGTAGGTTTTGTTGTAAGGTATCTAAGTGTCATATCATATGGGGTACCTTGAATTATGAGAGAGAACAACATGACTTCAAGGCTCTTCAAGCCCCACAACTAAATGTGTACATTCTTTAAGAAAAGGTAGGATCATCTTACGGTCATTTAATCTATCTAGAAGGGGGATGTGCCATAATTTGATCCCTTTTCATACAAGGCCCACTTTGTGAATGCCAAATGTTCCATGGATGATATTACATAAAATATTAAAAACATGTCACCTTTGACTTTCACATATGATCTTGGGTTCTCCATGTAAGGATATGTTTCCTTAGATTTGAGTAAGCTCATAGTTATGATACCTTTTAGTTTGTCATAGCTTTGTGGACTTTGTTTTTTTAAAGAAGGTTGGTTCTAAAATATTTTTTACAAAGTTGTAGAACCTTGTACAAGCATGCACATTCTATATGCAATTTTACATAGTGACCCCTCAAGATCCATCTCTTACTTTGGACCAAAATTTAACCTAATAACCATGTTGTTATTTCAAATTTATGTCAAGCTCCTAAAGTTGACATGAGCATACCTTTTGTTCCATAATTTTAGAAGTGACATAGGCATTAGGGGAGAAATGGGGTCTCAAAAGGGCCTCCAATTAGTGTTTCTTAATTTCAAGGGATTAGGGACAGATTTGAGGTATACCAATGAGAGTGCTCCTTTGTGTGGGGCATTGGTATTTTGATGTGTACAAAAGGCCATGTTGAGCATTTATGGGTGGGTAGACATCTCACCCATGGTTTAGACTTTGATCTTCACTCCTAGCCATTGATCTCGTCTACAATCCAAGGGATACATTCAAATTTGGGTTAGAACACTTCCAGCCATTACATCAAGGTCTAGATCCAAGGGATACAATCAAAGGATAAAGGAATTAAATCTAAACCCTTGAAAAAGGGAAGGATCTAATGGATGAGATCAAAATAGAAGGCGGGTCATTTTCAGCCATCCATCCAGAGATAGATCTAAGGGTGGAGATGCAAGAAAAAGGTGCTAGAATCTGGGCCCTTAATTCCATCAAGATCTAGTGGAGGAGATGGATGCAAAACGCATTGAAATCCGAGCCGTCCAATATGCACTTCAATCTCATCCCTTGATCTCATCTCCATCATCTCCACCCTCCAAAATACGCCTCAATCTCAGCCCTTGATCTCATCTCCATCAATTGCTTTCATCTCCACCCTCCAAAATGCGCCTAGATCTCAGTCCTTGATTTGATCTCTTCATCTCCACCTTTGATTTGTCCAAGATCCAATGGTCCATAGCATATGGTGACATCTCCCTCTTTATTAGACCCCCTTTTTGTCAACTCTTGCCATTTTGGAGCCCACCAAAGGTGCCTCCAACCATTTTGAGCATCCTAGGCCTTTGATCCATTCACCATCCACCTCTATCCAAAGGCAAAGGTTGATCAATTTCAAAATAAAGGTAACCATTCAGTTGAGTAAATGCTAGGGGACCCTTAGCCCATGGATTACCATAGTGGGTTCACTTGGTCTTAACTTAATCCATTCCTTATGAGGCCCTTTTGAGACCCCGATTGTCTCATAATGTTGGTAACCTAATGCATTATTCTAGATAGTATTTATTTGTTACTACTTTTTCAATAACTTAACACCCTTTTGATATCTCTTATTAAATGTCTCTCTCCCTTATTTGAGAATTATTCTCTATCCTTTGTCCCACAAATAATATATTTTTATGTTTGTTAGCTTATGCTTGTGTGGAACTATCAGGGCTAGCATGAGATGTTCTTTCTTTATTGGAAGCCACAAAGGAATATCATAGTTTATAACTATCGCTCACCATGTAGACCAAGATGTGGAATAGCATCCAAAGGGATTCACACCGTCCATGGAAAATCCAAGGCATAAACAAAAGGTCTCATCTTTAACCTATGTCCAATTGATGTCTATGTGGCACCATGCTTTCCCATTAGCTAAAATTCTTAACATGCAATCTATTGAGAGATTTTGAACATGAAAATCCATAACTTGGTCCAATGAAGAATAACAAAAAATGTGTTTTAGCCTAGGTATAATAGGCATATGTTGCAACACCTACTTTGGTATCCTGACCCCTTGTAATCTGCACCATATCAACTCATATTTGGCCAACTCTACAAAATGGAAAAAGATTACATCCTGAGCAGATGCATCATGCCACATGAAACCCCACTCATCATTCGTGAATAGCATGAAGGAGGACACTTTGGAGGGGAAGCAACATCAAGAAAAATCCTCTTAGCAGGATATTGGTGGCTAACCCTCGGGGCAGATGCTTACGACTATGTCAAACTATGTGATGTATGCCAAAGAACAATCAAACCCTAACACAATGATTTCAACCCTTTAATGATAGTAACTATTCATCAACCATTTGAAAAATGGGGGGATTAACATTGTGGGATCCATACATCCAGCCACAAAGGGAACACAAGCACGCTACATCATTGTGGCCACAAACTATCCCTCTTCTATAAGTGCACATCTCTTAGTGTGGAGTTTAAATATGCCCTCTATACATTCACATAAACGAATCATATTTGATGAGTAATTTTTAGTCCCATCAAGCATGCATAAACCATGTAAGTCAATTTTGATTACCTCTCTACTCAAACCTACTATGTTAAATGTTTGAAGAACCTCCTAAGACTAGATTCTAGCTTTTTGAAAACAATGTGCAAAGAAACATGTTAGATTTTATCTACCCACAGACAAAGCTTCAATTATAGTACATAAACATTCCTTACCTAGAAGGGATTGATAAAACATGCATGCCTCAGGATCAATGGAGTGCTCTAACATGGATGGAACCTATGTGTAAACATGATGAAGAGAGTGCTCATGACATGTACCTCAAGTCAATTGGGCTCCAAGATAGATTAGCTTCGGCTCATAAACAAAATCTTAAGTGTATGTGTATATCAACAATACATGATAGGCTTCTTATACAGAGAGAGCCTTTAGAATACTCATCAACACTTATGGATCCTATGATCCACATCTCTCCTTGTGGATGTCCTTGATCCACATCCTCACACCTAGGGTGGCTACTTTAATACATTCCTATACCATACCTTAGCCTTTAATCTATGTGCACATGGTACCATATCTCAACACCTCCCCTTGGTGCCATGATCCATTGGCTACCGCAAGGCGGTTAGATGTGACTTTACATTCCATCACCTCCCCTTAGTGCATACCTTGCTACATAAGGTGGTCAAGTGTGGCTTTTACATGTCAATACCTCCCCTGAGTGCTTGCAGGTGGTCACACTTTACTTGATGCATGATTCTTTGTTCTTCCTATGTTTTAATGCTTTATGTGTGCATGCCATGTTTTGTGATATGGTCATCTCACGCACTTGTGCTTTTGGCATGCTTTTTTTTTTTGCATTCATGCGTTGCTTTACCATTTGTTGAAAAGGTCTTACCATGAGCTTAGTTTTGCTTCAATGGTAGGGTCTAATTGCATACAATGATTGTGATCTGACACACGCGTAGAGCTTGAAAAGGCAATCACTTTTTTTTTAGAGCATGTGTAAATTCTTCTTGGATTGCAAGTTATGGCTTGTCAAAGTTTTATGAAGAAGAGGAGCAATTGATGATGTGGCAGAGACTATTCATATGGTGCAGACACACTGTGCTTAGCAAGAAGTTGTGTGCTTATGTGGCACTCCTTTGGCTAGACTCTGACTACATCTTAGTTAGTTGAACTAAGCCATGGTCAGTCATAATCTGCCACGTGTCAGTCATGGAGAACCTTATAAGACTTTGTTAATCTACCACGTGTCAATCATGGAGAACCTTATAAGACTTTGTCAATCTGCGATGGCATGATGACGGTGGCTCTTCTCCTTCGTCGTGAACATTCATCTGCATAAGGGGTCGGCCAAGGCACTTTGCAATTTCCTTCTTCCATTTTGCTACCTTCTTCTCTAAGCAAGTTCGTGGAGCCAGAGGTTGTAGCTTTGGTCATTGAGGAGCCGCGCTTCAACTGAGAAGCCAGTGGAAGTAATCTTCTTGTGAAGCTTGTGTAGTCCATTTCGTGGAGACTGTGGAGAGGCTACTATCTAGTCGATGCAGTTGGGTTGGAGCTGAAGCTATAGTTATAAATGGATGGGCTACTAAGGTGCGGACATTTGCTACTGTGAGAATTGCTTGCTGTGAGCTGGTTATTTGAGCATAGGCATTGGCTATCAGGGCTTCAGTAGGATGTTGATCTCTTAGTACTGGAGAACCAATCATAGAAGAGAGCCCTTGGACAAGTTCATTTTCATAGTCTTCCTTACCGCCATCTTGGAATGCAATATTTTCGACAAGCACATCTGGAGTTGGTTGATCTTTCTCCTGGGCTTCAATAAGAGGATGAACTATCGGTACTGTGGAAGTAGCCATAGAAGACAGCCCTCCCTTATGGACTTCCTTCCCACTATCTTGTACTATCAAGTCTTTGACATACAAATCTGAAGTTGGTTGATCTCATGATTGTTCTAGGCAACAAGAGACACAGCGTCTAGCACTAGAACATTTTGGATGCCCATGGTAGGCTGCTAGAACTATCCCCTAAGGTGATTGTCTCCCAATTGAACCGTGGGGGTTATATCCAACTAACCTTCCTGCTCGTGTTCCTTAACTTTGCCAGGCTTTTGCTAGCTGAATCCTTTGGTCTCCTCTGCCTTCTCTGCAATGACATTCTTAGCATTGTTGCTTGGAGCCTGGAGTTGAAGGTCATTGCTTTAGTTGTTTAGAGTTTTTTGTTCATTTGTGAGGTCGGTTGGAGCAGCCGTGAAGGAGTTGAGAGTCAATTAGACCTTGCTCTGCAGCTATTAATGCCTTGTTTAGAGCCCATGATGCTTAGATGTAGGGACAGTCATATCTCTCTCCCGATCTTCTAAAGCTCTTAATAAACACACTCAAAGAGCTCTCTGTCTCACACATAATCTCTCTCTCACATTCAGTTCTCAAGCAAAATATGAAGACTCTCTAAGAACCTCTCTCACGAATTTTTCACAGAAAACACTCAAGAATAACACTCTCAATCTAAAACTAAAAATAACCTAGGAGAACTCATGAGCTCCTAAGGCATGCTTATAATTGATCTAGGAGACTAGACCAAAGCTTTAATACCATGATAAAACATGCATGCCTCAGGATCGATGGAGCACTCTAAGGTGGATGGAACCTATGTATAAACATGATGAAGAGTGCTCATGACATGTACCTCAAGTCAATTAGGCTCCAAGATAGATTAGCTTGTGCTCATAAACAGAATCTTAAGTGTATGTGTATATCAATAATACATGATATGCTTCTTATATAAAGAGAGCCTTTAGAATACTCAACACTTGTGGGATACTCTGATCCACATCTCTCCTTGTGGATGTCCTTGATCGACATCCTCACATCATGTAGTCCACTTCCTAGGGTGGCTACTTTAATACATTCATATACCATACCTTAGCCTTTAATCTATGTGCATGTACATGGCACCATATCTCAACACCTCCCCTTGGTGTCATAATCCATTGGCTACCCCAAGGTGGTCAAATGTGAGTTTACATTCCATCAGGGATGTCATATCTATACTAGACCACCCATATGCAACTTGTAGAATTACAATGTGAGTGATTGTCATAAGAGGAGATCTCTTGCATAACATTGTATTTCCCTCATCTCTTACTCAAGACACCTTGGGACTCATGGTTTAGGGACTGCTCCCTATCTTTTTTAACATCCTCCTTTTCATGTTTATCCCATCAAAATATGTAGTGTATAATCTGTTGCATTGCATTTGTTATACTCATGAACTAGATCCCTGCTCAGTTGGCATTAAGCCTTCTCCTCTTCATTAATGATTCTTTTAGCAAGTTCCAAACCCCCTTGCAAAAATGGGGTCAAGAAACTCATGAGCAACCAAACAATATCATAGCTATTTTTTGTTGACTCCAACAATAGTAATGCTTGGAATCAAATAAAAAGGAAAATAATGATTAAAGCTCAATGAAACTCTCAAAAAGGGATTTGAGATCAAAACTTTGATGCTAAAGTAGTTTTATTTTCCAAGATTTTAAGCACTTTTAATTTGTAATCTATGTATTTTATTACAATTTAATTCATAACCATAGGCTTTAATTAACTTTTAACTCATTAGTCGAAAGGGCTTTACAAAAGCTTGGGATTACTTTGAAGCTTTTGTGAACACCTTAGGTTGAAGGAAGGGTGTTTGCAAGCTAACTTGAATCTTTTTCTACCAAATGCATATGTGACTTCTCATGTGTGAAACTAGCATGGTATCATCAACATAAAGTAAGATGAAATGAAGGCCTATGCCCATCCATCCAAAGTGTCCACAAAATGTTTAGCTCAACAATGTGCAGTCCAAATAAGTTGGGGCATACTATTTCACCATAATGGTATTGCTCAAGGTATGGGACACCCATGGATATAGTATCTGACCATGGGAGTCCATTCTTAAATGAACTAGTGGAATTGCTCATGGATCGCATGGTGTGTATTATTCACACTATACTTGTGACCATCTCATAAAGAGCCATAATGGAATATATAACATCATGTCCAACATGAAGCCATATGAGAGACAAGCTTTTGGAATAGAGTCAAGGCACTTTAAAAATTCACAACATAGATATATATGTGTTTCTAGTGTCTAGCCTCCTCTACTAGGGCTTTCAACGTGAAGATGTGCACCAATGTGGATTGATCGCATTAGAAGCCTGCTTGACATTGCATGCAAGATCGCATTGCATGCTTGCATGCTTGATTTTCTTGGTAATTTGTATCTCAAGTCTTCATTTATATACGTTGGACATTAAGGTAGTTGACTACATCCATGGGATCCCCTACCTTGTGGAACAAAATGATAGTGTTAGTTGTCCAAGAGTTGAGAAAGTTTTAGCATGAATGCTCATTGGAAAGCTTGGCCACTATATCGAAGCAAGTATCATCCAATCATGGTTTAGAAGTTCTACTTGAAGATCTTCATGATCTTTGGCCTTGATGTTCTAAATTTCTTAATGGAGGCAAGATGTTGAGAAGAGTGTACATCTAGTGGGGTGGGAATGTCCTCAAACTAGGGTCTAGGCTGGTTGGGGACATCGTACATTATATCAATCTAGGCCTTTCAAGACCTAGGATCCTAGATGTGATATGATAATCTCCTTTCTCATCCAAAACTCTTTGAAATCTTGCTATGCCATATGTTTAGTAGTTCTTGTTTGTGGCAAACAAGAAACTATTATTTTTTTACACAACACTAAGTGAGATATCTCAACAACGGAAGCGGAACGAAAGAGGTGAGAGAGAGGGAGAGCCAGAAGAGACAGTCACACAAGTTTTGGTGTGTGCAGAATACCCTAATCTTCTATGTCATTCATATGTATGTGTGTTTGAGTATTGTACATAATCGGGGTTAAGGTACAGTGGCCTTTAACCCCCATAACCTCAGCCAATGTGCCTTTAAGAGAAAAAACTAGTGGACATACTATCCAATGCCCATCAATACAGGATAATACTTAAACCGTGGACTAGGTGGACTCTTTGTCAGCATATCTGCAGGGTTACCATTTGTATGAACCTTGATAAACTCTATGTGCTTGTCCTCAAGTACCTCAAAATGGTACCTAACCTCAATGTGTTTGGTCTTCGCATGAAAGACTGGATTCTGTGCTAGCTGAATAGCACTCATGGAATCACTATGCAATGTCAGTACACCTGTATGAATCCCCAAATCTCTCACTAGCCAATCAAGCCATATAGCCTTCTTGCAATCCTCTATGTCTGCAACATACTCGGCCTTTATGGCAAACAAAGAAATACACTTCTATGCATAAGACATCCACGACACTACACCAAGTGCAAAGATGAACACATAACCAGAAGTGGAGCTCATGCTATCGACATGCCTTGCATAGTCTAAATCTTTGTACCCAAGTACACCTATCTCTCCTCTGCCAAAGCAGATGCACATTTCCTTGGTACCCTTCATGTACCTCATGATGTACTTAACTGCCTCCCAATGCCTCTTTCTTGGATTAGACATATATCGGCTAACAACTCCCACTGCAAATGCAATGTCCGGTCTAGTAGCTATCATAGCATACATAAGACTCCCAACTACTGATGCATAAGGAGCCTTGGCCATCATGGCCCCCTTCTCATATGATTTGGGACTATCTACCTAACTCAATTTCACATATGGAGGCAATGAGTACTTATTGTCTTCCTCCCCTCTATATTAAAACGTTGCAACACTTTTGTAACATACTCCTTCTATGAAATCCAAAGGAGTTTCCTACTCCAATCATGCATGATGGCATACCAAGTATATGACCTGCAAGTCCCAAATCCTTCATGTCAAAGGCCTCATGCAACTTAGCCGTCAACGCATCAAGCTCACAAGTGTTCTTGATATAGCCAATATCATATCATCCACATAAAGTGCCAGGAGTATCAAGCTATTATCCTTAGCCCTTTCAAACTTCTGATACCATTCTCTAGGCACTTGCTTAGGACCATAGAGACTCTTTTTCATCTTGCAAACCAAATTCTCTTTGCCCTTTTTAAAGCTTTCCAACTATACCATGTAAATTTCCTCATGCAAATCCCCATGCAAGAAAGTTGTCTTAACATCCATCTGCATAAGCTCCATACCCTCTGCTGCCACAAGTCCAAGTATACATCTAAGTGTGGTCATCTTCACAACCGGAGATAAGATCTCATCAAATTCCACACCCTTCTCTTGCTTGAACTCTTTAGAAACCAAACGTGCCTTGTACTTAGGCACATCATCACTTGTTACCTTCATCTTGTAGACCCATTTACATGGCAATGCTTTCTTTCCTTATGGCAAAGAAACCAAGTCCCAAGTCTTCTTTTTTGTGAGCGAATTCATCTCTAATTGCATAGCATACTCCCACTTGCGCTGATCCTCATACATCATAGCCTCTTTGTAGCAAAAAGGCTCCCACAATCAGTAATAAGCATCACATAGTCTTCCCCTAAAACGAATCTCGCAGGTGATCTAGACACTCTAGATGTTATTCTCAAGGCCATTTTAGCTTGCTATCCCACTTACATATCAGTCACATTTAGCTCATCATTGCCACCAATAGATGATCCATCATCTGTCCTTGATTGTATACCTGTGGGAGTACTTGGTGGCACCGTTTCTTGCACATTCGTTGCATGGATAGCTTGTCGTCTATCAACATATGCGGGTGGATTTACATCTTGAAAAGTGATTCTCCTCATTTCCACATCCCTCATGGGTGTCTTATGTATCTTCTTCTCATTGAAGACCACATCATGGCTTCGTCTAATTTTCTTTGCTTCTAATCTTCTCATTGAAGATCCCAGAGACGACAGCCCATCTCTCCACTTTCACCATAACCCAGAAAGATGCATTTCCTAGACTTAGGATCTAGCTTCTTCCAAAGCTCTTTTGGCACATGTGCATATGCCTCAAATCTAAATATATGCAAATGCGAGTAAGAGGGCTTCTTGCCACTCCATGCCTCTTCAAGAATACCACCATCCAAACTCTTACTAGATGATCTATTGATCACATGCACTGCAATCTTCATTGCCTCAACCCAAAAACCACAAGAAAAACTTGCATCGGAAAGCATACATTGCAACCTTTTCTTAATGGTGCAGTTCATCTGTTCTGTAATTGGACTCTACTCTGGGGTATGAGGAGACGTGAGCTCCCTCTTGATCCCACGTGTATCACAGAAATGTTGAAAGTCATGAGAGATATACTCTTCATCATTATTAGTCTGTAGGCATTTAAGCGTTTTACCTGATTGATTTTCAACCAAAGCCACTTGGAACACACTGCTCTTTTGAGCTATAGCATAAGCCCACGCTTTCCTAGTTGCATCATTAATGAATGTCACATAGTATGCAACCCCACCTAATGGCTGTGTAGGCATGGGACCACAGCGGGTCTAAATGCACCAGATCAAGCTTTTCAAGCTCTTTCTTTCCCCTTCTTTTATGGGTTGCTTTAGTCTGCTTCCCATAAAGATAGTGCTCATAAAATTTAAAATTGAAAAAACTCAAATGCGGTGAATAACCAAAATCACATAAGAGTTTCATTCCATTCTGGCTCATGTGCCCTAATCTGCAATGCCACAAAGAAGTACTTGGCTGCTCGGTTATTGCAACAACATGATCAAACACCCCCGATACATGTATGGGATGCAAAGTCCCACACTTGGCACCCCTGGCCAAAACCATAGAGCCCTTCTGAATTTTCCAACTCTAAAAGCCAAAAGTGGTCTGAAAGCCATCATCATCTAGCTAACATGCTGAAATGAGACTCTTGGTCAGCTTAGGCACATGTCTCACATTTTTCAAAACAACTGCAGACCCATTTGCAAAAGAAAACTTTATGTCACCTGCTCCCACTATGTCACATGTATAGTTATTTCCAAGATGCACACAACCTATCTTTCCACTGTTATAAGTGGAGTACCATTCCCTATGGGGAGTAAAATGGAATGAAGCACCAGGATCCAAAATCCAATCCTTGAAATATGCATTATCTGAAGTGGTAAGCAAGTCTGCAGATAGACTAGTCATGAAGAGAATGTCATTGTCACCATTATCAGTGAGACGGCACTAATCTCCTCGATCTTCATTTTTTCTTTGTCGTCCCTTGGACTCTCTTCCTTCTTATTTGCACCCCAATTTGCATTATGTTTCTTATCCTTTTGCTATCTTTTCAACTTGTAGCAATCATTTTTCATGTGGCCCTTCTTGCCACAATGGTAACACTCAATGTTCCGTGCCCTAGATTTGCTACAAGACTTCCCTCTTTCTTGGGACTTCCTCCCATTAGGAAAAAAGGAAACTCATTTTGGGGCCTTTTAGCCTAGAAGAAAAATAGCCATCCACCAATCAAAGGAGGGCCGATGTAACATTGAAAAAATACAAAAAATGAAAAAAAAAGAAATATTATCAAGTTTCCTTTCAATGAGGATACTTGAGCTAGTTTATTATATTTAACGCATGGTGTAGAATTTGGTACTTCTAACATCATTGCTACATCTGGAGCGGGCCAAAACCCCTGGAACAATATTTGAAACACTAAATACAGGCACCCAGAGGCTTGGAAAAGGCAAAAAAGGCCTTGCAAAAAAAAGTATACTGAAGAAAGCAATTTTACATATTGGTCCCGTTTTCAGTGTTTCAAATGTCGTTCCCAGGATTTTGGCCTGCTTTGAACACGCCGGTAATGTCAAAAGTACCGAATTCTGCACCATGCATCAGTGGAGTTATGTCGTATTTTAGTATTTTAGAGGAAAGAAAAATAAATAAATTGTGAATTTCTCTCGGGGCCCCAAAATAAGCTTCATGTAAACTGTGATCTGCCCCTTAGCATATTTAAGGTTGCATACTGCTTGTTGCCTTCCATAGACTTCCCTCTAATCTCCTCGGCCAACAAGCTATCCACAACATCATCAAACTTCAGCACTTCACTAGGTGTAGAGTTACTGACACCTGTATGGAAGGCATTCCATGAGGATGGCAATGAACACAAGAGAAATATTGTTGCATCAAAATTCATCTTCTGAGCTTGAAGCTAACTAAAAATAATATTGAATTCATTCAAATGAGAGGCAATGGAGACCCCTTCCTTCATTTGCAAGTCAAACAACCTTTTCATGAGGTAAAATTTATTAGAGGCACTTTCCTTCTCATAAGTGGTACATAATTTCTTCGACAAATCTTCTGTAGTCTGCTCATTTACTACTATGAAATAGACTAACTCTACAATATGAAGTCTAAAAGTAGACTTTGCTAATACTTCCAACTCATTCCAATCATCCTTAGACATATCTGTAGGCTTAGCTCCAATCCCTGCCAAGGGTTTAATCTGCTTCTTTTTTTGAATAAGCACATCCTTTATTCATTCTTTTCATAAACAAAAGTTTATCCCATCAAACTTTTTAATGGTAAAAAACTCCTTTTCAAACATGGAAGAGGATACCATGATGCAAATGAAACAAAATCCCAAATGCTAGTACCTATAAGAGAAAAATCACACCAAATACCAAGTGCACCCAAATATGTCTGCCTTAATAAAGGATAGTGTCACCAAAACTCAAGACTCATAGCATCAAAATGCATCCGACTCATGTGCATATACTATGCATCCATATGAGCAAATCTGGCCCCAAAGAAAATGTCAACCTGCAATGACAAAGCAATGGCAAACCCAATGCCAATAAGAGCCAAATGCCTCGAGCATAAACATCGTCCATGGGCATAAGCATCAATAATGTCTCATCCAGGAGAGCATAGCACTATGAGTGCATTCACTGCAATATGTCAAAGCTGTCCCTCAACATAAAATAGCATCTGTGTGCTAAACGTCCATCAATAAAGCATCTCACAAAGCAATCTAGACTTATCAGCGCATCAAACAAGGATCGCAATGTATGCAAATATTTTTTAGATGCCCTTGTTCAGAGTGCCAAACTTACCAATTTGCATTGCACTCATCATCCACAGAGAGAGAGAGAGAGAGAGGCATATCATATCAACTACCCCCTTAGCTTTACATGAATGATGTTGTCCCTCCTTTTATCCCCTCTCCCTCTACTCCCTAACTAATGTTTAATAGAAATATTTTAATTTTTTTTATTGAGACACATCTTCCACGTGGTTCACTCAAACCTAGACAACCAAGTAGATCCAAGGTGATATCTCCTCCACTTCCTACCATTGTTTACAACACCAAGGCAAAAGGTTTGACAAGTTTAGTTTAGGGCTAAGTATATGATCCTTCTCTACTTTAAGGCCTCACGGAGACGGTTCCATAGAGATTGGGAAGATCAATGAGAACCATGAAGGACCTGCCCTCTTGCCAACTAGCATCTTGATGTTAAGCGACTTGCATCTAACTAGCATCTTGATGTCAAGCGACTTGCATCTAAACTTGAAAGTTGAAATCCATGGAGATCTTAAATCAGACAAACATGTACAAGGAATGAAACTAGAGGGTGGACCAAGGGTCATAAACATGTGCATGTGCACATGCACGTGCATTAAATATGTGTCATCCAAAAGTGGAAGTAATATAGACTATGGTTAATGTTCCCATAACCTATGATAGTTATTGTACGAAGTGATCAACTCTATAGATATCATACAAAGAAAATAAAACCCATATATTGCTAATTGGATGTGCGAAAAAGAATTTAGGTGAACATTGGATTGTACTTTATTTCTTATAACATCATTGATCTATTTTTAATCGACGCTTGGAAAAGCAAATGCCAATCACGAGTTATCTATCTTCATTAAGCATAAGGCATGTAGTATTGTCATAGGCATAGCTCAAACGTTCACGACAAAATGAAAATCAATGTAAGCCAAGTTTACGTTTTTGCTACCAAATAAAGGCACTTCCACTGGCAACCAATTTCACAAAATATATAAAAGTAGGATAATTTACAACAAGCTAGAGGTTATGAACAACATGATCGAGTGAAACATCCCTATCAATATTTTTAATTAGATTTGGAAAATAATGAGGCAATAGGCATGAAACAAAGAAATTTTATCATCCATTTAGAACCTTTCCTTTGCAATTCAATATCAATAGTTGTTCCCACACCAAATTAGAAGGCATCTACCAATCTTAATGGCCTAAGGTTTCTTCAATTCCAAGTTAATCAAACATCAATTTATTAGTCTATTTCATCATTATTTTTTGGTCAAAGAGTAGAATTCTAAGTGGCAATCAGAATTAACTGTGTAAGAAATGGTGTTGTTTACAAGAAACAAGACTCGAAGCAAACTAAAACAAAGCAAGAACAGATTATACATAGTGTCAAGATAAATCACTCCCCTTCACTCACACATATGTGCAAGTGTTTGTGCCTTGTTTACAAGTGCAAGCCACCAAATGGTATTGACTTCATAGCATATAGATTGATGCAATCATATGTAAGTCCACGATACGATTAAACTAGCATGTAGAGATACATACATGGACCAATAAAGTACATACATCAACTAGATGGTAACTTGGTAGACCAGTGAAATTACTAATACGTCACAAGAAATAACTTTTCGTACAACTTTGAAATATACCTACATAAAAAGGAAATGATGCAATGTCCTTTTAGCGTATTTCGTATGTGTACCATCTATACCTCTTCCAATCTGGCCCATGTCCCTCCCATGGTGCATTGAAATTGAGGTAACTAAGATGCAATGATAGTTTTTAACAAGGTGTTATCTTTCCTGAGACTCCTCCCTAGGAGTATCGTCTATTGCTTTGGAAGAAGAGCTTGTATTCATTTGGTCTCTTACCAATTTGCATAGGAAGGAACCCTTTGATTGTAAGAGATTTGAGTTATATGAAATTACTTGGATACAATACACAACATATCTATGAACAAGACAAGCAATTTAAGACAAAAGTAGTAGAATCTACTAAAGAAGGTTACTTATTTTGACTTTTAATTTCATGAGGAAACTAGAGAAAAAATGTGCACGTGCATGTATGCGAGCACAGGTGTGGCTTCATTTAATCTTTTGACGAGTTACTCCTATCACAATAATGTATGTGGTGAAACATGAACACTAAATACAGACTTCCTTTTAATTGCAAATGCAAGACTACTTTTCAAATTACAAAATTAAATCATTAATCTTAGACCTCGAAAACTGGCAACACGATCACCAAGTGTCTTCAATAAAATTTTTGTAGTGCATTATGAGTCCCAGACAGAAGATTCGGATGTTTACAAGGGAGCAAAAGCAAAAAATTTGGAGAACCAAATTCAACTTACAATTAACATCTACGAACAAAGAAGCGTGCATGTAAGGGAACAATGTCAAAAAAAAAAGGTCTCTCTCTGTCTCTCTCTCTCTCTCTCTCTCTCTCCACCCATCCCCCACCTATAACGCATACACACTGCAAAAACACATGCCCACTCACACATCACACCCATCAAGCAAAATAATAGAAAGATACATACATGTGAAGAAATGCATGCACACAAAAAATGCTACTTTGACATGAGATTATGTTGACATTAAAGGAGACAATGCACCATTTTCGATTATCCCTTTACAAGATTCCCTACCCTTTAAATAATTCAGCATTAAGAAAAATTATCCCTGTTCGTCCTAATCGTGGCCACAACGTCAATATCAACGCATAGAAATTATACTTCATGTGGACATTGAAATTTTACAATAGTTTGAATCTACCAAGATGTCCACTTCAGTTCATTCTTCTAACTTTTCATTAAATTTGCATTTCATGTCGTAGGTTTTTTTCAAAATTCTAGTACAGCGTGGTCCTCTTACAAAATCAATCCTTGAAGAGATAACCAAGCTTCAGATTACAAAGGTGGTGCTAGACAGGTACTTAACTTGGTCAAGCTTTCAATTGTATGAATCTAGCAAGTTTTCTTGCATCAAGAGATCGCCGCTTTAACGTATTGTGTAAAAATACTAACACCTTTGACACATCATTACACATAGGGTTCCCTTTCAGAAAATGTTGGGGCTCTACATGTTCTAAGCATGTATGCAAACTTGTAGAAATAATCAAATGGCCCTCAGAGTGCAAAGCAGGCACTTTTGGTGAAGCTACTACTAAGACAACATACACATTAAACTAGCTCCTAAAGACAGAAGCATGGTCTAAATAGATTGTCACTTGGTTTGGAAAAACAGATTGAAGCGATACGTGTGCTTTTTTTCTTTTTTTTTTGGGGATCATCCCCGTAAAGAATAGGTAGACTCCCTCTCTAACAAATCTCTCGACCTCCGGCATATAGGTCTGGGGTTTAACTGTATTATCCTCGAGTCTCATTTTGTGTAACTTATATATTCATAGTCCTTCGAATCACAGTTGGGTCCGTACGCGTATGGTTGGCTGAACCATACAAGTATGAAATAATTATCCTGTACGCATATGGTACAGCCAATCATACTTGGTTTTCTTTTTTTGGGGGGGGGGGGGGGGGGGGGGGGGGACAGGGTTCCCACACCTTTATGAAAACTATACTCGTATGGTTGGCTGAGCCAAACGCGTATAAATAATTATCCCAAACCTTTCGAAGAGTGAGCCAAAATTTGACGTAAGCTTCCAAAGTTCAATATTAAATTCAATTCAGTTAGTCATTGTCACAAATGCTCATTTCAGTTTGAGATTGGAACCCAAAGCTACAGGTGATCTGATCTGCTGTATACTTGTCTCCTAATTTTATGGGAAATGCTTTTGTATCAAAAGCATACAAGCACAAACCTCTCAATCTAATGTTAATGGGGCACGAACTTTAAGAAAAAGTCTAGTACATTGCTCTCCATGCTAAATGAGTAGCAATATATGTCAGGAATAAAAGTATACAATGTACAAACCTCTTGATTTAAGGTTATTTTGTATGTATGCACAGGAAAAAATAGGAAAGTTATTCTGGCTCATAAGCTCTTCACAATTGCGGCTTTCGTATCTTTTTAGAATTGTTAAATGTGCACAAAAATATGACAAATAAGAACATAGTCATAAAATTATTTCAAAAAACAATATTTCTTGGAGCACACTAGGATTTATTCTTGGGTGTAACACACACTAGATCCTAGCAGGACCATGGAAGGGTACAATAAGCTCTTCTCTACAACCATGGTATACAACCAGGCAACCATCAAAGAGAGAGATGATAAAGCCCAGCACGTAACACTGGATATTGGACAAGCCCAGCATCATCATGTAACAACTGTGGCTATATCTAGCCTTGCCACAGTGCAGATGGCACATGCAGCTACCAGAGCTGTGGACAATAGAAAACGAGGTGAAAAGTAAACTGATGTTCTCCCATCTGTCCTTGATGGATGTATTACTACAAAAGTAGCATTTGGTGGTGAACGCTGACTTTTTCTTTGAAACAGAAACAGTGCCTGGTCATATGGAGGGAGCAAAATCTGCAAGTGTGACAACAGGTGTTCTAGTAGACCGTTTTGACAAGAAATGTGATATAGGTAACCTAATGCCTTATGTTGTATACTGCAGAAGGATTCGTGCATATGTTTGAGCTAAAATATGATTTTTCTACTTTGACTTCATATATCTTAGCAGAATAATCAGCCCGTGACGAGAAAAAATATTCACTGTAAAAGGATTCGTCGATAGGAAATATAATTTTCCTGTTTCCACTTCAGATACCTTAGCAGAATAACCAGTTTGCAGCACAAGTTGCACCAGTCACATATCTCAGGAAAAGAACAATCTTATTAGTTAGAACCAGCTAACAAGAATCCTACTAGTCCTGCAAAGCCTACTATACCCTTTCTTTTTAACATAACTTTAAGAACATACATATACATTAGCAACGTCATAACCAAATAATCCATGTATAGACAATAGCACTGTCACTGTTTTTCTGACTTCATGCCACATGCAGGTTTACAACAATCTGCCTCTGCATGGAGTGATGCTCTACCCCATAGTATGTGGTCATTGGACTCCGATCCCAGCATTGTTACAGAAGCTTCATATGGATCAAGTGCACCTTCTACAAGATCCTCTTTATCATTTGAAACACAAGAAGACCCAGGTGGTGGTGTTTCTAAAAAACGTTCCTCCTTGGACCATGATCAATCAACTGACAGGCCTGCTAGTTCATGTTTACCAAGTACAGATTCTCATGCTGAGGATCAGACACCTGTGTCTATTGATCTCAGCTGCCCCAGTACACCCACCAGCGCACATAGCAGCCCAAGCCAACCCATATATGTCAAACCCAGAAATCTAGCTCAGCAAAGACAGATTCTTGCATTTCTGGAAAGAGCCAGTGAAAACAATGGACTGATTGGACACACAACGCCTTTAGAAGATGGCAAACAGCAAAATTCACTCAGGCATACAAAACAAGAAGTATCTTATGGTAAAGAAATCGGTTCCACAAATCCTCAAAAAGGTTTTGGAGGAGAAGAAAACAATGAGGCTGATGAAACAAACTCCAGCTTGTACTCATTTGAGGATTTAGGTGGATTATCATTGTCATTTTCAGTTTGTGAGCACCATGCGTCAAGTTCATGTCAGAAACCCAGACGATTTGAATCGACAGAGATTGAGCAAGCTATCAGTAGCTCCTCAAAAAAAAAATCATCAATAGATGAGAGCGATACATCCAAAGGCATCCTCACCGATGGTACTATAGTTGTCATAAAAGAGCTCAAGATTTTGAACATTCGAGGTGAAGAAATTTTCCTGTCTAGAGCACAGCTTCTTGCTAAACTACAGCACCCAAACATTGTGAAAGTTATTGGAGTCTGCATCGAGAGGTCCACTCTGGTCTATGAGAATGTCAGTAATAAAACACTTGAGTGGCACTTATCATGTAAGCTTACGATTTTGAATTTTAAATTTTGTGTTGCCCTTTATTCCATATTGTTGATTCCTATGTTGATAGTTTCAGATATATTGGACATTTATGTAGGTGGTCACTTATATAACAATGTAATTGTCATGTAAGATTCACTAGACTGTGATCTATTGCAGCATGTAACATTCCCAATTGGACTTCTAGACAAAAAATAGCAGTTGGAGCAGCAAGGGGATTGTCCTATCTACATGAAGGGTGTTGCTTTGAGCCTATCCCACATGGAAGCCTGACATCCAAAAAAGTCATCCTTACAAGCGATTTTGAACCAAAGGTTAGAAGCAAGTGTGATAACACTCCTTGAAGGCAGCTGAAAGCACAGAGTTTGTGTTTGACATTACGCTCTTCATATACTCAACATTAAACAGGGTCTAACACAAAACTGCATTTCCTTTTTGGATTTTCAAACGGACAGATTCCCAATTATTTCTGCTTGTAAAGGGTTGAGAGTATATTGCCTGAATTTGAAATCGATGCAGATAATGGATTTTAATAGCTACATCTGCAACGTTTATAAGCCCTCAATTGTGAAATAAGTAGCTAACAAAACATTACTTCTTTTCCTGCTTTTCCCTAGTATTTCAGCTTTCTCTTAAGGAAAATAGATGACATGAGGTTGACAAAAATAGCAAGATGAATGCTCATAAATCATTCATAAGGCCTGCCTGAGATGTGCAGCGTGGAAGAGAGGGCAGAAAGGGGGGAGAAAGAAAGAAAGTTTATTAAAGTCTTCGAAAGACCAATGGGTCTATGAGACTGTGAAAAACCTGGTACAAACAAGCTGTGGTGGTGGAGCTACTAAACGAGCATCCACACCAATGCAAATGCAAAATATGCAGAATGTCTGTACTAAATCATAGATACAACATAGTCATGTCATGTAGATAGTCGACTATCTCATCATCATAGTCATCATCATCATCATCACCATCAAGACATCAGGGTAGGTGTGGCAATGGGGGCATGAAGTGGGCGACGGCCACTCAAAGGTGCAGCCCTGGCATGTCTCCTGGTCATAGCTCTGCATCTAACCATGGCTACTGTTACCCCCGTCGGGCGAGATCCAACTTTAAACATAGAGGGGATGTCCCGAAGTGTGATCTGTGTGTCAACCCTTCGTCTGAGCTGTCGGGTCACAGGCTCTGGGTCACGGTCATGTCAAGGCCTCATCCCGTGGGTGTCCATGTGATCTGGCTGGAAAAACTCCGTGATAGAACTCTGAGAGTCTCAGCCAAGGAAGAAATATGCTCATGTCTCCGTGCTCGAAGTATCCTCTTGCGGAGTCTGAGTGCCTCATGAACGAAACCTGCCAAACATCACTGGTCTGGGTAGGAGATGAATCGGGCCAAATCCCCATAATTGTCTCTGAAGAGGCAATAAAAACACCCACAGATCTCATAGTAAACAGGACACCTGAAGATGAAGTGCTCCTCTGTCTCAACCTCCTGCATGTCACACAAAGTGCATATGCGCCTCTCCCTAGGTAGTCGCTCTGCTCTGCTGCTCTCGATACGAAGTCTATGCGAAGAGACCCAGAACTGCCCAAGAGAGATCCTCAGTGAGTGGGGTAAATAAATCTGAGTGTACCCGAAACCCTCCATTGTGATATGTAAGAAGTAATCTCTGTAGAAGCCCAGCTTCACTGGAAGATCACTCGGGCCCGGCCAAGTCCGGAATGTGTGTAGCTATAATAGATCCTCACGGATAACCTGATTGACCTCGTGTAGGAGCATCCATGCTGTGCTGGAATGAGGGTAGTCTGTCCATGTGGAGCCCCAGCCCCTCGAACCATCTCTCTATGCATGCATACCAGCACATCTGGTCTCCTCCTGCTCCAAGTGCCATAGAAGAGGACAGTGCTAGCCAAAGTAGCCTGCTACACCCAAAGGTGTAATCCCCATACTCCCTGACTCGATACAGATACGTGATGACCTGAAATGCAACATCTAGCTGTAATGGGGGTGACCCAAACTCCGCCCAAATGATCTGGTGAGGAACAGATGGCTTACCACGGATCATCCATGATAACATGAGAACCTGTAGCCGCTCCACCTTGGCCCACTCTGTATCCGACAAGTCTGGCCCCCAGCATGGACTGCCGTACATCCCCGCTAGACGGACCAAGAAGTCAAAAAGCAACCCTTTGATCCGTGGATCCTGAAAGTGAGAGCGGAAGCACTGCCTCTCTAGTCTAGCCAATGAAGCATATCCTTTGCTCAAGCGTGCCTGCATCGTGGGTCTCATAGTGAAGATGGGTCCGGAAAAGACGACCCCAAGATAAGTGTATGATGAAACTACCTCAACAGGTGACCCATCAAATGTGAACTGCTCCTTGCGCATGACGACTCGAGATGTATTGAAGATCATAACCTTGGTTTTGCCCAGGTTGACCTTCAAATCATGTGACTCACAAAAGGACTGTAGTGCGTCAAGGTGTCTCTAGAGGCCATCTGTTGAGGAAGACGAGAGCCACATCATCTACGTTAAGCAATATCCGAATCAACGTGCCCGCAAGGGAACAACCTACCCCCCCTGTGTCTGCATCACTGTCTCAAGCTCGTCAATATATAGGCCAAACAAGGTAGGTGATAATGGACACCCTTGTTTGACCCCGATAGTGCTCGTGATCTCGTCTGTCCACCCAGATCCTGCCCGGACTCTGCCTGAAACTCTCTCATAAAGTGCCATGACGGCCCAAATGATCTCCTGGTCGTAACCCCAATCTTGTAGGCGCCGTATGAGGCGGGCACTTGGAACCGTGTCAAATGCCTTGCGAAAATCCACAAAGCAACAGTAAACCCTCTACTTCCGTGCCCTCGCCTCCTCGATGATACATTTGAGCGTGAGAATGTGGTCCATAGTCCCATGATCACGTCGGAATCCCGCATGTCCTGTTCCTCTAAGTCCTCGACTCTCCGCAAATTTGCTGATCTCGGAATTAAGTATTGATGCATAAATCTCGGACATGACATGTCTAATCATAATGGTCATGTAGTTCTCCGGACTCATGGGATTCCCTGCCTTGTGAATGGGTGAGATAGTGTTAACAATCCAGGTGCGTGGAAACCCTAAACAAACAGCTTCATTAAATAGCCTTGCTAAGATCAAGGCTAGGAGGTTAATCACATATGCAATGAACTCAGTGCATAGTCCCTCATGATCCTTCGCTCGGCCATTATAAAGTTTCATTGCGGCATCCTTTACCCCCCCCACTGAAGAGGATGCACGATGTGGGGTGTGGCATGTGTGAGAGGTTAGGGGTTGGCTGATTGGGGATATCATAGAGTATGCGTACATAATCAAACCACACCTGGGTGTCGACGAGTGATGAGGGGGACCGTCCCTCTAAAAATCTCCGCCAAAAGTCCTTAGGGTTGTTACTGAACAGAATGTTCAGTAGCTCCTCCTCATTCCGACAGACAAAGTCTAGTTTCTGTCTTACATACCAGTGGACAGTACTCGCGTAACGTCTCTGGTTCGCTCGAAAGACTGATTCTAGTTTTGAATCTGAGCTGACGGCGTAAAGCCTTACACTCATCATCGTACCAACTATTACAGGGTACGGTCCCAGGGGATGGTAGGCGGGTGGAGCGGGTGGTATGGGAGAAAGCGTGAAGAGTAGCCTCGTGTAGTGAGCGGGTGACTAGGGCAGCACGATCCTCTAATAGGGGTATGAAGTCAATATATGTGAGAAGTATATCCAGACGGCCAGAGTAGGCAGATGAGTGATCACATCAAAGCGTATATCATGGTATGTGGAGTAAGAACTCAGCGGAGTGGGAAGTGATGCGCGACGGGGAGAGGAGATGCTAAAGAAAAGATAGGTATGATCAGCCCCTGGAGGGAGAGGTACTACGGTAAAGTCAGTGATGCAAAATGTGAAGACAAGGGATCCCATGATGTAGTCAACAACACTGGAGTCTCCCCCATGTGGAAAGCATGTGAAACCACCTGAGGCGGGCCATCTGTCAAAACCATTATAAATGATGAGATCATGCACCCTGCCAAGGTCTAATAGGACCTGCCCATAAGATGTGAACGGTCCTCGTCTATCAACCGCAACCATAGCATACATGCCTCCTCAAGGTCAATGTCTGGCAATAGAGTGGAATCATCCTTGAAGTGGAGGAGTGGTGCCTGACGAGCGCCTGACGAGCGCCTGTCCTTGCGTTGAAGTCCCAAACTAGGAAGACTTCTCCACGGCTAGAGAAGTCAATAATGGACTGATACAGAGCAGCAAATGGAGATGTCTCATCTTCCCCCTGAATATCTCTGGCAAGGCGGGAGGTCTCAGGGAAGAAGTAGCAAACAGCAATAAACAGATCCCGACTGTCAGTGAATCCAAAGAAACCTGGAATGTGCATCTCTCTACTCCACTGAGAGAGTGTGGATCTGTAAAGGACTGCGACTAGGCAAACTCCCATGTATACCCATTGACTACTGGTAGTGGGTGCTCTGGACTCTGATGTTTCTCTGTATAAGGACCTGTATAGGATTTCGAGAAATTCCCTGGTTCTGACCATAAGGTACCATTACAATTCCAAATGGTGTAGGATAGGGTCTCGAATATCTCAGTCTCATAGACCTCGCCCCCTTGTGTGGAAGGGGAGGTGGATGCCCGACAAGGACCTATAAGGAGTCGTCCATCTCATACTACTACCCACTTCCCCTCCTTGCGGACCTGATCCCGCTGCTACAACAGAAAGCGCCTCTCCTCAACCTGTAGTGGAGTGAGGTCCCAGGATGTGGGAACGTGGTCTGACTGAGAGGCAGAGGGGAGAAAAAGATCGAGTAGTGCGGAGCAGTGTACGACCCCTCCAAAGTAGGTGTCATAATCAGGGAGAGAACTATAGTGGGAGAAGAAGGGAGAGATGGTATCAGTGACAACCCCTCTATCCTAGGGGAGGGTGGAGCAATCGATGTCATGGATAGGGGTATATCAGTGCTAGTAGCTGTAGTTGTGGATGTAGAGGCTGTGGATGGGGCTGAAACTGAAACTGAGGCTAATGCTGAAGCTAAAGCTGAGACTGAGGCTGAGGCTGATGTAGTTGAGGCGGAAGCTGAGACGGAAGCTGAGACTGAAGCTGAGGCTGAAGCTGACGCTAAGGTGGATCCTGCCTTTGCTTTGCTGTCAACTCCAAGTCCACTGCGGTTGTAGTGTGTGTTCACATCCTCGAGTTTGAGTTGGGTTTGTTTCTTGTTTTTGTTGTCGTCTTTCTTGGCGGCTTTATCCGTATCTTTGCCACCTTTCCCCATTTCTTTGTTTGGCTGATCCTGCGTTCGGTGCAGGTCTTAGTGCAAGAGCGGGAGCGGGAGCACGAGCCCCCCCCCATGGCGTGAGGCGTACCCAGTCTTGGAGCTGAAAATGGCGGGGAGTGGGAGAGCTAGAAGGGGGGGCTGAAGGGGAATGAAGGAGGGGAGCAAGGGGCTCCTGCAAGGGGCTGCAAGGGTGGAGCAGCAAGGAGGGGAGACGAAGCAGCTAGGAGGGAAGGAGAGGCTGGAGCGGAGAGCAGCCGGCGGGAGGGGCGGAGGAGCTGTGAAAGAGGAGAGGAGGGGGCGGAGCTGCAGGCAGTAGCAGCGAGCAGGAGAGGGGAGGGGGGGGCGGAGCTGTAGTGGGCAGCTAGCAAGAGCGGAGAGGAGGGGCGAGCAGGAGCGGGGATGAGGGAGCAGCAGGCGTGGCCGGCGGGCAGGGAGGGAGCTGCAGGGCGGGGCAGTGACCAGGAGCGGAGAGAAGGGGCGGGCAGGAGCGGAGAGGAGGGAGCTGTGGAGGGGCTGCGAGGGCGGAGAGGCAGCCGGGTGGAGGAGCTGCGCGGGCGAAGGAGGAGGAGCTGCAGCGGGCGGGGGAGCTGCAGCAGGCGGGGGGGAGCTGCGAGGAAGGAGCTGCAGCGGGCGGGAGGGAGGAGGGCGGGAGCGGAGAGGAGGGGAGGGGGCTTCGCTGCAGAGGCAGCGAGCAGGAGGGGAAGGGGCAGAGCAGCGAGCAGGTGGGAGGGAGCTGCAGCGGGCAGGCGGGAGAGAGAGAGAGAGAGAGAGAGAGAGAATAGGAGGATTTCTAGGGAGAAGAGGGGATTATCTAGAAGTTAGACTCCAAAACTAGTTTCATCACTAAGGCTACCTTTCAGGCAGGCCAAAAATAAAGAAGAAAGAAGAAAAGGAAAGGAGATTACATTAGCATGTCTTCAAAAGATCAATGTGATTTGCGGACGAAAATTGATAACCATCAATAGATTTTTTAATGACTGTGTAACAATGTCAAGCAAGGAATTCCAATCAATTGTACTGGTGAATTGTCGGCAGAGTGAGTTGGGGGGGTGGACGTCTATCCATACCGATGCCATTTTAAGCAATGGCACTAACCAATAAGAGAGCCCCAACCCATGTTGATTTAGTGGGTTGCTGCAACAACTTAAAGAAGCAAGTGGTCCCATTTGGGTCACCCAATGGAAGGGAGAAGATTGTCGATGGTCCCATGTAGCATCTCATTACACAAGTGGCCTTGGGCCAATAATAAATAATTTCAAAAGAATGTGAGTTTCCACATTACAATAATTGAGAATTGTGGTGGGACCTTTTTGTCTTGAGGATGAAAGGGTTGAGTTGCCCTGAAGATCCTCTTCTAAGAAGAGGATTTTTGAGGTAGTAATTCAAAAAATTAGAAGGTATCCTCAACACAACCTAGTAAAGAAGAGCTACACTTTAAATTCCTTGAAGCCTTGAAGGAGGCATATAATGATCCCAGTACGAGATAGCCTAAGCTACCAACTTGATGTAAGCCCATTTCGACTTGAGCCAATAAAAGTAGTGGTCAAACCAAAGCATTGATGAGCGAGGGAAGCCAAGATGTGGAGGAAAAAGCCTTCTTTGAAGCTAGTCTTCTAGAACCCAAAGCTCTCGCCATTTATTTATACCAAGTCTTCAGCATTTGCAACAACTAGTACTACATTGGTAGCAACAGCTGCACCAAAATGGCATTAGTACCATCTATGCCTACTTTTTACCGCTCTTGGCTTCAACACCAATCATGTTCAAACTGTATTTACCATATTTTTCAATTTCCTGTAGACTATGATTCGACACCAACAATAGTTTTGTGTTGACTATTATAGCCTCCACCCACTATTGCTCCACTCACTTTTGCAACAGAATGACCTCCTTACTTTTTTACATCAATAATTTTTTTATTGACCATGGCCTCAACATACTATGGCTTCACCAAGGCTTCTGCAACAAGCATGAATTGTGGTAATGCCTCAAAGTAGTGGATATCGGTGAGTGTGTCTTGCATGATTGAGGCCACCGCCTCACTATTGGTATCATCATTGGTGAGGTCATGGATTCAAAATAGATGCCTTCATCTCTATCTTGCAGATGGATGTCTAATTCCCAAAGGGGCGGTAGGGATGGCATCTGCCAATGGAGATTGATCGCCCTCCACCAACTCGTAATATATAATAAACAAGTATTTTCTTTTTATGCTTGATTAGAATTAATTTGACTACAATCAAAAGACCTGGCCATGGCAAAGAGACTTGAGTCCACTTGACTTCGGTCCAAAACGGTTGACCATGGTCAACCCTTCTTGACCGAAGTCAAGTCTCCTAGCTCAACCCCCTCGTGGTCCCTAAACTTCTTATCAAATGGAAGGACAAATTAGTGGCAACAACTCTTGGGAGAGTGTTGCATTGGCAGTTTCCTAATTTCCTAGCTCAAAACTTCCTAGTACAGATGTTTTGTGGTGGGAGAAATGTTATGACCCCAAGGTCATAGCTTGGTTAGGCCTTAGCATTGGATTCTTTAAAATGGGTCAGTTAGAACACCTAGTGTACGTGCCCTTAAGTTAAGGACATCCTTGGGTAAGTCTATAAATATGAGTTGTGGAATCCCTCGGGATGGATTCCATGGGACACCGAGACCTTGAGCAAGCCTACGCCTAGACAGGCCGAACACTTAGATTGGTAGACTCATGTGGTATGGGACGTAGGGTTATGGTCATGGATAGGACATGGTGCTTAGCCAACCTCAGGCTTGGAGGGTGATCCTTTATACTAGATCTACAGCTGGGTGGTGAGGCTATCAGCTCTCCTTTATATGGTCTTCCTAACCTATGGTTGTTTTTTGGTACTTGGCGCTAGAGTAGAACCTGGATTACACCCAAGATTGGGCCTAGCTAACTTCGCCTTCAGTGCCCGTTTCTAGACTAGCGACACTCTACTGCCCTTCAACATATGGCCGTGCTTGCTTAGCATTGACTTTAGTCAAAGACACTAGACTTCGGTCAAGAAGGCTTGACTTTGATCAGGCAGACTTGGTTTAGGCCAAGAGGGTTGCTGACTACGATCAACCAGAGTTTTTGTGATCAAAGAGATTTGACTAGGGATAAGTATTCTCTTTTCTACTGTCAACCATTGGGTTTGTAGAGTGCATAGTAGGAACAACTAGAATTCTTGCATCTTGACCTTTTCAGGGGGCATAGTCAGGTATGATTCCACTTTCCATTTGCTGAACCATTTCCTTATATCTGTCCCCCATCCTGTGCAGATGATCTTGCTTTTATGATTCTTCTGAAGTTTCATACTACAGTCCATGCTCTATGTGGCTACTTCCACTAGGTACTGCATCACTCTGATTAGTGCATGGAATTCAATTGGCCGCCTGCCCGTTTCCAATAAGAGGACTAGGTAGTTGCCTTGACTCCTAGATGTCTTCGTAGGAAAGCTTTCTGCATTTTTTCAATCTCATGCCATGTGGAGAGAGTGATGCTGCCCCCCCATACTTCTAATCCATATAACACTGTTTGAACCACATATGCATCAAACAACATATTCTGAATCTTCCAATTCCAGGTGTCAGTGTGCCTACAGTCGTTTTCAAATTGATAGTACTTCCCCCAACCTGTATCCAGCCTTCTTTGTGCACATTGACACCATCTGTGATCGGCTGGTATGTCAATTCCCAAATATTTAAAGGTATCGACATATTCAATGGGCTGCCCCTCAAAGCTGATAACCGGGGGATGTTCAGGTCGGGTGGTGCATACTACCACCACATTCATATGGGCCAGGACATAATCAAGGACACTATGCCCCCCGTTGGCAGAGGAGCATGTCATCTTGTTGGTCCTTGGAAAGCGTTGCATCCCATTCAAAATTGGCATATGCAGCCCATTCATCATACACCTGAGTGCTCTTCCTTGCGCATTTACACTATCATCTTCTGATGTCCTATGCCACAAGGCATCTATTTCAATTGCAGCTTCTTTGTCCAATTCATCGTGCATAATAGGTTGGAATTGCAACTGCCCAATTCTGGCATTGAGGTCTCCCATGACTATTACCTTGCCAATGTCTTTCAGTTCTGCAATGTCTAGGCATAGTGATTCAAATGCATCACTTGAATCCAGGCATAGAAAGGGGACTCATGGTGAGGTATATAACATCCTGCCAAGAAGAGAGGGTAGTCACCAAATTCTAGTTTCAGCCATATAAACCTCTTGTGCTTATCAGCTCTGTACATGCTGATTTGTCTGCTAAGTGTTCCTGGATCATGCATGCCACTCCTCCTTGGCCTCTCTTTCCAATTTGTTTTTGGTAGACTGTATGTAATACATATTCCGGTATTTCTGGGATTCTGCAAAGCTCGCTTTCCCAAGTTTCCCCCAGGAAAACTATATATGCTCCCTGTATGAATGCATTAATACTGACTCCCTTATTCCAAGGGAAACCTCTACAATTCCAAAACATCACTTGTAACGACGTGTATGTCCCATGGGTCTTGTACCCCTATTTGGCATCCTGGTTGCTTTCTTAAGTAGGGGACATCTTGCCTTGTCTCATTTGTCTTTCTGCATATTGCTTCCTTCTAGCTTCTTGCTGTTTCGGGGTGCGATCTTCGCTGACATAATAGGGGGGACCTTTGAGATAAATCCTGCTACTATCAAGAATGATAGCCCTCTTCCTGGCATCCATCACAATGCATACAATGGCTCTCTTGTTGGGCATGCCCTCTTGCATCCTCCCAACCCGATGGGCTCCATAGACTGCCACATCTGGGATCGCGAAGTGTTGAGCAAAGAAACCCGCCACCTCCTTTGCCAAGGTAAGGGGGCTTTCCTTTTCCACTTCTGGGAGCCCACAAATCACTAGATTTTGGGCACGCTTTTCTCTTTCCTTTTGCTCCTACATGTCCTCCTTTGATGGGGTGTTACTGCGTGTTTGAGGTTGGGCTTTAGGCTCACTTGCAGGTTCCATAGGGGGGAACTTGGAGGCAATCTCTACCCATTTCTTGGGCTCTTCCAATTTGGCTTTCTCCTTAGTCTTTCCCTTGTTTTGCATTAGATTTTGCAACTGTTCTAGTTGCTGGGCACCCTCTTGTAATTGCTTGCATCCTGCTTCCATAGCACTTTCTAGCACATGCACTTTGCTTTGGAGTTGAGTAACTGTTTTTTTCAGTTGAAAATTCTCAGCTTGAAGCTCTTGGAAAATGTCCATGAGCATATCAATTCTCTTACTGTTTTTTGTGACATATGCTTTCGGGAGTGGTGTGACCAAGTCATTCTTCTTGTTCAATCTGAAGGGAGTCTTGAAAGGAGTTCCCATCTGTCTTAGCAGAAAAGAATTACTGTTTGCAATGGGAGCAAAAGGAATAGTCCAAAGGTGACTACAATCTTCAGAAAGATGACAGTCGCCCCTTGCTGTGGGAGATGACAGATGACTGTACACCTACCACACAAGTGGCTTGCGGGATCTGAAAAAAACAGATGAAGTCGGCCCCTTGACAAATGACAGTCAGCCTCAGATGACCTGTGTGATCTTCTTTGAAAACAAGCCCAGTTAGAGCAGCAAACAAGGGTCCAATGAGCCAAATAGCCCAACTTTTCTGCTATACGTAATTCACCAGGCCTTTGTCCACAGGCACTGCAAGGTTCCAAGCTACCACAAACGCCACAGTTGTCGTCACAAGTCCTGCTCTATATAAAAGAACCTCGCGCACGTCATTGGAATCGATGGACCAAGGACCGTAAACGCCTTGAAAAACCTGTCCCTTGGGAGAGGCAGAGTCATCGACAGCAGCTCGGAGCGACTTTCTCCTTAGAGTTCCCAGCGATGATTTCCTGCGCAATCCAAAATATGGTGTGCGAAGAAGAGGGTCGATGCAAGTCGGAGCAACGAGCAACAGGTGCAAGTCGGGGGTTAGCAGCAGGTGTGGGGTCAAGGTGCTGGTAGAGGTGCGAGGTGCAAGCGGCAAATAGCAACAGGTCGAGGTGCGAGGTCGAGAAGCTCGCAGGTCACGCGTGCAATGTCCATGCAGGTCACGAATCATGCAGCCATCCACGCAGTCACGTCCTCACGCAGCTCACTTCCATGAAGCCAGAGAGAGAGAGAGAGAGAAGGCGTCCTCACACAGCTCAAAAGCGAGAGAGAAGAGGCTCCTCGCGCAGGTCAGGTGCTCAGCAGGAGGTGTTGGTTCTAAGCCCTTGTCCTATGCAAAGAGAGAGGAGAAAGGGAGTGATTTTTCAATTGTGAAGAGATACTGACGATTGCATCTATGGATTTCTCGTTGAAGTACCTGAAGATTGCATTGGTATCAAAGCGAAAGTTCACGCTCTTTCTCAAGAGGGGACAATCTTAGAGTCCAAGAGAGAATGGAAAATTCACAGACTATGTGCATATTGTGATGAATACGCCAAAGGAGGACGCCCAGCTTACGCATGCATACTCTATTTGCATGACTCTACGTCACCAACTTGAAGATGAGCCACAGGATTTATTTGGGTATCTAATGTCCAACATTTCCTTGGTAGATCCGAAGCCTGTAGTGGTTCACCCTCGAGCTGACACCTGGCGATTGGCTAGGAGGGGATACAGTCAATGTATGCATAGTGTGAAATTATCCAACATGCACAAGGAGTGACTGTGAGCAGATTCTTAATCACACTTTGGACGCATATTCCCTGAGCCACATTGAGATTGAGAAGTCAAGGTGCATCTTTTGAGCACATGATGGTCAACGACATACTGAGGGCCTTAGTACGGGGGAAAGGTGTAGGATCGAATGAAAGAGAGAGAGAGTGCAGGTAGCAAAGAGTCGCACGAGTCATAGCCGTCAAAACTAGGATCAAGTACAAAGTACTTGTACCTAGGACTAAGTGTCCTAGGTGTCACATAGGACTAAGTGTCCTATGTGGCCTAAAAGGCACTAACACTACAAGTGCCTACATTTATGCCTACAAGGCACCATGGCCTATAGGGCATCACTAGAACCACCAGAAGATGGCCTACAAACCTCCCTCCATGGGATGGGCTGAAGTACTCTGGAAATGTCTCAGAGTACCTGGTATTTTCTGGTCATGGTGGCACATGTTTATCCAAAAGGATATAGCCACCTATGAATGTACAAGGGATGTCAGATCATGTAACAAAGGGAACCAAGTGTAAAGCATGTCGGAAGACTTCGAACTTGGGACGAGGAAGTGCCTTTGTAAACATATCTGCTATGTTGTCCTCTGTGGGAAGATAGGACAACTCTATGTCTCCTGCTGACAACCGCTCCCGAACATAATGATAGTGAACTTCAATATGCTTGGTACGCACATGAAACACTGGGTTATGCGCAATAGTGTAGACAATAGTGGAGGATGTCTGGTAAATACCAAGATCTGTAAGTAACTGTCAAAGCCAAACACACTCTACTGTAGCGGTAAAAGCTGCCCTGTACTCAGCCTCACAGCTAGACGTGGCAACTGCTGGTTGCTTCTTGCTGAGCTAACTCTTTGCTGTCAAAAGCATCTTTATGGCACAAAGGCTCTTCATTGCAAGCTGTAGCAAGAAGAGCAAACTCAAAAAAGTGACCATGCTGTCTGTTCCCTGATCTTGTCCGGGCAGCAAAAGGCTAATCTTGTTTGCTGTCCCTCAATGTATCAAGAAGCCATCTGGGAACTTGCCTTTGCTGTCTATTGACAGCTCTTTCTTCAATGACTGCATCATGACTAGTGGGATCATTTTGTGCCGGAAGAGAAACCTGCAAATCAGCATGAGGTTGTGGCTCATTATTGCTTAGTGGAGGGCCTGCAGGAGGCTCATGTTGCTGGTCAAAATCCTCTTCTGATGATGGCAGAGGTAACCAAGATTCGAAGGCATCAAACATGTCAACATCTGGCTTTGCTTTGCAGTCCACAAGAGGAGAAACTGAATGTTCAGCAAAGATTACATCTCTACTGACAATAATCTTCCCAGTATTTGGTTGATATAACCGATACCCTCTGCTCTCCTCGCTGTAACCAATAAATATGCATTTGATTGCCTTGTCATCAAGCTTATGTCTCAGCTGAGATGGTACATGAACATATGCAAGAGACCCAAAAACTCTCATGTGTGAAAGTGAAGGTTTCATGCCTTTCCATGCTTCATAAGGTGTAATAGTCCTCAATGCCCGTGTAGGTGATCTATTCAGCACATAGTTGGCACACATTACTGCATCAAGCCAAAATTTATTGGGTAAAGACTTGGCCTTAAGCATGCATCTTGCCATCTCCATTGTGGACCTGTTTTTCCTTTCAGAAACAGGATTCTGCTGAGGAGTTAAGGAGTAGTGCATGAGTGAATAATGCCCCGTGAAGACAGAAATGCATCAAACTCCTTTGACATATACTCTCCCCCCCTATCTGTGTTGAGGGTGACAAGCTTGCATCCTGATTCATTCTCAACCATATTCAGCCATCTCTGAAAGCATAAGAAAACTTCAGATTTGGCCTTTAAAGGATATACCCAGCAATATCTTGTGAAATCATCAATGAGAGTCATGAAATACTTATACCCCCCAATGGCATTTGTCCTCATTGGGCCACAGACATCACTGTGTACTAGCTGCAATTTCCTTTGTGAGAGTTTTGGACAATTCTTTTGAAAAGGAAATCGATGCATCTTACCCAAAAGACAACCCTCACACACATGTTTGGAAACTGTGTGAGTCTGACGTACGTCATTTGCCATCTGCTGTGAATGTAGCTTTGCAAGAGCTCTATAATTGAGATGGCCCATTCTCTCATGCCAAAGATGACTTTCAGCAAGCTGTGAATCTGAATGCAGCTGAATGATGATCAAGGCGATAAAGCCCTTTTTGCATAGTGCCAGTGAGAACTATGGCATTGTCATCACGAAGATCATAAACTAGACATCTGTAGCCATCAAAAATCACTTTGAAACCTGAAGTAGCAATTGCTGAAATTGAAATCAAGTTGACTTCAATGTCAGGCACAAAAAGAACATTTGTCAGAGTGACAGGATGGCTTGAAATGGATGTGAGCTGCACATCTCCAACTCCTTTTACAGCATATGAAGCATTATTAGCACATGTAACAGTCCCCCCTCGAGGTGCAGCAGCTAAAGAATGAAACAACTGTCTGCAAGATGTGACATGCTTGGAAGCACCACTATCAAAGTACCAGGACTAAGCATCATTGGCAGTAAAGAGATCAGCTTTGGATGGATCAAATGAGCAATGGACAGCCCATGCCCAATCATCCTGAAGAACATGTGCATGTGAAGCATCTTCTGGCTCATGGGATTCAATAGCATGAGAGGCATTAACTGTCAATCCTGCTTTCTTTTTCTCTGAAGCAATGCGCTTCCTGCATTCTGAAATGTCATGTCCATGCTTGCGACAATAGTTGCATCTTTTCTTCTTTGCCTTATCTGCTGTATTTTTAGATGCATGGGAGGAATTGCAGCTGCTATGCACAGATTTTGGCTTGCCCATAGGCTTGGAAGCCTTGCCTCTTCCTGTCTGCTGTGAAGCAAATGCATGATCAGGAATAATGGCTTGTCTATTAGCTCTACTTTGCTCTTCCTGCAAAAGCAAAGTAACTAGCTGATCAAAAGAATAGTGGTCTGGATTACCCATGGCCACTAATCGAAGGGTTGTAGCAAACCCTTGATATGTATCTGGCAATCCATTCAATGTGGTACTAACAAGCTGTGAATTTGGCACCACCTCATCAATGTTGACAAGCTGTTCCATGAGGTCCTTGACCTTTGTCAAGTATGCATCCATTGACTCACCTTCATTCATGCTGACTTCCTGTAATTGCCTTCTCAAATATGCAACACGAGCTTCATTGCGAATCTGATAGAGAGAAGCCAATTTATCCCAAGCATCCTTTGCTGTCCTGCAAGACCGGATGTGTGGAATAATGATTCTCTTGCATGATAAAGCAATGCATGAATGTGCATTTGCATCTCTTGCATCCCATCTTGACTGTTCTTGAGTTGGAAGAGCAGTAGCAGGAGTGCTAGAGGAAGAGGCATCAGGAGGAGTACCCCCTGCAGAAGGACCAGCAGTAGAGGCAACCACTGTAGCGTTGGCTGGCCTCAGATCAGCCCCAGAAACAATATTCCACAAATGCTTTGCAACAAGAATATGTTTTGTTTCATGAGATAAGACCACATCGGATAGTTGGTGCCATCCAACTTATCATCTTCACGAAGAACTCCAAATAAATCTTGATTGTTCCCAGCCATAGTAAATGTGATACCCTGAAAAAGACTTGAAAACCCAAAAGCCTCAAGGCTATCACTGCAAAAAGCTGGCTGTCCAAAAATGACAGCAAATATCTGCAAATTTCTGACCCAAATCAAAGGGCAAATGCAGATCTGACCCAAATGTGACTGTGACAGGCAATGTTCACCGCAAAAAATAGCAAATCTGGCAAAAGCCCCAAATTTATTGAGGGCAAGTAGGCCAAAAAGAGGGCAAATGCAGAAAAGCCCCAAATTTTGCTGAAATTTTCACAAATGTGACCCAATGTATGCAAATCTGACTCAATGTCCTGCAAAAGTGACTCAATGTCTGAAAATCTGGCTCAATGTCCTGCAAATGTGACTTAATGTACTACAATCAAAAAGAAATTGCAGACCAAATCCCGATCTCTAGTGTTCTTGCAAGAAGTTGCAACTAGAGGAGATGAAAGGTATTGAAAGCCCCAAATTTGCCAATGTCCTGCAAAAGACTTCACACGTGCCAAACCTCTACGGAATTCTCGGGACAAGTACGAGCTATACAGACAACTGTTTTGTACGGAACATGTACGGTGTAGTTGTACAGATGTACTGAGCAAGTCCAGTGTACGGTGTACGTACAATCGTTTAGATCTGGTACAATGTACGGATGCAAGTACAATGCGCGGATGCATGTACAGTGTACGGATGCATAGTACATTATACAGTTGTACAGCGGCGCATGTACGGAGTTGTACGATGGCTGTACGGGACACATGTACGTAGATGTACGGTGGCTCAAGTACGGAGCTCAATGTACGTCAGTACGTCGACGTGTGTACGGAATGCAGTACGGCAAAGTACAGAATGCGGGTACGTAGATGTACGGTGGTTCAAATACGGAGCTGAGTGTACGTCTGTACGTCGGCGCAAGTACGGAATGCAGTACGGCGAAGTACAGAACGTAGGTATGTAGATGTATGATGCAAGAACGTTGTTTGTGCAAGCCGTGTGTACGAGCGTCCGTACAGTCGTACGGACTGTACGGATGGAGGAACAGGTAGGCTGAGAGGAGCTGGTGCACGTCCAGGAGCAAGAGACGAGTCAAACGTGGCTCTGATACCACTGTAGGCTCGAATGAAAGAGAGAGAGAGTGCAGGTAGCAAAGAGTTGCACAAGTCTTAGCCGTCAAAACTAGGATCATGAAAAATAGGAGTACAAAGCACTTGTACCTAGACCTAGGACTAAGTGTCCTAGGTGTCACATAGGACTAAGTGTCCTATGTGGCCTAAAAGGCACTAACACTACAAGTGCCTACATTTATGCCTACAAGGCACATACCATGGCCTATAGGGCATCACTAGAACCACCAGAAGATGGCCTACAAAAGGTTCGCAGCCCATAAAATTATCAAGTGTGTATTCACGTATCGCAATTCTGCCAAGAGAAATGTCCAAAATCGTATGCTGGTCATGTTTGTTTGGATTCAGTAGTATATGCACAGTTTGGGTTGCAAATTGACGTGGTGATGAAACATTTCTTGTATGTCTTTCTTTTCTACCCAAAAAACAAAAGAAAGAGAGCACATCTGAGTGCTTGACTGCCTAAAATTGACAGACCCAAAAAGACAGCATGATAATTTGATGCCTAAAAAAATTTAGGGGATTATGCCTTGAAAGAAAGCAAATTTTTGCACAAGGGGGATACTGTCAAGATAAAGTTGCAGGTTTTCCATACCTCTTGCTTAAGGATTTTCCAGCTGAATAGGAAAGACTGTCTGGATTATCTTTATAATCCTATCATCTCCTTTGAGTGAGGCTGACAAATTTGAAGTCAAGATCATAGAGATGGCTTCACAAGACCAATTTAACTCACCCCATAAAGGGATCGCAGGCACTGATAAGGTCACGAAGAGGGCACGCAGTTTAATATTGAGGACTCCTACAGGGAGTTGCTTGCACAGCTATAGCACAGGCAAGAAGGGATCCTCTATTTCGCAAATTATAATTTCCTCTTGCAGAAGAAGGGCCAGAGAAAGCTCCTTCTGGAGCATCCCAAACGGAGATTGGCAGCAAGAGATCCCTGAGTTCAACCCCTTCTCTTTCCTCAGATGATGCATCTAGGAGGAGTAAGAAATCTCGCCATGAGAGCAAGAAAAAGAGGAAAAGAGATGACCAAGAGAGTCCAGGAAGAGGAAAACCAGGCATCATCACAAATCCCCAAGTTCTTCTTCCTCTTCTTCTAGTTCCACCTCTTTGTCTTCTTCTTCTACATCAATACCACCTAAGTCCAGAAGCAAGAGGTCAACCAAGGGGAAACATGCAGTAATAAAGGCAGCAAAGCCTCGGGAATTTAAAGAAAGTGGGGAGTCTGTAAAATTCGTCACCTATAATGGCCAGTATGGTCACACTATGAAGGCTATGCAGTTCATAAGACAATTTGATGCTGCTTTTGGTACAGAGAACTTTCAGGAGTCTTCAAAATTGCGCATGGTTAGTTTGCATCTCATAGGCACAGCCAGTGCACGGTGGAGTGCACAGACCATAGATGGCTTCGTCTTCAAGGATTAGAAGGGCTTCAAGAAAGCCTTTCATAAGAAGCTTATGCCTAAGCAATTCCAAGACCACGTCCTCCTTGGTTGGGAGTGCTTGCGTATGGATGCGGGGGATACAGTAAAGGTATGCCACCGTGCCATCTTTGCAGGCAAGGGACTACTAAAAGAAGGAAACTTGAGTTTTCCAGGTCCAAAAAGAAAGAGTTCCCTAAGGCTGAGAAAAAGGGATTTCAACCTCAGAAGCCGAGGGGCACTCAGATGCCCAAAACTTATAAGGGTAAGTCCTAGACTCCTAGTTTACCCATGAGCCGATTGCCATTTTTCGCAGAGACGGGAAGTGTTTTCGATGTGGGAACAAAGGGCATGTGTCTACCCAGTGCGCTGAGAGGCCTTCGCTCTCAAGGGAGAAGAAAAGGCCACAAGGACCGCCGAAGCCAGTGGGGGGAGGAGTCCCGGATGTATTGGGACGAGCTAGTGGTCCTGAAGCAAGAGAGTTATACCTTGCTTGGGGAAAGATCAGAGACCAGGCAATAACATTGTTTGACCTAGGGGCAATGGATAAATTTACATTAGGGGATCTAGCCCTCAAACTAGGTATTAAGACTGAAGAGTTAGACAGATGCCAATCAAATGTTTCACGAGGACCATGTGCATGTTACTCCCTTGATTGGGAAGCTTCATGTGCAAATACTAGATCAGGAAGACGACGACTTCTTTTTTTTTTTGCTTTGAAAAGAAGATTTTATATTAACTTTGAGTAACCTTTGTACATCAATAGAGTTTATCCATGAGAGTTTTTCCGACCCTCGTAAGGTCTAACATCTTACAAAAAGCTAAAAGCAAAAGATAGACAAGATGCATCCTCAGTATTTCTTGTGCAAACAAGATGAAACTTGAAAAGAAAAACTTGTAGTATATATCATCATTGAGTCCTACACTGTGAACAGGAGTAGTAGCAGCAGCAGTAGGAACGCCGTGTGCAGGATCAAGAGACATCTCCTCATAAATATGAGACCAAGGCTGAGATGAGGGGGCAGCAGATTCTTGACTTTGGGTAGATGGGTGCTATGTGGAAGGGCCAGCAGCAACAGAGCTCGGGCCAGCTGAGGGAGGCCTCCTTTGCAGAAAAGGGGGCGGCTTGTCATGTTCTTTAGTGATAAAACACCTGCTCTTGTGCTTTGAAATAGCACCATTCAACCTTGTGTACAAGAGATTGTAAGCCTCTATCTGAAATTCAAGTCTTCTATTTTCCTGTCCCACCATGAAACAAACGGGGCATCAGTACAGAGTTCTTTATGATTAAACTGAAAATTATTTCTAGAGATCCAAATAAACCATAGAGCATGTGCCCTTATTTGGAACCAAGGCTCATGCCTAGTTTTGCATGCATCCCCAAGAAGTATAGCTTTCCAGTTAATTGGCTCTACACACTCTATCTGGATGAACTTCCAAACTCTTCTCACATGAGGACAAGCTACAAACAAGTGTAATATATCCTCCAAAGGACCAAGGCATCTTTTACAATTCCCATCTCCCTTCCCTATTCTGAGTCCGTCCATACTGAATAGTAAAGAATGGGCTAGGAGAGACACGACATCTTCTCTAGCACCATTTAACCCAGAGTTTGTCAAATCTTTCATACCATTTATCTCTACTATCCTGCAGATTCCATCTAGCATTAAGAGTATTAAAAAGATGTCTTCCATGTGAACTATTCTCTCTGCCACAGCTGGCCCCATGTATGCAATTCTTTCTTAAAAGGGTGTTTGCCAAAGTAAAATGATCATCAGTTAGTTGAGAGTTTCTAAATTTGATGAAACCCAAATTGAATCATTAGCCATAAAGGCATCTTTGCCAAAGAATTGTAAAAAAGCTTTTATATCCTCAAAAGCTCCCCAAATGGATTGCCACAGTGAGCTCCCTTTGGCTTTGCAGAGTTCATCTATATTACAGACAGCAGAAACTAGGGGATAATTCTTCCACTTGGGAGCCCTAACTGGTCTAATGTATTTCATATTTCTCAGCAGAAGCTGAACCCAATCACACTTTGGGTTTAAAATAGCTTTAATTACCCAAGTAGCAGATAGCTTTCTTGCTGCAATTGATATATCTAGCCCTCTAGGTTTAGTACAATAGCTCCATCTTACTTTGGATATCTCGGAGCTACCTCCTCACAAAAAAGATCTGCAAATTCTTATAAACCTCAGGGAGCCCAACAAGAGAGAGAAAAGATAGCGATAGGGCATATGCAGTAATTGAGAACTAAACTCCTTCTTGCCAAATTGGCCTGAAATCCCCTCAAATTGTCAATTCTTTTTTGAAATCTGTCCAAAAATCACTCCCACCTTGGCTTCATAGTTACTTCAAAGCCCATTGGAATCCCCAGAAGTCTAAAAACTGTGCCCTTTTTCATTCTGACATCCCAAACTATGCATAACCAACTAGTTGCTTCTTGCCACTTAAAGTGCCATATCTTGTTTTTGAGTGATTAATTATAGAACCTGAAGCTTTACAGAAAGTATCAAGACAGTCCATAATACATCTAATATTCTGATCATTATTCCTAGGAGTAAGAGTGGTGTCATCTGCAAATTGCTTATACAATAAGTGCTTAACATTCATGAGTTCAGTCCCCTTAAGGTTACCTTCCTGTATTTGGCTTCTGATAAGCCAATCAAGAGCATCCGCTGCTATAGCAAAAAGGAGAGGAGCTAAAGGACAACCTTGTCTTATTGATCTTTTCACGAGAATAGGTTTACTCATGTCTCCATTGACACTTACCTTAGCTGAAGCATTAGTGAGTAAGAGTTTGACACTTGAGACAAAAGAATGGCCATGCCCCATGTCCTGCATGGATTGTGTTAAGAAATCCCATTCTAGCCTATCATATGCTTTATCAAAGTCAATCTTAAGGAAGCATATACCTTGTTTAGTCTCCTTGGCATACTCACATCCTTCCCATATATTTACAATAGCTTCAAGAAGATGACACCCCCTTATAAAACCCTTATTGTCAAGAAGTATACATTCTTTCATCTTACTTTGGATTCTAAGGGCCAAAGCCTTTGCAAAAATCTTGTAGCTGCAATTGAGCATTGTTAAAGGCCTCAAATGTTTTAGCTCATCTTTGGGTCCTTCCTTTGGGATGAGCTTAATTATTCCCACATTGACATGAGGGGGGAGAGCACCCTTCATAGTACTTTCTTGTCAAAGTAACAGCAGGTAGGGACCTACCAGATCCCAGAAAACCTTGTAGAATTCAATGGGAAGACCAAATCCTCGTCTGGTGTCTTGTCATCTGCCATCACTATGACTGTCTCCTTCAGCTCTTCAATGGTAATGGGCTTCTCTAAAAAAGGAAGATCAGAATTTTCTACAGCTTTCTCTCTTATGATTTGACATAGCTGTCTAGACTTGAGTATCCTCATCTGGAATGACTACAGAGGATAAGAGAACCTGGAAATGCTTTTGAATCAGTTGGATGTTCTCCTCTATGAATGAAACACAAGTGCCATCAGCCTTTCTTAAAAGGGGTATATCTTCATTTACTCTTTTTCTTCAGATCAGTTTGAAGAGCTCTTTGGTAGATCTCTCTATTTTCCCTGCCCACCAATCTTTGAAGTAAACCTTGGAAGTCATTTAACCTGATTTGCTCTTGTTTTCTGAGTTCCTTTTTGGCAGTAAGTAGCTCCCCTTGTCACAGTGGTATCCCCTGCTCTGGCCTGCTGTTCTAAAATTTTAATGTAGCTCTGTATTAGATCCATTCTCTGAGCCCTTACCTTGGCTCTGTTTTTTCTAGCTGTCTTGAGAATTTTTTGAGCATCCTCAGCAACTAAAGCCCAAGCATCTGAAGCATCAGCCTTTCTTGAAAGGGTATATCTTCATTTACTCTTTTTTTTCTGATCAGTTTGAAGACCTCTTTGGTAGGTCTGTCTATTTTCCCTGCCCACCAATCTTTGAAGTAAACCTTGGAGTCATTTAACCTTATCTGCTCTTGTTTTCTGAGTTCCTTTTTGGCAGTAAGTAGCTCCCCTTGTACAGCAGTATCCCTTGCTCTGGCCTGCTGTTCTAAAATTTTAATGTAGCTCTGTATTAGATCCATTCTCTGAGCCCTTACCATGGCTCTGTTTTTTCTAGCTGTCTTGAGAATTTTTTGAGCATCCTCAACAACTAAAGCCCAAGCATCTGACGCATCTGACTTTCTTAAAAGGGGTATATCTTCATTTACTCTTTTTCTTCTGATCAGTTTGAAGACCTCTTTGGTAGGTCTGTCTATTTTCCCTGCCCACCAATCTTTGAAGTAAACCTTGGAGTCATTTAACCTGATCTGCTCTTGTTTTCTGAGTTCCTTTTTAGCAGTAAGTAGCTCCCCTTGTGCAGCGGTATCCCCTACTTTGGCCTACTGTTCTAAAATTTTAATGTAGCTCTGTATTAGATCCATTCTCTAAGCCCTTACCTTGGCTCTATTTTTTCTAGCTCTCTTGAGAATTTTTTGAGTATCCTCAGCAACTAAAGTTGTCACCACAATGTAAATATCGTAAGTAAAAGTACAGTTGACCATTTATCTTATCATAATTAAAGAGTTTTCATATGTGTTAATTATGGCCAAAGAGTTCTTTTAATGGTCAAAGAATTGACTACGGTCAAAGATACTTGACTCTGATCAAGTAAGCCTGACTTCGATCGGGGAGACTTGGTTTATTACCAAGAGGGTTACTTGCAGTTAACCAGAGAACCACAAAGCCGACTACGGTCAGAGAGTGTTGACTTCGATCAATGAGACTTGGCATGCACCAAGAGGGTTAACTACAGTTAATCTTGTGCCAGCTTCGGTTGGAGAGATGTGCCAGCTACGGTTGGAGAGACTTGGCCATAATTAAGGCGCCCGACCATTGGTCAAAGCCCCTTAATTACGACCAAGAGGGTTGACTTTGATCGACCAAGAATTGTGTTCTGTGTTTTGTTCACATTTTGTTTAGAGGAAACGCCCACCCGTGACTAGGATTAGTCCGCAGTTTGTTATTTGCATGCAAGGCGCTAACAATTAATGGGTGCCATGGTGGTGCGCTTTAATTAATTGTTGCAGGTACTAAGAAGGGTTGATTTGCCAAGCGCTAAGAGCTTAGCAAGCGTCCAAAAGATGTTCGTGTGACCAAGGAACATCGAGGACCCTAAAGATTGCCCTTTGTGGCATGTACTAAATTTTAGTTAGATATTTTGACACTTGGCATGTTGCCAAATTATTGAGCCATGAGCTCTTTGTAAAAAGAATGCATGTTTTGAATTTGGAGCATCAGCTCCAAGCTGAACTCTTGTAACAGATTCTCTCTTCATGAATAAAGCCTTCGGGGGGGTCTAGCCCGACGATAGTGTGTTGAGAGAGAGAGCAAAAGAGATAGTGTCTTGCAGTAGTTTTGTCAAGGAGATTGCCTTGGTATCAAAGCCAAGATTCACAGACTCCTTAGGCTGTGACGATCCAAGGAAAGAGGGTTGAAATTTTGATGAACGGTGTGAGACATACTGAAATATTAGCATGAAGTGACCGGAACGGAGCGCTTCCCGTTGAAGACCATTAGCTAGTCTGGTGTAGTGGTGGATGTCTATGCCCAAGTAAAGTTACACCGGGGAGACATTGCTCAGACGCGGGTGACTTTTGAATGACGTGGCACACTGCTGACATGTTTGCATGCGTGAATGGCTTGCGTCACGAGTTCTTTACTATGTAAAACTGACTGGAGCTCTCCAAGTGTCGAAATTCGCCGTTAAATAGTAAAACTCTAGACTAGATTCTTATATCCCTCTCCTGGTCCATTCAGGATGACTTAAACAATTTCTACGAGATTCATAGTCTCTCTTACTGCTACAAGTTGATTGTTGTAATCCTTGATTTAGAGTACGTAAGCATGACCGGTTTCACTGTTGCGAAAACTCTCCTTGATCTGGTTTCTCAGTGTGAGAATCCTGAAAGTGTTCTTGGACTCATTAAGAGCTGCGAACATATCCCATGCTTCTTTTGATGTCTTAACTGTGTTGAGCTCTCCTAGCATAACATCTTGCACATTCTGCTTGATTTATATGCATATTTGTCTTCATTGTCCCATTCTGCCTGTGCTCGGGCAATGGCAAGATTTGCTACAAGTGCAATCACTGTTGGTGTAGCTGTAGATCATGGTGCTAGTGCTGCGGCAACAGATGGAGTAGTGATACTGCTGGCTGGATCGTCCAATGGTCTAGGTGTAAATCCATCGACATACTCCCATTTGTCTTGAAGTACAAGAATGATCTCCATTCGGTATTTCCATGTGCTGTAATTGGAGTTGTCTAGCTTAGCAGATGCCTCCAGATTGAGATTGCTAGTCGTAGACATGGTGCAAGAAATGTAGGGTCTGTAAAATCATTGTTTGAATCAACTGCAAAACACTGACTGTATCAAGTGAAATCTAAACTGTCGATGAAGATAGAACTGCAATATATAATCCAATCTGTTACAAGGCTTGTGGCAAATGATGCCAAGAATAGCCAAGAGGCTTTACAAGGCTTGAAATGATGTGCACAATGCCGAAAAATAGCCAAATAGGCTTTATAATGATGACATGTGTGTGAAATCAAATCATGTACTATCTATCCACTGATCGATCGGTCAATGTCTCTAAACACTCTGAAGTCTGCTCACTCAACTGTGAAACGCCCGGTTTCAAGTAATGTGATTATGTGAAACCGCATGTGAGCGAAGGGACTGACTCAGAGTAGAAACTATTTAGAAATTTTTCAACACTACTTCATTTGACTACTTTGGAGTTCTCTCCGTTATGGATGATTTAATCTACTCTGAACTAGATCTAGACTAACCGCCGAGCGATGAAAAAGCAACAAATAATTTCTTTTATTTGTTCGTAAGTGCTGAGTCAGATGCGTCGATGTAGAGGTTGATGTGCGTGCAAGAAGTGGATTTATCGCCAAGACTCAAAAGTGTGTGATACTTGCGTCGAAATGTGCGTGTGATGTAACGAGTGTGTAGAGCACGAGGAATCGAGTGATTTTTCTTTTTGAAGCGTCCTCAAATTCTTCATGGATCTTGCAAGAGACACGGCGGAGGGACAAAAAAGGATGCAGATTTATGATTCACCACTGATATACCAAGAATCTTGATCTGCTTGGTCGACTTGATAACTAAATTCCTCTTTAAAATTGCAATCAATGCTTGGTCGACAAAAATCTTCAACTCTCATGGACGGAATTCTCTCACCAAAGGATGGAAATTGTATGATGAAAATTTCTTTCACCAACGGAATGAAAGATGGAAACTCAATCACTCAATCTCTCGATCTCTCAGACAAGGATGGCGCCTCAGCGGAATCTACAACTCTCATGGACAGAATTCTCTCACCAATGGACGAAAATTATATGACGGAAATTTCTTTCACCAACGGAATGAAAGATAGAAACTCAATCACTCAATCTCTCGATCTCTCACACAAGGATGGCGCCTCAGCAGAAGGCAGAACAATGCTCTGATACCATGATAAAACATGAAGAGGAGAGAGGAAAAGAGGGGAGAGGAGAAGAGTGGAGATGAGGAGAAAGGGCACAGCTAGAGAGCACACCACAAATGAGTAACTATACACTAGATTTAGTTGAAATTGTAGAATATATACAAACCCTCTTAGGGTTAGGGTTAGGGTTAGGGCATCTAACCCTTTCCTTTATAGCACTCTATTGGTTAGTGCTATGCACATATGATCACATGATGTTGAGCATGGTTTCTCAACATAAGCTTCCTGGGACCAAAGGCCTATCTGCACTTCTTCATTTCCCCTCTCAAGCATCATGATGTAGTTCTTGGGATGCCTCGGTTTCATCGTAAGGCAGTGAAATTCGAAAGAGTGTTAGATTTTGTACATAGGGTTGCAAGGCAATGGATCGTTGCCAGGAACAAAGAGGCGACTATCCCCATTATATATGATGTTTCTATTGGCAAAGCAATAAAATCTGTTGTTTTAGCGTACATGGTTTTCATTAAGAAAAAATATTTAAAAGTGCATGCTGAAACGGATCATGCTGATAAGAAAACTTTCAATTTCATGTATGTTTTAAAGATTGCTTTTCAGATGCCTTACCAGGGGAGCTATCCTTTGAGAGACAATAGGATCATTAGATAGAGCTTATGCCCAGCACTGAGCCACCCACTAGACCACCTTACAGTGGAGCTTTGGTATTTAGCACAATAGACCTGAAAAGTGGTTATCATCAAGTCTGCATACAATCACAGAATGTGCATAAGACCGCATTCCGCACTACCCATGTTTTATACGAGTATTTGGTGATGCCGTTTGGTTTGACAAATCCCCTCGCCACCTGTAACAGAATGATGGATCATATCTTCCGTCCCTATAGACACTTCACTAATACCTTCTTCGATGACATTGTAGTGTTTTCCAAATCTGAAGAAAAGCATAGGGACCATCTTGGTATTGTTTTCAAGAGCTGCGTAATCATCACCTCTATGCAAATAGCAAAAATAGAGAATTTTTCTTGGAACAGATCCATTATCTGGGGCATATTATTTCCAAGAAAGGAATACACATGGATCCTGCTAAGATACAAGCCATTCAAAAATGGCCTAAGTTGAAAACTGTGCATGAAGTACACAACTTCTTAGGCCTAGCACTTGGCACATGTCATTGCTCCACTGCATGATTTGACCAAGAACAATGGAGCTTTCAAATGAGGTGAACCACAAAAGACAACATTTAGTACACTCAAAGGGAAGTTGACTATAGAGCCAATTCTTGTAGTCCCTGACTTGCACAAACCCTTTGATGTGAATTGTGATGCTTGCGGAGAATGTGTTGGAATTGCACTTCATCAAAATGGTCATGTAACGGCTTATGAAAGCCGGAGACTACGAGATGCTGAAAGGCACATGGGAATCTATGAGAAAGAGTTGCTAGCTGTGATACATGCAATGAATATATGAAAGGACTATCTCTTGGGTGCAGAGTTTACTGTTAAGACTGATCACCAAAGTCTAAGATACTTATTGACACAGACCAAGCTCTCTGAGAAGCGCATGAAATGGGCAAATATGCTGTCTATGTATCATTTTCAAATTGTCCATATGGCAAAAGCCTTATCTCAAAGACCCCAGGTCAATAATGTGACCATTGCTTACCATGGGGATCTCGAAGAGATGAGGGAGCAATATGTTAATGACCCTGAATTTGGAGAGATAATGCAGCAAATGCAGGAGGGGCATTCGACAAGTCAATATTCCATGAAAGATGGCTATTTAATGAGGGATGACTAAATGTGCATCAACCGAGATATGAGGCAAAAGATCTTGTAGAAATGCCATGCACCTCCATATACTAGACATAGAGGTATTGCAGCTACTACTCAAGCTTTGGAGAGGCATTTTCGTCACCGTTGCAGTCTCGTAATGGGGGGCAGCAGCTTCGTCACACTACCACCCTCATCTGTTAGAAACATGGTGAAGCGAGATAGAGAGAGACACTTAGGGTGTAAGGAAATAATGCTCAAATGAGACATGAAGAAAGGCTTTCATTCATTCATCAAGTGTGACAAGACAATTGAAGTACAAGCCTTATGTAGGTTACTCACTCACACAGTTAGGGTGTAAGGAAATAATGCTCAAATGAAGACATGAAGAAAGGCTTTCATTCATTCATCAAGTGTGACAAGACAAGTGAAGTACAAGCCTTATGTAGGTTACTCACTCATACACTAGCACCTAGTGCATATGGGATAAGTCCCATGATGACACGTGGCACTCACACAAGACTCACACATGGACTAGTACTAGATCACCTAGTACTACACACCAACACACTCTTTGACTATGATATCTCCAACACCCCCCTTCAGAGCAAAGAGTGTGAGACCCAACACGCAAGAGTAGACCGATCCCCCCTCCACCGCAATATTGCAAAGAGCAAGTCCAACTATCCAACACCTCCTGTGTAATAGTAACTTCTCGATCAGCTTGCGACCAGCAAGGGCAAACCATCACTCGTCATTCCCCCTTACTCTGAACTAGGTGGTCAATACCATCAACCAAAGTAAAACACAATACAATCATTTTTGGGGGACAACCTAGGGCAGAGGTTAACCTAGGGCAGAGGACCTTTTATTGACTCTTCAAACATTCATTTTAGAGGGACTACTCAAGGCAAAGAACCTTTAACTCAAACATAGAAATATTTCCATTCATTTTATGCATAGCAAGGGCAGCAAACCCATGATCTCGAAGTAGCTACCGCACAAGAGTGTGCACATCCTGATGCGAAGAGGTATGTCGGTGATAGGATGCCCTCGAATGATGTGTCGATGAAGTCCATAGGAGCAGCTACCAAGGGAGATCATGTCATGACTCTCAATGTGCAGATTGGAGAGTCACAAATGCGAAGAAGATCTTCAAATTTGAGCAATTATGCCTGAAGGAAGCAAAATGCCCAAATGATGTACAAGATAGTAATGAAATTACATGAATTTTGAGAAATCCCCAAATGTCTAAATGCAATACAGCTTAGGGGATGCAAAAAACAGAAATGCTCTAAAATTTGAAAATTAGGGTTTAGTGAAAAACTAGGGTTTGAAAAATTTTGGGGCTTTTCAAACTTTCTTGCAGGAGAATGTTCTTGCAACACTCAGGAGCCCTCAAATCATAAAAGCCCTAAAAATTTTGGAAGATCTGAGCAGATATTGCAAAAATCGACTTTTAGGGTTTCGGGGCAGTTAGAGGTCCGAAATCTGCATGGAGCAAGTCCTGGGCTGGAGTAGAGGCGAAGTCAGCACCTCCAAAACGTCGTGAGCAGTGGCAGCTCCAAAGCATGAACTGTATGGGCAAGTCGTACGACCTGTACGGTAGTTGGCAGATCGTACAATCAGTCGTATGGCAGCTCTACGCAGGCAGATGCAGCAGACCGAGCAGTTGTACGGATGACTGGTACGGCAGCTACGTAGGCAGATGCAGCATATCGTGCCGTCAATCGTACGGCAGGGGCAGTTGTACGGAGGACCAGTTGTGCATCACATCAGTACAGTTGGTACGGGCAGAAATGGACGCAAAGAAGAGGCGGCTATGGAGTCGGCTATGGAGGTTCTAGGTGGGCAGGTAGGAGTGCAAAGGATTGCAAGAGGAGGCAGAACTGACGCGGCTGCAAGAGAGAAATGGAGCTTGAGTTAGGGTGACGAAGTTAGGGCAAGGGTGACGTGGCAGCTATGGAAGGTGGCTCTGATACCATGTTAGAAACATGGTGAAGGGAGATAGAGAGAGAGAGAGAGAGAGAGAGGGTGTGAGGAAATAATGCTCAAATGAAGACACGAAGAAAGGCTTTCATTCATTCATCAAGTGTGACAAGACAAGTGAAGTACAAGCCTTATGTAGGCTACTCACTCACACACTAGCACCTAGTGCACATGGGATAAGTCCCATGATGACACGTGGCACTCACACAAGCCTCACACACATAGACTAGTACTAGATCACCTAGTACTACACACCAACACACTCTTTGACTATGGTATCTCCAACATCATCAACATTTGGATCTACAACTTCCATACAATCCAACAGGAAAGTCCAAGTAGACCATTGAGCAGTGTGAGTATTTCTCCAAGGCATCACCTCAAGTACACTTTATCACAGATCAAAGAATCTCTTGGTTATATAGTCCACCACACTAGTTGTTGACATCTGCTTCCAAGGCACCCTAGGCAACGAGCTGGCGTCTAGAGAAGTAGGAAGTAGGACTGCCATTTTCGCTCTCAGTGCCTCACAAAGAGCTGACTCTCTATATTATTTCAAAATTTTACTAGAAGGTACTTTTTTATGGAGGGGAGAAAGATCTATTTTAGTCATTTTGTGTAATTGCTACGTTCTCCTTGTGCATCATTGAACCCCCTCACCAAGACTTTCTTTTTCAAATTTGCCAGTGGCACAAAAAGGTGTTCTCCATCACATTCTAATTACAAAACAAGAGCTCAATATCATAGACTAAGAAAAGTCCTCAAATTTTTTACTGGTTAGTTTTCAATGAAAAAACAATGGCATCCATCACCCTGTATACATGATCATTTTCTGAAGGCCTATTTCATAACCGTGTGTGCATGCTTTCATGCATGTATTCCGGATGAGGGAGGGGTGGGGGGGCAGAAGGGCAGTGCTGATATTGGGCAGGTGACATTTGGCATTGAAATGTGTTCTATTGGCAATATCCACATGGGACACAAAAAAGCATCTGCCCCTCGTCTCCTCATCAGAATCTCATGTTCCAAAGCACCTTCTCTATAAAAGGAAAGTTTGAAAAGGGATCTAATTCTGATTTGTTTTAAGTTGGTTGTAGACTGTTTCCTTATAATTCACAACTTGTGTTGTGTTATTGACTGATTCCACTTCACTTACTCCAAACAGATTGCCGAGAGTGGTTTGAACTGGCATTGGAAAAAAGAAGTAGGTGTTGAAACAATTTTCATTGGTGCAACAGGGTAAGTCATCCATTACCCTTTAATCTGGTAGATAAATGAGCTATTGAATTTGAATTTCCGTGGACTATGGATTGTGAAGACCTCCTTCCCTATTTCAATGCAAACAGTTCGGAAAACTTTACAATGATACTGTCCAGAATAAAGTCTTCCATCACAACTTCTAAATTAGATGCTCTCTCTCTCTCTCTCTCTCTCTCTCTCTCTCTCTCTCATTCGCAGCCTGTATAAGTTATGCTCTCTCATTAGTGGATATAGTTTCTTCTATGTCTTATCTGTCTTTTGCTTCGTCTTTTGTTTTTTGTCCTGTGTCCATCTAGAATTTGAGGTCCAGACATTCATTGCCTTCACCCTATAAATATTATTTGTATCTCTCTTTCGTCTCTTAATATTGCCACTACCTCTTTACAAGGTAGTGCTCAAGGGAAATTTAAATGCATAGTTGTGTGATTTTCTGAAGGCCCAAATTAAATTTGAAGAATCTCTTTTTAAGGAACTCCTCGTCTCCACTAATTTTTAACTTTATTTTCCTAACTTGCTCTTATATCACCTCCTTTCAAAACCACAAAATCATGCCCACCAACATTCATGCTCTCTTGGTTCCTCTTGCTTCTTGTCTTCTAACAATACAGGCTCTCAGCTTCTTCTATTGACTCCAGATTAGCCACATTGCTGTTTTCCCACATGAACTGCTGCCAAGCTCTGATGAGGCCACCACAAAATGAAGCTTTTAGCATACTGAGTTCGAAGAGGTCTTGGGGCTACTTGGAAAATTGCGAGGGTAGATCAACGATGGTCGTCTTTGGCTGGCACAACGAGTTTAGAAGACAATGCAAGAACTGCTGGGGCTTCCTAAATCACCAGAGTGGATATCAATCCTAAGAAATTTAATGTAGGTTGGCAGTATGAGGGTTCAATGGAAAGATGATACAACCAAACAATCCATGAATGTGTGATCTAAGGGATAACAGAGACCTAATCAGTGTGTTCTTTCCTGCAGAAACTAAGGGTTATTTCTTACACATTGGCCCCAAAAAAATACAGAAAAATAGAAAGAGAATGCCATGACAACAAAGGTCATTTGCCAGTATATGTGAAAAAAAGACCATGACACAGTCTCTCATGAAAGCTGCTCTCCAGGCCACTGCTGCAGGTGAGGAATCCTGAACTTTGCTCCAAGTGGCCATAATATCTTACCAGATAATAAGAGTTGACTGAGAGGCATAGGTCTGGACCCCATCTAAGGCTAGGAGGAAGCTTAACGTCTGTGCAAGAAAACCAGCACTGCATATAGATTGATAAGCCGAGGGGCAACCTGACTATGAGAATGGCCCTTTCCAAGTATGCTCCCTTGTACAATATCTGTGGACCTGACTGAGTGAACCACACCACCAATCCCCAAGTAAGTGATGCAACAAGTACCTCTTCTCATCCTGTGAAACTAGTGTGCAATGCCCTACCAGATCCTCTACAACCTCATAAAGAATTGTCTCTCCTCCCTGATCCCAAAGGATGCAAATGACCAGCAGGGGAACACATGTGCTTGAGAAACAAGCCTCGCCCACCAGTCAACCTATGGACCCTCAAACTCCCTGAAGCAAGTCAAGGGGTATAGCGATGTCAATCTACAGGTTCTGTCTATGAGTGCCTCTTAAATCCTGAGTGATGTGTGATGCTCCTTGAAGACTCTCCAAGCACCCACAGTGCAGGCAGTAACCCTCCCCCATCTAGACCTACATGTATCTTCGAGTAATGACAAGTCTCTGGTGTATAGGGGTTAGGGTGCTTCTCCTCTCTCTGAAGAGAAGCAGGCTATATAGGTCTTGCTGCCTTCTCCTAAAGAAGGATGCAAATCTTCTCTCTGACGCTACCCGATGGTAGAGGTCACTGGTGAGCTGAAGAGCTGTAATGAGACCTAGAGATCCATTTCCAGTAGTGTGAAATCCCAGCTGCTACAGATATCCACAATCTGCTGTCAGAGCTCTTCATCCGAGTACATAGAGTCTCTCTCTCTATATATATATATGAAAAAGCTATTTTCTAGAACAGGGAATTAAGATGGTAGCTTTCAATTGGAATCTACATCAAGGATATTCATGTGCATACTACGTATCTATGTACGTATGTTTGTGCACAAGCACAATCACTCCCCCCCATGGACGTTAATAAATTCTACTTGTACTTCTCTCTCTCTCTCTCTCTCAGTGGATGGATTCTTGCTCTGTTTTAGTAGATGAAGAACCGATGAAGACAACGTCCTGGTATGATGTACGATGCAAAACTCTTTTCACCAAGAGTGTCTCTTCCTCCTAGATCCCCACAATGTCTATTTGTGTGTGTGGCACCCCTCTCTCTTTTTAATGTTGTGCTTCCCTTTCTCCTAGATCCCCCAAAGAAAAAAACCCTCAAGCAGTGTGTGCATTGTACCTATTTGGTTGTTCGTGCCCCTTATCCCTAGGTTTATGTGCGCGTGCGCATGCACGTGTGTGTGTGTGTGTGTGTGTCAGCTATTCCTCTGCCATCTAATAAAGGAGGTCAGAAGACATATGTGGAAAAGATTGAAGCTAAAGGAGCAAAGCCTTCAGTTCATACAGGGAGCCAGGCTAATTCAGCTCAAAATAAATAAAGGAAAAAGCAAGTTAGGGGAAAATAACCCATCTTCTCATGAGGGATGGCAGACTGCAAAGAAGACGGTGCCCCTCAAACAAAGACCTCTCCAATCTCGTAATTGGGATGCCTCTGCTCCTTCTCCAGGACAATCTTCTACCTCTCCAAGCAACCCCATCTCAAAGGCATGGGTTAATGCAGTCAAGAAGGGTCTTCCCCTTTGTGAAGAAGATGATATTATCAGGGAATTGGATGCTGAGGGTCAGCAAGACCCTGTGGCAATGGCAGAGGCTTGAGGCCTCCTGTTCTTTTTGAGGACCGAACATCTCTTGCATATATTTTCATGCGTGCTTCTCTTAAATGTTTTTCCTATAATATACAGGGCCTCTGCAACCAGAATAAATGGAGGCTTTTATGGCATTATATAAATACAACTCATCCGGATGTTGTGTGTCTACAAGAGCATAATCAGCATTTTTTGGCTGGCCAGCATGGGTTTTTTTCTGGATATGATATATTTTATTCAGGATCTGAACAGTTCTCTGGGCTGTGCATTTTAGCCAGACATGATCTGCAACCCTGGATAGCATATAATGATCTTGGTGGACGATGGATGATTATCCAATGTATGATTAATGGAGAGATTTTTGAAATAGGATCTTTGTATGCTTCTCAAAATTCAGCTTCAAGAGCTCAAATGTGGAACTCCATCAAGCAATATCCTTGGTCTTCAAATGCACTACTTTGAGGTGATTTCAACAATTCTCCTCACTGGAAGGACAACACTACACATAAATCCCATATGCTGCCCTCTGAAATTCAGCAATGGGAACATATGACAATCTCTTCAATTTGCAGATTTATGGACAGCAACTCACCCATCAGTTATGGGATTTACATATCATCATAATGCTTTCACAGAATATTGGGCCAGGCTTGATAGATTTTATCTCATTCATGCTCAGCAATATGATGAATATACATGTCAAATGCGGACTGATTATTCACAGCAATTATCTGATCATACTCCACTATGGCTCATCCTTTCTTTTGGTATGCCTCTGGATGACTTGCAGCTCTCTCCAGTCAGAAATTTACAGGTCAATCAATTATATCTCTCTCATGAAAATTTCCAGCATATGATCAGATTGGCTTGCAGGCCATTGATTTCCCATGCTCAGGAGGATCTGGACTTTGCTTGGACCTCTTTCATACATCATTAAGGAATATGGAAGATGGTACATGGCAGAAACCAGACATCATATCCAGTGGGCAAAATCATACAAGCAGTATTTGGTACAGATTAGTCATCAAAGATCTCTATCTGATTCTGAGCAGCATTTATTGTCTTGGCCCATTATGGACACATGGCACTCAAGTAGGTTACAAGTGGCAAGTGTTGGGTTTGGTGGGAGGATTCTAGAGGGAGCATGAGAAAAGTGCAAAAAAGAGACAGGCTCATAAAGAAGGGATCCGTGCCAGGGTGGTTTATCGAGCAAAACCCTCCTTTGTGGTCTGAGATTGTAACACAGACTGTTGTTGACTACTATAATTTTTTCTAGTACCATGTATGGGGATTAGAATATTACTGGATGTTTGACTTATAATGTTGATCGAAAAGGATGCTAACGATTTAAAAGCTAGTCAATAATTTGCAGCATAAAAAAACCTAGGCATTCAATGCCAACATTTGTTTTGAATGGTTGAAAGAATGTTGTATGTGTTAAAAAATGGAGCTACTGTGGTAAAGAGAGTATTAAAGCTTCCTCCATAATTGATGCCAATGATAAACGCAAGTTGTCCAAATGGCACAGATCCGGGCCAGAGCTAAACCTATGCTAGATAAAAGCTGTTCCTCGAAATCTTTTTTTCGGAACTTACATGCACATAGACAAAGCCAATCTATCATGAGGGTCAGGAAACCAGAAGGCCTTTGGACCCAGACTCTATCTCAGCTAGAAAAACAATGTTTGGATCATTTTCAGCTTCTCTTTTCTCAGCCATCTTCTTCTACACCTCCGGTTATTTCAGCCCGTAACAGATTTACTGTTTTTGTTTCTCCTATTGTCTCCTTGCAAAAAGCCTCAATGCTGGAAATGTCTTTTTCAGATGTTGAATTGGATGAAGCTCTTAGGCATTTGGGTAAACATAAATCCCCTAGCTGGGATGGTCTGACGGTCGAATTTTTTGAAGCCTTTTGGCCTGAACTGAAGGGTCCAATTCTGCAGTTTATAAATGTAGCCTGGCAGCATCAACATCTTCCCTCAGCTTGGAAGGTCTGGTTAAGCTTGTGCCCAAAAAACCTCTATGTGAGACTATGGATGACTGGAGGCCCATCACTTTGATGCCGGTTATATACAAACTGATTGCCAAAATGTTGATACATCGGATAAAGGATATCCTTCATGAAGGCCTTCATCCCAGGCAATATGGTTTTGTTCCTAGACGGCACATACATGACAATATCTCTAACACTATCATTGCAATGGAATATGCAAAATATTCAAATCAAGATGTGTTAGTCATGCAGGTGGATGTGGCGAAGGCTTTTGATGGGACTATGTTTCTCAAATCATGTTAAAACTTGGTTTTGGGCCAAAGCTAGTTAATGTCATATATTGGCTTTACTCAGATTCCACTGCACAATGCTTTATAGGGAATCATTTGTCTGAGTCTTGGACTCTCGAACGCTCAATTCGACAGGGATGCCCTCTCAGTGCTTTGCTTTATGCCATTGCTTCACATCCTTTGCTACTTTATATGGATCACATGGTTGATACTGGACAGCTAGAGGGGCTTCAGATTTCTGGTTCACGACCCTTCATTGCACAGGCCTATGCAGATGATTCATTCTTCATGCCAAAGAATAGTCCTTTGGAGATTCGCATCTTGATGGATACCCTTTCAGAATCTGGGTTAGCAGCTGGTCTTAAAATTAATTTTCAGAAATCAAAACTCTTGCCTCTCAAGCATTGACTGGCATGCTATCTTGTGGCCAGGCTAGATTGTTTATCCGTAAAACATAGTAAGACATTTGGGCTATCCCATTGGCTGGAAAATCAGCAATAAGCAACAAATGTCCTGGGTGGCAAACAAAATTCAGAACAAATTAGAATATTGGAAGATCTCCACTTGGCCTCTGCATGTACGGCTTCGAATTGTCCAGTCTATTATTCTAGCTTATGTCCAGTTCTATCTTCCTCTATTACATTGGTCATCTCGAGATCTCACTTCCTTTATGTCTCAAGCCATGGAGATTTTTTGGAAAACAAAGCTTCATAAAAAAGCTTTACGGCTGCTCAAAATGGACTTGCTCTGCTCACCAAGAATGCATGGTGGTTTGAATATAATAAACATCAAATTTCATGTGTTGGCAAGAAAGATCACTATGCTCAAGACATTTTTTGAACAAGAGCAGCCTTGGTCTATCATGTTGACAATTTTGTGTGGACAGATGAGCACTAATGCTTATGGACACTGGCTAGTTGATCCATCGGAAGTAGTGCTTGGCAAATTGCAAGGTAAAATCCCAGGTTGTCCATTTTCTAATTCCTTGATTCAAGACTGGAAGCAAGTACTCTCTCACATCAAATGGTCTCCCCATCCTGCTTCTTTAGCTTCCTCACTCAGAATGGAAAGTATTCATTGGAGTGCTGTGTTTTCCTCTCCCCTTGCTGTTCAACAACCCATCAGAGCTTACAATCTTATGAAAATGGGTATCCGGTTCATTGATGACGTAGTAGATATGCAAGGAAATATTCTCACTTTTCCAGTAGCATGTCGACAATACAATTTGGGGATGCATCATAGACCCAATTGGAAAGATATTGCTGATCTCTTACTCCCTCTGATTCCGATTCCGACATTGAATGTCAGAGACAGGCTTCAAAATTGGCACCTTTGGTCTTCAAATACAAGCATATCCTCTAGGCCTTTGAATTTATTAACTTCTATACAGGCTTATCGATTGATATTACCTCCTCCCTGGATTGCCCATCATGCTAATTCTCTATGGCATTTGAACAAGTCATTAGCCTGGTGGAAAGGAAGATTGCAATTGATATGGAAGTTGAAAATGCCTTTGAAGCAACGACTCTTTCTATGGAGATGTATTGTTGGTATTCTTCCAGTAGGGGTGAAATTGGCTCAAAGAAGGATAGCTTCGTCCCTTTGTCCAAGATGTCATCTTACATCTGAGAGTATTCCGCATTTACTGTGGTTTTATTCATATTCCAGAGACCTTCTAGACAGAATCTCCTATTTCTTATCTCTCAGATTCCCAGCTCACAGGTTCTACAGGTTTTTCTGGATATATGACACACTATCAGCTTCTTTGTCACAGTATTCTCTTTTCTTCCACTGGATCAGATACTGGGCCTTATGGACCCTCTGGTTACAGCGCAATCAAGCATATTTGAATTCTCCACTTCAGCAGCCATATGAGTTCTTTCAAGCCTCATTGCGGCAATCTTTATATGATGCCTTACATGAGGAAGATTCAGATGTTTCTTGTATTCAGCTTTTCTTTTACTGCTTTTGATGGATAGGGCTTTGGTTCTCTTTTGAGCTATGCCCAGATGTAAATGAATGTATTATAATATAAGTATCTTGGTTTCACAAAAAAAAAAGTGTGTGTATGTGTGTGTATGTGTGTGTGTGTGTGTGTGTGTGTGTGATATACACGTGTGTATTATGTGAGATTTTTATATAAAGTACGTATGTTGCAGTAGATGACTCAATGACGACTACTGATTCTGAGTCCTAATGCATCTAATTGTGTGGAACTCTCTCTCTCTATGTTTCAATAGACAATGAACCGATGAGTGCAAAATCTAAGTCTGATGTATAATGCAAAACCCTTTTAAACAACAGAGTAACAGACTACTGGGGGAAATCTCTATAACCTTGGGAAACTGCTTGGCCATAACACAACTTCATCTCTACTGAAGCAGCCCTTCAAAGCCATTCATATGAGCTTGGTGTATGAACAAAGTGTGGTGGCTTGCTCTTGTTAGAAATAATTTAATGCGTGATGTAACGACTGCCTTAGCTAGTTACTTAGCTCTACAACATATCAATCTATGCATGCATCATCTCTCTAGCAACATCCCATCTTAGCTCAACATGTTGAATAGTCTCGCGTGAGTTTCCTTGTCAACCAACAAATTTATGGGTGATGCCCAACAACTTTGACAAATAGGATGGCTTTGCAATACCTCAATTTTTGCATTGGAGTCATCAACAGTCTTCAAGTTCTCTAAGAATTTCCAAACCTCAAATAGTTGTATCCTCTGCTCTTAGGCCATCACATAGAAGAAGATAAATTTTGTGTGTGTGTGTGCATGCGCGTGCCTGTGTGTTATAAATGCATGTGTGTGTGTGTATGTGTGTGTTATATACGCATGTGTGTATTATGTGGTATTTTTATATAAAGTACGTATGTATGTACACACACACACATAGCAAATGACTCAATGGTGACAACTAATTTTGAGTCCTACTGCAGCTAAGTGTGTGGAAGCACTCTCTCTCTCTCTCTCTCTCTCTCTCTCTCTCTCTCTCTCTCTCTCTCTCTCTAAGCAGGTGGATTCTTGCTATGTTTTAGTAGACAATGAACCAATGAGGGAAGAACTAGTATGATGCAAAAAGCTTTTCAACAACCTCCCACCCATGCTCGGTGGACTCCAAAGGATTTATTTCTAGAGTAACAAACTAACGGGGGATTGATATCTCTGTGACCTTGGGAAACTGCTTGGCCCTAATACAGCTTCATCTCTACTTGAAGCAGCTCTTCAAAGCCATTCAATAGGAGCGTGGTATGATGAACAAAGTGTGGTGGCTTGCTCTTGCTAGAAATAATATAATAGGTGATGTACCAACTGCCTTGGCTAGCTACTTAGCTCTACAACATACTGATCAATGCATGCATCATCTCCCCAGCAACATCCCATCTGTAGTATTGACCACCCAAATTGAATTTAATGTACAAGCAAATAGAATGGTTGAAAACACAATCATGACATAAGGCATGAGGTGGCAGCCTTCACACGTGGCATGATGATGTGGAGGCTATGATAAGTGGCATGATGACATGGCAGCTTGTGAGGTGGCATAGGATGTGGCAGGACCCATGACTCATGGCACCATTGTCACCTATTCTCGAGTTGCATTGAAGCATGCAGATTTGCTGAATCAGAATCTCCTTTCTAAAGCATTGGTTACTGATGTGTGGAAACAGTGGTAATAGTGCATCTACCCTCAAGATTGCAGTGCCCTTGTACCTAAAGCTAGGCTATCTGTAGGACATTGTTTCTGTATATAGACTAGTTACTCATTCATAACCTTCATTTCATGCCTTGTCCTTAGTTTCATGCTTATAGACTAAGTCCTCAATTTGGTCTCAAGTTTGGAAGATATTGAAAAGATCTACTTCAATATCTCGGTCTTGTATCCCTTTGAAATTAGAGAGCCTGGCCTTGGCCCCTTAATCCCGTGTTTATCTTTCTAATTGTACAAAGTTTATGAACATGAAACTCGGAAGCAAAGAACAATTTCTGCATTGTCAAGCAGTTCAATCTTTTCCATCCTCTTTTTTAAAAAACCACTGAGAGGTTTCACTACTATGCAAGAGTCAGCCTGTGTGGCATCCAAATAGAGATATCCGTCCCAAAAAGGCAACATGATCCTTTTTCGGATTGGGTGCATAGAGACTGAGCACCCCAATCAAAGAGCTCCCAATGAGAAGTATGATCCACTCAATCAAAACACCGTGTGTGATAACAGCAGGAAGCATGTGGACTGAAATTAAAATGCAAACTGCACCTTGTCAGGAGCTTATCGTGTGTCTAGGTACGAGCTTATCTGTCTTAACACAGTCTATTGATGAGCTTGTACACTTGGAGAAGGAGGATGTTGATCAGCCCATGAGTGCCCAGCAGTGAAGCTGGTCCCTGACAATCTGCAACCTGATACCACTAGGGGATCCCGCCCAAGCCTAGACATTCCTGTGAGAAGTGCAGCAGAAATGAACAGAAGAGAGAGAGAGAGAGATAGCACGCCTCACACACACACTGAGAAGGAGAGAAAGGGGAGAGAGGCACAGGAGAACTGCAAGTGATCTCTGGAGAAAACCCCGGGGGAAAACCTCGGAACCAACGGGCTGATCGCGAGCTCAGACAAACAGCTCAACAACCAAGACAACGGAAGGCTCAAAGAGTGGAAGAACTGCTACACAGCTCTGCCCTAACACTGCTCACCAAGGCAGACTACACTGCTCCACAAGGCAGTGGACTGCAGTGCTATGCTGCACCTCTAGGTGGTGCAAAACAAGGAGAATGAGGGGCCTATATATAGGCAGCCCCCCTGCCTGGTCGTTTGATCCAGAGGGGGCCGACCTGTATGTGTGGGCCGACCCAGCCCTAGGGAGCCGCCCATAGCCCTATAAAGGGGAGGCTCTCCCATAGCCTATAAGGGGCTGACACCAGCCAAGGTGGCCGACCTGCACCCTCTGCTCTACAGCTGTCATGAGGACATGAAATTATGGGACTTTTCATTTGCGACTCCCGTAATTTGCGTGTGACTGCCTTGAGACTCTGGAGCGCGAGGGTCCAGCCATGGTTCATTACTTGGGGAATTAAAATTCCCTAGTGGTCTCTTGGAAATAGTGAATGTGTGCCCAGTTACTAGGCAATTAATTCCTAGGGCCAAAGTGTGCAACTGGGGGGCCAAAAGAGTGGTGCAATTAAAAAAACACTGCTTTTTTGAGCATAGGGCTTTAAAAGGGGGAGGAGCCCTTCTTTTGGATTCGGTTGGCCAAATAAGTTCCAGAGGAGCCAGATCATCAGTTTGGAGCTGCCAGAGCCGGCAGAGGTGCTGCTAGAGTCAAATCGCTTTTTACCAGGAGGTTCCAAAGCCTACCAGGGAAATTCGTTTTTAGCCAGGGGCCAGTTTCAGGTGTTCCAGAGCCTGCCAGGCAAATTCGTTTTTACCCAGGGGCCAGTTTCAGGTGATCCAGAGCCTGCCAGGGAAATTCGTTTTTACCCAAGGGCCAATTGCAGGTGTTCCAGAGCCTGCCAAGGAAATTCGTTTTTACCCAGGGGCCAGTTCTAGGTGATCCAAGGCCTGCCAAAGCAAATCGCAATTGATCCAAGAGTCTATTGCAGGTGGCGATTTCTGCCAAGGTGTCTGTTCCAATTTACGATTTGCTTTTGGGCTGTTCCAAGTGCCTACGATTGGTTCTAGGGCTGTTCTAGGAGTTCTGGACCTAACCAAGCTACTCCGGGTGAACTGCAACTTGCTTTTTTCAGGCTTTCGGGCTCTGTAGGAGATTTAGACCTGATTTTCTGGAGCTTTCTGGGTGTTGTGGCTGGTTTCGGTATCTTTCCAAGCATGGGTGTTCTATTCTAGGCTGCTTCTGAGCTGTGCCAGGGCGGAATCAGCTTATCTCCGTAGGATCTAGGGTTTTCCAGCCAGGGTGACCTTTCTTCTATAAATTCCGGGTAGAAGGCTTGTCTTTGCCTGTTTTTGCCATTTCCTGATTGGTTGCTGGCTAGTTATTGCGTTTGGGTTTTTTTCCTCGCGAAGAAGAACTGATTTATACTGTTGGGCAATGGCCAGGGAGGCTATAGATTGAAGAAACTCGCTGGGAAGTGTTTGGTTGTTTGATTGCACCAGAGCTCAGCTGTTGAGGGCTTTGTCTTGCAGTTGTACAGCCGTGTTGGCTGGTTGGGCACTTGGATGTGCGATTGCAGGAGTGGTTGAGACAGTGGATGCTATTGGGGTCTTTGTTGCATGCTTTGGTTGGTTGAGGATACAGGATTGTCTAGTGATTGGATGCCATTCACCTTTTGAAGTTGAGCAAGGAATTACAGGGTGGGCTGGACGAGGAGTCTGTGGGCATTGGTTTGCCTGTGGTGCAGCTTCCCAAAGACCTTTGTAATTAGCCACTTGGCTTCAAATGAATGTTAAATAAATACCGCAAGGAGCGCCAACGTTTGGGGCCAATCGGTGTCTTGTTTCTGAGTAGGAGCGCTCTAGCTCCCCTGTGATTTGTTCTGTGGTGCATATTTACTTGTCTATTTACTATGTATGCTATATTTAAGTGGATCCTAGAGGGTACAGCCCTCATCTAGGGCGCCTATAAGGGCACAACCATGGCTGCACAACAGGGCATATCTGCCCAAACAGTCCCACAACCCTCCCGGCAGCCTCCATGGCCATCATGGCAACGCATGGACCAGAAAAGGGTGCGGCGGGCACACCCACAACACAAGCCCTCGCTCTCTATGCTACCCTCACTCACTGGGCGGGCACACCCACAATCAAAGCCCTCTCTCTCTAAGGTGACATCAGGAGATGTTGACCTCCAACACCCCCTCTCAGCTCCTAGATGGAGCAGAGATACCAAGGAGTTGGGTGTGCCATTGGAACAACTGGAGGAATCCATCGTGTGATACTCCACCGCTGAACACCGCCACAGGTATTGTCGAAGAAGCACCCTCGTGGCACACACCGCCTCAGCATGATCACTGGAAACCTGAAGCTGTTGCTCCCAAGCTGCAGGTGCTACTAGCTAGGTACATTCTTCTAGTCTGATATGGTACACTGGGTCATCTGGTACAACAATCCAACTGCTGGTACTGGTACATGACTCCAACAGAGGATCCTAGAACAAAAAATCCAACTGATACTGCCTCTGGTGCTAGGTCTGCTTCCCTGTGGGCACCTATATCTCAGAGCTAGATAATCCCCTCTAAAGCCCCGTCTCAAGTCCAAACTGGTACACTGTCTCCATATCGATGAACTTCAGTGCTCCAATGGCAACGGGCATAGAACAGCTCACAAGGATCAATCAACTCTGTCTGGGTTCCCGCGCTGGCAACCTACTGACCCATCTGGATCTCCAGCGGCATCAGACAATCGCTACAACAAATTTCTAGGAGGACTCCTTTGGATTTGCCAAGTCATAACGTCCAAACAAAATACAAACTGAAAACATACTGTCACGGGGGCGTGAAATTCTAGGTACTTTAATGTACTACAAGACCGTGACAACTTTGGAAAAGTCCAAGCGTGGGCTTAATAATGTGTAATTAAACGCGGCATGGTGCCTAGCACATAAGCGTAATCAATCCCTAGGCCCAAAGGCATTCCAAGGAATTAAAAGAGTGGTTGTTGGGAAATGATGACGTGGCATTTTTAATGGGCCCCCTAGAGGGCCATGTACCTTCAGTGGCCCCCCTAGAGTTCCAGGTGGCTCTAGTGCCTTCTACATGCTCCTTTGCCATTCGTGGACCTTCCTGGGCCTTCTAAACTTCACATGTGTGGTTTTCTCTCTCATCTTCTCCCTTTGTTGAGATTTTGGACTGGTTTTTCAGCCTCCTTCAGCTGAATTCCGTTTTTCTTCATAACTCCTCACCCGTTTGGATTCCTCGACTTCCGTTTGGCCCGATGGCTTCCCCTCTGCCTCCCCTTCGTAGTGATATGCTTTTCCCTCCGTGCGTTTGGTAGAACGGGCAGAGCTGAGCACTTCTTTTGTTGGTCGAATTTGCAAAAGTGGCTTTTTCTGGACCTTTTTTCTTCTACCGCCTCCTGGGCCTCTCTTCTTGCAAAGCTACAGCTTTCTGTCGAATTTCAAGTGGTCCGACGCGCTGGTTGACTGGTTTTTCTCAATTTGGGAGGACTTTCCGGCGATGAAACTTCTCCAAAACCTTCTCAATGCATTCCTCTCTGAAGCACGCTTCTTTTGAGCCCAAGAACTCCCACTTCTTCGCGACAGAAGTGCTTCTTTTCGCATTTTTCAGTGGAATTCTTGCTGGTCGGCTCTTGTAAATGCTCTTTCTTCATGCCTTTGCACTCCTCTTTGGCTGAGAATGCAATTGGGCATTGGCTACTATGTCCTCTTGGCGATTGAGGACTTGGTTCGAGTTTTCAGGGCTTGGTGAGTTGTGATTTTGCTACTGCAATTTCTTTTTGCCATAAGCTATTGGTTGGCCTTGTGTGCCGCCTCTTTCTTGGCTCGCAGGTGCCCAGGCAGAGCTACATGAGTCATTCTTTGGTTGGGTACTTTGCTGATTTTATTTTGGAGCTTTGAAAAGCTTTGTGAATGCCATCTGGAAACCACTCAAAGAGAGTGCAGCTGGGGTGCAGTGTGATTGCATCTGGACAGCCAATGGAATTGCACTCGGAAAAGAGAATGCCTTTGGGTTGAGCCTATGGGTTAAGTGCACTTATGTGATGGTGTTCTATGCTTGAAAGCCTTGCGAAGGCTTAGTGAATTGGGGCTGCGTGCTCAGTTGCAGGGAAGGTCTCCCAGATGCAACTTGTAATCATTTCACTGTGAAATATAAAGAAATACCGAAAGGGGCGCCACGGTGTTTGGGGCCAATCGGGTGCACTTGTCTATGTCTGTTGAGCAGGGGCATTCTAGCCTCCATCCCTTTTTCAGTGGTTTTGTTTGTGAACAAATGGGTAAATGCCAAATGGTGATCATGCAATGGTTAATGATTGTGATATATGCTTTGTGAGCTGTAAATAAGTGCTGAAGTGATTAAAGGTTTAGTTCCACTGCCCTCTGAGTGATTAGAGGCCGGTTTCATTGGTTCCATTGCCGGGATACCACACACTCTTTCTCAAGAGGTGGGCCTCGGTAGTTTGGTGGAAGGATATCTTTGCTGCACTTTTTGACAGCTGAATATTACAACCATAAACATGGTGAGTACCCATGAGCAAGAGAGCTCCACAACTCCTCAAAGGAGAAGGCAGGAAAGCCTTAATGATCCAGCTAGTGTACAGCTGCAGGAAGCACAACAAATGCCTTTTGAGCAGGCCACACATGAAGCTACAACTGAGCTCAACGGTGATACTAGTTCTAGCAGTGAGTCAGATGATGCTACTATGTTGAATGCACAGCTTGCAAGTGCAGTGACTGCTTTGACTCAGCTGGCTCAAAATTTGGCTCAGATTGTGCAAACAAATGCTAAGAAGAAGAAGAAATCAAGAAATCACAAGCACGGAAAGAGTGAGTACACACATGCATCAGCTTCTCATGGCGGACCGCACACTCATGCATCAGTTTCCCATGAGGGACAGCCATCAAAAATGACTCAGAAAGTGACTTCCAAGAGAGAGGAATCGCCCAAAAGAGCACTTGAGAAAGAGGTACAAAAAGTACATCCAGTGCAACAGTATGAGCAGCCAGCACAAGGCCTTGGTTTGGGTATTTCTACTCCTCAAAATAATAATGTGCAGTCCATAAATGTGGCTCAACCACCTCAGCCATATTTGAGGCAGCAACCTGAATATTTTGGTACAGATTCTATCTTTGATGCTATGTTGATTTCACCGCCAATTGGGCATAGAAAGCAAGCCATGTATGACAATGTGGGAATGCAGCCAGGCATGCAAGCCACAGCATATGCTCCCATGCCTAATGTTCAGCCAAGCATGGCTCTCCCTAGTGAAGGGAATGCTGCAAATATACAGCCATCTTTGGGACAGCCAATATCAAATGTATATAAAGAATTTAAGGATGGTGGTTCTCATGTCAAGTTTGATACATATAATGGAGTACAGGACAGGTACAAAGCCCTCACATTCCTTCAACAGTTTGATGCTGCATTTCTTGGGGGTTTGTTTACAGAAGCATCCAAGATGAGGAAGGTTGCCACATTTTTGAAAGGCAATGCACTTAAGTGGTACACTAACCTTATGCTTCATGGAGATGCACCTGCTACTTGGCTGGAATTTAAGCAAGTGTTCTCTTCTACTTGGCTTACTCCAACTTTTGAAGTTGAAGTACTTTCACACTGGCATGACTTGTCATACAAACTTTGCAAGAATCTTGATGATTACACCCAGAGGTTTTGGGATGTTTTGCTGCCATTGAGCTCTTACAGGCATGTTTCTTTGAAAGAGCAAATAGAGAGGTACTGTTGTGGATTGCCTAGTGAGCTACGTGATTATTGCATCAAAACCAAGGTGGGTTCTATGACTCAATTAATTGAGAATGCAAGGACAGCATATGCATGGATGCAAGAGAAGAATTTGGGCTTTATGGACAGCAAGAAAGAAGAAAACAAACGGGCTGCCAAACACCAGGATAAGGACATCAAATCTGAAAATAAAAATTATGGCAAACGACCGTTTCAAAAGGGAGGAAAAGCCCAATTCAAAGCTGGTCAAAGGCGTGGACAGCCTAATAAACAGCCCCGTACCAAGTTATCTGATGAAGAGAAAAAGTCACTCATGGAGCAAAACAAATGTTTTATATGCAAAGGAGAGGGACACCGCTCTTATGATTGCCCATTCAAGAAAAGAGACAGGTCAGATGATGATAAGAATGGTGATAAACAGGCTGATCCGAAGGGCAAAAAGCCTAAACCTTCTGCAGGACTTCTTCCAGATGTGATTGGGAGTTTGCCACATGCACATGATGAAGAGGAAATGAAAAAGACTGAGATGTGCAGAGCATGGGGAAAAATCAGAAATCAGAATTGTTTGTTTTTCTTTGATTCTGGGGCAAAGGCAAATTTCATAACTCCTGATATGGCAGGAAGGCTTGGCATCGAGCCTGAGGAAATGGGGCCATCCGGCATGTGTGATATGGCCAACCCTGAACTCAACACACCTGTCACTCCTATCATTGGCAAGTTGAGGATGCATATCCAGGGATATCAGGATGCAGAGGACTTCTACATTATGCCTTTGCCAGAGTGTGATGCTTTGCTTGGGATGCCTTGGATGTACAGGGTGGGGGCTGATGTGCAGATGAGAAACAAGAAGATTTCTTTAACTCATAGAGGCAAAAATCATGTACTTGATGTAAAGTTGAAAGGGGAGTCCATCCCTATAGTTTCAGCTTCTTGTATTTCCAATGTAATAAAGCGTCATATTTCAGCGTACTTGATTTTTGTCAAAGAGGACAGCCAACTAGTTCAAGAAGGCTCTACTCTTTCTGCTTTAGATAGAGAAAGGGCTGCTTTTATTTCAGATTTTCAAGATTGTTTCTCAGATGCACTTCCTCAAGAATTACCTCCCAAGAGGCCCGAGGATCATCAAATTGATATAATTCCAGGAAGCTCACCGCCTAATATACCTCCCTATCGTGTCAGTAAGGCACAACAGGAAGAGATAATGTCACAAGTGAAGGAACTCTTGGAAAAGGAATTAATACAGCCAAGTAATTCTCCTTACTGTTCCCCTGTGTTGCTTGTGCAAAAGAAGGATGGCAGTTGGAGAATGTGTATTGATTATAGGGCTTTGAATAAAGTCACAATTAAGAACCGTTTTCCAATTCCACGCATTGATGATATATTGGATCGGTTGGAAGGTTCCTCAATGTTCAGTCGTATTGACCTTAAAAGTGGATACCATCAGATAAGGATACGGCCTGAAGATGTCTACAAGACTGCCTTCCGCACTTCATTTGGCTTATATGAGTTCCTTGTGATGCCTTTTGGTTTGACTAATGCACCTGCCACTTTCAATAGAATGATGGACAGAATTTTTAGAGCACACAGAAAGTTTGTGGGCACTTTCTTCGATGACATCATTGTGTTCTCTAAAAATGAGCAAGAGCACAGGAAACACCTCACTATTGTGTTTCAAGAGTTGAAAAGACACAAGCTATTAATAAACACCAAGAAAAGTGAGTTCTTTATGCATGAGATTCATTTTCTCGGTCATATAGTGTCAAAAGATGGAGTCAAGATGGATCCTGCAAAAGTTGAGGCCATAAGGAATTGGCCAATTTTGAAAAATCTGCATGAAGTCAGAAGCTTTCTTGGGTTGTGTTCATACTATCGGAGGTTTATAAAGTACTTTGCAGAAATTGCTTCTCCCTTGCATGCTTTACAAAAGAAAGCTGTACCGTTTCGGTGGGGACCAAAGGAAAATGCAGCTTTTGAAGAGCTGAAGCAAAAATTGTGTTCTGAACCCGTTATTATCTTGCCAGATCTTGCAAAACCCTTCGCTGTAACTTGTGATGCATGTGGGAACAGCATAGGAGGCACTTTGATGCAGGATGGCAGAGTGGTTGCATATGAGAGTAGAGTTCTCAAAGATGCTGAATTGTACTTGCAGATATATGAGAAGGAAATGTTAGCAGTGATACATGCTTTGACCACATGGAAACATTACCTTCTTGGAGCTGATTTTTATGTGCAGACAGATCATCAGTCACTTAGATATTTTCTCACGCAGAGAAAATTATCTGAAAAGCACATGAGATGGGCTAACTTCCTCTCAATGTTTCATTTTCAAATTGTACATGTGCCGGGTAACAAAAATGTCGTGGCTGATGCACTTTCCAGGAAACCACAGCCTGAAGCAGTCTCCAAGAAACCCAGTGTTTCAGCAGTGAGCATTGCTTACAACAATGTGTTAGATGTGATGAAAGATCAGTATGTTAATGATGCTGATTTTTCAACTATTTATGAACAGCTTTCTGATGGTCAAAGGCATGATCACTATATGTTGAAAGAGGGTTTCATTTTGATGCATGGACGACTCTGTGTCACTGATCAGATGCGACAGAAAGTCATAATGGAAAGTCATGCTCCTCCATATGCAGGACATAGGGGAATTACAGCAACAATTACAGCAGTGGAGCAATATCTTTGAGGAAAGATGTGGAAGAATATGTGAGAACATGCATGGTTTGTCAGAAAGAAAAGTTTGACAGGCAGAAGGCACCTGGCTTGTTACACCCTTTGCCAATTCCCGATAGACCATGGCAAAGCATAGCTATGGATTTTGTGTTTGATCTTCCACGTACTCCTACTGGACATGATGGATTGTGGACAATAATTTGCAGGTTTAGCAAACAAGCCCACTTTGTGCCAGTAAGAAAGAAAATTACAGCAGATCAAATGGCCAAATTGTTCTTGCAGCATGTCTTCAAGTATCATGGGATGCCTGAATCCATAATCAGTGATAGAGATCCGAGGATGACCAGCCTCTTTTGGAGAGGACTGTTTGAAAATATGGGCACTACGCTGAATTTTTCATCATCTTTTCACCCTCAGTCTGATGGACAATCGGAGCAGGAAAACTCTACCATCTTGAATATGTTTAAATGCTATGTCTCAGACCACAAAAGCAAATGGGAGCATTATTTACCTTTGCTGGAATATGCTTACAATAATACGGTGCACACATCCACAGGTAAAGCACCTTTTGAAATAGTGGAAGGTGCTAGGAAGATACCTCCCATTTTGCATACAAAAGAGAAAATCTTCGAAGCTGATCGTTTTGTGGAAAGCCTTGAAGAGGCTTACAAGAAGATCAAATATGCCTTGCAAAGAAGTCAAGACAAGCAGAAAAGAGCAGCAGATAAGCACCGCAGGGAATTGGTATTCACAGAAGGTGATTGGGTTTTGCTGCGTTTTCAGAAGGCAAGGCTGAAAAATAAGAAAGGCAAGGAAAGGTTGTACACAAAGCTGAACATGCGTTACTATGGTCCTTTCCAGGTTTCTGAAAAGATAAACGAGGTAGCTTACAGGCTGAAGTTGCCTCCGCATTGGAAGATACATAATGCCTTTCATGTGAGCTTATTAAAGCAATATCATGGAGATATTCCCGAGGATGTACCTGATGAGGTGCAGCCTGAAGTGGAAGAACAGGATGAACTTCTGGTCCCAGAGCAGATTCTGGCACACAGAGATAGAAAGCTCAAGGGTAAAGTTATCCGTCGCTACTTGGTAAAATTTCAAAATTACCCATCACTTGATGCGAAATGGATGGAGGAAGGTGAACTGGCAGATTCACCTGGGATATTGCAGCTTTACCTTGATGCTTTCCAATTAGAGCCGACTGCGGTTCCTACAGGAAGTTCAGCAGAGCGAGCGTCTAGAGCATTACCTGATGTTCGAGAGGGGGGTAGCACCTCCACTCCCTCAGTACAGACGGGCTCACTGTGATTTCATGAGGTCGCTTGATGACACTGTATGTTTCATCCGAGATACTGAGCTGACAGTATTTCTGCTGTGAGACTTCATGATATTGATGCATCTTGACTATTGATCGCCGAGGATCACATAGATTTTGAGCAGTATATATGGATGGATGCATGCCTCTCCTAGCCATATTTTCACTGTCTCTGTATACTATAGCTGCGGCTTTCTTGTATACTCTTTTATGCTATATTTCATGCTCGCTCCTGTGTTTTGGGGCAGCAAACTGTGGTTTGCTGTTTCAAGAGAGGGGTATGTCACGGGGGCGTGAAATTCTAGGTACTTTAATGTACTACAAGACCGTGACAACTTTGGTTTTAAAAGTCCAAGCGTGGGCTTAATAATGTGTAATTAAACGCGGCATGGTGCCTAGCACATAAGCGTAATTAATCCCTAGGCCCAAAGGCATTCCAAGGAATTAAAAGAGTGGTTGTTGGGAAATGATGACGTGGCATTTTTAATGGGCCCCCTAGAGGGCCATGTACCTTCAGTGGCCCCCCTAGAGTTCCAGGTGGCTCTAGTGCCTTCTACATGCTCCTTTGCCATTCGTGGACCTTCCTGGGCCTTCTAAACTTCACATGTGTGGTTTTCTCTCTCATCTTCTCCCTTTGTTGAGATTTTGGACTGGTTTTTCAGCCTCCTTCAGCTGAATTCCGTTTTTCTTCATAACTCCTCACCCGTTTGGATTCCTCGACTTCCGTTTGGCCCGATGGCTTCCCCTCTGCCTCCCCTTCGTAGTGATATGCTTTTCCCTCCGTGCGTTTGGTAGAACGGGCAGAGCTGAGCACTTCTTTTGCTGGTCGAATTTGCAAAAGTGGCTTTTTCTGGACCTTTTTTCTTCTACCGCCTCCTGGGCCTCTCTTCTTGCAAAGCTACAGCTTTCTGTCGAATTTCAAGTGGTCCGACGCACTGGTTGACTGGTTTTTCTCAGTTTGGGAGGACTTTCCGGCGATGAAACTTCTCCAAAACCTTCTCAATGCATTCCTCTCTGAAGCACGCTTCTTTTGAGCCCAAGAACTCCCACTTCTTCGCGACAGAAGTGCTTCTTTTCGCATTTTTCAGTGGAATTCTTGCTGGTCGGCTCTTGTAAATGCTCTTTCTTCATGCCTTTGCACTCCTCTTTGGCTGAGAATGCAATTGGGCATTGGCTACTATGTCCTCTTGGCGATTGAGGACTTGGTTCGAGTTTTCAGGGCTTGGTGAGTTGTGATTTTGCTACTGCAATTTCTTTTTGCCATAAGCTATTGGTTGGCCTTGTGTGCCGCCTCTTTCTTGGCTCGCAGGTGCCCAGGCAGAGCTACATGAGTCATTCTTTGGTTGGGTACTTTGCTGATTTTATTTTGGAGCTTTGAAAAGCTTTGTGAATGCCATCTGGAAACCACTCAAAGAGAGTGCAGCTGGGGTGCAGTGTGATTGCATCTGGACAGCCAATGGAATTGCACTCGGAAAAGAGAATGCCTTTGGGTTGAGCCTATGGGTTAAGTGCACTTATGTGATGGTGTTCTATGCTTGAAAGCCTTGCGAAGGCTTAGTGAATTGGGGCTGCGTGCTCAGTTGCAGGGAAGGTCTCCCAGATGCAACTTGTAATCATTTCACTGTGAAATATAAAGAAATACCGAAAGGGGCGCCACGGTGTTTGGGGCCAATCGGGTGCACTTGTCTATGTCTGTTGAGCAGGGGCATTCTAGCCTCCATCCCTTTTTCAGTGGTTTTGTTTGTGAACAAATGGGTAAATGCCAAATGGTGATCATGCAATGGTTAATGATTGTGATATATGCTTTGTGAGCTGTAAATAAGTGCTGAAGTGATTAAAGGTTTAGTTCCACTGCCCTCTGAGTGATTAGAGGTCGGTTTCACATACTGCCACCTGAGTCAGCAGGAACAACTCCTCGTGGCTCGATGTCCTGCTTGAAAGCCTCCCTCGATAAATGACTCCCTATTCGATGCACCTGATCGACACGTCCAACTGCCACAGACAAGCAAGCAATCCTCCATCTGGATCCAGAAAGGCCTGCTGGCAGCACTTGCCTCGTGTTACTAGAAGGCTGGAGTAAACGTAGTTGGAAGCTACACCTCGTAGGTGTGACCACTAGGCGTCGTAATCAAGTGTAGCTTCAGCACAAGTTTGTGGTTAACAAAGTTGTGAGAACTACTTGGGTCAAAAAGAATGTGAATCCGTGCCCCTTGAATCTCACCATAAGCCCGGTAAAGATCATGGGGGCCAAACATTGAATTATTAAAAGAACAATCACAAGAATGAGGGCGGGTGAGGACATTGACACAAATACCTATCAAAGTAGTCTCGGCTCCTTGCGCCTTACCGGTTTTTGGCTTCTTCAAAGAAGGATGGTCAAAAGATCTCACTTCTCCGGTGCTAGTAGCTGCATTGAAGAACTTTCTCGTGTTCTCCCCCTGAGTCTCGAGTGTAGACAACTTCTTGGTCGAGGCCATCGTATCATCATAAATGCGCACGAAATGTATGGCCTCCTTCAAGGTTGAGCTCTTATTGTTCTTAACTTGCAACTTGTAGGAATCGGGCAAGCCGGCCACGAAGAAACCCAAAAGGGTCACAGGATCCATCTTTGTAGCGCGGATTTGAAGGTCATGAAATTGCTGGAGATAACTTTCGAAAGTGAGGCTCTATTTGGTCATATCCAAGGCCTTAAACTTGGCCACGATGTCGTAATTATCTTCCTTTTTTAGAAACTAAGTTCTAAAGGCTTCTTCAAACTCTGTCGTTCCTTTGGGGACATTAACTCCTGAAACCTCTGATCTGCAAGCAAAGACAGGAACACACCAACGTGAGGAAACTGAGCAAGCTGCTCACCACCCAACCATGACATCTACGAGCCTGGTGTACCAGGTAGCGCTGTGAAGCCTGGGATCTGCTGCTGGGCCTTGGGCTACGCTATGATGCAGGCGCACGTCCACGACTCAATCCAAGATCAGACCTAGCACCTAGGAACGAAACTTGCTCCCTTCGGCTCTCTAAGAGCTCAACCTCTGGGCCCCTTATATAGACTCGGGCCCCAAGCGCCAAAAATAGCGAAGACCTCTAACTGGTTCGTACCCTTGTCACTCAACCCGAGAATCAAGCCTCCCCAGGCTACCTGAGCTAGTCTTGTGTACCCAGTACACGTCGGATACCAATCCGTGCACATGACATACTTCCCCTCCTCTAAAAACTCACTCCAGAGTTCGCTAAAAAACCCGGGAATGTCTTCTGGAGGTTCTATAAAGTCTCCCATGTTGCATCCTCCTCAACACGATCCTTCCAGTTGATCTTGTATTCCGTGATAGTTCTATAACGAATCTGTCTTTCACAAAATTCAAGAATACACTCAGGTTCGTGTGGAATAAAAGTCAAATCTGTAACTTCTATTATTTCTTGAGGAGAAACAAGTCGATCATCCGCACCCAATACTTCTTTCAGTCGACTGACATGAAATACTGGATGTACTTTAACATCAGGAGGCAATTCTAGTCTATATACAACTAGTCCAATTCTTTTAATAACCTTGAACGGACCACAGTATCTGGGAGATAACTTCATAACCAAACCAGTACTCAGGCTCTTGGATTCTGGGAATTCGCAAATATAATATCGTTCCTTCAGAGAACTCTCTAGGTGAACGATGTCTATTAGCATAAAATCTGTCCCGATCTTGGGCACTTCTAATAGACTCCTTGGCAAACTGCAACATTTCCTGCATGTCTAGCAAGAAGGTCTTTGCAGCATCATTTTGGATTCCCTTTAACCCAACCATAACTGGTGACTTAGGTTGAAACCCGTACATAAGCATAAAAGGATTGTAACCAGTACTCGAATGCTTTGCACTGTTATAAGCAAATTCTATCATAGGTAGATAATCTTCCCATGAAGACAGTCTCTTAGAAACATATGCCCGAAGCATATCATCCACCAATTGGTTGACCTTCTCTGTACTGCCATCGGATTGTGCATGACCTGAGGAACTCATACTTAGAGTAGTTTCTAACTTCTCAAAAACAAGTGTCTAAAAGTTACTTGTAAACTTCGAGTCCCTGTCACTAACTATGTCAGAGGGCAAACCATACAGCTTAAACAAGTGGTCCACAAACTCGTGAGCCAGCTGAACAACTGAAATAGTTGTTCTAGTAGGTAAGAATCGAGCCATTTTTGTCAGACGGTCGACTATGACCCAAATGGAGTCATGACCCTTGCGCGTTCGAGGCAAACCAGTAATAAAATCCATGGAAATACTTTCCCATTTATTACCTGGAATTTGCAATGGCTGTAATAACCCCGTGCTTCTAAGGCGTTCTGCCTTAGTAACCTGACAAACCCGGCATCCTACCACATAGTTTTCAATAAATGCACGCATCTTAGGCCAATAAAAGGTATGCTTCACAAGAGACAGAGTCCAATGTATACCCAGATGTCCAGGAGCATCATGACACTCCCAGAGAATCGTGGATCGAAGTTCCAGAACATCTGGCACACAAATCTTTCCATTCCGGAACAGCAAGCCGTTCCTAATCATCCACTGACCTCCTGCCGCCTATACCGTAGGGGGCACAATCCCTGAGTCTTGGTCAACCATGGAGCTCCCATCCTGGACTTTCTGCCAATAAGAGCTGAAATGACTATCAGTTGCGCAAAGCCCTCTCAAGGATTGAAATAGGTCTGAGGATATTTCCGTAAATGACATAGCATTTACAAACTTGACTCGACTTAAGGCATCCGCCACACTATTCAACGAACCCTTGCGATAACGTATTTCAAAATCAAAATCTTGCATTAATTCTACCCATCTAGCTTTCTGTCCCCTCAATTCAGACCCATCACACACATACTTGATTGACTGATGATCGGTCAATACAAGAAACTTCTAACCATACAAGTAGTGTCTCCAAACCTTCAAGGTGTGGGCCAACGATATTGGGTGTCGTCTAGTTTCTTACTCTCAAAAGCTACAAGTCTACCCTCTTGGAATAAAGCTGCCCCAATCGATCACTCGCATCGGCGTCTAAAACATAAGGCCAGGTAGGATCGAGTAATGCAAGAACGGGTGCTTCCTTGATAGCTAACTTCAAGGTTTCAAAAGCCTTGTTCAATGCATCATTCCAAGAGATCGGCTGAGTAGACCTGCGTCCACGACCTTTCAATATGTTTGTCAGGGGTGCCGTGATGTGAGAATAATCACGCACAAACTTCCGTAGAAATACCGTAAATCCTAGGAAAGAACGAAGTTGTTTAAAACCTTCTAGATACGATCCAGATCGATGCTAATACCTTCAGAAGAAATCTTGTGTCCTAAGTAAATGATCTCCTTCATAAAGAAGTCACATTTACTTATCTTGGCACAGAGCTTATTCTGTCTTAGAATAACTCAAACAATCCGGAGGTGTCCTATGTGATCCTCTAGCGTTCGGCTATATACCAAGATGTCATCTAAGAACACTACAACGAATTTGCCCAGAAAATCTCGGAACAAATCGTTCATCATTTGCTGGAAGGTGGCGGGAGCATTGGTCAAACCAAAAGGTAATACAAGAAACTCGTAGTGGCCACACCTAGTTCGGAATGCGGTTCTATCTATGTGTTTAGCATAGATACGGATTTGGTGATGACCCGTACGCAAATCAATCTTAGTGAAATACTTCGCTCCGGCCAAACGGTCTATTAGATCATCGGAACGAGGTAGAGGGTATCGATTCTTAATTGTCACTTTATTCAATCGTTTATAATCTATACACATTCTCCATGAAGTATCTTTCTTCTTTCTTAAGAGGACAGGTGCTCCCCAAGGTGATTTACTTGGGCGAATATAGCCCATATTCAAATAATCATGTAGCTATGAAGCTAACTCATCCTCCTCAAGCTGGCTCATCCTATAAGGTGGAACACTAATAGGTTGAGCCCCAGGTACTAAATCTATGCGATGATCTACTGCCCGTTCTGGAGGTAAACCTTCCGGCAGTTGAGCAAGGAATACATCCATGAAATCATCTAACAACGTTCTCAATTCACGGTGTTCAAACACACTTAAATCATTCTTGTTATTAACAGAGACAACAAATGAAGAAAGCGGAATCAAAACACACTAATAGACATCATAATGAAAAGTGTTTAATATATTCCGAAGCTGCATCGCAGATATAATAGGTCCCTGAGAAGAGTGAATATTATCACACTCAATACAAAATTGGGTGTCCTTATCCAAAAAAGAAAGAGTATGTTCCTTCCATCCAATCTGAATATCGTGGGTTTTAAACCACTCTATTCCGATTAACAAGTCCACGTGCTCCAAGTGCATGACATAGCACGTAAGAGCCGCTGTGTATTCTTGAACCCGGATAGAAAGCGCTTCAATCTTGCGATCCCAAAACTGCTTCCCAGCTGAAAGCTGCACCTCATAGGTGTGATCGCTAGGTATCGTGGACAGCCCCATCTTCTGCACAAGTTTGTAATTAACAAAGTTGTGAGAGCTGCCCGGGTCAAAGAGAATGTGAACTCTTTGGTCCCTAACTTCTTCATAAACTCGAAAAAGATCATGGGAACCAAATAACAAAGTATTAAAAGTGCAATTACAAGAAAGTGGGCAGGTAATGACATTTACAGAAATACCTGTCATCGAAACTTGATTAGCTCCCTTAGCTTTGGTACCCAGACCCGCCTGGAGCTTTGGTCCCGGCGCTTGCTTTTGGTTCTTGCGCTTAGGACAATCATTCTTAGTGTGGCCCCGCTCCTCGCAAATGAAGCAACGTCCCTCTTTCTTTAGCTTCAAGGTACAAAGGAAACGGGCACGACCATTCTTCGCCTGAGTCAAATGTTTCTTGGAGGCGTTGTCTATAGACTTCGACTCCCCGGTACCAGTGGTAGACTGGAAGAACTTCCTCTTGTTCTTTCCACCCGTGTCAACAACTGTGGTTCCCTTTGCACTGGCCATAGTATCATCATAAATGCGCGCGTAATTCATGGCCTCTTGCAATGTGGTACACTTGTTCTTCTTGATCTGTAACTTGTACGAGTCAGGCAAACCATCCACAAAGAAACCTAATAAGGTCACTGAATCCATCTTTGTAGCTCTAGTCTGCAAATCCCGAAACCTCTAAAGATAAACCTCAAAAGTCAAATTCAGCTTGGACATATCGAGGGCTTTGAGCTTGCCTACGATATGGTAATCTTCCTCCTTCTTCAGAAACTCTTTCCTCAAGACCCCTTCGAATTCTATCCATGTTACAGGCTTGGGTTGGAGTTCCTTCCACCACAATAAAGCCTTTCTTGACATAAACCCGGCTGCAAGCTGTATTTTCTTGTCATTTGGGTAAGAGTGAAACTGGAAGTGTACTTGCCACTTGTGCAACCAAGTGTCAATAACCTCCTTGGTATGAGACTTTTGATCTCCGGGAAAAGGATCAGGAGTGATGTTTGGACCTAACACTGAAGCCATAGCATCCACATGCATAAGCACCTAAACAGTGCTAGTCAAAAGTGTGAGTGTAGTTTGAATCCCTTGGAGTTGTTGTGTCAACCCCGTTTGATTCGTGTTAACTTGCTCAAACTTTCCATCAAGAGCAGTGGTGAATTCACTGAAGGCTTTTTTCGTAATCAGATCATCGTAGAGACCCTGGTCATCCTCCCCATGGTAGTTCATATCCTGGTCTCCCATCGCAAGCTCAGGGTCTACAGAATCAGCCATAACTGAATCAAATCTATTGAAGAAAATAGGCTGAGAGAAGAGAAGGGACAGGTGGGCTCAAAACTAGGAGACTGGAACAGATAAAAAATCTGACGAAACAAAGGGGGATGAGAGAAAGAGGCTGGCTGGTCGAAAGAAGAAGGGGCTGGCGGAGGCTGTCAATCCAGGAGCCGAGCTCCTTGCTGGCCTGCACAGAAATCTGCAACAGGCGGTACCTGAGAGTGGAATGGTCAAGAGGGGCGTAGAGGGGTAGAGACTTGCGCACAGGTCATGATAAGGGGAGGAGCTGCTGCTGCGCTATGCTCTAGAATAGGGGGACGCAACTCTTAGAGAGTTCAGCTGTCAAAAAAAACGCACCCTCCTAAGTTGGAGGGGTGGTGCTTTTTTTAGCAAAAAAGCTCACCCTCCTAAGTTGGAGGGGTGGTGCTTTTTTTAGCATCCAGACCCCCCCCCAATTAGCACAGCCTTGCCCTGAGACCTGCTCCCACCCATGGCGCACCACACAACTCACCCCTTGGCTGCGAACTGCTCTAACGAACTCCTCCAGCCTATGGTGCACTCCAGGTCTCTGCTCAGACCGACCATACCTAGGTGCAACTGAAGCTCCGCCTCAGCCCATTGCTTACCAACGATCAGCCCATATCTTCAATCTTGTGAGTGCTTCTCACCTACAATCACTCTCCCTTGCAATCGTTCTCTGGCCCTCCAAGCTACACCTCATTCTCTCTCTTACCTAACACCTCAGTTCAACTTCGAATTCACTCACCCTCTGCTTTCTCCTGCCTTCTTCCCCTAATCTTAACCACTTCCCAAACCGATGAACCAAATAAGCACTTGCAGGGTAATGAACATGAATTTCGAAATTAGGGCATACCTGGAGAAAAAAATCGTCCAAAATTCTCGCAACAAAAGTTCCTACCTCAGGAGTTGGCTCTAATACCAACTGACACATCCCCAGCACTCCTGAAAACTCTAATCTGCAAGCAAACACAAGAACATACCAACGTGAGGAAACTGAGCAGGCTGCTCACCACCCAACCATGACATCTACGAAATGTGATCCCGAATCAAGAGATGTCCCCTCCGAGCCACGAGCTGAGCTACTGGCACGAACTCCCAACCAGATCCTAACCAGCCTGGTGTCCCATACCACCAGGTGGCGTTGTGAAGCCTGGGATCTGCTGCTCGGCCTTGGGCTACGCTATGATGCAGGCGCGCGTCCGCAACTCAATCCAGGATCAGACCTAGCACCTAGGAACGAAACTTGCTCCCTTCGGCTCTCTGAGAACTGAACCTCTGGGCCCCTTATATAGACTCGGGCCCCAAGTGCCAAAAATAGCGAAGACCTCTAACTCGTTCGTACCCTTGCCACTCAACCCGAGAATCAAGCCTGCCTAGCTCTAAGCCTCCCTAGGCTACCTGAGCTAGTCTTGTGTACCCAGTACACGTCAGATACCAATCCGTGCACATGACATTTGGGATGCCTTGAAAGCTTCTTGTTCCTCAGCTGTCAAAGCCTCAGGCTGACTATCGTAGGTACAATCGACAAAACGCTCCTCCTAGTTAAGCACCATGGGGACCAATTTCTCCCAGGTCAACTCATTCACCCTTCCGCTGGTGATCAAGGATGAATGGAAGGCCCCGTGAGAGGATAACTAGGACGCATAGATGAAGATTTCTTGGCATTTAACAACCTCATCTAGACCTCCAGACCCTCTTCATGAACGAGATTCGGTTATACATGGCCGCCAAATGATCCCTATATACTTTTGGCCACCGTCATGTGCTTCATGTGATCAATCACCTCAGGAGTACAGTTAAGAAAGATAAAGGATCTTACCCTCGCATTAACACAGTCCCACAGCTGGGACAAAGTCTCGGCCTCCTTAGTGGACTGTTCGGGTGACCAGCAAAGGGGTGACTTTGAAGGGTGTTTTCATATCAGAGAGGAGGTGTTTCCAAGGAACGGAAAGCGAGGTGTGAAGGTTCATTGGGCTGTCAGCCCCTTCATCCTCTTCATTCGCCTTCTCCTTTCTTCTGCCCTCAGTTCTTTTCTATCCCATCCATCTTCTCTTTTAGTTCATCATCCTCTTCACTCCGACATGGTGACTTTGTCCGAGATGGCAGAGAACAAGACTAGAATCTAGTGTTGCCCATGTTCCAACTTCCCGGTTGACTGGCAGTTAGATGGGCTCAATTACGGCATTTGGGGGGTGATGATGGAATCTATGCTACAGTCATACGACATGGCAGATTCCGTCTTGATAGGTGTTGCCCGTCCAGATCCCTTGGCAGAGGATCTTGGCATCCTTGCTTGGACCTCAAACACGCTCCTCCTCAAAGATACCTCCGAACAGCACCCTAATCCTCCTCTCTGTGTGTTGACTCAACACTCCCTCCGCTCCTTGGGTCTCAAGCCAACCGTGGCTCTGATACAATGTGAGAAGTGCAGCGGAAATGAACGGAAGAGAGAGAGAGAGAGATAGCACGCCTCACACACACACTGAGAAGGAGAGAAAGGAGAGAGAGGCACAGGAGAACTGCAAATGATCTCTAAACCTGCTACAACTGGGGGAAAACCTCGGAACCGACAGGCTGCTCGAGAGCTCAGACAAACAGCTCAACAACCAAGAGAACGGGAGGTTTAGAGAGTGGAAGAACTGCTCCACAGCTCTGCCCTAACACTGCTCACCAAGGCAGACTATGCTGCTCCACAAGGCAGTGGACTGCAGTGCTATGCTGCTCAAAACAAGGAGAATGGTTATATCAGAAACTAAAGCCATGAGGATTGAAGATATCCCTAATGAATGGGTGTGCTGCTTTAGATGTTTTTTAATTGTTTTCGACCGGGACTGAAATGAGCTTGTTCCTCAACTATGGTCCAGATCACATCACGTCCTTATTAAGCTAGGGAACTCTAGTAACAAAATATGTTCCCATGATCTTTCCAGTATTGCCACTGACTGTAATAGCACCTTGGGCTTCCTCTGCTTTCTGACATAACATACATGCTGAAATTAAGCAACAGTGTCTTTCTTCATGTCAGGTCAATAGGAGAGTTTACCAACAGCTGTAAACGTGGCCACAATTCTTCTATGACCAGCATTAGGGCGCATTATGACATTGTCAAAGCTCTTTCGTAATGCATAGTTTCAAGTATCCATCATTGAGATGATAAGCATGATGAATATTTGAGTCATCAGGTGTGCCCTTACTTGAGAAAATATCAGCACCTTGTGCATACATTCTTTAAGAGCTATTGATTCATCATAAATATGAGCTGAGATATGACCTACGAGAGAGTATCTGCAACTACATTTTCTTTTCCAAAAGTGTATTGTATCTGGAAATGAAAATATTACAAGAAAATTGACCACCACACATATAATATCCATTAGTTAACTCCCAAAGGCCACCACTGAATAATCTGCTGGACTGCCTATACCTTTGATTTCTTGCAATGAAAACACAGACTAATCTGCAAATCCGTTGTACCCTCATTTCGAAAGTACACCTTCCAACTTTCAATCACTGTGTTTCCCCTGCCACCACTTACTTCAGAATGTAAACTCCAATAAATCGTGCAGTTACTAGATAGTCACCAAGGTTACAAGCAAGCTGAGATAGTATCCTTATTCCTCCTTTTACTTGCACTTTAGTTTTAAGTACAACAGTGCATGTAATACAAGTTTGCTCAGTTGTGACATGTTACGGGAGTTGATATTTGGGGCAGATATTTGGCTCCAGAGTACGGTGAAAGTGGCAACCTCACTGTGAAAACTGATGTGTATGCTTATGGTGTGATATTGCTCGAGTTGATCACCGGATACAAAGCAAATCCACGGCCACCTCAGCATGGCTCCTTAACAGAGTGGGTAAGCAAGCTGTCGCAGAATAAGAATTAGACAGAATGTTTCAATTTCCTTTGCAGAAGAATACATACCATTAGAATATATATATATATATCTCGTACACATTGGTATCTCTACCACAGACGGACTGTAATATCGACAGCAAATGGAATTTATTGCAGGCAAGGCCTCGGCTTCAGGGTGAAACGATCCATGAATTGCTTGATAAGCGGATTAAAGATGCAACAGATAAGGTTCAGCTGCGCCGGATGATACATGCAGCATCTCTATGCATTAATAAAGACCCTCAGAAGCGGCCAAACATGAGTCAGGTCAGTACCTCTCAAGGTTGGCCAATGCTAAAGGATGAGTTGTCCGTTTGAGCCTTCGACACAAGCCAACCACTGACAGCCGTTAGAACCAAAATAGAGACTAGTGCTGTGAGTTCGATTTGGGACCTGAGTTTCGCAACGTGCTAGGAAAAGAAGAAATGTCGCGTATCCCGAACAGTCTTCTAACAGGCGTCGTTTGTAACGTATGTCCAGGTGCTTCGTATATTGGAAACAGGGCAAAGCGCTCCAATAACTTCGAAATCTCGAAAATCTGTCGAAAGTGCACGCAAAGGTGCTAGCAGTCAAGTATCATCCCACCGACTCACAAGAAACCCCGTGCATGTTACTGCATATCCTCAACTGGGAAGAGATGTAAGAAACTTTATACCTGCCTATTGGTGGCATGAAAAAAATGTTTTTCCCGCCGATTGTTGGCCGCAGGTTGGATGTATACAAAGGCCACCACGTATCTCACAGCCACAGCAAAATCGGCAACCACGGGACAGGAGGACCGGTGAGGTTCCTTTCATGCAGCAACAATTTGAAGCAATCCCCCCGCAAAAATGAAGAGAAAGCACAAGTTTTGCTCGTGGCTAAAAGGGTCTGATGCTCTATAGATTACCACATCGGAGTCAACACATGAATCTATTCTTTTTAATTCACGAAGCCATGTCTTGAGCATAGGGCCTAAGGCCTTTTTGATATTGGGCAAATTGATAAAGAACTTGATGCTCTCGACTCCGTGAACCCATACATAGCATGTGCTTGAAACAATTCAAATACTTTGCATGATGTTCAAGACTACGTATATGTAACTTATGTGTTCTCCATAACATTCTAATAATCTAGGACCAAAAAGTCATACCATTGCCTCCTTGAACTTGATGCTAAAATTGGTCCAAAAGCTAGTTTCCTAATGAAGATGGTAACTTTGATAAAAGGTATGAAGATGGTATCTTTGATGAAATAGTACTTATCTTAGGATCAAATTTTGGCTACACACATATGTGCAAGTAAGTATGCTCAATAGAGATCCTCACAAACACAAGGATTCAACTAAGTGACCACTGATGCTCTTTCTCTTGCTCCCCATTTGCATGGTTGTACAATATAGCCATGGTCGTTAAGCTATGCGATGTAGCCCTTGAATTGTACAAAGAAATTTGAGGGCACTCTTTTTATAACTCTTCTAGTTTTTGTGCAAACTTGAAAGGCTTCAAGTTTTTATAACCTTCACTTAAGGAACCATTTCATGATGGCAAATATTAACTCCATTTACTTCCTTGAAATGGGTATCACCTCTTAATTTGCCTTGATTCCAGGCTTTTGTCTTTCCATGTGCTCAATCTTCACTTTGCCTCTTTTTAATGAGGCTAATTTTGACAAGTTGTTGCCATGTGTTTTTTCCCCATCCTTTCCTATATCCCCTCTAATATGGAAGCACTCTTTCCACATTACTTGCCTCCTTGCTTACATGGGTAGAGCAACTGGGGCTAGAAACTAGAAATCGTTACTTTTATACAACATGTCTATACACTCCATGCAATTTCAAAAAAGCCTTTAGAATCTACTTGGGAAATTTTTGCTTGAAACCACATGGATTTCCATGCCTAAAACTATAGGAAGAATGTCCATTGCTGGCAATGCATTACTATCCTAAAAATAGAATTACCTTAAACAATTAATCATAGATCTATGGTGAAGAGGAGATGGACAATAGGAAAAAGTGAAATCATTCCAAAAACTTTGAAAATCCAAATCAAGTAGATGGACTAAGAATGGCTACTAGTACATTAGCATAAGGACATCCTTTACATTGAATCAAGGAGTGGCAATGTCATACAACTAGCATAACACATTATAACTATATGTGTTAATATTGCAATAGAATGAATAACTTTTGACAACACTATGATCGTATATGCTTAGTCACATAGATCTACCTTGTGTACATAACAAGGAGCTAACAAAGAACTAATAAGCAAGGATAAGAACCTAGCATTTTCAATAGAAAAGTATGAACCCAAACTCAACAACAAAAAGCTCAAGCTATAATGGCCATCTGAAGAGAAGGCATATCAAATGTTGGCTACATAAGGGCAACCATATCTTGCTATTATTGATCATTGTGAAAGCTGATTTGAAAATCTAACAAGTGGTGTAGTATTTACAAATCTGATGAAATTAGAGGTGGTGCAATAAAAACATGGAGGTGGTATGAATTGAGAATCATGGTGGTGCAAGTTACATAATCTCTTAGCCGATGTATAATTAAATCAAAATCTCAAACTTGGAATGACATCACCTGCTAGGAAGACATTAGCCAACTATTGACCTAGAGCATATGAAGATTTCATGAGAATTTCTAGAAAAGGGCAATCAAAGCACCATTTACTCGACCAGGTATTTCCCTTTTTTGTAGCAAGTGATGAGGAGCTTCGTGATGAGTTAGTCGATTGGCTAAATTTGCATGTCTAAGTTGGTTTCCTTCTTGGTGCATGCTCCCTTGCTTCTATTTTGGAAGCATGGGTGCAAAATAAGTGGGCAACACAACGTATAACAAGTGTGTGTTCCTTAGGAGAGGGTGTTTCATATAACTATTTAAAAGAGTAGACATAGCTTCTAGAGTATTCCATTACAGGCTATGGATAATAAAAAATCAGCCCTTGTACTTAGAACAATTGCATATTTTAATCTAGACAAGTAGAGGTCGACCAAAATGCTAGTCCGGATGTTGATTTACCAGATTTGCCCTTATCTCTAACAAGTGTGTGTTCCTTAGGAGAGGGTGTTTCATATACCTATTTAAAAGAGTAGACATAGCTTCTAGAGTATTCTTTTACAAACTATGGACAATAAAACATCAGCCCTTGTACTTAGAACGATGGATTGTGTATTTTAACCTAGACAAGTAGAGGTCGACCAAAATGCTAGTATGGATGTTGATTTACTAGATTTGTCCTTGTCTCTATGTAACCAAGTTGTAGCTTTATGTAGCAGTCCAAAGGAGGTCATCAGTGTTGAAGGGAATAGTTTATATACCGATGGGGTAATCCCTAGGTTGTATGTTAGCGGGGATATTGCTAAGGACTTACATAGCACACTAGCCATTCTTAATAAAATAGCTAAAATCTTCAAGGAACGCCCTTGGTGTACAATAATTTACCTAACTCATGCTTACTTTGTGGGTTGTCAAGCCATGTAGTCAAAACTTGCCTTCAAAAGAAAACAAACCCTAAAGACAGAGTCGTAATTTGTTATGCCTAGGGTTAAGGGGTGAAATTATGCCCACATCATGAGTACATCTAGATCCATAGAGCATGTCATGGTTGGAGAGGGTGTTGTTGGAAAGACTTGTATGCCCATCTCCTACATTATATATTCACAATTGTAATTGCCTTCACAATCTCGCATACTATATAAATTTTCTTATAATTCCTACATATTTGGAGGATCACATCCCTAGGAGTATAAGGGTCCCCTTGGAGGGACTTTGAGCTTAGCAAATTTTCTAAATCCTTTTGGGTTTCTTACAAATAGGATGTCCATTGGACCTCTTAGCTTTCCTACATGGCTTTGGTTGTTTTATACAGGATTATGTGCCTACCTTGTTTGATAACTTCACTGCTACTAACCTTGGCTATGGGATACTATAGGTGATGTATAGATTGTCAATTATCAATTTAGACAGATGGGCTTTCTAACTTTGTATGCCATTCACATTTCACTCGATGGAAATTTTTAATGAGATGACTTTCTAATTTACAACCCAGGCCAAGAGCAGAAGGTGAAGACCCATTGAGAGAGAGAGAGAAAGAGAGAGAGAGGGGGGGGGGGGCCGAGACAGGGGGCATTTGTTATGCTCAAGGACAAGGGGTGAAATCTACCCGTGATGATGTATACATCAATGTTTATGGCATGTGCCACAATAAGGTATGCTATTGGCAAGACTTGTCCTACAATAGTAACACATTCCTAACTGTAAGTGCCTCCATCATCTCACATACTACAATTCCATAAAAAACTTTAAAGATCACGAGTCCTCTCCTTTACAATGCTTGATTTAGCCTAGCCTAATCACGTGGGATTATCCCCTAGGAAAGAGTAGTTCTAAGCTCAAATCTTTGTAACCTAGATTATTGTCATGGTTTCTCTGTTGGAATTCCATCATGTGGAAAAATGGATCCCCCTCAGTTAGGTATTGAAATCAACCAACTACATAAGGAACTACTCCTTGGCAAAGAAAAAATGGCTTAATTAATTATCTATGCATTATGATTCCTAAATTTTATACTTCCTTAGGGAACATTGGATTGAGATTGGGTTCCAATTAGTTGAACCAATTGTTCATTTCTTCCATAGTTGATAAATGCACATTTCAACCATCCAAACCCCAATTTAAAAAGAGACCAACAATTTCTTTGGGCTCATCTATGTGTAGCTAGTATTGTATTTTGCTCATACATTTAGAAAATAGGAGGATCACACCCAACGAAAAGATTATAACATGCTCAATCTTGGTTATGGGACCCTATAAGTGATGTATAGACGGTCTATCTTCAATTTTAGATAGATGGGATTTCCATATTTGTATGCCATTCATGTTTTAATTAATAGGCATTTTTAATGCAATGGATTTTTGATTTCCCACCTAGGCAAAGAGGAGAAGGGGAAGAGCCACAAAGATATGAACATCAAAGAGATGAGTGGATAGCGAAAGTATTAAGCAAGGCCAATGTAGTGGGAGGTACTCTATTATGTATATCTAGCCTTGGGGGGGGAGGGGACCTTAGTTAACAAAGGTAAGTTTTTTATTGGGGACTTAAGTTGCCATCACATACATGAGGGATTTAATAAGCACATTAAAAACTATCAAAATTTTATGTATGTGGTTATTTCAAATGCACACTTGCTTGCACAGGCCATGTGGCTTGTTACAAAGTGACCCCCTTTCTAAACCTATGGACAAGGGATTCCTACAAGGAATGCTCAAGAATTGAAGAGTCGGCTAGGTTAAACCACGTGACATTGTGATGTTGCCTTCTAGAGAGTAACGTCAAAGCTGGAGTGTGCAATGGGGGAGACTATAGAGTTGGAGCATGGAGTGGTTTTGAAAGATGGTGTCTTTCATGAGATCTCCTCCTAAGGGCAAGGGACGGTTGTGCCATGTGGCACCCTCTCCTTGATACTTCTCTCTCTCTCTCTCTCTCTCTGTCTCTCTCTCTCTCACACACACACACACACATACACTTACTATCCTCCTTTTTCTTTTGCATCCACTTAATTTCTTAATTTTCCCTTTTCCTATTTTTTCTAATTCCTTTTCCTTCTATCTTACAAACACTCCCTGATTTTTCATGATTCCTCCTTTTTTTTAAAATTTCTCTCTTAAAGCTCTGAATTTTTATATCTCTCTCTCTCCCCCCCCCCCTCACATGTTTAACCAATTTTCTCCAATTTTCTTCCCTATTTTTTCCTCTTTCTTCCCCATAATTTTCCCTAAATTCACTTGATTTCCACCTAATTATTGTTATTTATTTTTTAAAGCTAACTTTTTAAATCCCTTTTCCTTTAATCTGGGAATTGTTTGGGGTGGAAGACTTCTTAGAAAGAAGAAAAAACCAAAAGAAAGAGAAAATTGCTCGGCAAGCAATGAAATGAGTCAAAAGACAACGCCATGATTACTTAAATGTAATAAGTGCAACCATCTAAAGATGCTTGAGATGAGGGAGAAGGAACTAGAAGAGGATTGTTGAGAGCTGCTTATTGGAGTGAAACATCCCATGAAAAATTATGAAAGGAAAATAGGACACATGTTAGAAAAAGGAGTCAAGAAGCCAAAAAGGGCCTTATTGACTTAAGTGTACTATGTGTAACCGTCCAGAGTTGCAAAAGGGCATGTATGTGGAAGACAAGACAACAATCCCTTTTGCATAGTGAAAAGACAAAAGAGTCATGGTAAAGGATAGGAAGAGAACATTATATGATTAAGGAAGAGTTTGAGTATGTAGGTAAAGCACCTACAAAATTGCATAAAAAGTATATAAGAGCTTTGATAAAAAATCACAATAATGTTTTTGCAAAAAAACATTTTGATAAAAAAGTATATAAGAGCTTTGATAAAAAAGTATATAAGAGCTTTGATAAAAAATCACAATAATGTTTTTACAAAAGAGTCATGGTAAAGGATAGGAAGAGAACATTATAGGATTAAGGAAGAGTTTGAGTATGTAGGTAAAGCACCTACAAAATTGCATAAAAAGTATATAAGAGCTTTGATAAAAAATCACAACAATGTTTTTGCAAAAAAACATTTTGCAAAAAAAATTGAAGCTTGGTAAAGTCTTAATAAGCATTTTCTTTATTGAAAAGGAGAGTCTGCATACCTACCATCATCCAACAAGTAAACATGGTAAGAACTCGCTTAACTTTAATTGGGAAGATAGGTGTCATAAGCACCCCTCCCTTGCCATCACGATCACAATAAAATAGTGGCTTAAACACATACTTAAATAACTCGATGTGGACTTTAAAGGTGTAAAAAAAGGGGGCTAGAGAGAATTTGAAACTCCATTCCTATTATGGCTATCATATAAACTCTTTTTTCCCCTTGTTATGCAAAACCAGTATCTCCCATTGCTCCAAAATCGCATGTCTTACTCAAGCACTTCTCTTACTCTTTTTCCACTGCTTATTTTGACACTTCTAAAACATTACCCTTTTCGGGTAGACAATAGGTCATCACTCTAGGTGATGATCTACTGTCTCACCTACTGTGTTGTATCCTACTGGGGCAAAGGTGGGACACACACACAGTGCTCATTTTTCTTTTGCATCCACTTAATTTCTTAATTTTCCCTTTTCCTATTTTTCCTAATTCCTTTTCCTTCTATCTCACAAACACTCCCTAATTTCCCACGATTCCTCTTTTTTTTTCCAATTTCTTCCTTAAAGCTATAAATTCTCTCTCTCTCTCTCTCTCTCTCTCTCTCTCTCTCTAACCAATTTTCTTCCCTATTTTTTCCTCTTCCTTCCCCATAATTTTTCCTAAATTCACTTGATTTCTCCCCAATTATTTATATTTATTTTTGAAAAATAAAATTTTGAATCCTTTTTCCTTTTTTTCAAATTCTCTCTAGCCCCCTTTTTTTACACCTTTAAAGTCCACATTGAGCTGTTTAAGTATGTGTTTAAGTTACTATTTTATTGTGACCTTGATGACAAGGGAGGGGTGTTTATGACACATGTCTTCTCAATTAAAGTTAAGCTAGTTCTTACCATGTTTGCTTGTTGGATGGTGGTAGGTATGCAGACTCTCCTCTTGAATAAAAGAGATGCTTATCAAGACTTCACCAAGCTCCAATTTTTTTTACAAAAACATTATTGTGATTCCTTATTAAATCTCTTATATACTTTTTATGCAATTTCATAGGTGCTTTACCTACATACTCAAACTCTTCCTTAATTCTATAATGTTCTCTTTCTATCCTTTACCTCGACTCTTTTGTCTTTTCACTATGCAAAAGGGTTTGTTGTCTTGCCTTTCACACACACACACACACACACACAATTCTAAATATATAATCCCTCCCTCCCTCCCTTTCTCCCTCCCTCCCTCCCTCTCTCTCTCTCTTTCTCTCTCTTTCTAGTGAAAGAAGGTTGGTCAAATATATTGTATATATATATATATACATGTGTAAAGGTTCTTAACCATGGTCAAAGTGGGTTGACATCGATTAGCCAAAGTACTTTTATTCAATGTGCACCGGTTTTCTTGGTGTGGATGCCCATAGAGACTAGGAATAGTCTAAAGTTATATTTTGCATACAAAAGCTCATAGTTAACGGGTGCCATGGTGGTGTGCTTCATTGGCACATGGCAATTGCCAAGAGCAGAGAGCTCATCTCTCCCTTGTAATCTAAATTTTCACGTATGTAAAAATCAGCCTTCAGGCTACAACATTGTACTCTGAATTTTCATTGTGAAGGAAAGAATCCTTGGTGTGTGTTTGTGTATGCACATACACATTTATGTGCCTTCAAACATGTTTAATTTGAATAATTTCATGAACTTTATTTATTTATTTACTCAAACTAATGTAGCACATAAAACATAGCACTACATTGGCACTGAAGATATTCAACACATTAGGTACATAGCAGTAAATTGGCAAGGAGTAGATCGTTATCAAGTTGCTTGAGTCAAGAGCAGAAGGCATTACAACAAAGCAGCCACTATACCAATGGAGGCTATATGGTTTGACTCAGAATTGCCCTTCCCCACGCAGCCAACATGATAGGCTATGCTAAATCAAGCATGGTAAGGGAGTGAAAATACAAGATCTATTGAAAAATTTGTGGATATGCACTTTGAGATGATAAAGGCACTTACTTAGGAATGTGTTATTCATGTAGGCAATTAGCATACAAGTGTTTCGAGAACACTAGCTTTGACCACGACACACTTGATGAATCTAGTGATGTGGGAGAAATCTTACCCCTTACCCTAAGCCATAACAACCCCCCCCCCCCCCCCTCTCTCTCTCTCTCTCTCTCTCTCTCTCTCTCTGTCTCTCTCTGAGTCCTTGTGTTAGTTGTTTCTATCATTTTAGCAGTTCTTTTTTAAAAAAACATGCCGACTTTTATTAACAAAAACCAAATATACAAAAGAAGGTCATCTTAAAATGGCAGACTGCCTATGACCTATGCCTAAAAGGCATAGAAGACTCTACTATCAACCAAGGCACAAAGCTTAAGGTGACTAAGCATAGCGTGCTCTTTAAAGCCCATCCTTACTCCTTGGCAAAACACTTGGCTACTTCAAACATTCCACATTACTAGAAGAACAGCAATGCAGATAAACTACTAACATGCAACCAATGTAGAAGGCAGCCCTTTGGTATCCACCAATTTCCAACTTGACTGCACAGAGAATCAAGCATTGATCCAATCTTTTTGATGGCCCCAGCCATGACAACCAACCAAACATCCCTGGAAACCAGGTAGGACCATGTCAAATATAGAACATCCTCCAAGGCTTTCCCACACAAAAAACATATCAGACTGATTGTAGCCCACCTAGCCATTTGCCTCCTAACCAGGAGCCATTTATGCATCACCTTCCACATAAATAACTCTCTTTCCCCCCTTGACCCCCCTTCCACAACTCAATGATCCTACCTTTCCACTATGCTTAACCATTAGCACCTGCAAAAAGGCCCCAAGATTGGTATCACTGTACCCTTCTCAATCCACTCCAAAGACATGTCAGTTAGCCAATTCGGTAGATCCCCAAAGACTACCCTAAGGCTAAACATTTCCTCCCAACTACACATTGATCGAGATGCCACATATTTACTTAGCACTTGACATAGCTTCCACACTCTTATTGTTCTAACTGTGAGGACTACCATATCATCAACAAATGGTTGTTAACAAAATTGCTTCCTAGATGGGATCCTTATCCCTTTTATCTCTCTTGCATTCACCCCTTCTTTTATCATATGCATTAAAGGCATAGTATAGATTGCAAATAGCAAAGGTGCCAAGGGGCAACCTTGCCTAGTAAACCTATGTGATTCAAACTTCCCCACAGCTCCCCCATTTAGACACAAAATAGTAGAGGCATTACCAAATAAGATCCCAACCATTTTACAAAACCCCAACCCAAAGCCAACTTTTTTAACAATGCCAATATGTAGTCCCATCTAACCTAATCATATGCTTATTGGGGTCAAAATCAAACCCCAATAGTACACATTTCTGACTAGTCTAAACAGCAAAGACAAAAATTCAATATGTTTTGAAAATGTCTCTGGATGTCACAAATTCAGTCTTCTTCCTATTAACCACAAACATGTAGACCTTACTAATCCCTGTGGCTAACACCTTAGCCACTATTTTATATGATGTATCCATCATAGAAATGGGTTTCAAATCCGTGACTTCCAATCTATTTTGGCCTTTAGGGAGCAATGTGATTAACCCAACATTAGAATTGTTTGATAATTCACCCACCAACATTCCCTGATTAAGGATCTCCACAAAATCATCCTTCAAACAGGCCAAAAAACTATATAACTCAGCCATCAATCTATCAGGCCCATGGGACTTGTCATTTTACAGCTTCCACAAGACATCTCATAACTCAGCCTCCAAAAGGTATCTTTCTAACCCACCTCTTTGGGCTAAGGATACCCTAGGCCTTATCCCTACTAGGACCTTTGACATAGCCTTACTCCATTCAACATCCTTCTCCCCCTCAACACCCACAATACTAGCCAATTCTTTATGCAAAACCTCAGCAATATGCCAGAACTCAAGACAAGGTCACCTTGAATATCAACGACAGGTGTGAACAACCTCCATTTATTGCTTCTTCTTTACTGCCTAGAAGAGTTTGGAAGGATAATCTCCTTGTGATAGCCACCGTTCTCTGCTCAAGATATGGGCCCTCACAACACACGCCAACTCCGACACTTTCAAGGCATCCTCCTATTCCATAAGGAGTGTGGTCATATATTGATCACCGGGGGAATCTCCATAGCTTTGAGTAGCTTACTCTTGTAGTCCACAAACCACTATTAGCACACTTTTTTACAAGGTAGTTTTGCAAAGCCTCCCAAGATTTTATCATATGAAGCACCATCTTGATGGCCTTATCCCATATGATAAAAGGGTCTACAAACTAAAAGAACATGTTAATCCAGTCTCCCTTCTAATCCTATTTTTTAGCATACATTTGTCAAACTTATAGGGCACATTAAATGATTGACCAATAAATCTAGGCAAAGACAAAGATCAGCCTATAGGGAGATGATCAGACAACGTAGAGTCTACCAAAACTTTCCCACCCATAGGTGCACAGATCCACAAACCTTCCTCAAAAAAATAAACCTAGGACTAGCCTTGAAATCCGACCCTCTTCTTTTAGTGCTCCAGCTAAACCCACTTGGATTCTAGCTCATTAGCATCCACTAATCCCTTATCAAGATATAAGTCATCCTAGGACTCAGACTTTGACAAAGGTAGCCCCCCATCCCCATGAGAACTTTCCTTAGCCACCTCTGTCATATTCTAATCCCCCCTAAAGACCATCTATTACACAAGATAAGCTCATTCAACTCTCTCCAACACTCTCCATGAGCATGAGCAAACATAGACATAGGCAAAATTAAATTCAAAACCAGACAACGACATTGCCACAACCACAAAATGGCCTAGGCGATCTCTAAATTGCTCCTTGCTCATGAGAAACCTCTCTCCACATCAGCTTTCCCTTGGACTAGTGAATTCACGATAGCTACAAACCCTAATTGATGAAATGCTAACCTGACACCGTCTTTTGCACCATAATCTCTTGAAGCAAAACCAAGTCAGCATTCCACCATCTCATAGCTTCCAAACAACCTTTTGCTTTGCTTTATCACACAAACCTCTTACATTCCAAGACACCATGGAAATCAACCGCTAGCCCTCCCCCCTCTCTCACTGCGATAGGACCTTATAGGCATCATGAAGGAATTCAAACCTGTTCTTCTTTCCACCCCCACATTATGAGCCATGTACTTAATCCTTTTTTAGGCCTCCTTAGGGGCCTCCTTGAATGATTGACCTTCATCCATAGGCACTTGATTTTACACCTTTTCTTCCAGCACCTACTTTTGATGATTTATCTCTGAGAGATCATCTTCCTTATTGACCACACACATAGTAGAGTTGCTATCCATGTTTTGCACTTCCACCTCTTCTTTGAGGCTTTTACCAACCTATGACCCTTCACCAACGTCCACAAGTACTGGGTTCGGATCATCCAACATCTTGTCTAAGAAATTGTTTGGAGCTTACCCTTCTATCCCACCACCCACCAAGGACCATTAGATGTAGTAGTTGGATCATGGACCATCTCCTCCGCAATCGTATCATCCTCCTTCAGAATATTTTTCCCTGCATGCACCATTTTCTCATTTGGTTGAACCTTCATGGCCTTCCCAATAACTTGCACACCTTCCAAACTATTATGTGCTATACATTGCCTCCATTGCGTGATCAAAAGCCTCAATAGCCTAGGAACTTGAAGGAGCTTGTTGCTGAGTATTCTTTTCATTATTACCATCCTTGGCCACCTTTTTGCCCTTTTCCAACCTTCTCTTCTCTAATCTAGTGGGGCAATTCCTGGCAAGGTGTCCCATTTTCTTGCACACATAACATGGATTAGGAAAAGACTCAAAGCTAACCTTTGGACTAACCACCATATCATCTAAGAGCTACACATCAATTTTGCGTGGTCTCTGGTGGTGACTCATGTGTTGTGGAGATCTAGATAATATGCCGATGAGGCACTCCCTACAAACAACTCTGCATGAAGAGCAATGCATGTGAATGCCATCTCTTAGTGTCACTCTAGTGACTCCTAGCTTGTTGTACGATCATGAATCCGTAAGAGAAGAAGGGGGAGGGGAAGGGAGAAGGGAGAGAGAGTGTACAAGGTGTAGGGGAAGGGGGAAGTGAATATGGCATTCATGAAATCCATGAAGAGGAAACAAGAGCAAACTTCAAGAGAAGAAAAAGAGCTTGTATTCCAATATGAGCATACAACAATTGAAAACCAAAATCAACTACTTGGCATTTTATAATGCCACCTTTTGAAGGGAGGGCCAATCCTATTTTCTCTCTACCACTCTCTTTCTTCATTCATTACATTCACCTTGGGCCCAAGTGGATCCAAGGTAAACTCCTAGCAAAATACCAATGCTGAGAATACATTGGAAGTTGTCAAAATGTGGTACTGTCAACCAATATGGTTAATATGCCTCCCTTCTTAAACTTGATCCATCATTGGATCAATTGCATTGTAAGGTGGTAGAAGACTGGGCAGCTTGCATAATAGAGTTCATGTCCAGTAATCATTGTGATATTCAACGAAACGGATGGTGGGGCTCCCAAAAACTGTGTCATGCATGTCCTCGAATGTCTTGATATGATGGGCATGCAAGTTGTGAATTCATAGGTACATGTACATCATTTTGTAGAATATTGCCTTGATCTAGGGTCAAACACCAGCTCAGAGTAGAGATTGTGATGCTTTTTTTCCACTATGGGGGCCCGTTCGGGGATATTCCTTAGCAAAATGATTATTAGTCAAAAGACGTGGACAGAGGAAACTACGACCAAACTAGGAACTTTGGCATATATTATGTTGAATATTTTTAATTTGTACATGTATGTTCATCAAAGTTGTAGTCAATATGTGATCCACCTTAATTGTTTTGTGGAATAAGCAAAAAGAATTTATTCAGGATAAACGTCATGAGTAACTTTTCCATCGTTCAGGTAGTAGGCATGAAAGTTCATTGAACTTTGCAAAACTTCATAGGGTAGAGTCTATTCCATCACACCCCATGACTCACACATGGTCTTGGTCATTTGTAATTGCATTGTATTCTCCATGTTCTTTCTACATACGTATTCTCCATGTTCTTTCTACATACCATTCTGAAGTTAATAGTAGCTTGGTATGCCTTTTCAATTTTGACCTTGGCTTGTATGTGTGTGCGCGCCTATGACTTATAAGTTTTACTCTTTTTTCTAGACATGATTGGAAAAGATCCAAGCAAAACATTCGTGGAGTAGAGACTCGAGGATTTATGCCTTGAACAAGACCTCAATGAAGACAATGTATCAAAAGTACCATCAGCATCAACAGTAAGAACACATTCAAAAGAAGAATTAGTAAATCATTTGTAGGCTTTATATAAGAAATACAAAGAGATTAATAATAATAGGGTAGACTAGGGGCCACTGCCATGGTCATACCTTCTTCTAAAATTATGCAACTCTGATCTTTCTACAAGAGATTGAAATGGAGATTCTCAAGGAGGCAATATTGCAAATGGTGTCAAAGATTGAAAACTAAGGGCAAAAAGTAACTCCAAAACTTTCCTAGGAAAAATTTAGCAAAACAATGCTATGTGGATGATTAAGCAACTATCCACCTTGGTTAATGATCTAACTTATAAGTAAAATCAAATTCTAGATGGATTGTGATCAAAATTTGTTTGCGGTTCCTTTTTTCCTTGGAAGGTTTTGTGTGCCCACATGGTTTCACCTATGAAATATACCATTTGCATGGAATTAACTTTCCTAGGAAAATCCTAGTAAAAAAATGCCATGTGGGATGATTGATCGACTACAAACTTTGGTTAATGATTTATCTTTTAAGTAATTTCACGCTTCAGGGTGTCTTATTTAAACATGTGAGTGTCCAAATGGGCACTGTACATTGAATGCATCTCAATATCATTGACCTTAAGGCAAGTATAAATTATCATCCTCATCAAATATGGTTTGGATGGTCGGGGATGCATCATACCATGTTTTTCACCACCTGTGATGTACAACAGTCAAAATACACACTTTAGGATACGTTATACAAACATGGGAGCCTCTATTACACATGGTACTTTTCATGCACCTCAATTTCACTGATCTTAAGTGCATGAAAAGTATTGTACCCATCAAATATGGCTTGGATAGTCAGGAATACACTATACCATGTTTTTCACCAAGTATCATGTACAAGGGTCAAAAAGCATACTTTGGGGTGATTTATTCAAAAGGGTCCAAAAACATGCTTTGAGGTGACTTATTTGAACATGCAAGTCTTGGATTGGCATGATAATTTCTACACACTTTCATATCATCTATCTTAAGGCACATGCAAATTATCATGCCCATCAGATATGGTTTGCATCATCACAGACGTAAAACATGATTTGGGGTGGCTTATTCAAATGTGTGATTATTTGATGGTTACAATATCAATATCACCCACATTAAGGCACATGCAAAGTATGATGTCCATAAGACATGGTTTGGACGGTAGGGGATGCATTACACCATTTTTTCACCAAGTATCATGGATATGGGTTAAGAAACACACAATGAGGTGGCTTATTCAAACACGCAAGTATCCAATGAGCATAATACCTTGCATGAATCTCAATGTCACCGATCTTAAGGCACGTGCCAAGTATCATTCCCATCGAATATGATTTCAATTTCACCAAATATCATGCATAAGGGTTTAAAAACATGCTTCGAGGTGCCTTATTTGAACGTGCGAGTTTTTTATGGGAACAATAATTTGTGTGCATCTCCATGTCACCTAGTTTAAGGCGTGTGCAAAGTATCATGCCCATTAAATATTGCTTGCATGGTCGGGGATGCACTATCCCATGTTCTTAACAAGTATCATGCACAAGCATTAAAAAACATGCAATTCAATGGCTTATTCAAATGTGCGAGTCTTCAATGTGCATAACAAGGTGTATGCAAAGTGTAGTTCCATTGGATATGGTTTGTGTGGTTAGGGAAGCATATACCATGTTTTTTACCAAGTATCATGCACAAGTGTAAAAAAACATGCATTGAGGTGGCTTAAGCATTAACATACGAGTCTTTGATGAGCACCATACTTTGCATGCAACAAAACACCACTAGTTATCCACTCGATCAGGTTGAAAGACCACCTAAAACAAAAATCCATGATATGTTCATACAATCTTTGATGAAGTTGAACAGAAAATGATATCCATACAAGAGATGCTTACTTGCTTGTAGTGTGTGGGTAGCACAAATGTGTCACTAAGGTCATCCCAAATTTTTGTTGAGTCAATGGTAGGAAATCCACTTGGATCCTTCTTGATCATAGCCTGATCACCTCTACAAATGACTTTAAACCATTTCACATCAAATATAAATACTTAGAATTTCCTAAAGTTCACTTGCAGAATCTCTTGTATGGTTCCAACAATCCATTTCACATGTGATGAGATTTGTATCCCTCGCACTAGCTGTACTCTCTTGTGAAAAATTGGCCATGACCCCTCAATCAAATTTGTTGTGCCTTACATTAATTTTCTCTACTCAATAATGATTACTATATGCCCACATTGCATTGAACGAACAGTATTACAAAGGTAATGGTTTCTCATTAGCTTATACAAAAATGCTATAGATGAATGTAAATAAAAGCAAAATGATTACATACCTTTAGATATCAACCTCGTCGTGCAAATTCCTCCTCCCTGTTTGTCACAATCTCCCCTCTTTGACTGGCAGCTTCAAGACCGTCTTCCAATGGTGCATTAATTGGCATGTCTAATAACTTCAGGGATACTTCTTACCTCTATTGGCCCTTCTCTAAGATTTTCTATCTTGCTATCTTTTCGCTCATTTTTCTTCATATTGTTTGAGCCATTTCTCCACAATTGTAAAGACAAAAGGTGTTCACTTTTTGTTGCGAGGCGATAATCATTTTCTTATGCTTTCCCTTCCCTTTTCCAATCTCTCTTACAACATGTGCGTCATCGCTAATCATCCCAAAGTCGAGGCATTTTTGGCATGAGTTGTACAAGAAACTCTGTAATGTAAAACATTGAGTCTTGCACTAGCCAGCCTGCTTCCCTTTGATCTTGCCTTTTGTCTTACATACCCTTTCAACACCTTCATAAATTGTTCCAATGAAAACATTCACCGGCTATGCAAAGTGCTTGCATATGCCACTTCATCTACCAAGTGCACGAGTTAGTGCAATTGGATGTCCATGGTATTCATTGGAAATGCCTTTTCAATCATACAGCTTTGACTGCGAGAAGTCTCATTTACAGAATGGACGATTTCTTGATCTCTTTTGATGATATCCACCTGCATTTACATGTCAGTAAGCATTGAACTTGCTTTTACAATGAGCATAAAAATTTGCCGCATGCATTTGTATAGCCTCTAACATACCTTATGAATACACTGAGCTTGTTGATGGCCTCTTATGCATCTTTAGTACTACATCCCTGCAAAGAAATTGGAAGTGTCAGTCAAATTCAAACAAAAGGTTAAAAATGGATCAAATTGAAGTGGAAGCAATGTTACCTAAATCATTTTGTGCCAATCGTGTGACTTTAGACCACTTAGTTTTCTAGATGAAGTAAAGGCACCCTTTAAGTTATGCATGTATCTAGTTGGGATTTTCATACCCACGATAATGATCTTCACCTTGGTCTCCTCTACTTTAGTCAAAACCTAGGCTGCCTTTGGTAAAATCACATTGCTGGCATGGTTTTCTCTAGGCCAAAAGGCTCTTTTGGTTTTCATCACTTTCAAGTCAGCTCGTGCCTTTGGGTATATCCCCAATCATATATTTTCTCAAGGTTTTTATAGACTTTTAGACACATTTTTCAATATTATATGCATGGGGTCCAATAGATATGTAACTTTGTGTTGTCTCTAGTAAGGAAGCGTATAAAATATGGAGAGACGTTGCATGCCAAGTGAAAGTGTTTGGACTTCTGGATCATGCCAAACTCACTCCCAATCTCTTAACCACATGATTGGAGTAATAGGAGCTAATTTTGACCCCCCCAAAAGATGGATTCACATGATATGCATAAGATGGTCCATAGGATGAAACCACCTGTGCTTCTCATTGCCACTTTGTTTAGATCTTTTGAGTACTGGCTACACAAACTGTCTCCACAATTTGGACATGCAAAGTATCCAAACACTAGGAGACCTATTTCAGAAGTAGTAGAAAATATATTCAATGAGCAAATACCAACAAAACTCTTTCCCTCACTGCCAATAGGACAAATTCCAGCAACTTTACCCTCCACAAAAGTTTGATCCATATCACTACCATCTCCAACATTACTCTCTGGCAAAGCACACCTATCACCAGCAAGTTGACCACCATCCTTTCCAAAACCACATGAACCTACAACAGTAATCAGTTTTGTAGCATAAGAATCAATAGTAGAAAAACCACGTGAAATAGTAACACCTCCAATATCTGAATTCGCCAAACCACAACTCAACCCCAACATCTCATGAACCATCGATGCCACATGTAATAGGAACAACCGAGCAACACAAACACCTTGCCAAAAGCAAACAACAAAACGAATTACAAACAACCAAATTGATTGATCTTTGCATTCATTATTATAATTTCACAAAAGAAAAACTAATCTCAATAGGAACAACCAAATCAACACTATCAGCAAATCTGAAGAATCATTAACATTACCACGAACTGGCGCAACAACAACCACAAAACCACCCTAAAACAACCACAACAAAACATTACAACACAAAATCACAACAAAACCTTGAAAATTTCAATTAAGTCTAAGTTGAGGCATTGACACTTTGTATCTCTCATTGGCTACTGTGAGAAGCATTACAAAATTATTTTGGTCTACAAGTACATGGACAACGGGCCCCTACAAACCCATTTATCTTGATGGTAGATACAATTGGAACAGCTCCATGTACTCGATGCTAGGGAACTTACCTCAACCATAGGGAACTAACTACCCATATATATGGTGGAAAAATGGGACAACATTAAGGCTAAACTGGAGAATGGGAAAATTGAGCAACGCTTAAAGATCTTTGCGAGGTAGCAACCCAGTCTTTCAAATTACAACATGAGAAGAGCTATGATAGCATAGATAGGATGAAGCAAGACATCCCTCTGAGCCTTATTGTTGTTAGCAAGTTGTACCTTGAGGATGACTATAGCCGCACTGACCCCATGACATCTTGATGGAGCCCCCTCTCATCTTTCATTGGTGTGGTGGTATGCAGATTAGTGTCAAATCCCTTATTGGTACAACCATCACCCTTGAGGTCCTAGAGCTCCAAGACAATCAATAATGTGGAAGATAACAATCCCTTATGATGAGTAGTGCTTGGTCTTTCCGAGAGCAAGCTACTCGAGGATGGCCAACTGGCTGACTACAACCCATTGCATAGAATGAACGGGTCTGTGGGGTTCTTAGCAGTCACATTGGCATAGACTACACCCAGCTCCTTGCTCTTGTTGGATTACCATCAATTTCAGCATAGCAGAATTGGAAATTCATTTATGCAGATTCGAATAGCAACATATCAGATGACCACAACAAATCCCCTACTATTGAAACATGTTGTTGTGATAGACTAAGGGTGTAGAACAGACATATTAAGATGTGAAATGTTTGGCCCTTTCATCATGTTTCTTTGGTACTCTGGATAGATGAAGATTAGGAGAGTTGGCCCCAAGCTACTTTCTCACCTTGATGTTCCAATTTGTTTGCAGCAAAAGCTGGAGCAAAGAAAGTATTAGCAGTCGCTCGTGGTGATTTTACCGATGTTTGACTACAATTACAGATATTGACATCCAGGTAATATGCCAATATCTTATCCATTCATGAGACTTATTCTTGGCATTTATATTCTCAATGCTTATATTCTCGACACTCGAGGAAGGGCCTATTTCCTCGGATTATAACTCTTTGCAGAAGGAAGCCCATCACCTCCCCACCCATATACTATGTGGTTATAATAATTATATATTATATATTACCATACAAATATTTTTAATTGTTCTTCCATTCAAAATTGCTTGTTTTCAATTTGAATTTTTACAACAATCCTCTCTTTTGATGCATGTTCTCGATGCAAAGGAGTAAGGAAAGCCAAGCTGGATGCAAGATCAAAAGATATCGGCATCTTTATTCATAATATTGTATAGGCTGCACTGAGGATTGATTATGAACTCTTGTGAGTGTCACCTTATTCATGTATTTGTTGGTCTTCAACTCCCAAAATACACAAACAACATAAACATTGGCAAGTCAATATTAAATCACTCCTGACCTTTGTAGGGAGGATCAGGTCCTAATGGACCCTGTGTTGTGTCTCATGTCCACATTTTTACTCATTCACCTTTTTCCTTTAAAAATTTGATAAAATACTAGGATTCAGGTTCAATTTTGAGTTAGTGGTGACATGCTCCATGACAGAAAGGCTACCTACTACAAATGTAGTTCCATTAAAAAATAATTTATGGACTTTTGTGTGACATAATCACATTGTTCTTCTCCTTCTTTTTCCCCTCACTTCACAGTTCACAGTCGGCTTAGACTTTATCTCAACCATGTGGCCAAGAAAAATGCCACATGTACAATCTAAGGCCATGGACCTTACATGTTTTTTTATGTTATATCACCAATGGCCATCTTCCTAGATAGACATGACCATAGGTAATCTTTGCTTGGTTGTTCACCCACTCATGTGAGTATGTCCGCAAATCCCCTTACATGGAAATTTGTGAATGTCTATTTCCAACACATTTCATAATTTACAAAATTTAAATAGGCTCTCATAGGACCACCTCTTGGCTACATTGCTAAAGGCTCTTATAACAAGGAATACACTAAAAAAATAAAATACAACCAACAAACACGTTAGTATGCATAGTGTATGTTCTCCTACTTGAGAAAACATAAAAATTCAATAACATTAGTGTATGTTCTCCTACTAGCTCATTGGATGTGCTATTGCTAACTTGCTATATCTATTGTTGATTGTTCTTACTATTGTTAGCTCACTAAACGTGTTTCTTGCCTTGGATGCTTGCAATTGTATATGAAATACTATTTAACAAAAATTTTTTTCTTTTCATGTTTGGAGTGTCTTGAATTCAACCTTGAAAAGACATAGATGTTAAAGGGGGATTGCATCATAAAATTATGGATAACAAGTCTTCAAGGTACATAACATGTAGTCTACATGACGCCTTTATCTCCAAAAGATAGTAACTTCAATATTTGCTAAAATTCCCTTTAGTATATGATTTATCTGAAGATGGAGTTCCTACAACTCAATATGCATTGATTATCTCTTTAACCTAAGGACTTGCCATACAATCACTTCTATGTGAACATCTATAGAGTTAGGGCTCCTATAGAGTGTTGAAGGTTCCCTTCAAAGTACATGAGCACTCTAGGCACCAAAAGAATTTGCTATAGCTTCATTTTGGAAAAAAAGGATTACATTCATGTCAAAACTTTTTCCTCATTTTGAGATACAATATTGCAAAAGAGTTGCCACAAAAGCCTTTAAGAAAGTTATAAAGGGCCATAGATTTGAGCTAGAAATGCCAATGATTATTTACTAGAAATCTTAGCAAAGCTACATCTTTTCAAGCACAAGAAGTAAGATCCGATGTCATCATCCTTCACAAAGGGGTTCTTTACCATTTTGTTTGGGCCACTTAGACATGGGACGTGGTTCTAGCCACTCATAGATGGGGTGTCATCCTAAACACATAGAGATAGGGCTTTGTTCAAGCTACTCAACAACACACATTTGTTATAGCCACTCATAGTTGTGTTGGGCTCTATTGTCTATTGTGTTGTCTCAAGTTTTGTCCAGTCTAGCTTGGTTAATTTTGGTATAGTTAGGTTTTCTATGGTCTTATTAGGTTTGGTTTGGTTATGTTAGGTTATGTTTCACTACTTCCAGTGACATGATCTTTTGATGAGAAATTACAATTAATTTTTGTGCAATTATTGTGTACCCTTGAGTTATGAATTTGTGGAGTCATGTCAAAGAGAAATATCGTCTCTAGGGCATGATTAGAACCACGTATAGGCCCTACTTTTGACAACAATATGTGCCTTTGTAACATTGTTTTTATTGCCTCTCCTAGGCTTCTCTATAAAAGAAGGTTTGGAACTCTTCTTTTTGCTCTATAGTTGGATAAGGCATTGGTTTCTTGGGAGTAATTTTTGACCTTATGATCATCAACACTTGCAAACACAAGCTGATAATTGCAAGATATCATTCTAAAATCCTTGAAATCATGTTAAAATTAAATTCTAATATTCAACGATATTTGAGCACCAAAATATCAACAAAGATTTAAGAAATATCTACAGAATGTATAAGGCTAAACACTACCACCCCAAAAGTTTGATCAAGCTTGTAGAGTCCCATGGCACTTAGCAAAAGCATATTGTTGTTTGAACAGAAATACAAAGTGTGGAGAGACATAGAAGGACCTTTCAAGGAATTAAAGCCTTGCGAAATTTACACCTTTACCATGCACCTAAATGCCATGACCATGCTTCAAGATTCTATGGCACCTTGTAAAATGAAGTATACTCTATTAGAATGGATATTTATAGAGTTGAAAATGCAAATGGATAGTGTTCTCAAGTGCCTAGCCACATTGGATGCCCAATTAGAGAAGCAATCTAACCAAGAACACATTCAAGAAGCTATACGCCAGTGTATGAGTGATCCCCCTTCGCATGCTATTTCCAATCCAAGCTTGATAATCTGATTTTGCATGAGGTCAAATTAAAACTCTATAAACATGTGGAGTTAGCATTTAAGGAAGAGAAAGCTAGGGAGAAACTTGCACATAATGTGTAGATTGGGGGTTTGCCAGAGAATTGGCAAAGTGAGGGTTTAAAAGTTCTTTTACCATTTGAGCAATGGCTTGATAATATGGCAAAAGCCATGCCCATGATCACTTGGGACACTGCAGTAGTCAAGGTATTCCAATGCACACCACAAAATCATGCCATCATCACATTCAAGACTTGAGAGGATAGGTTGGCACAGACCAAAGCCTTGAATGGCACCAAGAAATGGATAGTAGAAGATCCTACCCCTCAGCAACTTAAGATGAAGGCTAATGAAAAGCTCAAAAGAGTGGCAAATGGGTAGTATATCATGAAGGCATGGCTCTTATTAAAGATTTCAAATTGGCTAAGACACCAGCATAGATGTGGAGACACTCAGTTTATAACTACTGTAATACATAAGTCTTCAAAGACATTAGGATGGACTCTCAGTCCTTAACTGACTTTTTGGTTTTGCTAGACTCTCAATTTTTAACTGATTCTGGTTCCTTTAGTCTCATAGACCTTTTGGTCTTTTGACACTATAATATACTCCCTCTCCCTCTCTCTCTCTCTCTCTCTCACACACACACACACACACACAAGAGAAAGGAACATGGACCTCCTCTTTTTTGGTCATCAAGTAGATATTTCACAGCTTTGAGGTATTATATGTTTCTTCTTCTGTGACAAAATCAAAAATTTGAGCTCAAGAGAAGCTTCTTGCCATCATGGCATAGTTTAACATTGTACATGCTTCTTGCACAAGGCAACCATTGATTCAAGTTTTTCCTTCAGGTAGAGGCACGTTAACCCACTCAAAAACATGTCCATGGACAATGCTAAGAAGCACCATTGAATAGCATATTTTGGCTTTGTTTGTAAGTGAGCATAATGTTGATTGGAAATGAATTGACTATGTGTAGTGTCCCTCTCTTTTGAATTTGAATTACAACCGTCGCTCTTGTCACCCCCCCCCTCTCTCTCTCTCTCACACACACACACACACACACACATGCATAGAGGTGTAGTCTTTCTTCTGCATGTTCCATCACCAGCTAGCTCTCTCTCTCACAGAGGTGCACCTACATGTTCCATCACCAGGAATTGTTGTCCTCCCTCTCACTCACTCTGCTATAGTTGCATGTGGCATTGCAGTGCTTGGACTGTCTCTCTGTCACACACTCATACATAGGTGCAAGCTTCTTCTTGCCTGCTCCATCACTAATAATCCTTGTTGAGGCATAGTATTCTCTGCATGCTCCATCACCAGCTCTCTCTCTCACAGAAGTGCACCTACATGTTCCATCGCCAGGAATTGTTGTCCTCCCTCTCACTCACTCTGCTACAGTTGCAGGTGGCATTGTAGTGCTTGGATTATCTCTCTCTCACACACACTCATACATAGGTGCAAGCTTCTTCTTGCCTGCTCCATCACCAATAATCCTTGTTGAGGCATAATATTCTCTCGTGTGGAATCTCTCTCACTCCAATGACACATATTGTTTCAGAATACATTGAAGGGGCACCACAATCTTGTTAGATCTCCTTGTAATCAAGATTTCTTGAAGCTTTGGTAAGTATGGTCACCATAGTCAGAAGATCTTGATGCTTCCACTTGTTCTTTTCTTTTTAGACTTTGCATTATGGAGCTGATGCAAAAAATTGTATGGATTCTTAGCTTTATATTGTTTATTGTATAGAGCATTGTTCAGTTCTAGCTTGCACTAGATTGTAGGTTCGGGGATTACATTTGAGCTACCAATGAGGTGAGCCAATGCAAGGCAACATGGGAAGATCCATTGAACCAACAGTACGAGACAATGTCATAAGGGATTATGAAGCTAGAAAGAGAGCAGTGTGTAAGAGACACACGCGGGGGGAAGGTAAGACTGGAATTTTTTAATTTTATGACGACTGTAAGCTTCCAAAGATAAGTTGTTTTTTAAGAAAAGTGCATTGGCTATGCTAATCAAATCCAATCCGTGCAGTCCCCTAGCAAACATCTCAAGAGCACTTCAAGTTCCTAGGCATAGCTTACATGTATGAGGCAAGATCTAGATCTAGTCTATGCATAGGTTGATGATGGTAATGGACTATTCACATTGGCTGCATGTTGAAAGCAACTTCACACTAGCCTAATCAGTGATGAAACAGAGGAACATGTACAATCATTTTGGGAGGCCGAGATGCATGTTTCCCCCAACAAGGACGTGTGTTGAGAAAGAGTTAGCAAAAATATTTACATCAAGCACCCAGTGCACCTTCTTAAGGAGCCTCAGGTATAACCTACTAAAGTGCATGATTGATAGCACCTACTTTGCAACTTACCACTGACATGATAGTTACAGTATGATATGTTGATTTCCACTGTCATGTGCTATTAACAAAAATCATGGGATGGTTTTCACTCACCTTTGGCCATTTCCATATGCTAGTTATAATTGTCATATTCTAATTAGTACTCTCTTCTACCAATGTCATAGGTTGCTTGGCATATACAATGCTTGGTACCACAATCAACGCTTGCCAACACCTGCAATTTTTGTTAGCACTATCAATCTTGGTGGTTAGAACTTGTAGTTAGCAATCTCATCTAGTGCTTTCATATGGTAGTTAGGACATTCAGTGCTTATTAGCACATGCAATTCTTTCGAGCAACACTTGCAGTTGCTAGCACCTGTAATGCTTGTTAGCACCTACAATCCTTATTAGCACTTTCATCTACCACTGCCAGATGCTAGTTAGCACATGCAATGCCTGTAATTTCAAATTAGCACGTGCAATAACAAGCATGTGCTAACAAGAATTGCATGTGCTTGTTAGCATGTGATGGCAAGAAATGCTTGTGCATGTTAGCACATGCCATTCTTGCTAGCACCATGTGCAACTGCTAGCACCTGCAATGCTTGTTAGCACTTGTAATCCTTATTAGCATTTGAATTGTTTATTAGCACTCTCATCTACCATTGCCAGATGCTAGTTAGCACATGCAATGCCTATAACTGTAGGTGCTTGTTAGCACATGCAATAACATGCATGTGCTAACAAGAATTGCATGTGCTTGTAAGCATGTGCTAGTAAGAAAATGCTTGTGCAAGTTATCACGTGTCATTCTTACCATCACCAACTATAGTTGCTAGCACCTGCAATGCTTTTTAGCACCTACAATCCTTATTAGCACTTGCAATGCTTATTAGCACTGTCATTGACCAAAGTCATATGCGAATTAGCATCTGCAGTACATGTTAGCACCTATAATTCTAGCCAGCACCACTTGTGGTTGCTAGCACATGCAATGCACTATAGTTACCATGTGCAATGCCTGCTATTGCAAGTGCTTGTTAGCACATGCAATAACAAGCATGTGCTGGCCCTTAAGAAATGCTTATGCTTGTTAACACATACACTTCTTGCTAGCATTTGCAATGCTTGTTAGCACCTGCAATCCTTGTTGGCACTTGCAATGCTTATTAGCACTCTCATCTACCACTTTCATATGCTTGTTAGCACTGCAATGCTTGTTTTAGCACCTATATTTTATTCCAGCACCACTTGTGGTTGCTAGCACCTGCAATTCTTGTTAGCAACAATTGCAACTTGTTAGCTCAAGTGCAATGCTTATTAGCACTCTCATCTACCACTACCAGATGCTAGTTAGCACATGCAATGCCTATTATTGCACCTACTAAGTGTGCTAATTAGCACCTACTATGCCTGCTAGAATTACAATGCTTGTTGCTACACCTACTAGCTATGTTAATGCTTACCTACATTGCTTTTTACCACTTGCATTGCCTATAAGCACCTACACTACCTGTTAGTACTTGCAATGCTAGTTAGCATTGCAATGCCTGCTAGCATTACAATGCTTGTTGCTACACCTACTAGCTATGTTAATTAGCACCTACATTGCCTTTTAGCACTTGCATTGCCTATAAGCACCTACACTACCTGTTAGTACTTGCAATGCTAGTTAGCACTCTCATCTACCACTGCCAGATGCTAGTTAGCACATGCAATGCCTATTATTACACCTACTAAGTGTGCTAATTAGCACTTGCTATGCTTGCTAGCATTACAATGCTTGTTGCTACACCTACTAGCTATGCTAATTAGCACCTACATTGCCTTTTAGCACTTGCATTGCCTATAAGCACCTACACTACCTGTTAGTACTTGCAATGCTAGTTGGTCTATGCAATGCTTGTTAGTCAGCTTCTACGATTGGTTGTCAGCACACCTACAGTTGCTAACAAGTGATTGTGCATTCCTTTTTATGGCAAGTGAAGCTCTTTCACCGATTTAAACAAAAAAATCCAGAGTGCAAGATTCAATTGTGGTCATTTGAATTTTTGAAGCCTCTTTTTGTATGCAAGTTAAAGGACCTCTACACATGTTGTTGTGAATACCATGTGCAAATGTCCTTTTTAAAAGATGCTCTAAACTCGATAATCAAAAGCATCCATTTGAATTGTCAGTACAAATGCATTGTCTATACTAATGATGACACAAGCAACAAATTTTCATCTACTCTACATATTGACAAAGATCTCACTCACTTGTGGGAGTCATTGATCTGCTCAACACATAATGATGCAACCTTCCATTGTAGGAAGCGTTTGATGGGGTGAATGCAAGCATTATGGCATAAAGAAGTTGACCTGTTGTCCCTTGGAGACAATGAAGGAAGGAAAAACCCTGTGAAAGTATTTGAATATGTGGATATTGCAAACAAGCATGGAAATCAGAAGAAGAGGAAAGATGTCATGAACAAAGACATGTAGTGTTGGGATTTTTTGTATTTCTCGAAAATAAAATGAAGCATTTTATTAAACACAACTACATAACCCAATGGCACTGGATTCAATTCAAGGAGCATTTTCTCAAATTCCCTGATGATGTGGTTGTCTCAATTGTAGAATTTGCAAAAAATTATGCTTTCAAAGGATAGAATGAGATTCAATTAATGAACTAGCATTTAGTATAGGTCCCAATTTTGTGCATATAACTTACTACCGTAAGGCATGAAAAGCTCTTAAAATAGTTCACTTCTTCATTTCTGATGATAGGCAACATGACACATTATTTGTACAACATCGTTTCATGTTACATGAGATGTGGTTGAAAGAACAAGGACTTGCAGTGAAACGGCATTAGGTTTGGTCTGATGGGGTTGCCTCCTAGTTTGAGGCTTGCAAGCCCTTCTATTTTGTTACTAGGTATGGTGGAATGACATGCATGGAAGTGACATGGAACTTCTTTACAAGTGGGCATGGCAAAGGATGGCACGATGGAGCAGGGGCTATTATTAAAAGAACCTTAACACATGAACAACTAAAGAAAGACAATGCTAGTTTTAAAGTGTGCAAGCAATGTTGTTGCTTTCTTACCGGCCAACTTATCTCAAGAAGCTATAGCATCTTATCATCCAAAAAAAGAGAGTGTGTGCTCATGTATTTTGGAATATAAAGGTAGGAGACGTGAACATGAAAAATAAGTGGAACTATGAAGCTATTCTCAAATCACTTACATGTTTTTCATGGTCACAACCGCAAGGTCCATTAGGCCTTGCTACCAGACATTTGTCATGCCTTTGTGATGCATGCATGCATGGGAGTTGAAACAGATGTACCAACGAAGCACATGTGTAACCTTGGGGTTTTCACACGTTGGTGCCTTTGCCAGATATAGAGCCTACTATAGATGAGGAAGATGCATACACAAATCATTAACTTTTGAAGGCCATCATAATGTGTTAAGAAATGCTTTGCGTGTTGGTGACACTTTTGCAGTCAATGCTGAGATCAATGATGTTGAGGGCGAAGCTTTTTACCTACTTCATTGCACTACAAAAAAACAACAATCTAATTAGGACTATCTTGATGATTGGGGAAATATCATAGCGAAGGGGTTCTTATGTCATTAAGGGTCTCTTCTACAAACAGATAGATCACTATTCCTTGAAACTCCTCACGACTCAATCAACAATCCACATATTCTCACACCTTGTGTGTTGCATCACAATATTGACCTATGGAGAGTCTCCCAAAATAAAGAAACATCTTGTCAATCACTCTAGAGACCCATGAGGTCATATATAATAACATGACCTTTGATGTTAAACAAGTAACAACCTATCTTTGAGGAATAGTTGCAATATGAAGTTTTTGGACTTTTTGCAATATAAAGTGTTTGGAAACATTCAAAAGGTAATATGAGTCAACACATATGCTAACATAAGTACACTAACAAGAATGTGAGAGTGCTCTCAACAAAAGCAGAATGGAAGAGGGTGTGTGAGAGAGAGAGAGTGCAAAAAGAGAGCAACACAAGTTTTGGTGGGTGCAAAATACCCCAATCTTCTATGTCATCCATATATATATATGTGTGTGTGTGTGTGTGTGTGTGTGTGTATTTTTGAGTATTGTATATAACTGGGGTTAAGGCATAGTGGCCTTTAACCCCTAAACTTCCGACTTAAAGGCCAATGTTCCTTTAAGGGAGAACAACCAGTGAACAATACTCAAACCACTGACTAGATAGACTCTTCGTCAGCATATTTATAGGGTTATCACCTATATGAACCTTGACAAGCTCTATGCGCTTGTCCGCAAGTGCCTCCCTAATGAAATGGTACCTAACCTCAATGTATTTGTTCTTTGCATGAAAGACCAGATTTTGTGCTAGCTGAATAGCACTCATGGAATCACTATGCAATGTCAGTACACTTGTATGAATCCCCAAATCTCCCACTAGTAGCCGATCAAGCCATATAACCTCCTTGCAACCATTTTATGGCTGCAACATACTCAACCTCTATGGTAGACAAAGCAATGCACTTTTGTACGCGAGACATCCACGACACTGCACCCTATGCAAAGGTGAACACATAACTAGAAGTGAATCTCTTGCTATCCACATGCCTTGCATAATCTGAATCTATGTACCCAAGTACATGCAACTCTCCTCTGCCAAAGTAAATGCACATCTCCTTGGTACCTTTCATGTACCTCATGATGCACTTAATTGCCTCCTAATGCCTCTTTCTTGGATTAGCCATATACCGTCTAACAACTCCCATTGCAACTGCAATGTACAGTCTAGTTGCTATCATAGCATACATAAGACTCCCAGCCAGCCCTGATGCATAAGGAACTTGGCCATCATGACCCTCCTCATCTGATTTGGAACTATCTATCTGACTCAATTTCACATATGAAGGCAATGGAGTACTTACAACCTTCCCCCCCTCCATATTGAGACGTTGCAATACTTTTTGTAGCATACGTCTTCTGTGACAGCCAAAGTAGTTTCCTACTTCGATCATGCGTGATGTGCATACTAAGAATATGACATGGAGGTCCCAAATCGTTCATGTCAAAGGCCTCATGCAGCTTGTCCTTCAATGCATCCAACTCATAAGTGTTCTTGCTAGCCAATAGCATATCATCCACATATAGTCCTAGCATATCATCCATCTGCATAAGCTCCATATCCTCTGTTGCCACAAGTCCAAGTATGCATCTAATTGTGGTCATCTTCACAACTAGGAAGAAAATTGTTACCTTCACCTTGTAGACCCAATTACATGGCAATGTTTTCTTTTCATATGGCAAAGAAACCAAGTTCCAAGTCTTATTCTTCATGAGTGAACTCATCTTTGATTGCATAGCATATTTCGAATCGCACTGATCCTCATGCATCATAGCCTCTCTATAGCAAGAAGGCTTCCCACAATCACTAAGCATTACATAGTCTATCCTTGGAACAAATCTCTCAAGCGATCTAGACAATCTAGTTGATCTTCTCTAAGGCATTTCAACTTGCTGTCCTACTTGCATATCAGTCTAATTTAGCTCATTATTTTCACCAATAGATGATCCATCATCTACTCTTGATTGTGTACCTGTGGGGGAGTACCTAGTGGCACCATTTTTTGCACATTCAGTGCATTGACAACTTGCTGGTCTATCAACATATGCAGGTGGATTTACATCCTGGAAAGTGATTCTCCTCATTTCCATATCCCTCATGGGTGTCTTCTCCTCATTGAAGACCACATCATGGCTTCATATGACCTTCTTTGCCTCTGGATCCCACAGACGATGTAGCACATCTGTCCACTTTCACCATAATCCAAAAAGATGCATTTCCTAAATTTAGGATATAGCTTTTTGAAAGCTCTTTTGGCACATGTGCATATGCTTCACACCCAAATATAAGTAAACGAGAGTAAGAGGGCTTCTTGCCACTCCATGCCTCTTCAGGAATACCACCATCCAAACTCTTATTAGGTGATCTATTGATCACATGCACTACAATTTTCATTGCCTTAGCCTAAAAACCACAAGAAAGACTTGCATTGGAAAGTATAAAGAGCAACCTTTCTTAAATGGTGTGGTTCATCTTTTCTACAATTAGATTTTGCTCTAGAGTATGAGGGGATGTGAGCTCCCTCTTGATTCCATTTGTATCACAGAAATGCTGAAAGTCATGAGAGAGATACCTTCCACCATTGTCAGTCTATCGGCATTTAAGCATTCTACCTGATTAATTTTCAACCAAAGCCTACCATTTTTAAAATACTTGGAACACATAGCTCTTCTGAGCCGTAGCATAAGCCTACACTTTCCTAGTTGCATCATCAATGAATGTCACATAGTATTCAGCCCCGCCTAATGACTGTGTAGGCATGGGACCACATACGTTTGAATGCACCAAATCAAGCTTTTCAAGGTCTTTCTTCCCCTTCTTTTATGGGCTGATTTAGTCTGCTTTCCATAAAGACAATGCTTACAAAATTCAAAGTAAAAACTTTCCACAAAGACAATGCTCACAAAAATCAAAGTAAAGAAAACTCAGATGTAGTACATAACCCAAACATCATAAGCCTTTCATTCCATTTTGGCTCACATGGCCCAACCTATAATGCCACAAAGTACTTGGATGCTCAGTTATTGCAATAACATGACCAAACACCCTTGAGACATGTGAGGGATACAAGGTCCAACACGTGGCACGCTTGGCCAAAAGCATAGAGCCCATCTAAATTTTCCAAATCTCAAAACCAAAGATGGCCTATCAAAATGAGCCATATAAAATCTGAATGAAACATATAAACTCAGACAATATACAATCATAGTGAGTCATAAAAAAATGGAATGAGCCATATATAATTAGAATGAGTCCAAGTGTCTAGCATTTCTTTGACTTTGCCTCAAAGTATTTACCATAGGCTAGGGCAGCTGCATAAACTAGATACATAAAATCAGACATATAACATCATATATATAAATTCATACATTGAGAAAATCAAAATGAGCCATATAAAATCAACATACAAACCTATAAATATCCCATCTATTACTTAGCCCAAATGGCTACAATATAACAACTTCATGTTATACTCTAAACACCTTAGTATATAGCTCAAATGGCTTGGATACAATAGCTATGCGCTGCACTCCACACACCCAGTATGCAACCCAAATGGCTTGGATACAATAGCTCTATGGTGCACTCCACACATCCCAGTACACTATGTTGTGGAATGACCATAGAACCTAGGAGATCAAGGCCTTTCTACCTCAACATCCTTTTTAGCAGGTGACCCAAGGGACTGTCATCTTGGATATAAGGTCTCTCACAATGTTATCAACCTTTTTGCAATTCCATCTTGCAGCTCTAGAGTTGAAGTGTGCAGCTCTATTACACATTGATGGATGTACAAAAAATGACAATCCAACAATGAAAGCTGAAATAAGTGGAGTACCTCTAACTAGTATGTTTCTTTCAATAAAACATTAGCTGCTATCTAACCAACATATAAGTAGAAGTCTGGCAGGTTAGTACTCTCTATCAATAAAACATTAGCTTATAGCTGCTATCTAACCAATAGGTTAGTATTCTCTACATGAATGCTAACTAACATAGGGTAGCCGGGATCATAAGTATACTAGTGTGCACCCAATAGCATAACTTGTGCACTGAGTAGAATATCTAGTACATTGAGTAAAGTACCATAGAAGATAAGCTAGTTAGCTTTAAATAAATATCAAATGGGAGTTGCCATGGTAAGAGAATAATATTACAAAATTTTTCCTCAAAACAGGGTATTTTATTTATTACTTATACACAATACTAAGAAGTATTTATAACTATAGGAGACCAAGTTAGAGGATCTGCTAGATAGCATATAGGCTTTTCAAAAGTAGAAGAATGCCACATGGCCTAAACCCTTGGTTCCACTCTGGCGTGGAATTGAACAAGGCAGAGTACTCATACATCACAACTTCTTGCATGCACATGGTTTAATAACATTCTTAACAATTGTTGCATCCTCTACCATTGTGCCGGATGGCATCTTTTTCCTCTTTAAAGATTAAAGTAGAGAATCAATAGTGGAGTTCTTCTTGCTCAGCCTTTGGTAGCCACGTTTTCCAAGGGACTGTCATCACCCATGTCTATCTGAATAATGGTTGATGCCTCCAATTGTTTCTCAAGTGTTTTCAAGTCATTCAATACTTCAATGATATCATCTATCATCGCATCCACATCTTCAGGCATGGGGAAATTACTAGACACATCTTCACTAGGGATGACCTGCAGATGCAAGATGTCCTCTCCACCTGATTCATTTGTTGTAGCCACCTTTCCAAGCTCCTCTTTGGCAAAAAAATCCTCTCCAAGGTGTTGAGGGTAGGAGCTATCCTCTTCACCATCCATATCTACACAATATAGTTTAAATCAATAGTGGAAACACATATGTGGCTTTAACCATACAATACTATATGAACATATATATATATATATATATATATATATATATATGCTAATCAGCATATATGCTAATAACAGATGTGCCAATTTTATAAGTGCTAATAACACATGCTCAATGATATTCTAAGTAGCAAATATGTTAATAACATATATGATCACTAGTACATATGCTAATAACAAATATGCTAGTAACTGATATGCTAATTAGCACATATGCTAATAGCAAATATCCTAGTAACTGATATGCTAATTAGCAAATATGCTACTAGAATACCTGATATGCTAACTAGTACATATGTTAATAATAGATGTGCTATTAACAATTTGCTAATAGCACAAATTTGCTAATAACATATCTGATAATAATATATATGCTTATAATAGATATGATAATTAGCATATATGCTACTAAGAGATATGAGGATTAGCACATATGCTAATAACATATTTGTGTTATTAACATACCTGTTAATAACAGATATGCTAATTAGCACATATTCTAATAATAGATATGTTAATAACAAATGATAATCAGCAGATATGCTAATTATTAGCATACATGCCAATAATAGATATACTTTAAGTGCTAATTAAAAACTTGCTAATAATAGATGTGCTAACAGATCTGCTAAAAGATGTGCTCATTGTAGATGTGCTAATAAATGTTGTGCTAATGGATATGGTACCATGTCTACTAATAATATGTGCTAATGGATCCAATGGTTCCACATGTGCTAGCATAAGTTGTGCTAATAACAATATGCAGCACGAAATGCTCTAATGGTAGGTGTGCTATTAGTGCACCTGCTAACAACACACTTCACTAATTGACATGCTAACATATATGTTGGTAGATATGTTGCTAACACACAAGTGAGCTAATATCACAAATGTTCTCAAAACATAGGTATGTTATATTTGAGATTTATTAATAGACTTGAGACATTCAACCTTTGTTGTTTACTAGATAGATCCTTGCCAATAGTTGTTGTTGCAGATTGTAGTCCATCGGCTTTCTAGAACCATCGTCTTCACAACATCATCAATTACATAGTTGCAATCAGAAGCCCTACATAATGAGCCCATGGAGCAAGTTGTGTCAAAGCACAGAACATGGTAGCTATGTTTGCATGGCAAGCATACCAACATCCTGGTGTTCTCATGCTCAAGGGCCATCCCACAACCTACGCCCCAGCCTAATACATTGGTTTGGCCATTTACTGCACGTCAAGGATGAGGAGGGGCATGCACAAAGTGTGCATGCCCCTTGTTCTTCAAGTCATGTAGCATCTACAAAGCTAGAGCATGTTGGCCTCCCAACTCTAACAACTACTTTGAGTGCACGTTTACATACAGCCTGCAAACATGATACAACATGGACCAAGTCTTAGAAACATTGAATGAATATACATTTGAAACTCAAGATGAGAGTAGTGAGAATCAAAGTTGGATGTACATGCTTGGGCATCAAAGATGTCATTCTCAGCATGTTCGATGTCCAAGCACACCAAGTTCTTAGAGAGATGTTCAATTGTCAATTGTAGCTCAAACATCCTCATTGTATATGTGGAGTCTAGTTGCAAGGATCATAGTTCAATCTCTACTTCCTCCTCTACTCTAAGTTGCTTGAACTACACTTATAGTTCAATCTCCGCTTCCTCCTCTACTCTAAGTTGCTTGACAACTATACTTATAGTTTCCCAACTCCTCTTCCTAACCATTGCATTTGTTAATGAAGTACTTGCCCCCTCCAATTCATGTGCAGTAGTTTTAAGTTCAGCATCCAAGTGATCAAATAGAGAAATAATTTTTTCCTATGCATGTGGGTGGCCAACAGGAATACGACCTCTATTTTTCTCGCCATGTCTTATTAACTTTATGCTTGATATGGGGGTTTCTTCTAGATGCCTCTTCTCATCTATTTCAGGAATGCCATCTTAAATATTAGATTCCTCATCATCTTGGATTATAGAAGATACTTCATTATTTTTGTTCCATTTAATGATGTGGCTCTCAAAATAGACACTTTTCTTTAACTCCTCGACGTGTTGCTCTACAAAAATACCCATGCAAAATCGACTAAACTACCCTGCTAAGTCACAACCAAGGTAAACTATTTTGCATATGCCATGCCCTTGCAAATGCCACTGTGACCTCCATGTATGCTTTCGGATAAACACTGCTGCACTTAATTCTATAGACAAATAGATCTCTGGGAGTTTTAAACACACCCAACCACTCCCTCTCTAACAGATTAGCCTCCTTTAAGGTTTTAAGATCAACTCCCATCAAACTAAGGCCATATTATGCAAGAAAATCCTCCTTCATAAGGCACAACCTCTTTTGCTTCAGATACTCCAGTTTGGGAGCTTTCCATTGCCGTGAACACAAAATGTGACATTAGTTGAAGTGTATAAACAATGTGGGGAAGAGCCATAGAGAAAAAACAAACAGGTACTGAAAAAGGATTCTCTCTTATGCCTCCTTCCCTCTGTGGAGTTGTGGAGCCCATGTTCGCCACTCCTTCCCTTTACAACCATGGTGATCAGCTCGTGCAAGCATGTCACATGTTACAGATTTTGCACCATCGTACTTTCTAAGCTACTCACTTAGGCTCTCACACGTCATTTAACTTCATTTGCATGCAGTAAAGGCCATGCCTTGTTATGATTATTCACGTACTCTCAAACATAATTTTATAAAATAAAAATATTGAATGATTATGAATCATTCTCAAATGTGTGTGCTTTCAACTCATGCTATCTTGTCAATGATAAAAAGCACAAAAATGTAGTGGGTTAAGGTGCTTTCACCCCTTCATAGGACATGGAGTTCGTTTTGTTTTCAGCACCAAGCAATCCATGTGCTCATAGTACAAGAAAGACATCGGTGGAAGCTTCTCCTTTACGAAAAGTGGAGTTTGTTGTGTGTTGCTTGTTTTGTCAAGGTGTTAGCACCTTTCTTTATTCCAACACTGTGTGAGAAGTGAGTTAATTTCATGCTTCTTCTCTTATCCAAGCAAGAGAACATGTGAAGGAAAGGGGCAGAGAGAGAGATAGAGAGAGAGAGAGAGAGAGAGAGAGAGAGAGAGAGAGAGAGAGAGGAGGAGGAGGAGGAGGAGGAGGAGGAGGAGGAGGAGAAGGAGAAATAGGGAAGGAAATATCGTGTGACTTCATAATTTATGAAGAAATTTCTCTCAAAGGTGATGTTTTGTTTGAAAACAACAAAAAGAATTTGGATTAGGATATTCCAAGTCCCATGTTTTCAGGATTTAAACATTGAAAAATATTTTCCTCCAACTACATGGCATCTATTTTAGCAAATCATGGTCCTACATTCATGAGGACATACTGAAGTCAAAATGACCAATAGGTACCACATATTGCCAACAATCTATGGAAAAGTTGGCTTCAAACCCCTTTATCATTGCCTAGATTTTCAATTTAATTACACTTTAACTCACTTATATTCCTTTGTTTTGCAGAAGTGGCATTGGATTTTCTCTCTTTGCATGTTCTTGTATACAAAATTGTGAACATTCAAACATTGTATTTGTATTTACAATGGTCACATTTCATATGCAATCATTCTTTCCTTATTTATTATTCAATAAGGTCATTTAAAAGTGTTCAAAATAACAAGTTATTGATTGATGGGATATAATGTCATAAAACAAAACAAAAAACAAAAATAAATAAAAATAAGCCAATGATATTAAAAGAACAAGCCTAGAAATCATATTCAATGAAGCACTCATCTCTTAGACCTAAGTTTTTCATTGTAGTTGTTACAATGCATCCAATGTGGCATCGATATCTTCTTGCTTCCATAGTGGCAAGCATGGAACACATTCCCAATATGCATTTGTCTTTTCTATCCAATATTTAGAGCTATTAATGTAACTAGCCACTTGCAATATTAAACATTCGGTCAAGGCCTCGGGTCAAGAATGATACACCTGAATTCTCATTCCAGATTGGGGACCAAGCTTTCATTGGCATTTTGAACATTGAAATTGTCATACTTGAGTGTGTCTCGCTGTGCACAAATAACTAAGCCAAAACCACCTCTTGGAGATCCTCACATAAACTTCTTTGCATTCGTTACCTTATGCTAGCCCAAGATACTATATATCAGACCAATCAACCACTTTAGCAATAATACACTAGATATTAGAGTAGTTGACCACTTCGTTGCCTTGTATCCTAGTACACTAAATATCAAAGTAGATGACTGCTCTCTCTCTCTCTCTCTCTCTCTCTCTCTCTCTCTCTCTCTCTCTCGCTCTCGCTCTCTTTGCTCAATAGATCTTTTCCTGGCAGCTTCCAAACTCAAGCAGAGAAGCTAGAAGAGCTGAACCATTTATACCCCACCACATTAGAATTTTCAACATCTCCTACAACCATTACCCTCTCACTTTTTTTTATATACATGGTGGTCCCCACAATGTCCGTACTTCATTCATGGAGTTCATTGCACCAGAGCTTTCCATGCATAGAGTTCAAATCATGCTCTGTAGTATGAAACAACTCCACACCATGTTGCACCGCTAAATGGATAAACAATCTTTTTCCCACACCTAGAATTGCTGAGTATTGTACTGAGTATATTAATCCATTGAACTTGAATTGTACTCCAATGGGTATCAAAATATTTGGGGGGTAGATTTTTTACTTACTTGGATCCAAACGTCTAGAAAATGTCCTTGGAATCATCCTAAGCTTTGGTTTTCTAGCCTCCTTTGTGCAAGGATTCTTCCCATGTCTCTAAACATGAACTTTGAATGACACAAAAATTATGAGTATATATTGGTGAACAAACAACAAAAAAAAAAGATAAAGCATTAGATTTGCTTTAAATTGAAATAAAAAGTGACATCAAAATCCTTTAAAGCTTATTAACATCATCTCATTTGCCTTGACATGCACATGCACATGCACACACGTGCCTAGGTGCACATGTAGCATCATGTTATTTTCCTTGACATGCACACTCCATGCACACATGTGTGCATGTGCATGCACATGGGCATGCCCACACAGAGACACACAAACTTACATTCATTCAAACAAATATACATCATATAAAATATACACACATACACAATCACATATACATGATACATACCCATAAATAATGAAAGATCTATTGAAAAAATGATGCTAAATCAGTATATATACTAACGCTTTACACAAAAATTAAAGTAAGGCTAGGCATACAAACCCTTCCCTATATAGAAACACTATAGCACAGATAACCATATCCTTATGCAAGAACTTTACCATTTTTCTACTCCTTAGGTCTTTAGGACTCGCATGTGCACCAAATGTTGACTAGATATGCACCCCCAACTTAGGATTCTCAAAACTTCTCATCATTTGCACATCCAACAGTGATAGCATACCATTCTATATTGTGGTAGTTGCCTTTGCTATGCAAAACTCTATAAAAGAAGAGGATGATACTGCGATGACTTCATATTCACATCTTTTTCTACCAATCATACACTTGCACAACCTTCCCTCTTGGAGTGCAGACATTGAATGACTATGCATTACATCTTCTCGGCATGGCTCAGGAAACTATTTGTTCTTAGAACATTTTGTTTATGAGAGCATAGATGTGATTCTTTGATTCTTATCCTCAAAAATGTATCAAGGGCTTGCTCTTATAAATTATGCATCTTGTAACTTTCGTTTCCATAGAATGCTCAAAACAAATTTTATTGGAATTTGTTATGCAAACACATGATTTCAGGAAGGTCTCTACTAATAATATGCCAAATTAAAGGTACAATGAGTGTGCACCTACTCGAGTATCAATAGCGGTCTCTTCACCCACCATTAGAGTATTTTCTTCTTCAAAATTTTGAATCACATAGCCATGGTGCTTTGATCTATGAGCATGATTTAGTATAGTTGCATATATAAACCTTTTGATATATGTGGATAGATGGGAACACACTATCTCAATACTGCATCATTGGACATGATAGTACTTTAATATATTGTAGTAGGATAGATGGGAACATGCTATCATAATACCTCTTTGTGGGTAGGATAGTACTTCAATATATTGTAGTAGGGTAGTACCTTAATACACTTGTGGACGTAGTAATATGGTAATACTATGCTCTAATTCATGCTTCATACTATTTGCCATTTTTGTAATTGTGTGCTCATAGATTTGTTGACTTCCATCAATGTATTTGCTTACTATAGAATGCTATGAAATCATTGATGTGATGTCTTCATTGTTCTGAATGTTGGAATTTTTGTAGAAACTTTTTATTGTATCAATACTACTTGCCTACTATATAGTATGGCCTTCAAAGATAATAAATATCTTTTGATGTGCATTGAGCATCAACAATCTATTCAGAAGGAAAAGCAGGGCCTTAAGTAGATGGAATATATCAATTGAAGTATTCTATTTTAGGCTACTATACAAGCATTGACATACTATATTTTAAAGGTATATCACTTCTCTAAATGACAAATATCTATTCTAATCTAAGTATGGTATAGGCTCTCAGATATGATGAGGATTGGTATGAATGTAGGGCAAGCTCTAAGTTATTATTCTATTCTTTTATTTGTGGTTTATATATAATACATTCAAAATAGTAGCATAACAAAACATACACCTTTTACATATGCATTATGATTTAAGATATATTAAGAATTGTCCTAGAATTCATAAGCATTTTTAGTCACAAGTTATAGTGGTGGTTAGGTAATGATGATCCTTACATTGCTAGTTTTTTTGAGGCAAGTATAGCATAGGACTCTTGTTGAATTCATATGGTATTCTGCTCCATGAATGAGGTATGTAAAAGATCTAGGATGATCCCTAACATTAAATATGGATGGATGGCATAATAGTAGAAATAAGATAACTCACTGGCACGCTTTCATGAGGAATATGACTACTGGTTTCATTGACTGAAGAGATATCAACTTTTGTGATTTTTAGTATGAATGCTGATTTTCATTTACAGGCTTTCTTAATTAGTATGACTACTAGTTTCAATGGTAGACTTTCATTTCATGACTTTGGTATAGGGTATTTGCATACTTTGTGATTGTATCTTTAAAATAAGAAATTCTCTCTCTCTCTCTCTCTCTCTCTCTCTCTCTCTCTCTCACACACACACACACACACACACACACACATATGTGTGTGTGTATGTATGTTCATACATACATACGTATGTATGTATGTACGTACCTACGTGTGTGTGTGTGTAAATATTGTTGTAGAAATTTTGGAAAAATCCCAAGTCCCACTTTTGTTGAAAATAAACAAACTTTTATACAATATAATTCAAAATTTAGTAGCTTTTAAATGATAGATTTCTTCATGTAGGAGTTAAGTTTTTGATCAAGTTTGTGCATTGATGTACTCTTTACTGACTACTTCTTTAAATATGTAAGAGCTTCTACACAACATAATTTTCATTAAGGAGCTTTTATATGAAAGCAAATGGTTTTAAAAAAATAGTTGGGCTATTAAAAGGTAGTGCTAATAAGAGTCACCCAAAGATTGAGGTCCGATTCTATTTTGCATCCAAAAGTGCTTGCTTTACCACTATACTAAGAGGCAGTGTCCATATGCAAATTGTGCACTCTTGCTGGAAGATTTGTGATTGGCTTTTATCATCAAGAGAAGAAATTGATTTGTTCGATCTTTGGGATCACAGATTTGAAAAATCAATTGATCTTCTTGACAAAATTGCATTACTGTAATTTAGTTAGTCTAATAGTAGGGAAGAAATCTCAGGCAAGACAACCCCCAGTGAAAGCACTACTAATTCCTCCTATAGCATTTCATCACTATACTTGGTGCTCATCCTCATGGTGTGTCTTTATAGCCTTTCATCACTATACTTGGTGCTCGGCTTCATGGTGTGTCTCTACAGACTGTGTGTAGACAAGGATCCCATAGCTATTCAACGAGTGGTGTTCTCAAGGGGTGTGACTTTGATATTCTTGGACAAAGTCTTGAGCCCTCATCGGTTTAATTAGGCATGGATTTGGACACTATCTCTAAGTCCTTAACAAAATAGGATTGAAGCTGCTCCTATGTTCTTAGTGTAAACATTGTGATGAGTTGCTCTACTCCTTGTTAGTCCTGAATTTAGAAACAATGTAATGACATTGTGTTAAATAAGCTCATGTTGCATCCAACTTTTTTGGATACATTGAAAAAAGGTGTTGGATAATCTCTCCTTCTTTGGGTATAGAGATCCTTCTTTGGGTATAGAGATCAACACTTGCTGCTAGTTTATGGGGTGCTACAGAGTGCGCCCTTGTACTACCTCTTAGTGAATTGTTCTTTATTTAGATTAATTCCCACTATCAATTTAATTTTCTATTCCATGAAAAGAACATTATGTGATGAGAAAAAACCTTGATACAAGTTTTGTTTACAAATGATACAAAGCATAAGGCATATAACTTCTTTATGGAAATTGATCCAAATATTCTATTTTTAATAAACGCAAGTACCAAATTTATTTGAACAATATATTATTACATTGATAACAATTTCTTTATGAATACAATGAGAATTGCAAAGAAGACATTGACATCTAGACAATAGACTGTTCTTTAAGAGCTAGATCCTTGCAATTGTCTCCAAGCTTCCAATGGTTGTAAATACCTATTGGCTGCATGTCCAATTGTGTATGATTTATTATAACCAACTTCTCCTACTTTAAGTATAGCTTCCATGTCACTCATGCATTGCAAACGTCTCATTTTTCTCAATATTCTATTTTGCTCTTCTGCCAATTGCATTCGTGGATTGAGTTTTTGATTCCCTTGTTGCTCTGCTATGGGTACTTCAATGCTCTTTGTTTGACTTTCTATGTATAGTGGTATTGGATCTTGGGATATTCAACATGCTCCCTATTGGAGCTTCTTTTGGCATTGTCTCATAACATTTGGACTGTTTTGTGTAATTGAGTGTCCAGAGTCTAGTTTTGAGAAGCTCTCACTATTCATGCTATTTTGGAAGCGTCCTCATGACATGTTCAAAGTATTTTATAAAATGGATGCCTTGGTATCATACGTTTCTACCCATATCTTGCTGGTTCAATGAATAATTAGAGGGACAACATGAAATTGTTTCAATTTCAATGGATAGGGTAAAAGCCTTGTCATGAGCTCATCATCTACAGTTGCACCTACAAATGGATTAGGAAACAACCAATTTCTTAGATCATTGAGGGACCCCTTGTATCGAATATCATCAATAAGGATATTGTTTCTCTTTGAACAAATATTTTAATATTGTGCACATCCTCAAGATAAGGCTTAAAGTGTGTTTCCCACATAACATTTGTCCCATGCTAGCAAACATGGAACTTTGCCCTTTACACAATCTTATTTTCCCCAAGTCATGAGGAACAAAAACTGTCTTCTTGCTACATGCTCCAAAAGTTGTATCCTTGTTAGAACTTTCCTCTTCAAAGCACATGACCCACTCCAACATTAAAGTTATTGCATATAGCACTTAAGAACTCAATGCAACTTACACATAACACAAGCCTTTCTTGTTCAATAGTATATGTTTTGTAGCTGGTTGAACTTACAAATTTACACATCAAGAGTCCATCAAGTCCATTCAAGTATATATCCACCTTCTCAATCAATAACTCTTCAAAAGAATCTTCCTAATTGTTGATAGAACTTGGAAATTCAATGCTTTGTTCAAGCATATTGTGTTCAATAAATGCAACTTCTTTTTCACTTTTAATTCTTGTGACAAGATGCACATTTAAGAATGGTAGCCAAGCTTTTTTTATTAATTTAAGCAAATTATTTGTTCTCATAGCAAACAGCTTCCAACCTGAGCATGATGGATGTCTAAGTATAAGTACAAATAAGAGAATTCAAGTCATAATATGAACAAATTCCTTTGCTCCACCCAAGAAACACAGTGTCTTGCATTTATCTTAAACCAGAAGAATGAGAATAGAATACATATAATACAAATAGTGCTAGTCACTCTACTTGCCATAGGACATAGGCATGCCAACCAATCAATATCGGACAAAGAAGCTACTGCAACTGCAAGGCCCTAAACATGGTCCTCTAGCAAGATATTCCAAAAGGGGGTGGGTCCTCTCTCATCAAGCAGATAGCTAGTTGGAAAATCAAGCAATATAAAATCTATAACCCACTTGCTTTTCCTACCCATCCTCATGTAGTCTTGGTTTGGACTAACCATGGTGAAAAACTCATGAAAAATAGCATACTTTTCATTTTTCTTGGACTGAGCAAAGTCCATGTCCATGCTAATGTAGTCACCAACCATACAAGCATACAAAGGAGCGATACCACAAGCCAATGTAATATCTGGTGATTGTGATTTCTGGAACACATAATGCTTTATAAGCTTTGTGACAGATTGCACACTTATATGAAAAAATTATATCAATCACAACCAAAGCAAGCTTTGAAACAACAACTACATACACAAAAGATAACCACACCCTTACCTACACTCTCCATGTGATCCTTCTCTTGTCTCGATCGACTAGATGATGCCCCATCTAAATAGAGAGAAAAGAATAACGTTATTAAACCACGTTAAGCCCTCATTATTACACTAGATGGCTCCTTGCTACTATGAATAACAATTAGAACTCAATATGTTGTACAACTACATACACAAAAGATAACCACACCCTTACCTACACTCTCCATGTGATCCTTCTCATCTCGGTTGACTAGCTGGCACCCCATCTAAATAGAGAGAAAAGAATAACATTATTACACTATGTTAAACCCTCATTATTACACTAGATGGCTCCTCGCTATGAATAACAACTAGAACTCAATATGTTGTATCTTCCTTACCTTTGTATTGAGTTGGTTCTTTTTTTTCCATTTGTGTTTTCATTTTCCTTGAGCTTCCCTACACTTTATCCTTACTTTCTTCAATGACTTTACTTGAAGTATGTGTATTATACAAGTCTATTTCCTACACCAATAATTGTCCTTTAGGAAAATCAATCCACTAAGGGGGCAGTTTGCTAGCTCCCATTGAGATAGATTGTGCATGTTGGGTGGATACATGCATGTAGCATGTCCAATCACCACCTAGTTTTTGCACAAATTTGGAATCTCAGAGATCTTTCTCTCTCTTACTAAATGTGCAAGATACCTATGAGTCAACAAACACAAACTAGTTGGAATGCTTGTATCTAGAAAAGGTTCACAAAATAAATAGAACAACCAATAGGTTCTATGCAATAAACACCCGAACAAAAGAAATGAAAAATAAACACCATTAAAAGTATAAGAAACAAACCTATAAATAACCCTATGAGCAGCCATGTCCAACTCAAAGACACCATCTTTCTTTTTTCCACCCTTACCCTCAATCTTTGACTCTTTTGATCTTAATTGCCATAAACATATGTTTTCGCCCATCTAATTTTATGTCCTCCGTATTGTTGAGAGTTCACGCTCAACATCATGTGATCATGTGTTTATCACCATCATGTGATCATATGTGCATAGCACTAACCCAATAGAGTGCTATAAAGGAAAGGGTTAGATCCCCTAACCCTGACCTTACATGGGTTTGTATATATTCTATTTTTTCAACTAAATCTAGTGTACAATTAGTCATTTGTGGTGTGCTCTCTAGCTGTGCCCTCTCTCCTCATCTCCACTCTTCTCCTCTCCCCTCTTCATATTTTATCATGGTATCAGAGCTCCCTGTCTTATTCTTCATAAGTGAACTCATCTCTGATTGCATAGCATACTCCCACTTGCATTGATCCTCGCACATCATAGCCTCTTTGTAGCAAGAAGGCTCCCCGCAATCAGTAAGCATCACATAGTCTACCCCTGGAACAAACTTATCAGGCGGTCTAAACACTCTAGAAGATCTTCTCAAGGGCATTTTAGCTTGCTGTCCCACCTACATAACAGCCACATTTGGCTCATCATTTCCACCAATAGATGATCCATCATCTACCCTTGATTGTATACTTGTGGGAGTACTTGGTGGTACCATTTCTTGCACATTTGGTGCATGGACAGCTTGCTGTCTATCAACATATGCAGGTGGATTCACATCCTGGAAAGTGATTCTCCTCATTTCCACATTCCTCATGGGTGCCTTATGCATCTTCTTCTCATTGAAGACCACATCATGGCTACGTATGATCTTCTTTGCTTCTAGATCCTAGAGACGATAGCCCATCTCTCCACTTTCACCATAACCCAGAAAGATGCATTTCCTAGACTTAGGATCTAGCTTCTTTCGAAGCTCTTTTGGCACATGTGCATATGCCTCACACCCAAATATACGCAAATGAGAGTAAGAGGGCTTCTTGCCACTCCATGCCTCTTCAGGAATACCACCATCCAAACTCTTACTAGGTGACCTATTGATCACATGCACTGCAGTCTTCATTGCCTCAGCCCAAAAACCACCAGAAAGACTTGCATTGGAAAGCATGCATTGCAACCTTTCTTGAATGGTACGCGTAGTTCATCTTTTCTGCAATTGGATTTTGCTCTAGAGTACGAGGGGATGTGAGCTCCCTCTTAATCCCATGTGTATCACAGAAATGCTGAAAGTCATGAGAGAGATACTCTCCACCATTGTCAGTCAGTAGGCATTTAAGCGTTCTACCTGACTGATTCTCAACCAAGGCCAGCCATTTCTGAAATACTTGGAACACATCACTCTTCCGAGCTATAGCATAAGCCCACACTTTCCTAGTTACATCATCAATGAATGTCACATAGTATTTAGCCCCGCCTAATGACCGTGTAGGCATGGGACCACATACGTCTGAATGCACCAAATCAAGCATTGCAAACTCTTTCTTTCCCCTTCTTTTATGGGCTGATTTAGTCTGCTTCCCATAGAGACAATGCTCACAAAATTTAAAATCAGATAAACTCAAATGCGGTACATAACCCAAACGGCATAAGAGTTTCATTCCATTCTGGCTCATGTGCCCCAACTTGCAATGCCACAAAGAAGTGCTTGGCTGCTCGGTTATTGCAATAACATGATCAAATACCCCTGAGGGCTTCAAAAAATGTTTTGCATCAATAGTTGGCTAGTTACAACCATCACGATGGTGTGCTCGACCATCATAGTTGTTAGTTGACCTGAGCCACTGCACCTACATCACTAGTAGCCAGCATAGCGGTTGCGGTAGGTCTTATGAATACAATCCTGTTAATAAATACAAACTTGTTATGAATTTTGGTCTGATGAATACTAGATTTTGGTCTTATGAATATTGGTTTTATTTGAAAAATCTTGATATTTATATGGATACCTAGTTAAGCTTTACGATTATCCTTAATGTCCTTAGAATTGGCCTTAAATTAAGGGCTTTAAAAAATGATTTTTAGTTGGATGGTTACATCCTGGCATGACCATCACAATGCTTGGCATGGGCCATAGGGCCTAATAGCCATTGCGGTGGTTGTGTGCAACACCATGTGTTCCGCATCACCAGCCAACATGGTACTTGCACTGGGTCAAAATGTTCATGGTGGTGGTCTACCAAGTGTGAGGGTGGACATGTATCTTTTCCATGTCTTTAGATATGCACAAGCAATGTCATATGCAAGCACCAACATGGTGGTCATAGACTACAATGGCATGCCGCTACAAAATACACATAGAGGCACCAATTGACAATCACAGATTGTAGTGGCATGTCTGATAGCAGCAATATATATAATGATGCTAGTAGCTTTAGTGTAATAAAGGAGCTACAACAACTGATAAATTTTTTGAATTGGAGCCCTCCCTTTGATGCTAAGAAAAAAAGCCAATGAGTGTCTATGCTACTCCACATCATCATGAACCACATACTAATTTTGTAATCTTGCCCACCAATGTATGTCATGGTGCACCCCAAAAATGGTTCCATGATTGGCTACACTGGATCATGCATTGACCCTCCATATGACCATCATGCACTGTACTTTTTGTACTATAAAATAAAAATATTAAAACAATGAGGATGCGATTGTGACTATTATTAACTTAAGCAAATCAAAAAGTAAGAAACTTACATGTAGATCACATCCTCTTGCAAACTCACACTCTTACTCATGGTTACTATCTCTCCAATCAACTTTGACTTTATGAAGAGCTTCTTATAGCCAATCATGTGGCATGTCTCTGCGAAGAAGAGCAAGGTCCTATGTATCATATTGTTGACTCCTATTTTGTGCTCTAAATCTTCTCCTCACATTTACTCTTTCTATTTCATCCTATTCATATCTTTGAATCCATAATTGCATGTCATTGTTATTGATAATACAAAACTTGATGATTTTCTCCCTTAATACTTTGCTCAAATTTTTTCAAATCCCTTTTCCTTCAGCAACATTCAGCAACATTTAATACGATACAATTGCCATTTTTGTTATGCAAAGGTGTGGCATTGTTAGATTAGTTAATGAGCAGTCCTCTCAAAATACAAAAACCAATTGAATCTTGTATAAAGTAATAGTTGTGTTGCAGTCCGGTCTCTCTTATCAAACTCATATACAAACACGCTCATTGTTTGCAATAGAATCTCACATGAAAAGCAAAGTCATCTCATATAATTGTGAGGAGAGAAAATCTCCAAACAAATACACCACCGACCAATGCTCATGCCTATCTAAAGGCCTTCTCATAGTTTACAGGATATCAACTCAAGCTGACTCAACTAAGGACTACCTACAGGTAGCTACCCTAACTCCAAACACTAGACGCCCATGAAAATGATGAAGGAGATGACTCTCATAAGAGTATCTCACACACAAGCTCTCATGACTTGGACAAAAAGTAATGAGCTCTAAACCAACTTCTTGATTTATAGACATGTAACTGCCACTGTGAGTTGCTAGAAGCCTCCAAATTGCCATGCAACACCTCAGACTACCCAATGGATGAAAGAGTGACCATGTTATAAGCCTTCTCAAGTCTCCTCAATCCATGAAAATCACCAAGTAAAACTCCACAACTTTCAACCAATCAAATGCCACTCTAAAAGGCACATTTGAACCTTATAGAGGATGAAAACCCCCATGAGAAGATTTCCACCAATAATTCCCCCTGAAATCTGAACAAGGGAGTCTACAAAAATAGGCCCGAGTACACAAACATCTCAAAACATAAACATGATCATCCTAATCATCTAAAATAATTGTCATCACAAGACAATTTTGGAATGTGTTCTCAACCTAAAACACCAAGTCTTCATCAAAAGTATTCTCCGAGAATATTGTGCATGCTTCAACCAGAATGTTCAGCGTATGCTTTCATTTTTTTAAAATTTATTCTTATGCTTCCATGGTAGAAGAGTTTGACCTCAATCTATTCTGGTAAGCCCTTGACTAGTGTCTTACGACCCTCAATTTGAAGTGGAGAAAATAAAATGTTGCCAAAGAAAAGTTGCCACAATGTAGGCATCACAAGCAAGTTTCTGCCACCAACCAATGACATCAACAATTGTGCCCAAAAAGAAAAACTTTCTTGCCCTACAAAGAACTAAACTAGGCACCGATAGTGTGCTACAAATGATCTTGTTTCCAATGAAATGAGGTAAGACCAACCAATTGCAGATACATGTATGGAAAAAATTGCCACAAGAGGAAAAAGACAGGTCCAAAAACAAGGCATTAACTTTGCCTCTCAATTGCATATCATCAAATCTAGCATGATCTTCTTTGCTAGAGGCCCAAGCAATAGAGAGTTCAAGATCTACTAATGACAAGCTTTTCCACCAAACTGCGACATGCTCTTCGTTGAATATAGCATGGTATCATGCTTCCCCAACCACGCAAACCATATCCGATGGGCATGATACTTTTCATAGTCCTTAAAGTAGATTATATTGAGACCCACACATTTGAAAAGGAACCAATGTGTTTTGGACCATTGTACATAACGAGTGGTGAAAAACAAGAAAAATAACATCCCCAGCCATGCAAAACCATATCCAATGGGTGTGATAATTTGCACAAGCATTAAAGTAGATGAAATTTACATGAAGGGGCATTTTTTATTTAAATTTGTGGCTTGTGCCAAATGTGGAAAGAAACTTACATTTTTCTTTATTTTGCATATTTATTGGAACTGAGCTACATGTGGAAAGGTCTTATTTTGATTTTTTACAAAAAATGAGCTACATGTTAAAATAAATTTAAGATGTGGATTAAGCCCAATGTTTCACACTCATACCTTCATTTTGGTTTTAAAAAGAATTAATCACTACGTTGAAAGACTTCTCAAAGAGACTAGCAGGAAACTAAGTTGCATTAATTCACTTGTATATTATTTTAATTCAAAAAAATGCAAAAAAATATGAATTTCTTGATTTAAAATGCATCCTAAGAATTTTCTTATTTTATTTGTACAAATCAATTTATTTATATGATTAAAACTTTTATTTGTATAAATAAAATCTTATTTATATGAATAAGCTTTATATTTGAAATTTTTTTCTTTTTATGTCATTTTTTATTTGGATGAATATAGCTACCTCCTCTCCACATGTCATCCCAATGTCTTGCCTGCTAGCACTCTTGCACATCACATTCAGGTTTTTTAAAAATGTGAAGTTTTTTAAAAATCCTAAGTTTGGCACTCATCTCTCTCCAAGAGTTGTGTCCTGCAGTTTGAGTTGTCTGTTTAATAAAAGCTTTGTTTTTCTCAATTTGGAACTCATCTCTTTACGAGAGTTGTGTGATGCAGTCTGAGTTGTCTGTTTAATAGATTTCTTTTCCTCAGTTTAGCACTCATCTCTCTCTGAGAGTTTTGTGTTGTCTAAGTTGTCTATTTAATGTATATGCATGTTTAGATAGGTTAATCTCAGTCGGACACTCATCTCTCTCTAAGAGTTGTGTGTTATAGACCGAGTTGCGTGTTTGTATTTATATATATTTTTGCATGTTTAGATTGGGTTTACTCTCATTTTAGCATTCATCTCTCTCTTGAGAATTGTGTGATGCAATCTGAGTTGTATGTTCCTACTACATTACATGTTCGCATAGGTTTGCATTTCAGTCTGGCGCTCATCTCTCTAATGAGAGTTGTGTGATGTAGTTTTAGTCTTATGTTTAGATATTATTTTTATCTTGGTCTGGCACTCATCTCTCTGATAAGATTTGTGTGATGCACTCCGAGGCTTGTGTTTAGGGTTGCTTCCAGTCTCAAGCTAGAACTCAGCTCTCTATTGAGAGTTGTATGATGTATCTTGCATATGCACAAATGCTTAGTCTGGCACTCATCTGTCTCTTGAGAGTTGTGTGATGTAGTTAAGGTTATTTGCATAAGAGTTTATCTTAACACTTAGAGATGCATGATGCAAACTGAGTGAACTCCCTCGATAGATGTGCATTGTAGTATGAGTTTAATGTTTATTGCTTATGCCAGAGCTCACTATCCTAATTGGGGTTGCGCACCATTGAAATGGTGAATTGGCATTGAGGTCCATGGAAAATTCCCCAAAAGACCTCAACCAAGTGACATGCAAGTACCACATCAATGGGTTCCATAACCAAGGAATGTTAGCTTCTTATATATATATATATATATATACCTTTGTAAGACTAGAATATATCCAATCGTACAAATTTAGCTTCTTATGTAGAAAAATATGTGAAAGTTCAATGAGGCATGGGAGCAAAACCTTGAATGAAATTATGGTGGGTGCTCCTACTATTGACCAAGATAAAACTACCAATGATTGAGCATAAGCATTTTGAGCTATTGCCAATCAATGCATCCTAGGAAATGGAGTAAGGACTTGATTGCTACAATGACATCTTGTGATAAAAATTCGATGGCCTCTCTATATGCTCTACAACTTCCACTATGAAAGCTAGTTGAGGATTGCATGTAGATACAATGCGATGTGGGGCCATCATTGAGCTCCTCCTTTGCACGTGATAAGGCATTGCACACTTTACAAGAAAAATTTGTGAACTATTTGGGTAGGTCTAAGGTTACATTAGTAATAGATGTAGTTGCATGATCTAGGTCATAAGAGTTGGATGCATTTTTTAATGAGAATGCATTTACAAAGGTGAACAAAGCTTAGAAGACCCCGTTAATGATGCACTTATAAAGGAATGCATTAACGTCTTATATCTCTTCTCCCTTGCCAATCAATGCATCCTAGGAAATGGAGTAAGGACTTGATTGCTACAATGACATCTTGCGACAAAAATTCGATGGCCTCTCTATATGCTCTACAACTTCCACTATGAAAGCTAGTTGAGGATTGCATGTAGATACAATGTGGTGTGGGGCCATCATTGAGCTCCTCCTTTGCACGTGATAAGGCATTGCACACTTTACAAGAAAAATTTATGAACTATTTGGGTACGTCTAAGGTTACATTAGTAATAGATGTAGTTGCATGATCTAGGTCATAAGAGTTGGATGCATTTTTTAATGAGAATGCATTTACAAAGGTGAACAAAAGTTAGAAGACCCTGTTAATGATGCACTTATAAAGGAATGCATTAACGTCTTTTATCTCTTCTACCTTGGCTTGAAATATCCTAAGGGGAATCCATATTGCTATAGTACAGGTCTTGATAACCACACATGGCACCATTTCCTTTCTATCTTGCCTTGCTTCCTTGGGATCTCTTGAGGAAACATGGTCGATTTCTGGCACTGAATCCGATTTTGAATTTTGTGTTGCAACTTGCATTCATGTTCAATGGCTCATGTTAGTGACAAGAGAAAGTTGATCACCCTAATCTTAGTAAACCCAAAGGAAGGTCCTCAAGAATGATAATATCAAATTATTGATGATTGTTGATCAGGATGGCATTGAGACCACTTTCAACAATGGCAAAAGCGACATGCAGGACCTCGCGACCTCCATGGCAAAGTTTGGAGTAAGAGCCTTGCATGAAAAGTTTTTAGATGTAGAATTTGGAAACCAATACATGCATCACTTGATCTTAGAGAGTTGATGATGTCTTGCTCAAATAGATAGCAACATCATTGGTTGTGACAAGAATGGGAGGTTCCAACCATCGACACATGAGCTGCATATATAAAGGATGCATGGCATGCCTTCAAAGGAAAAGGAGATGCATCAGCATCAATTCCACCTATTCATACATGGCCTTATCCACCATAAGCACTAGTTCATCCACCACAACCCATCCTTCCATGTCTACCACAAACCTTCCTTCCACGTTCAGCTTTCCATCCTACTTTCCATGCTTCATGTCTACCAGCCCTCCTTCTCATTGCACATGCTCCCCCAAATCTTCAAGCACATGTAAAACGCCCATACCTTGTAGGCCTACCATCGCACACTCCCACATGTCCTTTCCCACCTTACGTTCCTCTCAATTTTGTACCGTCACTTGCATGAACTATTGTACCAGACAGCCTATCTACATTAACTTTTTTCCACTCACCCACACTTGCACTTGTTGTCACCTTGCCTTCACCACCTGTAGCACCAAAGAAACACTTTGAATCTACCATGCTATCACAACCTTCTCATGTGACATAAGCCATAAGGTCCTGGGTTCCAATTTCTCCAGTGAATGAGATGTGTGTTTCACACCGCACGTAGCAGTGGGCATAGGCTAATGCATGAACATAAGCCTGTGCAGCATTCTGGTGTTGCCAATTGACCATAGGAAGTTGTATGCTTTCAAAGTCTTGAAAGGGGGAGGAAAGACATCCACTAAGTTGCAAGCAAGTGCTATAGAGGAGGCCACATGTTTGTTTGTAGTTCATCATCAAGGCATCATCAGATTCATTGGTCGAGTCCAAGACAATGAACCCATGCTCTTATTTTCTTATTGGAACGAGAACCATTTAGATAGATGGTTGAAGTACCTCAGGCATGATGGAAAGAGGACATCTTTAGCGACTCACCGAGATGACCCAAAAATGCCTACTAGAGCTCCACACATATAAGTGTTGAGAGTTCACACTCAACATCATGTGATTACTTTGCATAGCATCATCATGTGATCATATGTGCATAGCACTAACCCAATAGAGTGCTTTAAAGGAAAGGGTTCGATCCCCTAACCCTAACCCTAAATGGGTTTGTATATATTCTATTTTTTCAACTAAATCTAGTGTACAGTTAGTCATTTGTAGTGTGCTCTCTAGCTATGCCCTCTCTCCTCATCTCCACTCATCTCCTCTCCCCTCTTCATATTTTGTCATGGTATCAGAGTTCCCTTGCCTTCCGCTGAGGCATTGTGATCCTTGAGAGTACGAGAGAGATCAAGAGATCGAGAGAGATTGAGTGTTCCATTCACTTCCGTTGAGTGAAGGATTTCCGTTCATTGAAAGAGAGAAATTATAGCTTCTCTCTAAACCTCCTGCCACGTGGCAGATAACATGGGGTTACTCTAACTGTGATTAGGTCACACTGACCACATTTCAATAGATTAGTTAGATTTCTTTGCTACATGGCAGATAGAACTTAACCCGGGTTAGGTCAAGATTACCTTGGGTTAAGTGCTTGGTCCCTTTGGACATGTGGCACCTTATCTGCCATGTCATCAGGCCATGTCACCCTACCAGCTCATCAACCACGTCAACTGCCATGTCATTTGCCACATCATCAGTGACATGTAATCTACCATGTCATCATTGCCACATCATCACATCATCAGTGCCATGTCATCTACCATGTCACCTTACTAACATCATCATCTACCACATCATTAGTGCCACGTGGCACATTGGACCTCTGCAAGCACATACAGTGCTCCATAATCACTTCATATGACCACTCCTGCCACCTTAGCATAGGGCTCCACTGGCAATACACATTGTGAAACATTCATTCACATACTATTCAATGAGCAAGAAATATTCATTCAATGTAAGTGTAAGAATGCGCTAGTTAAAAGTATTCACATAAAAATGAACAAGTACATATATATTCTTTCAATGATAAATGCAAGGACTCCAATTTTATAAAGATATAACACATTCATTCACATAATATTGAGAGAATCAAATATTCTCAAAGTAAGTGTATGAATGAAAGTTATTATTATCTACATTTAAATATTTACCATATTTCACAAGGCTGCAAAACTTTCATTCAGATAATATTGAAAGAATAATGTTTTCTCTTAATATTAAGTGTAAAAAATGTCAAATTTAGAGACAAAGTAATAGAGATTTTAAGAACTTAAAAAAATATAATCCTAAGAAGTCTATCAAACTATAAAAAAAACATAATTTACATAGTATCTTAGATATCTTAATAATTTACATAGCTTATCTTAGATATCTTAAGAACTCAAAAATGAGATCCTAAGAACTCTATCAATTACAAAAAACACTATTCATAAATTAGCCTATCTTAGAGATCTTAAGAGCTTAAAAGTGACATCCTATGAACTCTATTAAGAACTATTCAATAATTAGCCTATCTTAGATGTCTTAAGAACTCTATCAAATTACAAAAAAAAACTATCTACACAAGAGATTTTTTAATGAGATTCATAGAAGAACTTACACGAGATCTAAGAGTCGATAAAGACCTTTAAAACTCACACAAACAATAGACAAATTCCATCACATTTCACACAAGAGATCTAAGAGTCCATAGAGACCCTTAGAACTCACACAAGCAATAAACAAATTCCATTTTAGTTCAGACCTTCGAGATTGCTTGCTAGAGCAACTAATAGCCTTCCTTCTTTTCTTTCCCTTTTTTAATCTCTTCTATTCAGCTCGAGAACCAAGCTCGAGAAAAATATATGAGGGTCATTTTCTGTGGCAAATCACCAAAAAAACATAACATGGCTATGACTTTTAGCCTAATTTTTTCATGCTTACGTATTATTCATCTCAAATTCTCAAATTTTTGAATCATGAATTTGAATTTTTCTACTCAGGGAGGGAAGTATGAGGAGGAAGAGAAGGATTAGCTCCTATATTCAGAAGGATTTTTTTTTGGAGCAAAAATTTAGTTTATATATTCACAAAATATTAATAAATTGATGTTCTATATATGTCCTTGGATTCTAGCCGAGTTACAAAATACAGATCTTTCCATGATAGAGATCTTTGAACAAATTGCCTAGGGCAGCCAACAAGTGTATTCTGATACAATTGTGATATACAAGTGTATACAATTGCCTAGGGCAGCCAACAAGTGTATTCTGATACAATTGTGGAGCACGTGTATTTTGACACATTAAAGGAGCAAGTGTACCCTAAGAAATTCATGTAGCAAGAACATCCTAAGACTTTCAAGGAAGTTCTCCTTTAACCAAGAAAAGAGGAGGGATTTCTTGGGTTTTGTAGACAGTCTGATAAACCTTTGCAGTTGCTGAAAGCCTTGCAGTGTTCTTCTGCTTCTTCCTGTACATGGGAGAGTGCTTCATTGTAGTTGTATATATGTTGACCAAGGAGCTATTTTGCCTACTCACATGATATGCAAATGCATTAGTAATCATTACTTTTAAAAGAGAGAACTATTGTTTTCAAACCAGCATGAGAAAGAATGAAGGGCATTGAAGATTCATTTTGAAACTAGTAGACCTTCCTTGCAATCCACCATATAGAGCACAGTGCATGTGCTCTTGTTGGATCATCTTGAGAGTGAGGCATTTTGCATGACTCCCCTAGTAAGATTTATTTCTTGTTTATGAAATCCCCAACCTGCATTTGGACATACTTCCAAAATTTCTTGGCCTCAAGGTAAGGGCAAGTGATGAACAAGTGAAAGACATCTTCTTTTTTTGAGGGGAATTTCTTGTAGAAACTTGTCTTTTTCCCTATCCTCTCACTTCTAAAGTTAGTCCACACTGCTTTATGTGGAATGAGCCACAACAAAGTGGCATATTTTTCTAGTATGTCTTTGATCCAAATGAACAAAAACCTGCTCTACCATTTGATCTCATTGTCAGCTAGTTTCCATTTGGCATTGAGTGTTCTAGCAATCGCTTCAATGTCATTAAAGGCTATTGGTAGAGGATACAAGTGAGAGTTCCACACCCAACTACTCTTTGGCAAGTTTAAGGACATGACCACCTTTTCAAGTAACTTGTTCTCACCATAGAAGAATTCTTTCTCATCACTAGAGCCTAATCCTGGTTGGCTAATCTAAACTCCCTTCTAATCTCATGCTAGGTTTTCCATTTGAATCCATATTTTTGCCATAGTTGACCACAATTCTGTAAATCTTTTTTGAAGAGGAGCAAATATTTGACCAAATTTGCATCATTGAGGGAGGGGTGCTTGAAGAAAACTGAGACCTATATAGAGTCAATGCCCATGAAAGCATGTTTGCCAGAGAAAACTATCTGGCATTTAACTTGTTCAAAATCCTTCTAGAGTGATCTCCAAAGCTGACTACCCTTGGTCTAACCTTGGTTTGATAGGACAGGGGTTAACACAAGGCAGAGAATATGGGGTAATTCTTCCATTTAGGAGCTGTTATGGGTCTGGCATACTTGAAATTTCTAAGGAGGATTTTATCTGAGTCTGCCTCTAGCTAAAGAACTACTTTTATAACCCATGAGGATGCTAGTTTGAATGAGGCTTGTTGAATATCTATGACTCCTAAACCCCCCTCATTTTTTGGTCTCATGTAAAGACTACTTGACTTTGGCAATTCTTCTTTTAGTGTTAGAGCCTCCCCAAAGGAAAGCTCTGCATAATCAAATAATTTTTTCAAGACCTACCTTGGACATGCAAGCATATATACAATGGTTTAGGACCATCCTTCTCCCTTCTTCTAGGTTGGCTTGGAAGCCTCTCCATTTATCTAGTTTGATCCCCGTTTGATCCTAAATCTATTTAGGAACCAGTCCCATCTATCCTTCATGGAGACCCCAAATCCCATGGGAATCCCCAAAATTTGAAGACTTTCCCTTTGGGAATCTTCTTGTAGCCCAACTGCTCAAGGATGATCTACTCCTTATCTGTGAGTATTGCATACCTATCTTGGAGTGGTTAATTATAGACGCAAATGCCACACAAAAAGCATCAAGGCATTGGAGGGCTGTGGTGATATCCTAAGGTGTATGAGCAAGGTTGCTATCATCTGCAAACTATTGGTTCATTAGCTGTAAACCATTTGGAAGTTCAATCCCTTAGAGACATATCTCATCTATCTATCATTGGAGTAGTCATCTCAAGGCATCAATAGCAATAGCATAGAGTAGAGGAGCAAGAGCACAGTCGTACCTAATAGACCTCTTCAGTAAGAAAGGTTGAGTCATTTCTGCACCAGGCATTGGATATGAGAAGTTTGACAAAGATAGTGACCTAGTTACCAAGGCACATGTCCTTCAAATATTGGAGTAGAAAATCCTATATTAGTTTGTAATAAGCCTAGTCAAAATCAACCTTGAGAAAGAACATATCCTGAAAAGTTTTAGTACCATACTCACAACCTTCCCAGATGTTTATAATAGCTTCTAGTAGATGCCTTTCTTTGATAAAACCTTTCTATTTAGTTTGGATCCATTTGTCCATTCTATTTTGGAGTCTTACCACTAAGTCTTTGGCTAGAATCTTGTAGCTACAAACTATCATTTTGATAGGCCTCCAGTTCTCCCTCCTTTGGATGAGCTTGATAACTCCAACATTTAGATGAGAAGGCAACATCTCAAGGTCAAGTTCTCATTCTAGAATTTCATCAGGGAGGGGCCGATAGTTTTCCAAAAGCATTTGTAGAAATCACAAGGTAACCCATCCTCACGTAGTGTCTTACCGTCTGTCATAGTAAAAGCAACGTCTTTTAGTTTCTGAAGTGTTAAATCCTTGCCAAGGTGCATTCTATCAAACTATAGTATTGACTATCGTTGCCTCTATAATGCTATCATTGGCCTTAGTTGTTGTTCTTAAAATGCCTTGGAAGTGTTTTCCTTTGAAGTCTAGGTTCTCTTCACTTGAGGATGCTAGATAACCAAGTTTCATTTGTTTAGAAGAGGGATTTCCTCTTGAGCTCTTTTTCTTCTAACAAGTTTGAAATTTTTCCTAGTGGGTCTATGTATCTTGCCTACCCACCAGTTCCTAAAGTAAACCTTGGACTCACTAATCTTTATCTGCTCTTGTATTCTAATTTCCCTTTTCTTTTTTGGCAGTCTTTATTGAGCTTGTGTATTTTGGGCACTGGCCTGGTGTTCTAGATCTTCAAGGTCCTTTTTGAGTCTATCCATTCTTCTAGCATGAATGGTTGCTCTATTCTATTTTACTTCTTTTAGATTTCTTTGGGTGTTGGAAATGGCTATCTACCAAGCCTCTGTTGCAGAGGTTTCTAAAGAAAATAATGAACCCACACCTACTTGTATCTTGATTCTGCAGCTTAAAGAGTCCTGGATTTGCCTTAAACCAGGATGGGCTTTTTTATTCCTTTGCCAAAATCAAGCTTTGTCAGTACAAGTTTGTGATTAAACAAATCTAAAGTAGAGAAGGTTGTGGACTTGGAGGGAATAGTCTGAGCATTGCAATAGACACTAAGATATGTAGATTCTATCTAGTCTTGCTTCCCTTCGATACTCTCCCACTTGTCTGAAGTCCCACAAGTGCCTTTTCTTTGAGCTCTTCCCAAGCATGAAGCTCAGCCCCTCTCAATGTTGAACCCTTTTTTAGCCATCTACCCTCAGAGAGTTCAACCATATTAAAGTCCCCTAGTAGGACCATGTTTAGAGTCCCAAACCATTTAGACTATCCCAAGTGCATCTTCTTGACTGTGACCTTGTGGAGGCATAAATTGAGGCCAAAGTAAAGGAATTTTTTTTAATTCTACAAGGCAAGACAATCCATCTTCCTTCTCTATCGGTCTGAGTATCTAAAATGCCTTTACTAAAGTGGGCTAGCACCTCCAAAGCTATCATTGCTTTGCCATTTTCATGCCAAGTATAGTACCATAATCTTCTCCTATTTACCAATCTCAAACTTTGTTCAAGTACCTCTTCAGTTACCTTCACTTCTTATAGGGAAATAAAAGTGGGAGAAAGAGCATTGGCTCTCAACGAGTTGGATAGTTCTTGACCTCACATAGGATCAATAAGATGGGTTTACTTGCCATTCTTGTTCTTCCCATTTTTTGCCTTGGGGGTATGTCTCTTTGGGGGGGCTTCTGGCTCTTGACTTGGGAAATCCTTCTTTTGTTCTAAAGAGTGACTTGGGATTTGCCCTTTAAGATGATGTCTTTCTCTATTCTAACACTGTGTGGAGGAAGTTCCTCTTCATAATAATCTACATCAGTGTCAATCACATGATAAAGTTCCTCTGGTTAATCTCATTCTCAAACTCTGGGGACCATCCGAGCTTGTCATCCTGCTCTTTCATCCCTTGTTCTTTAATCCACTATTTAGTTTCATGGTCCATAATAGTATCAAAAGCATTTTTTGTTTCAATAGCTTTATGAAGAGGTAGACCCCTTGTTGAGGTGAGGGAGGTTTGGTTGGATTGGGTGGGCTAGATCCAACTTGCTCTTTGTTACTTTTGACAGTCCATTTAGGCTTGGGAGAAGAAAAAGGGGGGGAGAAGCTTCCTTGATAGATTTAGCCTTAGGAATTTTGAGCGGCAATTTTTCATAGTATGTGGGGAGATTCCACATTAAAAGCAAGAATTAGGAGGTTTTTATAAACCAGGGGCTATTCCATGTACACCTCACCATTCCTAATGACAATCACCAGAGTGTCAGGCAATTCCTTAGCCATGGACTACATCTAGGGTTAATGAATTGTTATTTAATAGAGGTTGATCTGGGCCTATCTAGATTGAAGTCCTCAAACCAATATTCTATATAAAGTGGCTGATTTTTTATTGTCCAAAAGGTCTAATGCAATGCATCATAAGCCATCTCTTCTTGCTCAAAAAGGAAGAAATAGAAGCCCTTTCTCAAGAATCTCACACTAGTGATGACCATTCTTCTTCTTCCGCAATTTGATCTAATACAATTTTCAAGCAAAGCAATAGGGGGTCTAGGCCTAGGAAGAAGCCTGTGAGTGCATGCATACATATCCAATCTATTGATTCTAGATGCAGGTCTTCATTGAGAAAGGAAGCAACATTACCCTTAGCAAATGATGCTTCTTTCTCTTGTTGTTCCTTGCTCTTCTCGTCAATTTTTCATGAGAACTAAGATGGCTAGGTTCTATGCCAGTGGGGACACTCAACTGTATTCCTTTCTTTCTCCTTGACTTGATTTTGATCACTCTTCTCAGCAAGATCACTTGAAATTCATGTGTGTTGCACAACATCCCTACTTACTTGAGGGATCCACAATTGTATTCTCTTTGGTTGTGACTAGTTTCGATAGATTGTTTTCCTTTTTTTCACCTCCAAGTCAGAGCTAGTTCCATCGAGGTCGGTCGCTTGGGGGTCTTCCTCCATGAGTTCCTAGGGGGGTTTCTCTAGAACTCCCTCATTATAAGCTGGGAGTGTGAGCAAGGTTTCGAGAAAAGGGAGGGGTGAAGATTTTTCCCTTAAACTCTTGTAGTATCCCCTTGTAAGAGGACCTACTATCTACTCCCTCATTTCTAGAGGCAATGCTTGTTCCAGTCCAAGACCAAGGAGATCTACTTCCATCACTTTCTCTAGCCTTCTTGTCGTTATCTTTACTGACTCTATTGCCATGGCCCCCACTTGTCTTGCAAATTAGTAGAGGAGAAAAACCTGCAGCAGAGAACATATCCTTGGTCCAGTCGGTCTTAGGGAAGTGGAGCGTCTCCATCCTATAATCAACATGTAGACAAGGTCTGATGAGACTCTTAGTCCCACTCACTGGCAACACTTCTTTGTTGGCTCCAACTACACTCTTAGTGTTTGTTGAGATAGAGGTATCTTTCGCTCAAGCTCCAACAGAGTTTGTCTCCATCTGTTGCTTTCAAATTCGTCTATACAGAAGGGTTAGCCCTAAACTCGCTTCTACAAGCTTCCACAAGCTTCTCATAATCTCTCCCTCTAAAAAGGTTAAGCATACATAATGTGAGATTTTTTCATTGTAGTGACCCCCTCATAGTTTTCTTTAATCCTTTTTATGTGACTTGCGTGTTTTGTTTGTAGAGTCTTAAATGCCATATCTCTTGCAATTGATCTTATGTTAGCATTTTTTTATATTATTATAGGAGGATGTTCACTTTAATGGGTTCAAAATTCACCATTTCTGTTTAGTAAAGAAAACTTAAAGTTTTAGAAGTTTCACATTTATACAAGACGTGCTATTTAAATGGATTTAACTATAGATGCCAATTCTTTTTCTTTCAATAATGGCTCAAGAGTTTCAACCCTTCATTGTAGCACTACCTGTAAAGAGTCAATGCTAATAACAAATAGGCAACCTTTTATTCATAAAGCATACAAAAAACAAGCCCCCAACTTTACATTGATGAGGAGCCCATTTCCACTCACCTTGACACGAAGACTCTGAATAACAACAAGAAACTTCCTATCAGTGGTGATAATGGGAAAATCTACATGCATTGTTCTCACTAGACCCCAGAGATAAAAGTCACACAAATTCTTCGAGCCCCATCTTGAAACACCACTTGATTACGAATTACCCAAATCACAATCCAAACTGCCAAGCGTAAATATGACCAACATACCACAAGAGTAGAGCGTGTCCACTTCGAATCACCAATAATTAACATTGTCCAATTACAACCAAGTCTAGAGAATCGAGCCATTAGCCCCAATTTTCTAATAGCCTCCTCCAAGCACCGCTAGAGATGTCTAAACACCAAGCAAGCCCAAACAAGATGTTCTACTTCTTCAATAGCACATCCATACATTGGGCATACAGGATTAATTGCCGTCCATTTAGATAGTCTACCCCTTATTGGCAACCACAATGCAATATTTTCCACATCAAGAGACTAGATTTCCCTACCAAAAATCCTCCCTAAATATCTTTGAGTCTATCTTGGTCGCCTCCTTAAGCTCCATTTTTTAAGAATAAACATATAAAAAAAAGGTTTTCACCCAATAAGAGCACAACTTATTGATCCAAGACAATATATATATATTGCTTTGTTTCTTAGGGTATAGATGCTTTTAAATTTTAGATTTGGAATTTAAAAGTTTTGTAATCTCTCTCTCTTCGATAATGAAATGTAGTAAAATGGAATATATATGTGACTTAGAAGTTAGGGAAGTGCTCAAAATTTCAAATACAGCCATTAATTCACATTAATCATAAAATAACACTTGGTTGAATTGCAAGGAAAGCGTCAAATTCACCAAGCTTTGCTCACTTTTTAATGTCCTTATTTCACTTGTGAAGTCCTTTCTTGAAAGACAAGAAGCATTTTCTATGTGTGGGTTTTCTTTGAATAGTAAATAGTGAAATATTAGGTCAACAACTTGTTGTTCAAAAAAAAGAAAATGCAATTGCATAAACGATGCTCTGAAAGTCTTTCCTTTAAACATGTATCCAATGGGGCACCAATGAGAGTGTTTAGAAGCTTTCTAGGGAGCTTTGCTTCTCCACAAGTAGGAGTCTACAATCAAACCCCTCTAAGGGCATGATTCACAACCAAGTCCCAATTTAGAATGAATATGTGCATTGTCAAATTAGTCCTGTAGCCCGAAAAAGTTTTCAACAAGTTGGCATTTTTGAGAATGAGAGAGAGAGAGAGAGAGAGATGTGGACATAAAAAAAGGCATAAGGATTGGGCTATATAGTGACCAAGTAAAAGGAAGACCAGATTGACAAACTGGAAAGGATCGGTAAGATGGCAAATAATGTTCACTTCTGATATGGATGTAGGTGAAGATATGTATTAAGGTAAAAGATCTCAAAAGTGACCTTGAGCTAACGTGACCTCCCCCCTCCTCTCGTGCATGAATAGATAACGATGTGTGTGGGTGTGTGCGCTGTGCATGTTCCTACACACACAACTGTGCATGCAGACATACATGAGATACTCAATCCCTCAACTTTGTCCCATTTCCCTTTTCTTAAGTCTCATCCCATTGCCTTAACTCTATATTGGCCTATAGTGGGTCCCTTTTCCTTTTTCTTACGGGATAATTGAAAAAAATTAGAACACTAGAACATGTGTTCAACATGAAAGTTTTTTGGATACCACTTTGAATAATAATTTAATATAATTAGTTACTTAATTGCAAAAAAAAAGCTAAATTTGTGTACAAATATTTAAAAATGCATAAGGAGTATTTCTAACCACCCATCTGGGATTAAGTACAACTATCTAGTGAGCACATCCAATTTTTTTTCTAAAGTCTATAATTTGTCTTTTTAATTTCTAGTGTAGAGTCCCAAAAGCCATTTTGTTTGAGATTGATATTTTGTTAGAGTTTGATTTTATTTCAAGAGGACATTCCCACTCTTGAGGGATCCAAATTCCATTATCTTTTTTTAGTGAAAGATACTTAAACAATTGGCAATTTTTCTTTACAAGGACCTTTCTTGGTTGGTTTTAATTTAAAGAACATGATCAAGAATAAACATTAGAAGTTTTAAGTGTATGTAACGTATTGTCTTTGAAAGTTAATTTGTGCATTTAAATAAAAATCATCTCAAGGAAATTAGACAATCCAATCGCACATGAATATATATTCAATCCAAGGCACCTTTACAGTGTACTCATATTAGTGTACTCATATTAGAGGACTTCCGCGCGCATGCTAGTGTGGCTGTCTCAGCCCCACTAGTAGGTAAGTCTCACAGCCCCATGGAGGGCTAGGATTGGGTGAGAATGCTAGGCTAGCATTGCAACTCTAGCTCAACATCTTGAAATTTCAGGATTCTGGCTCAGATTTGCAATGCCCAAAGCTACTCATTGGCCCAAAAACTCCACTAGCTATGGGATTGGTTGTGATAGCCTGCAACTAGCAGTAAGTTGCATTAAAGAAACCTTCAAGAAGACAATGGAGCTTCACGAGGCTACATTTTTGGAAATGCTAGCTAGGCAGCTTGCTAAAGATTGCAGCACTAGAAGCAACACAGGGAGGTCCTCTTACATAGTAGTCAAAATCACTTCATCTTTGCACATAGAAGGTAGTGTGAGCACTGCCACACCCTCGAAAAATAGGGTTTGTAGCGAGTTTGACCATCCAAAGCATATCTGATGGGCACAATACTTGGCACAAGACTCAAAAAATATGAAATTGACATGTGTGCAAGGTATCATGCCCATCCAATATGTGCGTACTTGAATAACACACCTCAAATACTATTTTTTGACGGTTGTGGATAATACTAGATAAAAAACTGGTTTTGTGCCGGCTTTGACCATCCAAAGCATATCCGATGGGTGTGATACTTTGGACAAACCTCAACATAGATTGGATTAATGTGTTTTCAAAGTATCATGCCCTTTCAAAATATCATGCCCATCATACACACCTCAGATACTATTATTTGGCAATTGTGCATAACACTTGATGAAAAATGAAATTTGTGGCATGTTTGACCATCCAAAGCACATTCGATGAACACTATATTTTTCATACACCTCTAATTAGATTATATTAATGCGTTTTTAAATCATCGTGTCCGTCGAGTATGAGAGCATTCGAATAATAAACCTCAAATACTATTTTTTTATGGTTGTGCATGACACTTGGTGAAAAACGAAATTTATGGTATGTTTGACCATCCAAAGCAAATCTGATAGGCACGATATTTTGCACATGACTCAACATAGATTGTATTTATGTGTGTGCAAAGTATCATTCCCATTGGGTATGAGTGCATTCGAATGTCACATCTCAGATACATTTTATGACGGTTGTGCATAACACTTGGTGAAAAATGGGATTTCTAGTGACTTCCACCATGTTTTTTTCCCCAAAAATCCTCGTGGTTTTCTTAGCCTCCTCTATGGCTATCAACCCAATTGCTCGACCATACGAAGGTCTCTGAAATACTATGTTGTTTCTATATCTCCAAAGACTTAAAATAGCAATCCCGCTTATCACTTATCAAGCCTCAAGCAAGGCGTCATTTAGCTTGCTCCGATCCCCCTATAGAGCAACTCTCCAACTTAACTTTATCTTAATCTAAGCTCTGCCTAAACTATCTATAACTTCCTTCCATACTCCTCTTGCAACGAAACAATCCCATAAAATATGCATGTGCGTTTCTCTACACAATTTACAAAAAGGGCATTGTGGAGTCACTCTTGGATTCCATTTTGCCAATCTAACTTTTACTAGTAGTCTCCCTATCAACACCCTCCAAAGTAAAAAATTCAGTTAGAAGAATGGAGTGGCTCTCTAAACCCTTCTAAGCCTAGAGACCCAAATATTTAAGCTGTCCAAAGGGCATAAAGCTTCCAGTGATCCTTTGTAACTTGTGGCACCAAAACCAAGGCATCATCCGCAATATCTCTCAAAGTATTTTTGAAAAATGTTTTGCCATTCTTGCATTGGAATCCTCTGAAACCATTGTCATTTTGAAAATACTAGCTGGTGGGCCAGTCCTCCTTTATTATTGTCATCAGCATCTCAATTACTCTTCTGTCTGGCCCACTTAATCCAAACCTGGAGGCAATTACATCCACGAAAAACCACTTGCCCCCACCAAGGTCCTAGATCTGTCTGAAAAACAACAAACCCTTTGCAGCAATCCTTTAACGTGGATACAAATGCAAAAAAGCTAGAGCGCCCAATTCGACAACCACAAAGACCTCCCTAAAGAAGCATCCCCATACAATGACCTCAATCCATCCCAATAGGAGCCCCGTGATTTCTCTTTCCACACTTGCTACCAATCTTGTCAATAATTGGCAACTGCGATTACGATATCCTAATAGGAAAATAAAAAAGAAGCACATCTTGCCCAGGATGAGTCACCCCTTAGGAAGGAGCATTCACTGTATATCAGGTATCTTGCAATCTTAGCCCATGGCTGAGAGCAACAAATCTGTAGCAACCACTTAGTACATAAGCTATCATTATTATCCTTCATTGAAGAGAGACCCACTCCTTTTTAGGGACTATCATAAGCTCCCACTTCAGAGCATGCCATCTATTTTTCCAAATGAAATCAGAGATGATTTTATCAACCTTTCTAAGATAAGATTTTTTGAAGGATAGTAGAGAGAGAGTATACACCATCAAAGACTTCATCATATGATTAGCAATTGTTACTCTCCCTAGCAACGAAATTAGTTTCCCCATCCATTTAGCACCCTTGCTTTTAATCTTCTCATGAGCCCACTCAAGTCTATTCTTAAAGGTCACTGCAACTCCAAGTGGGCAACCCAGATATCGGACAATCTGCCCTTTTGGTACCCAAAAGGATTGATAAGCTGAGACTCATTCGGGGGGATCCTCCCACCCAAGCCACAAGGATATTGATTTGAGATTTATCTTTGAATTTGACAAAGTTGCAAATTTATCGAAGACTTCAAAGAATTTACAAAGATTTGCTTCTTTGCCAACAAAAAAATTAGTGTTTTCATCAGCGAAAAATTGCAAGCAAAAGGCTGACCCATTCGGCATTTTCAACTTTTTGATTGTTCCACAACTCAAATGATGATTGATCCTTGCCAACAGCAGTTCTATGATGATTGCAAATAGCAAGGGCACCAATGGACACACTTGTCTTATCAGTCTCTAAAGGGCATAGCTTTGATAATAAAACCCATTGATAGAAACTGTGGCCCAAGCATTAGAGAAAAGCGTTCTGACCATTTTGTAAAGCCCCTACCATGTCCCAGAGCTTTCATGGCGTGCATGATGAAATCCCAGCTTACCCTATCATATAAGCTTTTAAGCATGGAGTTAATGCAAAATCCACTGCTAAAAGAGCATTTGGAATTGCTTCATGGATATTCCTACCAGCCACAAACCCAAACTGATAAGGATGCATTATCCTTCCCAATATGAACCTGATCCGGTTGACCATTGCCTTCGCTAAAATCTTATACACTGTGTTAATTCTAGAACGCACACTCTCCCCTTACATTCTAGGAGAGACAGGCCAACTGTAGCCTCTTCTGTCACAAATCACTTATCAGTATCGCAACCTTCTTGCTCTATGTCTTCAGGCAACGGTGCATAAATGTTAACAAAAGAGGAGCCCCCCTTTTTGGCTCGACTCTTAACAACTCTAAGAGAATCCACTTTCCTTGAGGTACCTTCCAGCGGCGAGCTTTCATTCATGGGTGCCTTGTCAACCTATTTCTTTTTCGAAGAACTTCTTTAACTTTGTTGAAAAACTCACCTCGACCTTCAGAGTCCTTATGACTTATTCGATTTCGGAGCCTTATTACTCGACTCTTCTTGAACCTTCTCAAGCTGGTGCATGTATGTCGACACTAGCCACCTTACATGCAATCTCCAAGTCTTTTGCATGAGCTTTAGCAGCTCCCCCTCCGAAACGCCTTCCAGCACAGGACCTTACATGCAATCTCCAAGTCTTTTGCATGAGCTTTAGCAGCTCCCCCTCCGAAACGCCTTCCAGCACAGGATCCGTCACTGCATGAGGTGTCTCCAGTCCTTCCTTCTCCGGGCATTCCGCTTCTCTTGCAGAAGTAGCAGGCGTCCGGAAAGATTCCAAACCGAACTTCAACAAAAACACTCCAGCCATTAGGAAGCTCCAGCTCAAGAGCCTCAGGCAGGGTTTGTCTCCTATCCCATAGCAAGCAGACCTTTGGGGAAGCTCTCTTAGGTTGAACAAGAGGCAAGTACATAAGCTTGAAGCAACTGTAATAAGCTCTGTAACCAATTGCTCGTTAAGCCCAAGGAAATGCACCCAAACTGGACATTAATGTTGAAGAACCTCTTACGGTGTAAAACCTGCGCTCCAGGGTATTACATATACCAGGTTGCCCCTATAGCTGAGATAAGCCACTCTCTCTCACCGGTTGTTTGCACCGTTGCTTGAAAGAAGCCACGGCCAACGAACCAGCATTTCCTTGGTATGCAGAGAGAAACTGTCTTGGGAACTCCTCCTCTGAAGAGATTCGTCCCAGAAACAGCGTGAACACACCACAGTCAAGAAGTCGCGAGTATCCTCTGCATAAGGCCTCTAGTCGAATATCCAACTAAACACGAACCACCTTGTGCTTAGCACCAACACCAGCCTGAAAGTTCTCTCGCTTCCTCAGGTTGATTCGCTGCAAATCGTTCTCCAAACATGCAAGCTCCACAGTATTGACAGTTAGGTCCCTTGCTCTGACTGCCTTGGCAAAGGAGCCTGACGTTTTACCAACCACTTTTCTTGTAGCAGGATCCACGAGCAACTGAGCCCTCTTAGCTTCTATTGTCCTTCTCCTGTCAGCCGACATGTCGAGTTAACAAGGAGCACGAGCTAAACCTCCTGCGCCTCCAAGCTTTTCGACCTTTCATGGCTCCTAACCGGCGCTGGAACAAGAATTTGCCTCAAGAGCCTCAAAGGACACATTCCCTTTGCCCAAGGGGAGAAGTCTAAGTAATTTTTAATTAGTGCCTATGCTAAACTGAGGTATTCTGTGAACCGAGGTATTCTGTGAACATGATCGAGCTGAGAGGCGTGAGGATTGGGAAACAGTATTCGGAGTCAGAGGTTAGTGTACGGCCATCACAAAAAATGCCTTGACTACCTAGAGGCTAGGGGTATGGGAGCGGAGGGCAAAGGCGGCTGAGATGCACCTGCAGCTGCAAAAGTTATCGAGCCCAATTCGCTGTCCTTTGGATGATGGTCTTTTATGGGGGTGGAGATTGTAACGTTCAAGACGAAACGAACTTGTCACTCATCTAGTTAGGTTTGTTCAGTGATTCTCGTAAGCAGGCACCATGACACAACCAGCTAATTTACTCCTTTACAGCCCTCAACCGACGGCAAGCCACGGCTAGTATGAGTCTTGTAAATTGAAGGATACGTGGTTGTGGTAGCTGGTCTATAAGTGGTTAGAGGTTTTATGTGAGAGAGGAGACTGGGTGGCAGCCGCGGAGAGGAGAGGAGCACTATATGCTAGGCTTGTTTTCCACGAGGGCAGGTGTCTGGCAGAGGGTGGGATCTGCGAAGGTAGGGTAGATGATGAGTGATCATTGATGACATTTGAGACTCCGATCATCAAGAATGTATGAAGAGTTCAGTGAACTCTGGGAGGGAAGCTCTTTTAAAGGCGCCTTGCACGCGGTAAGAGTCCGTAATATATGACCAATAGTCAGAGGGACGTGTGAGGTGTCACGCACATTGGCATATTATTAGAGATAGGTTGGAACTTGGGTGCTCGAGGACTAGTGATGTGATGGCCGATGGCGGATGGCGAGCGATTTGAATTTTGCGCCTCGGATCGGATGTGCGAAATTTCCCATCCATGGTGATGGACTGCGCAGTGCGTGTTGATGTGTTGCCTGTGCGGAAAATTGGAATGGGAACTGCGAAAGCAGCGAAAGCTGTGAACTCCAGAGAAAGAGCAAGCCACCGCAAGAGGACAGCAGATCGTCAAAGGAGGGAAGCTGTAAATTGTCAAAGGTCATCACTCATGAATGGGTTGGAAGTTGGGGGCAACTTGATCAGTTGACCGTCTGATGCGGGGTCAGGGTGTGTGCGCTGTTTGGAGTCGGAGTCTGGACTCTTATCACTGTTTGTTGAAGGACTTTTTGCTGGCTTTGATTCCTCGCGCTTTTTTATGAGAGAGACCCATTTGTGGCGGTGGTGGATGATCAACAGCGACCTTAAGTGCGAGCGCGTGTAGCTGGCAACTTTTCACCTCAAAGTCGACTCTTGAATTCTGGCACCTCCTGGACACTGCTTTCGTAGTACGCACTGCAGAGCTTGCTTGCGAGGAAGCTTTCTATTTTTGTTGGATGCAGAGTCGGTCCTTCCATTGATCCGGTTACCAGCACTGGTTGTAGCTTAATGCTTGTGACCATGATCGTTCAATGCACCGAATTGAGTGATCGATTCGCTTCATCCAATTACTGGCAATATTGCACGAACCTCATCTTCTCTGGTTGATGCAACATCGCCCTGATGGTCAGTTACGGGTCAGTCTGTGTTTGATTGATGTCGTAGGCTTGCCACACTGGTTAAAGAGCTCCCAGTCGCTTGGCCTGAGAAGCGAAGCGAAGTTATTCCTCTTCCCTGCTCTCGGACGACGTAAATTGGGTGCCCTCATCTCTGCAATCATTGCTATGGATTTCACAAGAAAGTTTGTCGTGCTGCTGGTGGTTGCGCTCTTCGTCCCCCCCGGCGTCTCCTCCAATTCCGAAGGTCTCTCCTTTCGCAATTCCTTTTTCGCAAAACGCCTCTTCTGCACGATTGTGTGTGCCGCCCGTCGATTCGTTAATAAATTTTAGGTGATTTCTTTTGTTCTGTGCGAATGCTGGTTTTGCTATGATCCCAAGTCACAATTGCAACCATGAATCTCGAATCTGCCAGCTCCGAGCGTCGCGCCGTCGTCCCTTGCTCCTCCAATCTTCACTACTTGATTTTCGGGTGTTAATTCCCCTTTCCTTTCGAATTCTTAAGGATACTATTGTGACGCTTGTAAACGTGCACGTTTTGAATGCAGGAGATGCTCTTCATGCCTTCAGGAGAAGTTTGTTGGATCCGGATAATGTGCTGCAAAGTTGGGATCCCACTCTTGTTAATCCTTGCACATGGTTTCACGTCACTTGCAACCAAGACAATGTTGTGATGAGAGTGTAAGGAACAATAATCCAACCTCGCTGATCGTATATGTGGCCGATACTGTGTGCGCGTGAGGCTTGAGATGGTTGTTCCCCTCCTGCGCATGAATCGGGACATAGTTAACGACAATAATGGTTAACAACGGGTGGTTGTTGCAGTGATCTAGGCAACTCTAACCTTTCGGGCCATCTTGTTCCTGAGCTTGGAAACCTTCAACATCTTCAATTTCTGTGAGTACTTAATTAAGTACACGAAGATGTTTCATGGTCTTTCTCTTTTTAACAGGAGGGCCTGACAAAGCTATTTTCAATTGCAAAAAGAGAACTTTACAAAAACCAGATCAGCGGGAGAATACCTGAGGAGTTGGGCAAACTGAAGAAGCTTGTGAGCCTGGATCTTTATGGCAACAACCTTACCGGTCCAATTCCGGATTCGTTAGGAAATTTGAAATCCCTTATTTTTATGTAAGTTGAACTTTTTGGCATGCTAATGCTTTTGACCTTGCAATCTAGATGCATTTTAGTAGCTTTCAATGAAGCTCATCTTGATTCTCTGCTTTGAAGGCGCCTCAACAATAATCAATTGACTGGGAAGATACCTCGTGCACTTACAACTATCAGCGGACTTAAAGTCATGTATGACTCATGTTTCTTTTGCCCTTCTTTTCTTTCATTATCGAGTCAAATTTCAGTGCTCAGGGTGTACCTTCCTTTTAATCCTGTACGGTTTTGTTTTGGCCTTCATGCTGTTCTCAATTTTGTACACGATTTGGTATCTATTATTAACTTTTTTTGTTCAGAGATGTTTCTGCCAACGATCTCTGTGGAACCATACCAATAGCGGGACCATTCGAACATTTTCCTCTAAAAAGGTATAGGTTTTGGATTCTTTCAAATTTATGTCTGATGTTACAATTAATAGTTGCATGTTGTCTAATGTCACATGGCCTAGTGTTTCCCAAGTCTTAAGATTTCATGTTGTTGCTCTAAATTTCCATCAACTGCTTCACGATTGTACTTTGTTACTCCGGACCTCTTTTCAATGACCAGTAGCTCTGATATGCTTGTTTCTGTTGATGGCATTCAAGTTTTGAGAGCAATCCTCGGTTGAACGGCCCAGAACTCCTAGGATCAGTTGCTTATAATTCAGGGTGCTCCTGAAATGGGCCAGTAAATGTCAATGATATGCCTGATCAAATTGCGGATGCCATTTTGGCGTACTGGCTAACACTTGTTACTTGGGCGCTATCTACGTCAGCTCGGAGTATCCGTGTACTCAAAAGTAAGGGCGGTATCTGAAGTAACTGTAGTAAGGGCTGTCTCAGAGCAACCTATCATACAGAATCTGCCAAATACTATGTTATCATCTCATTTAGAAATCAGCATGGTTTTCAGCGTTACTACCTATTCTTTTCTCTGAAAATTAAAAGGGTATCTGTATCATTTCTTCCATGTGTGCTCTACAAAGGTTCACGTTTGAAGTCGGTTGATTAGTGAAGAAAGACTAATGTTCAAGCAAGTGTTATCCTGGGAACACCCGTTTGTACTTGAGATTTAGGACGCATTAGGATTGCATCTTTAACAACGGAGTAAAGGAGCATGGAAAGCCTACTTGCCTAAATTAAAAGTTACATAGATCTATGTAACTTTTAATTTAGGCAGATCTATGTAACTTTTAATTTAGGCTTTCCATGCTTGTGTGCAGATCTATGTAACTTTTAATTTAGGCAAGTAGGCTTTCCATGCTGGTATCTCTACGCCTGTGTGCAGATCTATGTAACTTTTAATTTAGGCAAGTAGGCTTTCCATGCTGGTATCTCTACGCCTGTGTGCAGATCTATGTAACTTTTAATTTAGGCAAGTAGGCTTTCCATGCCCCGCCGCTTACGCACACATGTGAACCCATGAGAGAGTTTGCCTGGCCTTTTTTGGTTAAGGCTACAAAATCACATTTACAGACCCACTTTTATTTTCGAGATTCTGGAAACCAGATGCATGAGAGTTGCCCTTGGTTGGTTTGATGGGAGTAGTATTCTTTTACTACTTACATTTCCTCAACTGTACACAAGCATGCAACTGCGTGGGCACACATTTGATCTCTCTCTCTCTCTCTCTCTCTCTCTCTCTCTAGAGTTTTCTTGACTTGCTAACTATAAGCCTAATTAGAGATTGTTGCTGCTGGTGATTTGGCTTTGGAAAATCTGAGTGGGTCATCACTTGTAATCAAACTTAGTAGGCCTCCTCTCAAGTGCATGATATGTCCTTCTAGATGTTTTTTCATGTTCTAGACCTAGTGCATCTTTGTTCTAAATTACAAAGAAACTGAAGATTGGGTTGTTGCTTATGCAAACTAATCACAAAGGTGGTTGGGTTCTTAATTTAAAAGAAATCGAAGAGTGATGGCTTTGGTATTGGTGGTAATTGGGCTTGACAAAATGTTTATACGTTCTCTTAAGCTTTTAGTCCTTTTTCTTTTCCCAAGCTGTACTGGAACGATTCTATCAACTAAATTTTATGTCCCACATTACTTTTTTGTTTTAAAGTCTTTAATACTTAACAAGAGTGCATGTATGCACAAAAGCACTAGCTTCGGCTAATGAGGCTCTATTGAAAAGAAATAGGATAATTTTTGCATCCATGTAGTTGAAAAATGCAAGGTTACTTCAAAGCCTTGAGAGACTCGCTTATTGTCATTGATAGTTCTCTATATTTCAAAGCTCCTTTTTTTGTCATGGAGCATATAACTACAATCTTAAACTGAAACTTGGATCCTACCGTTTGATGAAAATATCATAAAGAGAAAAAAAAAAGAATGAAAAAAAATATAAACAGGAGACAAGACCCGATCCTCCCAGCAAATGTCAGGGGTAGTGTTTTATTATTTCCTTGGTGATGTGCAAAGATTTGCACCTTTTGAGAATTGAAGCCCAATAAATACATGAATAAGACTACACTTACAAGAGCTCATAACTCAGCCTTGGTTGCAACCTAAATAATATTATGTCATAGACTATAAGCATATGAAATATCATCCTTCGATCTTGCATCCCATGTGGCATCTCTACTACTGAATTTGAATCTTACTTGCATCGAGAACATGCATCAAGAGAAATGTTGTAAGAATTCAAGCTGAAGCAACATCGATAATATTAGAGTCCAATGGTATCGACTAAGTACTTTATTGTATCGAATAAACAATCATCGAGGTTATGCTGATAATGCAAGATAGTGTCAATTGAGTATTGGTTTTCAACACTAGGTGCGAGATTTGGGTTTGTGGTTGCTGCGAGAATTACAACTTCATCATCAGATTGAGTTGTTGTTTCAATAATTGGCTCAAAGCGGTAAGGGTGTATAGAACTATCAATATATAAGATCTATAAAGGGGTTGATACGTTTTCATTGCCACACTACATACATATCTTTCCGGTTGCAGATGACCACACTTGAATTGGTTTTAAAAGGAACTTTGAAAGCCATGCAATGACAAATCTCTCTCCCTGAAGACCATCGCATGATATCGGAACACTTATTCGTGTAAGGTATTCATCGTGTGTTTTAACTCCATGTTGTTCACGTATGAAGTTCAAATCCAAATATGTGTTGAAACAGATTATTACGTGTTGGTCATTGTTGTGCAAGTTCGAAACAAAATTTTGGATTGTTATAGTCCGTAGTTATTCAGAGGTCATCCTGTTTTTCAATAGGTATCAGTTGATTTTATATCTTAGGAGCACATTTGAGTGAGTTTTTTTGTCAGAGTGCACATCGTAGGTATCAAAACATAGTTTTGAAAGAAGGAAGTTCTACATTCCTAGCCTTCCCATGTCCTTCATAGTCCCCTCATTCTATCTCCTTCTCTTTCAAGTTCTCTCTCAACTCCCTCTCCCTTTTGAAGTCCATAATTTCTCCCAAAAAGGATGAAGCTGTAGTTCATCAAGAGATCAATGAGTTGAAGAAGAGACATGCTATGCTCCAACAATACATTCAAGATGGACACATTACCCTCCAAAAGCAAAATTCCAAGTTTAACAAAGAGATGGCTTAAAAGCATTATAATTTTGAGCATCTCATGTGTGGAGAGTGAGGGATTCTATGTGGGGTGAGCTCGCCCTAGAAAGAAGTAGTTTACTCAACTAGAATGGGGGCTATTTATTAAGGCATTTAGCTAGAGTTAGGGGTAGGTTAGAGGATTAGTTAGCATGCTATTTCAGATTGGGATTATGTCAACTAGCTGGGGCTAACGAAGCCTATATTATGGTTGACCAAGGTCGAGTCGATTGATCAAGATTAGGTCAATTGACCTGACATGGTTTGGGTCACTTGACTTGACGTGGTTTAGGTCAAACAGACCCACTATCTGAGTGGGTTGGTTGTATGCAGCTCCTACCCTCATACTATAAATAGGACCCCATTACCACATGTGGATTGTTCAATTTCATCCTCACTCACACATCTGGTTGACATTGTTTTTCTTGCGTTATCTTGCCCCATTCTGTCTCGCCCTATCTCTTACTCCTCAAGTTTATGTTTTTGCAATGTGCAACATTGGAATAGTATTAGAGCAGCTATAGTAGGTATTCTAGAAACATGTGCTTGGACCTAGAGATTATTTGGGCTGACACCATTTACTGCTAGCAGACGTGAACAGTTTGGAGGTTATTGCTCATTGAATTTGGGATATCATCACTGCCCATATCCCACCTACCCTTAATTGCAGTGTGCATGGATGAAACCATTGCCTGTGTCTTAATCGTGTGTGATTGCACAATATGTTATGGTAAGGAGGATAGCTCAGAAAGAAGGCAAACCACAATCGAAGAAGATATGAGGGCATGGCTAGTCTAAGACACTAGCAACTGTCTAGAGAAGTTGTCGTAGGCATACACAGCAAGGGATTCGGAATCTTTTGAAGAAGACATTGTAGCATCCTCTTCCCCCCTCCCTACATCCCCATCCAACCTCCCTTCTCTTCTTTCCCTAGCCACCCTCCCTATCTCTTCTTCTTTTCCCACTCACCCTCCCTTTCATAAGGGTTGTTCATATGACTTTAAGCATCAGTGTGTGACTACTTAAAGTGGAACCATGGTACCCCAATGTATGAGCAAGGAGGACAAACTCAATGGGTCCAACTATGCTCATTTAGAAGTTGCACATGTGGATCTATGTTCATCCACAAGGGTCTTTGGGAAATTGTTCAGGGCCATGAGAAGTAGCTTGAATGTCCTATGTTCATCCACAAGGGTCTTTAAGAAATTGTTCAAGGCCATGAGAAGAAGTTTGAATGTCCTATGAGCACAAAGTGGTGGTGGACCAATGATCCGTAGGAAGCTTTCCTTGAGGAATTGCATGATTGGGAGGGCCGTGTTTCTAAGGCATGCTTGGCACTAGTATGGACCATTACAAAGGCGGTCCCCCTAGTGGCAAAAGATGCTTCTAAAGGATGGGTCCAAGTTAGAGGATCACTCTGCTAGGGATGCAATGTCATTTCTACAGTTTTTATTTTTCTATAGGTATCTATATGTAGTCATTTTAATCAAGAACGGATCATCCATGACTACTTTTTGGAAAGTGCATGTCACCTTGTCCTCTTCCCAATTGGATGCACTTATTCTCATGAAGTTTCCACAGGATCTGATATGGCTTCTCGAGCATTGCGGTGAGGTAAAAAAAAATCAGTTGGATTCTGATGATCTCTACTCCCACCTCTTGGAGGAGGAATCTATTGTTCCAAGCTGAAGGTGTCTCATGGTAGTGATGAAGCACTTTCAACTGTGCATAAGAAAGGTCAGAGCCAATGCTATGCCCGTGGGAAGAGATGTCACATGGCAAAAGATTGTCGATCTAAGGACAAGGGCAAATCTAAAGGCAAGGGTATTACTTCACCGAAATAGGCACATGTTGATAGATCAAACAAATTGAGGGTAGCTTTTGCTTAGGAAAATCACACCATACCTTCTTTTTAGCAGTAAGTATGAGTCCCTCACGTGCCACAACCAGAGAGGGCTTGTGGGTGGGAGAGCGATCTAATTATAGCTCATATAAAACTGAAATCTAGTAGGTAATGTAAGCTTTGGCAACAAGCTATGAAGTATATATGTTCAAAATTCATAGCTCAGTGTAGCAGAGACTAGGGATATTATGTCTGCCAAGCTCATTGTTTGGGGTTCCTAGATATGATGTGTTCAATAGGGGATATTGGTCGTGGTTTGTTCTATAGTTCAGCATTCTTTACTTGGAATCATTACACACTAGTATGGGAAATCAAAGCGAATAAGATCTCTTTGTTGTTTGTGGTGGCATTATGTTGTAAGGAACTAGGTTATTAGATGCTCTCTCTGACATGATTCCAGTATTCACAGTGTTGGAGGGTCTATGGTTGCATCTTCACCAGCTTTCTTCTTCATGTTTTTTGCACACTATCAGCTATAGAGAGAGTTTTAAAATTTAGAGCATCTCATGTGTGGAGAGTGAGGGGATGAGCCCACCTTGGAAAGGAGTAGTTTACTCAGTCAGTCTAGGGAGCGATTTACAAAGGAAACTTAACCAAGGTTTGGTTAAGGTGTGATTTTAAAGTCTAAGTCAATTGACTTGACCTGGGTTGGGTCACCTAGGTCAACTAACTTGACTTGGATTAGGTCAAGCAGACCCACCACCTGACTAGGTCACTTGTCTATAGCTCCTACCCTCATACTATAAATAAGATCCCCTTACCACATGTGGATGGCTCCTGTTCATCCTCACACACACCTCGGGTTGGCATTGTTTTCCATGCTATAAACAAAGTCATCTTGCATCATTGGTTTCTAAAGTGCAAGGCATGGTCACCACTCAAGGGAAATCTATGAAGCAAGAGATGATTGCTGATGTGAATAGCAAAGTGAACAAAGTTGATCTTTATAAGGAAGTGAAAGAACAAGAATCTAGGGTGAATAACAGAATGATCTTATGTGTTGGGGGTTTGAAATATGGATGCCTTCATGATGATGAAGAGAAAGAAATAGATGATATAATCATATGCCTTAAGAAGGAAATACTACAAGTTGAATGGGACGAGAATGATGTAAGCAACATCTATCAAACTAGCAGTCAAGCACAAGTCTACTTCAAAGGGAGGGAAACAAGGGTTAGGATCCTGAGACAAACACATACGTTGAAGGGCACAAGGATTTAGATATCTGAGGAGCTCACGTGGACCCAACTCAAAAAAAGAAATAGCGAACTTGCCAAAGTAAAGGAAGCAGGCAAATGGGTTGTTTATTGAGATGGGCAAGCACTGATTAGGGATTTCAAATCTAAACCCAAAGCCTCTCAGTCTTAAATTGATGTTCAAAAGGCCACCTTATGATAGTAGTAGAATGTAGTTATGCCCTTTAATAATTCAGTAGGAGCCGAGCTTTGTGCACTCCCCCAATCCTCTTTGGTTTTTCAGATGTAGTCAGTTAATTTTTGCAAGTTGTACTTTGTCTCATAGACCCATAAGTCTTTTCTTCTCCAGATCCATGCCCTCGACCTCACATCTTCTTGGATTTCACTAATTGCTTTCTTGTGTGTCAATTATTTCCCACTTATCCTTGGTTAATTCGATTCCCATTGAGGTCCTTTAGCCCAATGTTGCACGCTTTGTCTTTGAGGGGTCAACATTAATTGATATATTTTAGGAAAACAAAAAAGGGGGGGAAACAGAAAGGGTAGGGGACGAGTTTAAAAGGGTTTGTCAAAGGATTTATAAAGGAAAGAAAGGTAAATTGTAAGGATAAAAGATAAAATGAGAATAGTATGTGTGTGTGTGTACCCACCTTTGCCCCAATAGGATACAAGACACTAGCTGAGATAGTAGGTCATCATCTAGTGTGATGATCTATTGTCTACCCAAAGAGGTTAAGAAGTATTTGAGAAGTGCAAAATTTAAGGAATGGGAAATATACGTTTGAGTAAGGTAGGTCAGAACTTAGTAGTGTGGAAGCAAATAGAATAAGTTGAGGTCTTGGTAGTAGTAATAACAAGCAAGGAGTGGAAAGTGGGTAATTCTAATAATTGTTTGGGTTTGAAGAGTTCTTAAAAAGGTGAAAATTTAAAAGCTAAGTGGAAAAATGATGTTGCGCATAAGAGCAATGAAAGGAGTCAAAAAGGTGAAGGCCATGATGACTAAATGTAATGTTTGGGAGGCAAGACTGAGAGTCGAAGTGGGTTGTTGAGAGATATGGATTGGATTGTGACGTCTCATGAATATTTCTACAAGGACAAGAAAAGGATTAGAAGAACATTTTTAGAAAAGAGGAAAACCAAGTTAGATCAGGGAGTCAAAAACCCAAATAATAGCCTTGATGACTTAAAGGTCCTATGTGCATCCGACCAAAGTTGTAGGGGGAAGCGTGTGTGTATAGTAGACATTAGCAAAACCCCTTTCCATAGTGGAGTAAACAAATTTAGAGTAGGAAAGAGAAATGTTAAATAGATACACTTTGCAATAAATATCCACAAAAAATGAAGTAGCATCAATTAAAGGATGAACAATCTTTTCTAAAAGAGGGAATGTGAGCATTAGAGCTTTGATAAGTCGATGGCAGCATCACTTTTATTAAAGTTTGCCTACCTGTGAGTCCAATGAGTGCTTGTGGTGATGGAGAAAACCACACATCGGTCGTGCACGTGTAGATGGTCATTGTCAAGACGCCAGGAAGGAGTGGAGAGGTTTTAGAGTACACGGGTAGCGAGGTGGGGAAAGCAAGGAGTGGCATTTGAAGCACACGGGAAGCGAGCATGTGAGTGCAAAAAGAGAAGCAGAGAGGATAGAGCACAGGTGCAGAGATCGATCACCGCGGTGACACATGGAAGGCTGTAGAGATGTAAAGAACTTGGGGGAGGCGCAAACAACATGACAAAGGCACTGCAAAGGTTGCAAGAGCATGGGTGGGGGGCGACTCACATAAAGGATAGTTTAGGGGAGCAGGCTAGTGCATGGAGGGTACTGGGTAGTAAAGCATGGAGGCATGGGCAAAGAAGTAAAACGAGGGAGTTAGACCAGAGGTAGCAAGGAATCCAAAGGGGTACTTAGTGTGTGAGTAGAGGAGCATTGCATAACAAGAAGTAGGTGATGGGAGAACCCTTAATATATAGGCAAGGGTAGGGTAGTTGGGGAGTCAGGGGAGGTGAGGGGTCTAGGGGGATGTATTACGAGGCGTTGAGTTCGCAATTTGAGGATTCAAATAGGGTCATATTTTGAGAGATTTGATAGGGCCACTTAGTGAGGGAGAGTAAAAGGGGTAGGCAAGGGCTGCGTGGTCTTTAGTATTTTAAGAGAGGAAATTAATTTAGGAAAAAAAGGGGGGTTTAGCAGGTAGTTTTGGTAGTAGATAGGCTTAGGGGTATTAAAGGGGTTTTAGGTAATGAAAAAGGGATTTAGGCATAGTTTTCGTTAAAGGGGTTAAGAGTAGATTAGATCAAGGGGGTTCGAAGAAAACTTAAAGCTTAAAAAGATGGGAATATAAATGTGGAGAAGGGGAAGTTTAAAAAAATTAAATTAGAAAAGGGAAAAAGCAAGGAAGGAAACTTAATAAAGAAATTTGAAGGAATTTAGAAAGGAATTAAAATAGGGGATCAAGAAGAGAAAAATATAAAAATTCAAAAATCTTGGATAATAGAAAAGATAAGATCATTAAAAAAAAATTTTAAAGGTAAAAAATTAACAATGTAGGAGAAGGGTTTAGCAGTAGGCCTAGGAATTTTGAAATACTAGGAAGAAAGGTATGAAGGTTTGCAATTTTAGAAAAGTCTAGGATACAAAGGAGAAAATATATATTAGGAAATAAATAGGAAAATAATTAGGAAGAGTTTAGAGAGAGAGAGGAAGGGGGTAGGGAGAGAGAGACGATGGTAGACAGAGACAAAGAGAGGGTAGAGAGAGATAGATGTAGAGAGAGAGAGATTAGGAAAAACAAAAAAGAGGGGGAAACAGAAAGGGTAGGGGGAGAGAGTTTAAAAGGGATTGTCAAAGGATTTATATAGGAAAGAAAGGTAAATTGCAAGGATAAAAGATAAAATGAGAATAGTGTGTGTATGTGTGTGTACCCACCTTTGCCCCAGTAGGATACAACACACTAGGTGAGACAATAGGTCATCACCTAGTGTGATGACCTACTGTCTCCCCGAAGAGGTTAAGAAGTATTTGAGAAGTGCAAAATTTAAGGGATGGGAAATTTGTGCTTGAGTAAGGTAGGTCAAAACTTAGTAGTGTGAAAGCAAATAGAATAAGTTAAGGTCTTGGTAGTAGTAATAATAAGCAAGGAGAGGAAAGTGGGCAATTCTAATAATTGTTCGGGTTTGAAGAGTTCTTAAAAAGGTGAAAATTTAAAAGGTAAGTGGAAAAATAATGTTGCTCATAAGAGCAATGAAAGGAGTCAAAAAGGCGAAGGCCATGATGACTAAATGTAATGTTTGGGAGGCAGGAGTGAGAGTCGAAGTGGGTTGTTGAGAGATATGGATTGGATTGTGACGTCTTGTGAATATTTCTGCAAGGACAAGAAAAGGATTAGAAAGACGTTTTTAGAAAAGAGGAAAACCAAGTTAGATTAGTGTGGAAGCAAGTAGAATAAGTTGAGGTCTTGGTAGTAGTAATAACAAGCAAGGAGAGGAAAGTGGGCAATTCTAATAATTGTTCGGGTTTGAAGAGTTCTTAAAAAGGTGAAAATTTAAAAGGTAAGTGGAAAAAGAATGTTGCTCATAAGAGAAATGAAAGGAGTCGAAAAGGCGAAGGCCATGATGACTAAATGTAATGTTTGGGAGGCAGGAGTGAGAGTCAGAGTGGGTTGTTGAGAGATATGGATTGGATTGTGACGTCCCATGAATATTTCTGCAAGGACAAGAAAAGGATTAGAAAGACGTTTTTAGAAAAGAGGAAAACCAAGTTAGATTAGGGAGTCAAAAAGCCAAATAACTGCATTGATGACTTAAAGGTCCTATGTGCAACCGACCAAAGTTGCGGGGGAAAGCGTGTGTGTGTAGTAGACATTAACAATACCCTTTTCCATAGTGAATAGTAGACAAATTTGGAGTAGGAAATAGAAATGTTAAATAGATACACTTTGCAATAAATATCCACAAAAAATGAAGTAGCATCAATTAAAGGATGAACAATCTTTTCTAAAAGAGGGAATGTGAGTAGTGGAGTTTGATAAGTCGATGGCAGCATCACTTTATTGAATAGGGGAGTCTGCCTACCTATGAGTCCAATGAGTGAGAAAACCACACGTAGGTCATGCACACATCTGATCATCGTCAAGACACCAGCAAGGAATGGAGAGGTTTTAGAGTACACGGGTAGTGAGGTGGGAAAAGCAAGGAGTGGAGAGGCATTTGGAGCACACGAGTAGCGAGCACGTGACTGCAAAAAGAGAAGTAGAGAGGATAGAGCATGGGTGTAGAGATCGAGCACCGTGGTGGTACATGGAAGGCTATAGAGATGTAAAGAACTTGGGGGAGGCACGGGCAGCGACACTGCAGAGGTCGCAAGAGCACGGGTGGGGGGTGACTCGGATAGAGGCTAATTTAGGGGAGCGGGAGAGTGCGTGGAGGGCACTAGGTAGTAAAGCATGGAGGTGTGGGCAGACGAGTAAAACGTGGGAGTTAGACTAGAGGCAACGAGGAATCCGGAGTGGTACTTAGTGTGTGAGTAGAGGAGCATTGCATAGCGAGAAGTAGGTGATGGGAGAGCCCTTAATATATAGGGAAGGGTAGGGTAGTCGGGGAGTCGGGGAGGTGAGGGGTCTAGGGGAATGTATTATGAGGCGTTGAGTTCGCAATTCGAGGATTTAGATAGGGCCACATTTCGAGAGATTTGATAGGGCCGCTTAGCGAGGGAGAGTAAAAGAGGTAGGCAAGGGCTGCGTGGTCTTTAGTATTTTAAGAGAGGAAATTAATTTAGGAAAAAAAAGGGGGGTTTAGTGGGTAGTTTTGGTAGTAGATAGGCTTAGGGATTTTAATTAAAGGGGTTTTAGGTAAAGAAAATGGATTTAGGCATAGTTTTAGTTAAAGGGGTTAGGAGTAGATTAGATCAAGGGGGTTTGAAGGGAACTTAAAACTTAAAAAGATGGGAATATAAACATGGAGAAGGGGAATTTTTTAAAAATTGAATTAGAAAAGGGAAAAAGCAAGGAAGGAAACTTAATAAAGAAATTTAGAGGAATTTAGAAAGGAATTAAAATAGGGGATCAAGAAGAGAAAAATATAAAAATTCAAAAATCTTGGATAATAGAAAAGATAAGTTCATTAAAAAAAAAAAAATTAAAGGGAAAAAATTAACAATGTAGGAGAAGGCGGGGTTAGCAGTAGGCTTAGGAATTTTGAAATACTAGGGAGAAAGGTAGGAAGGTTTGCAATTTTAGAAAAGTCTAGGATACAAAGGAAATAATTAGAGGAAAACATATATTAGGAAATAAATAGGAAAATAATTAGGAAGAGTTTAGAGAGAGAGAGGAAGGGGGTAGGGAGGGAGGGAGGGAGAGAGAGAGAGAGAGAGAGAGGGTAGAGAGAGATAGATGTAGAGAGAGAGAGAGAGAGATTAGGAAAAACAACGACCCAATTATAGGAAGGTGAGAGGTCAAACAATGATTATAACAATGATACTGAGGATGAAGGAGCTACAAAAGCTACTGTTACAAATTCATTTCTTGTAGAAGCTTTTATAATTATAGATATACACGTTAAATGTGATGACGGCTACATATGGAAAACATCTCAATATTCTTGCACATCGATTGAGCTTCTTTGTTTACCAATCAAAGAAAGCTTAATGAGAAGTTTGCACAAAAACTATATGAGGGTGCAAGGTGCAGTAAAACATCAGCCTTACTTTACACCTATTATTCTTTAAGAGTATGCAAGGTGATGTAAAACACCAATCCCTGATAGTATTAGTTTATGCTTTCTGTTATTTTTCAAGAGGCTTCTAAGTGAATCAAATAATCTAGAGGTACCACTTATGACTTTTTGAAAGTGTGTTGACTTCTTCAAAGTCTTTGGCAAGTTCACATATGTTGATATGGTTCATGAATCTGCAATCTATGATGAGGGCCATTACAATGATGACAATGACAAAAATAAATGCTCTTGCAGAACAAATTCCTAAAAATATGGGCATTGATGAGCAACACTTTTGTGAAGCCTATAGAATCACATTTAATGAGATACAAAAGGGAACTTGTCACAAGTCAAGATGAAGTTTTCCAGAGTCATAGCTTTTATTTGTCTATTTGAAGGTGAATCAAAATACACTTGGAATCTATCAAGCTAAATAATGAATTATTTCAAACAAAAAAGAAGGCAACTCTTTTGGAGGTTTTGATCAAAGCAAGAGAGATTTGGTATGAGTGTGTAAAAAGCCATTTCTTCTAAAGGGTAGGAGGCCCACTAGAGACTTTTTGAAAAGACAAACAAGATTTTATAGATGTTTAGAGTAGATGTAGTAAATGATGTTCAAGCAAGTCCCCCAAGTATGAGAAAGGTCATTGGGAGGTACAGGGATTATCCATATTTAGATCTATTATGGATGTATGTATTGCATTTGAGAACACTATGATATCATTTGAGTTGCCTAAGCATGAGGTGGGCAATAGGCAAAAGGTGACAAGAAATATGTCTACAATTTGAGAGCACTATGATATCATTTGAGTTGTGCCTAAGCATGATGTGCGCAAGAGGCAGGTCACAAGAAATATCTCTATAATTTGGTGGAGGCCATATATATATATTGTATAGATAAATAGTGACAATGTTCTGCCATATGCTAAAAAGTAGTGAATGCTTCTTTGGAAGGAAGAACAAGCAAGTCAACCTCAAAGAAATAGTCAATAGAGTAGCAAAGGCTGAAGCAACATATCAAGCATTGAAGTTTTTTCTACATCCAGATTAAGAATTGGTAGACTGAGATTATATAATGGACAAGAAAAAAGCACATGGGCTTAGCCGAATGACTTGGGCCTCAAAATGGATGAAATATTGAAATAGCAATGGGGCACTAGGAGAGGACATATGAGCAAAGATGCTTATCTGTGTGAAGTTGATATATGTAGAGATAAAGGAAAATGCCTTGAAAATGGTAATGCAAATTCAAGGATTCGACCATGAGAGTTTCAAGTTCTCATATGCACCTCTTGAATCTAAGGATGATAACTCTACATTACTGAATTTGAGAATAGGATGGTAGCTCTTCATCAAAGGACATACATATGAAACCATGCACAAAGAGCCTAATGGATGTAACCATTGAGGTCCCCCTTGTCATAAGGGAAGGTGATATCAAGGAAGCAAGTAAAAGTGTTGTAGTGGAAGGCAAAGGAAATATAGTGGAGGTCCAAATCCAGAGCTTGAAACCCCAAAAGGAGGTCATCATCAAAGGAGAGGGAAATGTAGCGATGGCCAACCAGTGAAACAAATGTACTATGAGGTAGTGATGAGTGTATACCTAAAACCTTCTCGATAGGTCCAAAGCAACCTCTTAGTCAGCCTATTGGGTCATAAAATCCTATTAATGAGTCAAAACTTGAAGATTTACTAAAGGTGGGGTATATTACGGAAGAAGCAAACAAGGGACTCGAAAGAAGCCCTCATGCCTCATGCTGGTTGTGAATAGTCTAGTGGTTGCCCAAAGCTTCAAAATGGTGAAGAAGAAGTGAATGCAAAGTATTGATACTTTAATACATGTAAATATGATTTTGGAATGAATATATCATTTTGGTTTTCTCAATTATGTGTATGACTTTTGTTGAATGGCTTGTTTTGAATGTTTACTGGTGAAAATTATATATAGTTAGTTAATATTATGACAGTGAATATTAACTTGCAAGACGGTGTATATGTACAACCCATCTCTCAGATAACTCTTATCTTCTCATCTCTCTTAATGAGAATATAAAGATATGGTAAGGGTGGATGATGTGTGAAGGAATCTCCATGGGCCATCTTGCCACATAGATAGACCCATGGCAACATTAAGTCATCTAGGAACAAGGTCAATGACATGGAAATATAAAATGTGTAAAAGAGGTTGAGGTGGCAAGGAATCTTGTGCCAACCTTATCCCTAGGAATATTTTAGTGTATGAGTATGGATGAGGTGGCAAATTTATGGCAGCCCTCCACTTGTCTTCCTAGATCCCTGTGCATGTTACAATTAGGAAGGAGCCATGGGGCATCTTAGACTTAGGAGAAAGGGGGTTTAATTTAATGGAAAAGTGAGGCAAGGTATTGTGACATGCAATTGAATCTACGAGCTCCTTGCTCACATGGAAATATCTAAAGTGTGCCTCATGATCCCCCCTCTTCCACAAATGGCTTTTGTAACTAGACTTGCAATTCCATTCTTTTGTTATAACTCTCTTTATTATTTACTTGAAGTATTATTTCCCCACCCCTTGAGATAGATTAATCATAGCAAAATATTTGGTTAATCTTAAGGAGTATAATCATAGAAAGTATTTTATTGGTACTTTCAATAAACTTTGGTTTTCAAAGCTAGCTTAAAAGACCACGTTAGCATAGTATTCATTATTTTTGGACTTCTCTCTAATCCAATTCTAATATTGGACTTCATACAAGTCTTCTTTGAACTCCGTATATTATGAAAAGAAGACCAAAGTAAAATGATGCTACTATCAACACTTTAATGAACTCTTCACTAGAAATATCAAACTAGAGTCAAAACCAAATAATACCATAAAGATTTCTATTTTTTAAAGGGACTGATAGATAGATCGACACTGACTAACCTGTACTAAGGTTTTTTTCCATTTACAAAAAGGGATAGAGACTTTAATTTACTCATTTAAGCATCAAGGCCAAAACTCATACATACTAGACTATTGAGCAAGCCCAATGACCAAAGTTGAAATCATTGAAATGACTCTAAGCCTTTGAGGGGTAGACAAACGACCTTTGTATACTACCAAGGTATCCTATAACCTTGTATCTAATGCTCAATGGTTGGTCAACCATGTTCTCAATAGTACCATATTAAAACCATGGAATGGCTCTATTGCCTCATCCAATCACTAAAATTTCCATGTAATTCTAGCCAATGAAAAATGATACTCCATGTGAAACATGTGCCAATGAAAAACTCCATGTAAGGGATCCACTCATTGGTGATTTAACCATGACTCTCGACCAATGATCTCTCAAGATCTACATCCCCTCCAAAACTTTGCCAAATCAAGCCTCCCATGAGGGCTTACCAAACATTCCCCCACAAGACTGAATGGGGGAGCAAAAAACCTGAAAAAAGAATTTTTATGCAATGCTGAATCAACTAATATTGATAAAGACATTGTCACCTACTCAAAGCACCATCAAAATTTAGTTAAAACAGTGCATCCCAATGTGGCTTACCCACAACGAGCCTAAGCAAAAACATACATAATGAATGTCCACAAAGAGCTGAATCACTCTCATACAAGTTTACATCTATAAAGAGCCAGTCCAATACTAAATGTAGGTTCAATCCTAAATGCACTTATTAATTAGGCTTAAAATACCCAATGGTCTTCAACATTGTTAACTTCAAAAAAGTTAGCCATTACACTTGTCGACTTCAATAGTACACACTTTCTCTTTTCCCTTTGAAATCTTCATTTTATTATCACTACTTTGTGGTAGCAATATCTTTCAAAGTGTCCTTCGTTTCCAAATAGTGGCAAACTCTATTGTCTTTGTTCTCACTCCTTGCAACCTTTCTCTTCTTTTCCTTCACACCATATGCAAGTGCATTTCTCCTCAGTTTGCCACATAGAGACAGCATCTAAAAAATCTATGTCATCATCCATTCGTAAGATAGTGACAATCTCAGTGTATTGGAGGGGCAAACTTGCAAGTAATATGGCTTTAGCATTGTCTTCATCTACTTTTGAACCGAGTACATTTAACAATCTAAAGAGTGATTGCATGCCATTGAGACACGTTCCTAGACTCTCACCTTCTTTCATTTGAAGACCAACCAATTAATGTTTTCAATGCTTCATCCTAGCACCAAACAAACACCCAAGAACTACACAATTATCTATAGCAAACTTCATTATATCGAGGTTTTGAAAGTATTCTAGCTTGATTGCACAACCTAGTATGCAGATATCTCTTTCATTTTTTTGTTCCCATAGTTCTTTGGCTTCTTGTCTATAAACAAAGACCGCCCCCCCACAAGCCCTTATCCATGAAGTAGAGTCTAGTAGAAAGTTTCCACGATGCAAAGTCTCTTTTGTTATATTTGGTGATATTCAGCTTCTCGAATTTCTCATATTCATCCATGTTGGACAATAGTCTCAACCAAACGCCGAGAATCACTTAAACACTTGAGCAAACCAAACCTACAAGCTCTTACAAGCCTCTCATAGACCCTTACAACTTCACTTGGCACCTCATAAATCCTCAATGATGATTGCTCTGATACCAAATGTAAGGTTTTGAATGGAATCAACAATTGTTACCACCCAAACAACAATTTAAATAGCCAGCCCAAAAACATCACTCTTCTTTGAACTCCACACATTATGAAAAGAAGACCAAAGTAAGATGATGTTGAGATCAACACTCGTAATGAATCTTCATAAGAAACTTTGAGCCAGATTCAAAACTAGATATTATCATGAAGATTTATACTCTTTAAAGGGATTGATAGACAGATGGACACCAGATCACCCCTATTGGGGATTTTTATCATTTACAAAAAGGGACTCAAACTTTGATTTACTCATGTTAGTATCGATACCAAAAGTCCTACATATTAGACTGCCGAGCATGCCCAACAACCATGCTTGAAATCCTTGGAATGACTCTCATTAGATAAGCTTCCATGCAAATCTCTAAGCCTTCACAGAGTAGAAAAAAGACCTTTGCACACTGTCAAGGTTTCCTATAACCTCATAGCCAATGATAGATGGTTGGGACATGAGGTTGGTGCCACTATAAGCCAACAAAGTTACACATGTCATGAAGAAGAACCAATGTAATTGTCAATAGCACTGTAGGCCTACATTTGCCCTGTGTTGTGTTTAGAACAAGAGCAAGGATGCTTGCAAGTATTAACTAACTAGTAGTATTATTTAGTATAATAGAAGAATGACCCATATCAATCAATTCGATTGGTTAAAATGGTAATTGATTCAAGTGCCATTTCCATGAATGGGAGTTGGTGAAATAATGGGTCAGGCTGAATATAGGTGCCCCTAATGCCCCCCAACATGACAATCATTACAGTGGTGAAAATATCAATCAAGAGTAGAAAATCCAATGTATTGTTTATAGCACAAGCACCTACCATTTCATTGACAAAGAAAGAAGTACAAGAGACGCAGAGCTTGTAAGAAAAGATAGTGTAGAGAGAGAGAGAGAAAGAGAGAGAGCGAGCTTGCAGGGTTCTCAAAGTAGTGTCAAAGTAATGTGCTGATAGAGAATTGTGAAAAGTTAGAGCTTGGAAGAGTAAAGCAATGTGCTAACAGAGAATTGCAAAAAGTTAGAGCTTGGAAGGGCAAAGCAATGCGCTGACAAAGAATTGCAAAAGGTTAGAGCTTGGAAGAGCAAAGCAAGTGCAATAGAGAATCGCGAAAAGTTAGATCTTGGAAGAGTAAACAGCATAGACACACACAAAAAGAGAGAGAGAGAGTTTGCAGTACTGGAAGAGACAAGCAGGCCATGAGAGACAAGAGTGAGCTTGTAGGCCAAAAGACACGAGACAAAGCAGGGAGGCACAATCAAGGGAGATTAGAGAAGGCAAAGATCGTGGTCGAGGGAGAAGAGGCAATTACAAGATCATTATGAGATAAGACGTGGGATGTTAGTTTTTTATCATTTACCAATTTTAAATCTACACTTGCAAGGTGGTTTTATAGGCACTCAAAAAGTATTATCCATGGACACTATTTTTTAGTTCAACTAAGCATGCATGCACCTCTTTGCCCTTTCCTTCAAAGCCTTTTGGTTGCACCATGTAAATTTCCCCATGCAAGAAAGCTCTCTTGACATCATCTGCATAAGCTTACTATTAAAAGGAATCTTATAAATGGAATTTAAACTTTATTTAAGTTTGGTTTAAAATAAAGTTTAAACTCCATTTATAAGATTCGTTTTAATAGTTTATCTATATAAAATTTTAAATTTTCTTTTTAAAATTTCATAAATGAAATTTTTATATTTACTTCAGAAAAGTTTCATAATATAGTTGTTTTTTTAAAAACTGCATTTCTTTCTTTGAGCACTACACGCATCACTTGACCCCCTTATCATCATTCCTTTCCACTCTCTCATCGATGTCCCCTCCCTTCTTGCCTTAATCCTAGACTCCACCATCTCTGCTACTCTAAGCTTTGAGGAATAAATCTAAATGGTCCATTTTCTTCCATGCCTTCTCCAAGTAACAAGCTTGTGAACTACCTCCAAGGATATTGAGAACCTTTTTAATTAGGCTTGTGTCAATAGAAATGTTCCAATTATGATAGCCAAATATATCCCTCCTTCATATTCACTTCTTTTGTTCTCTTAGTGAAGGTAACAAGAGAACTTAGATTGGGCATCTGAAGCTGGATGAGACTATATCTCATGATTTCAAGATTGGAAGAAAGTTGGATGGGACCATGTCTCACAATTTCAAGATGGGAGGGGATGGATGGCGAGCCAAAAGAATCCATTAGGGAGGAGGGTCTAGATGGCAAGGTTTGAAACTCATTGTTCCCTGAGGGATTCATTGTGAGAGGGGATATAAGTTGTAGGAGGGGATGGAAGTTGTAAGATGCTAAGTGCAAGGGACTATAACTATAAAGGAGTGTGCCAGGGAGTAAGATGGCTGAGTGTTGCAAGGGATTCTACAAGGGTGGCATCAATTAAAGTAAAATGTACCACTGGGATTGTATGCAAATTAAGTAGCTGACTGGCATTCATTAGGCGCAAGTATATGGCTCAAATTTTGATCGATTGCTTGTGTGCAAGGGGGGTGTCAAACTGCAACCATGATGACAACTATTGGGCTAATTGCCAAGCTTGCATGCAATGGATGCAAGGGGGAGTGTGGCAGCATCAATTTAAGAATGTAATGAATCACAATTTAAGAATGTAATTGATGATTTGAATTGAATTCATGATTACAACCACCGAGCTTGCATGCACCATCGAGCTTACATGTATAGTAAGTAGAGTGAGTAGCTAATTACCAATCATGATGACAACCACCAAGCTTACATGAAAGCACCACTGGGCTTACGTAGAGTAAGTAGAGTGGGTAGTTGATTACCAGTCACAATGACAACCACTAGGGCTTGCATGCAGAGTAAGTAGAGTGAGCCATTACCAGTATCACAATGACAACCACCGAGCTTGCATGCAGACTAAGTAGAGTGAGCCATTATTAGCCATGATGACAACCACCAAAATTGCATGCATGCACCACCAAGCTTCCATGTTGAGTAAGTAGATGAGCCATTACCGATCATGACGACAACCACCAGGCTTGTTATTTAGAGTAAGTAGAGTGAGCAATTAATTACTAGTTACCGAGGCTTAATTTGGCAACCCAACCATTGGGAATGGAACCACCTAGCTGGCACACGTTCGATGCAAGTATACGTCTTGAATTGAGTTTGGGCAAGGGTGGTATCAACTTAAGAATTTAATGATGATTCAAACTATAGCCACAATGACATCCATTGGGCACCACCGGGCTTGCGTGGTAGACTAGTAAGTAGAGTGAGCAGTTAATTACTAGTCATTGAGACTTAATTTGGATTTGGGAACTAATTAACTTGACTAGCATGCATGGAAGCATGATTGATTGATTAAAGTAGCTCATGATTAATTAGACATGCCATTGGGCTAGCATGCAATTACTTCAAAGGCCACTTTGATTGTTTTAAGGTCACTAATGATTTTTTGGACATGCCAAATACTTAGATGTAAGCATAAAAGATCTCCCTCGTCTTCATACATATAATGCTAGCATATAGTCTCATTTCTCCACTACTCATTCGCTCCACTTTTCACTCTCCTATTCACCATCCAAAACTCTAATTCTCTACTAATGCTATTCATCCATCGCTATTTTCCACTTCTCATTGGCTCCCTTGGTCACTATGAAGAATTCTATTTTTCCACTACTCATTGCCTATTTCTCCACTACTCCCCTATTCAACATGTTTGGTTTTGCATTGAAACCTGCTATTACCAACATCATCCCTATTCTATCTTCTTCTTCCTCACGTTGCATTGCTCAAATAATTTAATTCAATGTATTGTTCTCATGTTCAATAGTAGTTTTCCATTGGTCTCAAGACTGAGAAGTTGACACAGATGAATGCAAATAGCCTACATTTATTTCTTCTCCATGGACCCCATTCAGCGTCGATGAAAGAGTTTGCATTTTTGTGGAATAGTTTGCTCGTTTTGCTCCTTGTGCTTGCTAGCATTCCTATTTTTCTCCTTATGCTCATTTTGCTCCTTATGCTCGTTAGCATTCCTATTTTATTGATGTCCAACCTACTTCAAAGGCTTGCATGGTAGGGCAGCACTTATTCCCTTTAGAGTGCAACTCCACTGGTGGCTTTGTTTATGTCTAACATCCTTCAAATACTTGCAAGGTGGTATAGCATTCCTTTTGAATTAGAGGCATCCTTTTTTATCCAACCTCCTTCGGGATGAACTAAGGGATATCTGCAAATGGCCAAAATTTTGTAATATCTTCAAATTTTGTAATAATACAAACATGTTTCTCTTTTCTCATATTCTCTGAACACGTGCTAAACAAAGAATTTGCTTAGACAATGTAATAAAATATTTGTTTATAATAGATTGGGCCCAAGGTTGCCAAAATTTTGTAATAATACAAACACATTTCTCTTTTCTCATATTCTATCAAAACGTGCAAAATGGTGAATCTACTTAGACTATTGTAATAAAAATTTCATATTAGACTAGGTCTAAGGCTGCCAAAATTTTGTAATATTTACAAATTTTGTAATAATACTTTGTAAACACATTTCTCTTTTCTCATATTGTCTCAACAGGTGCCAAATGGTGAATCTACTTACATTGTTGTAATAAAAATTTTATAGTAGAGTATGCCACTATTGGGGTTCTAACGGATTTTATGTAAAATATGAGTGTCTCTATGTGACCTTTTTTTTTCTTTGCGTTAGTCTCTGTGCGATCATGAGCGTGCTCGAAAAGGGCTAAAAAGTGACCTATAAAGTGCCAAAAATTGATCAAATAGCATGATCATGAGCATGCTCTAAAAGGGCTAAAAAGTGCCCTATAAAGTGTCCAAAATTGATCAAATAGTGCTATAAGTGCATTCCATCCATCACCATGGCTGGGATACTACTTAGATTGCTAGGTTGGCATATTTGCCAGCCCTATCAATGGTTAGTGAGATCTATCCCCACAATTCTCTACTACATTGATTTGTAGGTTGGGTGCATTCAAGGCAACATTCAACTTTAGAGATTTTTTTAATGCAACAGGATACATAAATTCTTACTTTGGGTAATGATTTTCAAGGGACGTTTAGTACATCATAAAAGAAAGTTGATTTACTTCTTTGCGACCAAATAGCTATAACAAAAGCTCCTAAGACCACCGCACTAATTTTAAATAGCTTTAAAAATGCTAAAGTATCTCTCTTGTAGAAGAAGCACGGTGGCTGTAGAAGTATAAGCCAGCATGGCGATGGTGCACAAGAACCAATGCAGCAGTCCCACTATTTTGTAAACCATCATGTGTCATACACTATATTCCTATTCAATATAGGCATTTATTCCTATGTCCCTCTCCATTAAAGGTGTGAAGTGGGTGCTCTACACCATGTTCCAAATGGCGCCTGTCGAGTAAAGGTCCCTGGGATAAAGGTGTGGACTGGTGCATGTTGAGCTTTGTGTCATGTTCAAAATTGATGTATGCTAGGGGTATTAAGGCTTGGAGTGCCATGTGTTAAGCTTTATAATGTTCAAAATGATTACGCCAGCAAGTTTTGACAGTTCGTGTCTCATCTCTATGCTAGTGTGGCAATCAATACACTGAGAAAAGACCTAGTGAGAGCACCAACGTGCTACCCCAAATTTGAAATCTCGACCACCAGTGTGTTACAACGTGGCCTTAAAAATTCCCCAAAAATAGTTCCACAATTGGCTACACTTGATTGTGCATTGGCCCATAGACCACTATCCGACAAGTAATAAGCCATGGACCATTGTCCAGCAATCAATAAGTAATCCACTATCTAACAATCAGTAATAAGGCATAGAACATTGCTTGGAAATCAATAGGTAATGATACGAGTTAAGCAAAATCAAAGAAATGATAGCTCCAAAAATAAAAGCAATCAATCAATAAGAAGGCACAAACCACTATCTGGCCAATAACCAAAGCACAATCACTCAGTAATAAGTCATGGATCACCTTATGTAAACTTGCATATACTAAATTTATGACATAATGTGACTCAACCAAGCATTTATGCAAACCTACATGTGATCCAAATCATATCATAATTCAAACAAGCGCTTTTGCAAGCCTGCATATGCTCCAAATCATAACATAGTTCACATAGACACTTATGCAAATTTCCTTTCAAGAATAATTTGAAAACTTAGACAAACATGCTAATGCTCCATAGTTCAGCCAAGTGCTAATACAAACCTATATAAACTTAACAACATAATATGATTCATCCAAGCATTAACGAAAAAATTACATGTGCTCCAAAGCACAAGGTAATTCACACAAAAGCTTATGCAAACCTAGATACACTTCATAGAATAGTGCACTTACATAATCCTATATGTAGCAAAATGAATAATAGAAAGAGCTAATGCACGAGGAATAAAAAATAATTCTATGTTAATTGCTGAGGAAATAAGATATCCCTTAATCAATTATAGTTTCTAGTAAATCAATTGTCTTTCTTGCAAAATAAAGTGTGAATGCTAGAAGTGTCTCATATAGTTTTTAGTAAATCGATTGCTTTAGGTCACTCACTCACAAGGTAATGAAACGTCCTTGCAGAATTCTAACTATATCAGAGTGAAAAGTTAAACTATAATATAGATGACAACAATAGTCAATAGCATGAAGAAGATTAGAAATAGTGTTGTGCAAACTATTTAATTATGCAAGTATAATTCGATTTTTGACATCAGTCGCATTGCCATTTCTATCCATATGAGATCCGACTAAATTTTCAACAAATAAATTTTGAATATGTACACGTAACTTCTACTTTTAGAAGAAGAGAGAGATATTTCTAAAGCAATCAATGCAATAGAAACTATAATGGAACCATGTCTACAAATCTTTCTTTTCTTCTTGTATCAGATAGATATATCTAAAGCAATCGATTTATTAGAAACTATACTGGATTTATAGAAACTATAATGTGATAGGTCATTTGTCTTTCTTGCAAAATAAAGTGTGAATGCTAGAAGTGTCTCATATGATCCATACCAAATATATCCTAGGTAAATCACGTGTCTATTATTGGTCACAAAGATAAAACAGAGCATAGTTTTATGAAATTAGTGCATGTTTTACATATGTGCAAAATTCATACTTATTGGAAACAACAATAGATGTCTTACAAGCCAAGCTATATAAAGATAGTATTGAAGTTGGACTATCTATTTAAATCCATGCTTGTGGAGCATGTTTTGGAGAATTCAGAATGATGGCCGATAGGGATTTCAATTGTGGAGTTCTCAAGCTATGCTGGGTTTGCATTGTGATTCTATAAAGATGAATGGAATTATTTACCACAAATTCCATACCCTTAAATTGAGTCACAAAGGTGGGTGATGGCATGTAAATTTGTTACTTGAGACATGCATAATTGCACCATATTAATTGATCTTGATTAGTGCTCTTCAATCATGGTTTGTGATGTATGTTAAAATCCATCCAATTTATCAATGATATCATAAACATGGCAGAGTATTGAGATTTTGTGGATGAACATACTTATACTATCATCAATAAATATGGTGGGCATACCTACTTTGGGGACATTCATGTTCATACTTGCAAAATCAGAAACACTCCATGCAGTAAAATAGGTGGACAAGCAACCTTACATCAAAATGAACTAAGGTTGAGAACACCTTTTTCAGTAGGTAATTGGACGACAAGGTAGTGGAAAGGCCCAATGCTATGCATACATCATGAGCCTATCAATACATAGATAAGGCCATCAAATCATAAGCTACTACTTGGAGGTCAGCCACCATGTCTCACTTAATTCCATACCCTTAAATTCAATCTCAAAGATGGGTGATGGCATGTAAAGTTTTCACTTAAGACGTGCATTATGAATAGCACCGTATTAATTGATCTTGATTAGCGCTTTTCAATCATGCTTTGTAATGTATGTTAGAATCCATCCAATTTATCAATAATACCATAAATAGGGCAGAGTACTGAGATTTCATCGATGAACATAATTATACTATCATCAACAACTATAGTGGGCATACCTACTTTGGGGACATGCATGTTAATGTTTGAAAAATTGGAAACACTCCATGCAGGAAAATATGTGGACAAACAACCTTACATCGGAATGAACTAAGGTTGAGAACACTATAGCATGTAATTGGACGACAAGGTAATGGAAAGGCCCAATGACGTGCATCATGAGCCTATCGATACACGGATAAGGCCATCAAATTATAAGCTACTACTTGGAGGTCGGCCACCATGTCTCACTTATTATGAGTGTCGATCCATTTGGGGACATGCATGTTCGTGTTTGCAAAACTGGAAATAATCCACGTAGCAAAATAGGTGGAAAAACAATCTTACATTGAAATGAACTAAGGTTGAGAACACCATGTTTAGCATGTAACTAGATGACAAGATAATGTAAAGGCCCAATGAAATGCATTATGAGCCTATCAATACACAGATAAGGCCATCAAAATATGAGCTACAACTTGAAGGTCGGCAACTATGTCATGAACTTGTCAATCCATATAAAGCCAGATCCAGTGAAATAATTTGCATAAAGCTAGCCGAGCACAAGGGAATGAAAAGCAAACATAGCCAAGTACTCTGTGTGTGTGTGTGTGCAACGCCCCACAATTCACTAGACTCTCTTATCTTAAGAGACATGAACATGTGTGTGTGTGGTACGCATGTGTGTCTGTATGCATGTATCTATGTATATATAGCTATGCTTGGTATAAGTGTCTAGAGAGCCCATTTTTATGGCCAAGATTTGCAATAGATATATGTATTAATGGCAACCCTCCAAACATAACATTCCACCATTACAAAAATGTCTCCAAGAATTCTTAGCCTACAAGTTACTAGCTTTGTTAGCAAATCATTAGTTAAGTATCAAAATCTATGTACAAGAGCTTAAGGTCAAGGGTGATGATTATGGAACACCTATATAGGTCTGTATGCAACAATATGGGATCTTAAGATTAACCATTGAGAAATTGATGATATGTATCCATGGTTTGTAATTGAACCTTAATATAAGGCCATCAAACTATAAGCTACTACTTGGAGATCAACCCCACTATGTCACACTTATTATGAGTATCGATCCATATAAAGCTAGCTCGAGTGAAATAGTATGCATAAATATGGACTGGGGTATAAGGGAATGCAAAGAAAGTATATAGCCAAGCACAATACATATAAAGCTAGACTTGGTATAAGTGTCAAGAGAGCCCATGTATACAGCCAAGCTTTGCAATGGAAATATATATTAATGGCAACCCTCCAAAAATAGACATTCCACCACTGTAAAATTTGCTCTAAACATGCTTAACCTGCAAGGTACTATCTCTGTTAGCCAATCCATCAGTTAAGTATCCAAATTTATATGCAAGAATCTAAGGTGAAGGATGATGATCATAGAAGACCTATATAATCCACACCATGACAATCTAACAAATATTAACCAACACTCAAAATTTGATGACATGTATGTGTGCTTCATAATTGGACCTCATAATTGGACCTTAATTACATGCTAGACAGTTCTAAACTATATATAATAACAAAATAAATTGATTACAAGAAAAAGAGGGCAATTGAGGGCTTGCCAATAGGTGAAAAACATACAAGGACTTTGCCTCTATGTATATAATGAGCATATGCTCCTTCCAAGGCAGCATTTATCGAACATGTTGAGACAATGCATCTTAACATGCATGATAATGTTAGGGCTGGCCTTATACCGGCTTGCAAAATTGTATACCAAGGATTGATCATGCACAGGACTTTCAAAATGGACATATGTCTTAATATACTAGGGCAGATAAGTGTCAAAACCCTATCACTAATGGATTTACAATAGAGACTAACTAGAATTCTTTAAATTCAAAATGAGCACCTGCCTCAATTTCACATCTAGAATTGCAAAAAATATAGTACTAGAAAGCATCTAAAAGTTGCTCAAGTACCTAGAGAAAGCACAACATTTCACGAAAATCTAACATCTATTAGAACAATGAAAATCTAAAAACACCACTATGTATGATATCCCCAAAAGAAAAATTATCAAGAATGCTAAAGCAAGAGCTCTGAAAAGAGAAGAGAAACTGCATTGACGTAAGAGCTCAAAAAGCATAAAAGAACCTCTATTAAAACAAAATCTCTAAAAACTATTTTCTTCTACTTGTCGATCATGGCTGTTCTAAGCAAAGGTTACATAAATTTTTATTCTAGGTGCGACATTCCATATCCAAAGGTTTTTGTTGCAAATGATTGCCTATTACTTTTACAACAATCCTTTTTATTCAATAGCATGAGTATCACAAAGATTAAATTTCCTGAATGTTGCAAATTTCCTCAAAGCTAAGTATAGATATCATAAGAACGAAATTTCTTGGATGTTCCAAATTTCTTTCTTATTCTTCATTGAGTAGAGCAACTTTTTTCCTTCACAAATGGATGGATCAATTTATTATTTTGACAATTAGACTTTTGGTATGATTGGACATTCATTTTCAAGAATAGGCAGATAGAACACAATAATGAGTAGTGCTCTTACTTTAGTGCTAGTGCTCCATTAGATTTAATTCGATTGGGATTTCATTTTTTGCTAATTTATTGGATTTGTTCTGATTGGACATTCTTTGTCAAGAATAGACAAATGAGATGTGACACAGTTGCTTTTTTATTTTTAGAGCTCTTGCTTTCATGTAGTTGCTTTTATGCTTTTTAAGCTCTTATTTCATTGTACTTTCTCTTCTATTTTTAGAGCTTTGATACAATGTTGAAAGGGGAGAGAGAGAGAGAGAGAGAGAGAGGCACAAGACTGCTTCGAGAAGACATGAGTAGTATTGATAGTTCATATGTATATACAGTTAAGGGCTAGATTGAATTAGGGCAAGCTATATAACACACACCATTTTATATACCACTCACATACATTTCTAATGTTGTATATGGGATTGCCACAAGTCTCACACAAGGGCCTTAATCCTCTCTCAACTTCATTGACACATAAGAAATTAGATTGTATTCCCATGCTAAGGCCACATAGGCCAAGTATGGTCAAAATATAAGGTAGTGAAGAATGTAGAATTTGAAGCTCATATATAAAGACATTGTTGTTAGATTTAGCTAAGAGTCTTGGAGAAATTGCACCAATAAAATCATGTGTCCAATTGGGAATACAACATCATTGTTCCTAATGATGCTAGTGATTCAAGAAGCGATGACAAGATCCTTGATGAACCTATGTATGCAGGACATCTTGATGTGATTAGTGATGCTCTTTGCATGAGGGACAATTTTGCAGTGAATGCAAAGGTATATATAATGAAGAAGGTACCAACTTCTATATTTTGAAGTGTATCAAAGCTAAAGAGTGGAGCAAAAAGACTATGCAAGATGGTTGGGGCAACATAATAGTAGAAAACTCCTATGTTGTGAAGGGTTTATTGTATGGCCATCAAGGTCACCACCATTATAAGCCTCTTAATGAGATCACCCTGAAGTCTTCTTATACTCCCATCTTGTAAGGTCAATCAAGTTTCCACTAGAAGCCATTGATGGAGAGAACTTGTACTTTCTTTCACTTGAATTGAATGAGGCAGTCTACAATAGTATGCCTTATGATCTTAATATATTTTTTTCCCTACCTTGCTTTCATTTCTTGCAATGCTTCTTTGTTGTTGCCATATCTTGGACAACGGCGTTGGCTAGTCTGTGTACACCATATATTGTTTGTGGATATGCAATATCATAATAGTGAATGAGAAGTTGCTTTTATAAAATAAAGAAATCTATGTGAGTGCTTTGTAATGATTGCTTGGAAGTGCCTGATCAATGCTTTGTGATTGTTATGAAATTGCTCGGTAGTGCACTATGTGTTATGAGACTTCTTGCAAGTGCTTTGTGGTTGCTTGGCAGTGCTTTGTGAAAACCAACCAGTCTTGGTTTAGTGAAAGCTATGTGCATGCCTTGTGACTACTCTATGAGTGCTTGATCAATGCTTTGTGACTGTTATGACATTACTTGGTAGTGCTTTGTGAACTTTATGAGACTTCTTGAAAGTGCTTTGTGGCTGCTTGGAAGTGCTTTGTGACAATTATGTGAGTGTTTTGTGACTGTTATATGACTTCTTGATAGAGCTTTGTGACAGTTATGTGAGTGCTTTGTGATTGGTTGGTAATGCTTTGTGAATACCAAGGAGTCTCATAATAGTGAAAGCTATGTGAGTGCTTTGTTACTACTCTGAGTGCTTGATTAATGCTTTGTGACTATTATGGCCATGCTTGGTTGTGCTTTCTAACTGTTAGGAGACTTCTTGGGAAGTGCTTTGTGACTATTTGGACTTCATGTCAAACATAGTTATAATGGATAGCAAGATGTCCTATTCTATTGTGTTGAACATGATCTTTGTTAAGGTTGATAACACTTTGATTATGAGATCTTGATAGCACTCTTTTCAAGAACATCCCATGCACACTACTATATTTCATAAATGAACAAATTTGAAATCAAGGGGGTTGGAATCGATGCTCAATATAGCTATGTAAACAATATTAGAATCTATGAAAGTTGAAAAACCCCACTATAAAATTTAGCCATTCTTCTTCTTTTGACGTTCACATTTTAGGGTATATTCATGCTATTGTCTTACAAACATTATGTTCTGGTTAATTAATATAAACATGAACATGACATTCAAATCTTTGGTCAAAGGACAATCATTAATGCATGAAGGTCCAAGGTCGATGATAATATTACTTAAGAATACATTTTGTAGGCCTTTCAAAAACTGAAATGAATTACTAGATTAATTTAGAAAGTACATATATAACATCATATAGTTACAATCCATACATGACAATACATTTAGTGCCAAGGTACTATTTTCTACCGGGGATTCGGGGTTGACATATGTCCAGGGCCTCTCAGGATTAGCCGTCTCAGTTGGCACCCTTCTTGGATGTACAACAAAACTTTTGCGACTTGCATACTTTCCTCGTCTAACCAAGCCCCAAAATGGTCTCCAAAAGCAAAGTGCAGCTGATCCTCTGATGACAGTAACCACTGCCATAACCATGGTGCCAAGTGTTTAATCAGAAAATTATAGTGCATGTGTGCAGGGACTATTGTCATCTTTGGAAGTATGGAGAATGTCCCTGACAGATTTCCTGTACACTTGTAAAATTTTTCATCAATAAGTATAGTACAAGACTCATTAGTAGAAAGGGTATTTCTCCCAAAAATACCATAGGTTCTTGAAAAACATAGGCTTCCCATCCAAAATGGTGAAATGTGCGGAGTCACAATATGCATGGTCCATCCACCCTAAGGTAAGAGGCTCTAAGCCAAGGAAGCATAATGCAAAATGCCTTCTTAGGTTGTGCATACATTGTGAGCTCCATATATACATGTCAAACCACCAAGTTACCCAGTGTAAAAAATGCTCTACATCCTCTAGAACAAGAAATGTGACATCAAGATTTGGTCATGTGCTGAAGTCTTGTATCTATCACGTGTAGACATGCCATCATGGCAAAAACAACTCTTTTTTAATTTTCAAAGATACAAGCCTATGATGATCATATATTTTTAATATGTATGCTAGTACAAGGCCCTCTCTCAAGAAGTTCAAACAACATTCAAAAATACAAGACTATGTTTCACCCAAAAGATCCTTTGATGATACAACATTTTAAAAAGACACAAGCCTATGAAGGTCAAATATTTTTAAAAGATACAAGCCTATCTTTTTAAAAGATACAAGCCTATCTTTTTAAAAGATACAACATAAAAATTTCACATATACAAGCCTATGATGATCAAATATTTTTAATGTGTATGCCAGTACAAGGCACTCTCTCAAGAGGCTTGGACAAAATATTAAGAACATACATGGAAGAAAACCTCTAACTACAATTAGAGATTCCAAAAAATAGAGGGTTGGCTGTCACAACTTCTTACGTGAGGGTATAACCCAAACTTTAATAATATGCCACTCATTACATAAGTGCCATACTTGCTTTCACTTTGTTGCAGGATTGGTAAACTTTTAGCATCACTCGGGGTTCTAAGCCTTTTCCCTCTGGTGTTAAGTAGCTGTGCACTTGATGGACTGGCCTCCTCTTTGACATTCTGTGTATGATGGTTCTTTGATCATCCCTTTAACCACTGTCTAATAGTCTGTCCCTCTAGACTATTCTCCTTGGTGGTTGTAGCATCTGCCCCTTATTCCCCTGGATCGATCAAAGGGATCCTTATCCCGCCAACCTACAAACTCCTTGCTATCCCCTCAACTCCAATTTACCCCTCGGATGGTATCCCCCGACCCGAAGCCATATAGCACTACCCCGTTAACCATGTGTACTTCCAAAGCCATGCCCCCAACCTTTATCCCCCTGACCCGACAGGACCACCCCTATCCCACTAACCCAATGGCATGAGCCAAACCGCCAGTCATAGGGATAGCCCTTCCTATAAAGGTAGGTTCTGCCAAAATTCACACAACCCCCCCCTCGGTTTCAACTACTTTCTTAGCCACCCAAAAGGGCCTACCGGTGGTGAGGGAAATTTTTTTCTTGAAGAAAAAGATGGACGATGTGCTCAACCCCATCTGCAAATATGACAGAAAGGAAAATAAGGGCGCATCAACTTCACATATATTTTGGACTCTCAGTTGGACAAGCTGCTAGGGTGGTGCAACTACTGACAAAAGCCAAACATAGGAGCACCACCAGACTATTGTCCCCAATATTCTCGCCTGCCTGGTCCAGTTCCAAATAACAAACTAGGCAGGCTACTTTTCACACAAATGAAGGACTTGGACACCACGGCAACCATCTCGGTGACCATCGATGATCTACATGCAAGTCCTCTACTACATGATTGAGCAACGGCCACCCAAGGGATATGGCATGGCCAACAAGGATGCAATGGTGGATGCCGAAGCCATTGAATAAGTTATTGGCCACCCCGCTCCAAAGAATAAGGCTGAGCTCACCCAAGGAGAATACTTTGTGTCCCTTGAGGAAAGAGCAAGATTGGAAGAAGAGGATTGGAAGTAGTGAGAAGAGGCAAGAGTCCAAAGTTCCTTGCAATGCTAATAAAAGATGGATGAACAAGCTAGAAGGAAACAAGAGGCTCAAAAGAATAAAGAGCCCATCACTAAAGAAATCGCTGGCCATCCCACTCCCAAGAAGAAGCTTAAGCTCTCCCAAGGAGAATCCTCTGCATCCCAGGAGGAAAGAGCAAGATTGGAATAAGAGGCCTGGAAACACTCGGAAGAGGCAAGGGTCCAAAATTTCTTGCAATGCCAATTGCATATGGAGGCGTAATCCAGAAGGTAACGAGAAGCTCACAAGAACAAAGAGCCCATCGCCGAGCCCATCAATGTTGACAACAAACCAACCAACTTTACAATGGTTGACATAGGACTCAAACAACATCAAGGGAAGTAGCAATCAATTCAGGGTAAGCCATGCTCCCTCACAAGCTCCTCATCTTTCCCTTGGACCCCGACCTTGCCGAACCCCTCTAACACCACATCCACCCACTGTACATGCCAATGGGATGATGGTGGGACTCATCCAAATTCGGTGACCTACAAGTCCAAGTAATTGATATTGTATATAACTTGTCAAAGTTCAATTTTCCCAAGGATCTTACTCAGCAGGGGACTTTATCACCGCCTTGAGGCCTTCAGTGAAAGGTATGCATCCATTCCTGAACCATCTATTGTGGTACCTATCCCCTTTAATCGCCTCATTATTCTTCTCCTCTGCAAACTTCTGAATCATAGCCGAGCCATCAATGACAAGTTCCACAATCTGACCAATTAGGTTGTCTTCGATCTCGACATTGATCCCTCGCAATTATGGAACTCTGAAGTATAGCTAGTGAGCAACAAATGAATTAATAAATACATACCAAAGGAGTGTGAAATATAGAGAGCTATTAGTGGTGATAAGCGGCTCTAATTTGTGACCATCTCTTAGGGTATTGTGCTATTCAAAAAATCATTTGAAGGGCCATAATCTCACAACACTAAAGTCTAAGCCATGCAAATCTTTTAAAAGTGTGCATTTCATGCAAGTTTTCTAAGAAGCTATAGGACACTTGAACTTGCTATAACAACAAGATAGGGGAGATTTTTTCAAATCCCAAAGACAAAGGAAAAAGAGAAATTAAGAAATGGCAATACATACCAAGTACGTGTTTCTTGCAAATATTTGCATTTGAGGCAGGCCTCAATAAGGGACTTTTCTTTGACACAACTACAAGAAATTTCATGTTGTTGCATGAATTGAATCAATGCACACAACAAGGTAAATAATAACTAGCCTAATGAAACATTTCATTCTTCTGACACATTTAGGAGCAACATATTTTTTTGACGCATTGAGAAGCAATACACCTTTCCCGCAACACCAATCCAGATGCGCACAACATCAAAGTGGTGCCCATAAACTCTTAAATTAACTACAAATTGGGTTAAGTAGAGGCTACCTACTTCAAAATAACCTTGAATTTTTTCATTTACATGGAAGCAAAAATTGCCCTTAAATTTCTTTTGGAGAAAGCCTGAATTGATAGAGTCTCGTAAGCTAAAGCCACTGCTATTGTGCATATGTGCACTCTTGTTGCTATGTTGGGGTGTTCAAACTTTGAAAATTCATACCATGTAAGAAAATTCACATGTAATTAACTTTACTAAAGGGCCGATATATCAAGTTTCTCTCAGTCTCCTTCTGGAGATAGGTGAGCAAGCCTGTGCATGGTAGCCACATGGCATCAGGATGGAGAGGGTGTAGGGAAGAAGAGAGCACACTTCAAAGTTCTAGAAGAGGGTGGGATGAGTAAACAAGTTGGTATACATGATGCATCATCCGAGGAGAGAGGGGATACCAAGTTGATGGAACAGGCTAAATGCCATGATGAGCCAAAGAGCTCATCGTATTTCAAGGTGGTGGCAAAAAGCTGTAGGCTTAGTTCTCTCCACTACAGGAGGATGAAGCAAAAAGATTGCTGCAAGCAGAGGTGGCTAGAAGAGTGAGGGATATATCCAATAAGGCATGGTTTGAGGCTGGATGGAAACACCCCACGTCCCACGTTCTTGAGTTGGTTGATGTCAAGGGTGGAGTGTACTTGTTCTTCACGGGTTGGTGGGTGCCCTCCATGGAAGAGTTGGAATAGTTTTTGGCATATGAGTGTGAGTTGCATGCAAATGGGTATGTGGCAAGGTTCATGGGTAGGGTTTCCTTTTGCTACGGTGTGTTTTGGAAGCCCTCAAAAATGACATATTGGGTAGGTCCTTTGTCTTCATAGGTGCGTCTATATTGGTCATACCGTGGAGTGCAAATTTCAACATTAACAAGTTTCTATTAGAGAGTGCCCAGTGTGGGTGGACTTTCCGAGTCTCCCTCTATGGTGTTGATCAACATTGGGGAGAGTTTTTTTGGTTCCTCCTATTGCTGCTGAATGCAAACGAGAGTGGATTCTGTGGGATAGCTCATAAGATCTACCGAACTTCATTGACATACATTTTCTAGATGGATTCTCTCTCACTCAGCAAATCCAATTCAGCTGATCCTTTTTCAAATGCATGTTTGATTTGCAAGAAATCGGGCCATTTTGCTAGATCCTGCCCATATTGGATCAATACAATGCATGCATGTGGGGATGGAACACAGGATCTAGAGGGGGCGACATAGCCAAGGAATCAGCCTAGGAAGAGCTCGGGTGTACATGGTGATGTGCTTGAGCTTTCTGTTCAGTAACCCATCAAGAAAGAAATGACCCGTTGGATCATGGTGAGAGTTAACATGTGGTTGGCAAGAAGGGTAGGTCTATGGTGGTGGTGTTGGATTCAAAGTTGAATAATGCTAGAGACTCTGGTAAGAACAACAAAAAGGCTCCAATGGTGGATGACTCCAAGGTGGCATAGGTGGACATCGAAATGCCAAAAGAGGATTCATTTGTGCGTGCAGATGGGTCCACAGAGAAGTTGCCTGAGGCATATCACAAAAACAAGTGTTGGAAGGAAACCCTCTTGAATGTGAGAAAGGTGGTGAGGGTCGATCCATGCCAAGGAGCATATCCAAACGCATCAAGCATGTGGCAAGGTTGATGGTATCAAGGAAGGACAACACGTTTGACCTCTTCAAAGATGCATATAGGGCTATTGCGCATCAATCATAGCAAGGGAGCCCTAGTGTAGGAGGATCTAAGAGGGGTAGCATTTCTCACGTGGAATGCTAGAGCCTGCTGTGATCAGGTCAAGTAGAAGGGTTGCATGACAGCTCTCAAAAAGGTGAGTTGGAGATTGCCGTGCTATAGGAAGTGAAGTCTGGCATGCAAGATGGTATTTGGTTTGATTGTAAGCAACAAGCAGGCTATGAAATGTTCATTAATTGCCCCCGTAGAGGTTTTGGGGGCATTACAGTTCTAGTGTCAAAACAGCTTTGTTCAAAGTTGAGTGTAGTAGAGGACGGTGCTAGTATGGCCCCAGTCTTAGTGGAGCTACATGGATTCACCTTTGGAGTGGCCAACGTATATGCCCCAAATGATTCATCGAGTCGTGCAAGTGCCTGTTGAAGGAAGGGAGTTGGCTGGTGGCTGGAGACTGGAATTTCACAGTGGGGTCAGAGGATAGGTCCCATTCAGCGCCACCAAGGTCAAGCGAGGAGATCGGTACGTGGGAAGAGCCTTGTCTTTCAATGGGTCTGGTTGACTATCGGAACTTGTGTAATGGGAGCCTAGAAAGCTTTGCTTGGACCATTTGTCACAGGGGAGAGGAATTCAAAGCGGGCAGATATACGCATCTCATCAGGGATGGTGGCTTAGGAGTCCAATGCAAGGGGAGGTGATCGTTGGCACCTGTATTTCAAATCATCAGCCCATCATGTGGACGCTCTAAGGATATTTTGTTCAAGTTTAACAAAGTGCTACTCCCATCCAAGAAGACATGTACCCATGGACCCTTGTGAGTTATGGGATTTGGCAATAAGGCGAGTACATGTCAGGGCCAAGGAGTTGGATAAGCAATATAGGGAGGACATAATGAGATTGGGGGGCGGCTTGGCAACTGTGCATCAGGATCTCAAAGCCACTTTGCAAGATGCGCTAGCTGATCCGATCCTGGTGACCCTTTTTTTGGGGGGGGTAGAAAAGAAGTTTTGTATTATATATTCACAAAAGATTTATACATTGAAGTTCCTCATCTCATTATAGCAGAAGACAAAAAGAAACAACCGTTGAGTTGAAACATTACTACACAGTTGTAGAAAGCCATATGCATGAAGTAGTAGGTATCCAGTGTTCAACACAGTGAGTTGCCAAAAGATAGGTGCAATAGAGGGGAGCACATCTCGCCATGGAGTCCCGGGTTGGGGAAGATCAATCAACTCAGACTGGTTTCTCCTTGGGGGGGTAGATAGGAGGGAGATCATGATTCTACAAGCAAATAGAAATCTCTGTGCAGTTGAAATTCTTAGCATGTTCATCTGGATTACTAGTAGCTGAAGTGGAGTCAGCCGTAAGTGCCAGAGAAATCGAAGATGCGCAGGTGGCCATATGGGGTAAGGAGTCACCAACTTTCGCTAGAGGTAGGTGACTGTTCGACTAAGTTGTTTTTCTAGTCCTGTAAATGTAAGCGAGGGAGGGAGTTGGAAGATAGGGTAGAGGATGCTCAGGGTAATGTGGTGACTGAATACTAGCACATAGCCAAAGTTTTTCAACAACAGTTAAGCCAGATAGTGGGGGAGTAAGCCATGCAAACAAATGATTGGCAGGAAAGCATGCAAAAAGTTCTTCACGATTTGGATTGCAGGGTGTCGGAGTCACAGAGGGAGACCCTGGTGAAACCTTTCACAATTAAAGAGTTAAAGTTCTCTCTATGGAAAAATATTGTGCCCCGGGCCCCAATGGCCTGACGATGTAGTTCTTTCAAGCCTTCTAGGATCTAATGGGGAGCGATCTGACACAGATGGCAAATGAGGCCATTATGAAAGGCTTCCTCTCTGAAGATGTCAATGCAAGCTTAGTTAAACTAGTCCCCAAGAAGCCAAACAGGATAAGAGTGGGGGACTTGTGCCCCATAACCATGCTCGACGTTTCATACAAGATCATTGCAAAGGCCATTTCTGTTCGGTTTGGGCAAGGGTTTATTAGGCAGTTTGGCCGCTTGTTAGCAATCTTTCAGTGGTTCTAGTCCATTATTCAGGGGGCTCGCTTGGCCTCGATTCCTCTGTCAGGCAGAGATTTCAATGGTTCAAGGAGAAGATCAAAGCAAAGCTTAGGATATGGCATGGGCTCTATTTAGGGTGGAATGCCCAAATTTGGATCGTCCAACATGTTCTTAGTACTTACGGCTACAACCACAACATATGTCTTTTATTTGGAACTTTAAAAGGATGCACTGGATGGAGATCGAAAGGCTACAAGTTTTATTATGGGCCAAGGAGGATAACATGAGTATGATGAACTACGTCTCGTGGGAATTGATGGAGCTGTCGAAACAACTAGGTGGGTAAGGCCTTCTCGATGTAGCTGTGAAAAGTATTTCGTTGATCAGTAAGTGAAGCTCTTCACTGAGGGAACCCCCTGGGTAGAATTGATGCAATTTTTCAATAAGCAAGGCAAAGGTAAAGGGGTTGGTAGCTAGGCTGAGTTGGAGTATGACCACCTGTTTTTTGGTTTTCTTTTGCAAGTTCGAGGTTTGGAGTTGGCAGCGGGCTTGGTGATAGCATGGAAAACCTGCGCAAAGCATCTAACATGGAATCCCAAATCGGGGCCAAGGCGGAATGCTAGTTTATGCAAGTCCATATGGTGGAATCGGGCTTTTAGAAAGGAAGGTGAAGCCTTTGGATGGCACGAAGTTATGTGTGCATGGAACCCTTCAAGAGAGGAATTAGAACATGGATGGATTTATGGAGTCTAAGCCAGGCAGATTGGGTGTAATTGAATGAACTCAGGTGGAAATTTGACTTGACACAAGGTGAAGCAGATTTGATGGTGGTAGTATTGGAGCGGGTTCCCAAGGAGTGGCCCTCCAACTACGTGACAGGGTGATCGACTGGAGGGTGTTGCAATGGAGGCTGGGAAACACACCTTCAGAAGATTATGACAATATCGACCTACAAAGTGATGATGCGGGATCCCCTTCTTGCAATGGATTTGAATAAGAAGTGGCCCAAAAGAAGAGGGTCTAAGTGGTGGAGGGGAAGATTTTGGGAAATCTGGAAACAATGCAAGGTTGGGAAGGCACGTTCTTGTTTATTCGTTTTCGTAAACCAAAAAAAGCTTTGCATAGAGTAACCCACCAATGTCTCCCACTTAGGGGTAGATTGGCAAGGAGGGTGGCAGTGAATCCTGTGTGTCCGATTTGAGGCAAAGCAAAAGTCTAATTGGAGTAGCACACCATGTGGAGTTCCGTAGTCATGATGTAGGTATGGTCGAGGGTGGAAGCAGCCATCAGGGGGTCTGGCTTGATGAGTCGGTTCTTCCTGGGAAGCAACTAGTGCATAGCCTTGCTCAGTGATGCCTCTAAACTCCCATCTACATTGGTGGCCAGCTAACCCTATATCCAAGCGACAGTACTACTCTTGGTGTGGGAGATCTGCAATAGCATAGTGTTTTGTCCGGCAATCAACCTCGCATTGAGAGAGTCGGCTATCCTTAGGTCTGTAAGGAATTTTCTGAAAGAGTTTTCCAATATGTTGAGAGGAGATGATCCGATGGTCACCAATGCTCTTGTCACATTTGAGGGCCTTACGGTGGGAGGGTAAAGGTAGGGGCGTATGCTTCTCCCAGGGAAGGTCAAGGGTGTTTCATCCATTTTGACCAAAATTTGTATTAGGATTTGCGGTTAGGGATGACCACCCTCCTAATGTATATATATAACTTCTTCTTTTTTTAAAAAAACCTTACAAAAGGGGTAATGATATGGTGGGAAATTGGGAACATGGTAAAAAGTAATATTTCCCACCATTTCTAGACTATCCTATGATGTGGACAGCTTTGCATGTCATAAGGAGGAGGCTCTCACTCTTTTCCCACATATACAGTAGGGTAAAATGCTTGGGGCAAAGGTAAGAAATCATAACCTTGCCACATAGGATGAATTTTCCACCAAATTCCCACAAAAACCCTTTCAACATATGGGAAATACAATTACCCACAAAACCCCTCCTGTGTCATCTTATCTTACTACTCCTTTTAAGGAAAGGTTTCAACGTGGAGGAAGAGGAGAAGTTGGAGTGGAAGGAGGAGGAGGCTTCCACGTGGAAGGAAGGTAGGAAGGGTAGAAGTGCCACGTGGTGAGAGAGGACTCAGGTGGAGGCAAGAAGAGGCTCCCATGCGGATGGTGTTTTTGCTGTTCTAAAGACCAAAAAAGTAAGACCTGAGGACAAAGGATTGAGGGGTAGATGCAGAGAGAACTTGGAGGGATTGGAGCTTGGCGATGAGAGGAGTTTGCCATAGAGATCATGCCTTGCCAAGAAGGGTTGATGCCCTAGCCAACGTAGTCGCGGTCTGCGGAGCTTTGCTCACACAGGCTATGCCATAAGCTCTTGTTTAAATTGCGGCATGTTCCTATGACAGAGTGAGTCTCTCCAAAGAAAGGGAAGAAACCGCAAGGCACACGATCCTAAGCCGCCCACTGTACAATGCACATTAAAATACACACCAGAGGGCCGCCTTTCTAGATGGTAAAGAACAAAGAGACCAAGGTCTTCGTTGTTTCCATGCCAAGTTGCCAACTCCTGAGCACGTGAGGGGATTTCAAACCACTGTGAGTTGCCGTGAAGGGCAATCGAAAAAATCGCAGTGGTAGACTTGAAGAATTCAGACCGTAAAGTTTATCGAGTTTGGTCCATTCATAATTTATGGTCTCAAGCTTTAACAATGTCTTGTTGGGTTGCCTCCGCCATTGTCCAACTTCTATCGATATCTACAAATCCAAGCTAGACTCAGCCTGATTGTGCCACTTACGTCGCTAAAATTTTGAATCAATCTTCCGCATTTGAGTCGTGCTTCATCAGCAATTGTCGTGTTGGAAATCCGTTGCATCTGCATGCCAATCCACGTCTGCATGGATCAGATTCCAAACAAGGTGAATGATTATAAATCATTCAAAGGGCCTGCCCTAGATTTGAAATAGCAAGGAAGATGTGGAGTGAGGGCAAAGATGATGATTACTTGGCCAACACTAGAGCGTTTTATAAAACTCTAAAATCCTACGAAGCCGTGTGGCACATTCTAAGCAATTAGATCAACTAGCCTATTATTATACTACTTACAATATACTTAGCAGCTGGCCAAGCATTTTAGTTTGAAAGCTCATGAGAGGGAGAGAGGGGGGAGCTAAGTGTGTGGAGGAATTCTAGAGGGAAAAATAGCATGAGATTTTTTGAAAATTGAAAATGCCGATTTTCCCTTCGTTGTGAATCCTCTCAGTTAGTCCTTCCTTTCCGCAGGCCAAAAATATCAGAGTCACGGGTGGCATCTTTGACTGGCACGATCGTCTTGCTTTGTGCTTGTTGCTCCGCGAACGAACGTGGGGGACACAGCCCATTAGCACTCACCACGGGCGCCCTGTTTAAAATGGTAACAGGGCATGTGGCGTCCTACTCTAACTCCAACCGGCACATCTCGCCCATTACGCATTCCACTTGAGCACCCATGCTCATGCCAGATGCCCATTCCGGAGGTTTCGCCTACTCTGTTAGCCTGTATGCCGAAGCCATAAACAGATTCTCAGAGGGACTCATGGAGTACCTGTGTGGAAGTACGATGCATGCTTTAGATTTGGTAAAACAGTGTGTGATCGGTGGACGCTAGCGTCACGTGAAAGGTAGGACAGTTTTGCCGCGCGAAATTTTTCTTCGGCCGACAAGACCCCGGAGGAGGCGCTAATCCGGACGGACAGGGATGGAAAGCGGTGTGCGTCTCTCTGTGCGCGCGTGAGAAAGAGAGAGAGGGAGGGAGGGACACAGAACTTCAAGGATCGACATGTTTGGTGAACCATATTGCTCTATGAATCACATGCGCACTGCAGCTCATCCTACAATCCAGTGCTATCGCTTGCCCCGAACACAGATCAACGCATTTCTCTGTGCAGGGTGCATCCCTTGATTTTGCAGATGCTTTAGCAGTGCTAAGGCAACGTAAGTACTCTGATATGGGTACACGAATCGCTCGATGGGCCGCGAAAAGCTAAAGTCTGATCTGTTTCACGAAACCGCAGAAGATTGAAGCGGCCTATTTTGCCAAAACTGCAGATGTCACGATTACCATGCCGGATGGGAAAGCGACTCCAGGAAGCGCCGCTGACATGGGTACTGTTTCTCCAGCGGATGTCACGATTACCATGCCGGATGGGAAAGCGACTCCAGGAAGCGCCGCTGACATTCTACAATCGGGAAGTTCGAGCAATCAGCGGGAGAAGCAACGTGTCGCAAGGTTGAAGATATGGGATATCTCACTGCGCTTTACGACTGCCGCATTTCTTGTAATCTCGTTGTGCGCGATGCTCACCAGCAGCCAGAAGTCGGCCCTTCAAGTTTTCGGCCTTAGTGTGCAAGTCTCTGAAAAATGGACGAGAGCTCAACCGTTTGAGTATCCCTCTCTCTCTCTCTCTCTCATGTCGCTTTTATACTCTGTCATTTGTCATTATGTATTTTGACGCAGATTTCAGATATGTAAGCAGCTTTCGAGGTTTTTACCTATGGTTTGAATATCTCAGATTTCTGGTGATTGTGGAGGCTTTGATTTGCGGGTATTCGGTCATCCAGTTCATATATCAGTCTCTAGTCTTGGTGCGGAAAGCTGCACAGAGGAGAACACACATGTGGTTTCAATTCGGAGCTGATCAGGTATTTTCTTATCAAATAGGGCGAGTTTCTCATCGAGTGGCTCTCCATCTTTCGACGGGATGCTTGTAGATGCATCGTTTTACCATCGTTTGGTAAAACGATTGCATGATTGGTCATGCAGGCCTGCGCATATTTGGTGCTCTCAGCGGCGGCGGCTGCAGCAGGGGCGTCCCGAATGAACAAATCCGGATTGGAGAGTTTGGGCGTCCAGAACATCCACATTCCGAGTGTGTGCACACTGCTGGATAAATTCTGCAACCGGGCAACCATAGCCATCAGTTTTACGCTTTTGGCAGCCTGCGCCTCGGCTTGCTGCGCAGGTTTGGATGTGTATATTTTGAGCTCCTATTAAGTCACACTTCCATTCGAATATAACTTGTGTGGACTTGACAGTTGGAACAGGAAAACCGTATACTTCCCACCGTGGCTCGATATAACAATTGCAGGAAAACCGTGTACTTCCCACGTTGGTTGAATATAACAATTGCCTCGTCCTTCAGCTCTGTTTCCATCTATGATCTAATTGCAAGTTTTCTCGCACGGTGAAGAGTTCAAAGTTAGAGATTAATTCCTAAGATTGAGTCTCTCTTTCTCGTACGGCATTAAGCCGTGGGGATGGCGTCCATGCTCAATTGCTCAACGGCGATGTCTGATAGCCACCTACATAGCGACCTCGCATCGATGCTTGCATGTGTATGGGGACACCCTCTTAAGAGAGGAGACCAGAGGGGGGAAGGACACTAGTATTTAAGAGAGAGGAGAACAAAGGGGAGACATACATATGTAGATTATTAAAAGGCTTGTGGTGATTTGTGTTTTGGCTTTAGGGTTGTAGTGACCGTATACTTTTGAAAGGTTGACATAGAGAGCCACATCATTATGGACTTAGGATAGCATTCCTAGGTTGCGATCAATTCATTATGCTAGGTTGAAGATGCTCTTGCTAGATATGAGAGAGGTAACCCAAAGGCTCTAAGGTTCTAGAAGAGAATCCTCATGGGGACAAAAACATGAGTGAGATGTTGTCCATTCTTTATTGCCTTTACCCACAGACATTCGAGGGAAAATCTCCATGTATCCATGCCAATGCTATGGACTCTCTAAAAGATGATCATGTAATGTGTACAATGGATAATTTTCAAGGTCCCAAGTTCTTCATGAATTCTTTTATTTTGGAGAAGAACAAAAGACAGGGCATGACGACACTAAACCGACATGCACAATCGAGTCTTGTACGGGTGCGATGTTGTGTTTATCTTATTTTCAATGTTTTAGCTTCTAGGCATTTTAAACGGTTCTCAAATAGGGAGGCACATAGTAATGGATGTGTAGGATCTCAAATAGAGAGCTACATAGTTAATGGTCCTACACAATCTACTTAAGTTGCGATCAATTTGTTGCTTGGGTGAAAATGCTCTTGCTAGGTATGCGATATTTAGGGCAAATGCTTTGGGGTTTCACTTGTCAAGTGGGCTTTCTCCTTTTATTATATGTATATCAGTCCAAGGGCCTAGATCATCTCGCAATCACCATTGTTTTCCTCTCTTATCTTGAAGAATAAAATGTGAGTATGCATTAACACAATGTGAGAAGCATGGTTTTTAATGGTCTTGCACAATTTGTTTAAGTTGTGATCAATTTGTTGCTTGGGTGAACATGATCTTGCTAGGTATGCAATATTTAGGGCAAATGCTTTTGGGTTCCACTTGTTAAGGGGGCTTCCTCCTTTTATTATAAGTATATCAATCCAAAGACCAAGATTGTCTCGCAATCACCATTGTTTGCCTCTCTTATCTTCAAGAATAAAATGTGAGTGTGCATCAACACAATGGGAGAAGCATGGTTTTCTCATGTGACCTTGAGTTGGACAAAGAGATAAAAGAATCACAAATATGAGGATTTTGAGAGAAGAATGATGTTTAAAAAAAGAAATAAGAAAATGAGAGTTCTATTAAAAGTGAAAGTTATAGATGGGTGTTAACACCAAATGTGTGTGGTTTTGAATCTCGATGGTTTAGTTCTTTGTCCCGTGGCTGGGACGTGGCTCTGTCTACCTACCTCATCCTTTGATTTGTGAGCAAACCACTCCTAGGCATTAGTGGCGGCCAAAAATGGAATTATGTTGAGGTTTTGGTTGGGGTTCACTACTTCTTCGATGTGGTCATGGTTTTGGTTGCTTGCCTATTGAGGTCTCGAATTTCCTTTCCTTTCTCTTCCCTTGTGGCCCTCTTGCTTTTGTGGTGATGGAGGTGGATCCATTGGTGATCCTTGTAGATGTGTTCGTGGTGTTTGTTTTGGTGTCGGATCGTACTGCTCTTGTTTTGTTGCTATTCTGGTGGTTGTGGTTGCATGGCAGCAATTATTCCCACTACTTGCCTCTTCATTCTTTAACAAGTCGCCAAACAAGTCGTCGATTATGTTGAGGCAAGGGGGTGGCTTTTGGTTCTTTAGATCTTCACTACTTGAGTAGCCACAAGTGTTTGCCCACTCGTCCTACACTTTTTCCTTTTTTGTGCTGAATTTTCCCACCTGATCGTTGATTTGAGTGGCAACTAGTTTCACCCAATTCATTGAGACCCTTGAAGATGCCTTCAACACTTTTTGGACTAAGTTCCATGGAAAATGTACTTTTCTCCTAGAAAGTGCCAAAAATTATTGACATTAGGGGAGGGAGAGGGAGAGAGACCCAGACATGGTGGGTGCAAAGTCAACCTTATCTTCTATGTCATTCATATATATATATATGGGTGAAAGCATGCTACGGTGTATGTACTATTGGCAAGAACGTGGTAGTACTAAGTAGTGTGCTATATGGAGACATTTCTCGAATCGATGTGCACTAAAATATTTATTGATTACAGATTCTCATGCACAAGATATTCTCACGTACGCATTCTCATGCTCACATACATTTTCATGCACTGCGTCTCCTCTCAGGTGTTTCACTTTCGAACCTGCACTCCATCACTTTCACTTTCAAACTTCTGAACTCTGATTTTCAGCTTCCACTTTCTGAACTTTTGATTTTCACGTCGAATTCTCGCAGGACGTTGACGTGGGTCGCTCTCTCATGAGTACTCTCTCTCCCTCTCTCTCTCTCTCTCTCTCTCTCTCTCTCTCTCTCTCTCTCTCTCTCTCTCTCTCTCTCTATTCGTTCTTCTCTTTTCTGCCATTCTCTATTTGTTCTTTGCTTTTCCTCCATTCTCTAAATGATTTCCCCCCATAATTCAATATTCGGACCTGCATGTGATTGTCTTTTGCCATTCCTTCTATTGACATGCAAACTTTCTGCTTTTGTTGTTGCTCTCTCTCTCTCTTTGTTATTTTACTCCGTTTCATCTTAGTGTGAGTTCTAGTACTAAAATGTTACTCTCTTTGCAGTAGCTGAAGATTGCCATGTCTCCAAGGAAGCTCAAAGGCATCACGTCTCCCGCCTCCAAGAAGCCCGATGTTCTTTCTCTAAGAAGAAACACTCCATCCAAGAAGTCTGCAACCAAAGAGAAGGCAAAGGCTACGGACAACAAAGCGGCTTCTATTCCGGCTTCTATTCCGACTCCAACCAAAGAGAAGCCAAAGACTAAGGACAACAAACCAATAGTAATTTTGACTAGTCAGTCTTGGATGGAGATTTTTCATGAGAGCGAAGCCAGACTCATATCTGGAGTTGGACATTTGGATCCGAGAAATATGGGGAAACAACGACAAAGAGAGCCGGTGGATTTCATATAGGTCGGCTGAACAAATCGTTGCTGAACAATTTTATGAAGATTTACTATAGGATTCACAATTCAAAAACAGTCACGAATAATGAAGTTGGTACAGTGTTGGCACGGGCATTCGTTGCATCTACTCATGGACTAGATGTGGATTGGAATGACTTTGCTCAACATAGAGACATAAATCTGCGCTTGGCTAGCTTGGACAGCACGTGTATCTAGCACGAACGTGATGTAGGCATGTTTACAGCAAAACGGGAGCTTGTAAGTTTACAAGATCAACGGAAGTTCAGCGTGGAGCAAGAAGGTGTACTGCATGAGTGGAAGGGTACAATGTCGAGGAGAATGTAAGATTGCATGCAAATTATGAGGCTACTACTGCAACTGAGGGCGAAGCCCTCACAAAAGTTGAATCAATTGTACATACACTTAGCTGGGTGCATAGTAAAGTAGATAATTTATTACATGGTAATATACTGCAGGACGAGTTCTTGAAAGATGTAGCAAAACTTAAGGTAGAACTGGATGCAGCAAAAGTAATATTTGAATCAACAAAAAGGCAGCGAATCAGCGTTGGAGAGCACTACCAAGCAAGCTTAAGTTTTTTGAGCAACATGCAACATCTGATTGAGAAGCTCCCAAGTCAGGGTCTCGGAGTTCGAAATCTAGCACCAGCTCACTATTCACAGGCTCTGCAGCAGCGACTATGAACGTGAATATTGAATGGTGAGATTCTTAACTTCCATGTACAAATCGATGTTTTAGTTTTTAAAGTTGGGTCCTCTTACAAGTAGTATATACTTACCCTTTCAATAAATGTGCAGGTGTGTTTTCTATGGACTTGGATTTTCTCAAGAAACTATTGAATCAGATGTGCTTTTTGCACCATGCTTGCACACATACCACATCATGTGTGCAGCATTTCATGTTTATGAGAACTTGCAATGTATTCATACGTCCAGCAATGTATTGGTGTCAAATGCATGGTTAGCTGCCATGGGCTTTGACAAAGCAGGTATATTTTCTTCACTCTTTTTTTCTTATTACTTATTACTCAATAGAGTAATATAATATTGTACATGCTGAACATTTGAAGTCAGTTATTTAGTACTAAATAGTACTGTTTATGTGATTTAGCAATATTTAGAACTATTTGGCATTTAGCAATGTTTAACATTTTGCACTATCTAAACTTTAGTACTATTTAGCACTATTTAGCATTAAGTAGTATTCAGCACTATTTAGCATTCAGTACTATTTAGCTTTTAGTACTATTTAGCACTATCTAGAACTGATAGTACTGTGTGTTTCAGCACTATTTAGCATTTTAACACTATTTGGCATTTAGTAGTATTTGTCATTTACTACTATTCAACATTATTTAGCATCAAGTACTATTTAGCATTTAGGACTGTTCAGCATTTAGTAATATTAGCACTACCTAGCATTTAGTACTATTTAGCATTTAGTACTATTTGACACTATCTAGCACTGCTAGTACAGTTGTGTTTCAACACTATCTAGCACTGCTAGTACTATGTATTTAGTACTAAAAGGATAGCTAAAAAGGTTAAATACTACTAAGCATTTAGTACTAGTTAGCATTTAGTACTATTTAGCACTATTTAGCACTACTAGTACTGTGTGTTTCAACACTATTTAACATTTAACACTATTTGGCATTTAGTAGTATTTGGCATGTAGTACTATTCAGCACTATTTAGCATTTAGGACTATTCAACTTTTAGTAATATGAGCACCACCTAGCATGTAATACTATATATCTTTTAGTACTAAAAGGATAGCCTAAAAGGCTAAATACTACTAAGCATTTAGTACCATTTAGCACTATCTAGCATTTAGTACTATTTAGTTTTTTAAACTATAATTTAGTATTTAGTAGTATTTATCATTTAGTACTATTCAACATTCATTACTATTTAGCATTTAATACTATTTATCATCTACTATTCAATACTCTAAGTTAGCAATTAGTACTATTTAATATGTAGCATTTAGTACTATTTAGTAGTATCAGTAGTAGTAGTATTTAGCACTAGTTAGCACTTAGTACTATTTAGTATCAGTAGTATTTAGAAGTATTTAGTACTATTTAGTATCAGTAGTATTTAGCACTAGTTAGTACTTAGTACTATTTAGTAATAGTTGTATTTAGTACCTTAGTTAGTACTTAGTATTATCTAGCAGTATTAGGATTAGCATTAGTACTGTTTAGTACTTAGCAGTATTAGTAGTATTTAGTACTATGTAGCAGTACTTAGCAGTATTAGTAGTATTTAGCACTATTAGTAGCACTTAGCACTTAGTACTGTTTAATACCAATCACATCTGGACTCCAACACAACCAATGGAAATATGGCCCTTAAGGGGTCCCCTTTAGGGGCAAGGGCTGTGTTGGAATATGTCCCTTGCCCCTAAAGGGAACCCCTCAAGGGCCATATTTCCTTCAAGTTTAAATACTACTATTTTTATTATTATTATCTATCTTTAAATAATCTATTTGCCTTTTGAAATCAATTTCAAATAATTGTTCTTTTCCTTACACAAACAGGTAAAGACACCAAAATACCATGTCCAAAAAAGTTGAAGACTGGTACAAAGCAAGCTGAAGCTGTTGAAAATGAGAAATATGAAACTCCTAACATTTCAAATGTGTTCATAGACACCAAGAAAGAACAACAGGTAGAGGGGCACGCCTCGTTGGAAAAGAAGACAATGAACAACTATTTGATGGAAGTCGGTTGAAAGATGACAACTTCTTAGAGAATGTTGGGGATCAGGAATATGATGAGGATGAAATGTTGGACAAAATAAAAAAGTAGTAGGCAGTGGCACAGGGAGACCTAAAAGTTGCAGAGGAGAGAGGTAGGACTTTTTTTTTCCCCTATGTGGCTAAAAGAGGGTATTTATTTTTATAAGTTCTTATTTTATCTATTTCATTTATTTTGTTTTATATATTGCATCTATTCATGTATTATATATTGTTCAGTAGATGAAAGTTTGCTAGTTAAGGAAGCTCTTACTAAGATGAAGCGCCACATACAACACAAGAAGAAATCTGTTATACAGTCACTGTACAGAAGCAGAATATAGAGGAAAAGGAGGGTATGCATTTTTTTTGTGAAGATGCACATTTACAATCTTTTGTATACAGCACCTCAAATGCATTTCTGATCTAACTTTATTTCTTTGTAGACAATCTAACTGAAGACATCGAAGACGATCAGCACTTGGATGAAGATGATCTGCTGAACTTGGATGAAAAAAATTTGCAGCAACCAGACATGATTATAGAGAAAGCAATAGCAAGATTGGCCATGCAGGACTTGCCGGGAAACCACAGCAAGGATGAAGACATAGGTGGCGGTGGGGAGTTGACTAGAAAGAACAGCAAGGGTGAACACACGGATAGTGGTGAAAAGCTCGACACAAATAGCATGAGAGGGTCACTGAGGCAGCTGAGATTATATCAGGGCTAAAGCCTAAACTACTGACAGCTCTGATGGAGAGCAAATGGAGGATGACACAGTACTAGGTAGCCTTCTCCCTGCAGAGACAAAGAAGAGAAAATTTAGTCAAATATTTACTAAGTCATATTTGATTGATCCTAGCAAATGCCCAACCCCAAATGTTAGGATCAGATCGTTTATGAAATGACATTATATGAGAGCTGGTCTCGCAAGTTTTAAATGAAACTCTTTTTGCAATTTATCTTCTTGTTTTTTTTACAATTTATCTTCTTGTTTTTTAAATTAAATTATTTTTGCAATTTATCTTGTTTTTTAAATGAAATTCTTTTTACAATTTATCTTCTCGTAAGTTGATATAAAATTCTTTTTGCAATTCATCAACTCAAGTATAATGGATTTGTATATCTGTTATTGTTGCTTCTAGGTGACTCCGGAGATGTTCTCGCTTAAAAAAAGTTGTTAATCTTTGATTTGAATGGAATATTGTTAAAGAGGTGGTGGCGGACTACTCCTAAAATGTCCCAAGGTGATGTTCATAAATTAGGCAACCATGTCATCTCTTTGCGACCACAACTTATCAATTTCATGAAATCTTTTTGGGAGCATTTTGAGATCGCTACTTGGAGTAGTATGACAAGGAGAAATGTCAGTCCCATAGTGTCTTTAATAGAAAGCAAATTGGGATATGATGGGTTTAGGGAGTTCAAGTTCCTATTCTGTATAACTCCTTTCGCCTATGATGATGAAGAGCTATCAAATCAGTTGTTCCCATACTTATTGGATTTAGCAAATGCCAGAGAAAGTGTTCATGCCTTTACAATGAGATACCCTTATGAAGGCCATGTGATTGAGCGCATTGCAGCTGCCCGTGGTGATCATCCAGCTAAATTATTCGTTGAAGTCTTCTCTATAGATTATGTTGACATGGGGTGTCTCGTTTCACTGTTAACTGAAGATCCAAAGCCCATAGACTGGTTTATCATCCAACAAAGAATAGCAGACCTTCCACATGAGATGTGACAATAGATTCTTAGGCATCAAGGCCCTCTCCTCAAGGCCTTCTCCTCATCTAATTTGGGATTATCTCACATATGGAGGCAATGGAGTACTCATTGCATTCCCCCCCTCCATATTGAAACGCTGCCTTTTATAACATACTCCTTCTGTGAAAGCCAAAGGAGTTTCCTACTTCGGTCACACGTGATGCGCATACCAAGAATATGACCTGCAAGTCCCAAATCCTTCATGCCACATGCCTCATACAACTTGGCCTTTAATGCATCCAGCTCATAAGTGTTCTTGCTAGCCAATAGCATATCCACATAGAGTGCCAGGAGTATCAGGCTATTATCCTTAGTCCTTTTGGTATAGAGGCAATGATCAATTTCACTCCTTCTAAAACCCTGGGACCAAATGAAAGCATCAAACTTCTGATACCATTCTCTAGGCACTTGCTTAAGGCCATAGAGACTCTTTTTCAGCTTGCATACCAAATGCTCTTTGGGTATATGCATGTTTAGCTGGTATACCTTTTTTTGCTTAAAAGTGTGTGCTGAATAAGCACTCTCTTAGCACATTTGCAAGAGTGCTTGGAGGTAAGATGTACATAACATAACGGATTGGACACCTTGCATGTTTCAAATGTCTAGTTGAGCTGACACTTTAACACATGATGAAATCAGTCCTTTAGTTGTAACTACCTACTCACTTCTCATTGGAATGTCACAGCTCTCATCTCTTAGAGCTCTAGAATCTCTTGTCTATCGCACGCCTTGTCTCTCACAACTCTAGCCTCTCTCATAGCTCTAGCTCTTCAGCTCAGCTCTAGCTTTTTTGGTGCGGCTTAGCTCTTGCAGGTCTCATCCCGCATAGCTCTAGCAAGCTCAAGGTCTTGTCTCTTGCAGAGTCACGCCACAAAAAAGGATAGGGATAGAGAGAAGGAGCTCAAGGTCTCATCTCTCATAGATCTTGCAGGTCTCGTCTCTCAGTTGTCATGGAGTCATCTATGGGGGCTGTACCTAAGAGGTTTTATCGTACTACTCAAGACTTTCACAAGGTTTATGGCCTCAGCGTTCCTAGTAAAAACCCACAAAAGTTAACAGATGTGGACCTTTTTGAATGGGAGTGGCTCACTGTGTTCGATGGCCAAGAAGTGCTTACATAATAAAGTCCAAAAGCATTCACGACCCTGACCTTCTACAAGAAGCTAATGATTTGTATTTTCGGGTATACCAAGAAGCGCCCCCCAATAATCAATTTAGGTTTGCATTTGCAAGGGGGTTTGTTGTCCTTGAACATTGCAGGGCTACAAGGAACGCCCCCAAGAAGGGCAATTACATTGTCAATTGGGCTGAATTTGCAGAAAGTGTGGTCTGCACCGTTGAGCAGCAGGGCAAGCTTCAGCATCGATTTCAAAAAAATTTAAGTCTTTCTGCTGACCCCTCCGAAGCCACAGTGGTGGTTGAAGATATGCGGAGTGCCTCCAAGATTGGAAAGGAACATCATTGACCCAATTCTCAAGTGCTCGTGTCACATCGTCTGTAATATACACAATGGCCAAGGTGAAAAACTCTCATAATATGTTGCATACTGCGAAGTTGAGACTCGACAAGGTGAGTCTAGATGTTGACATGGCCATCAATGTACTAGGCCATCAATGTACTAGACAAGGCTAAGAAGGACAAGTTGTGCCAAAAAAACATGCCAGCAACTGTCGAGACATTGCAGAGAAAGTTGCCTAGACTAGATTATCCCAGTTGGATTCGACAACTGACTCAGAGCTCTATAGAAAGCTACAGGTGGATATTGTGACATTTACCTCTACACTTGAAATCTTTGGCTTCAATTCCGAAGCTCCAAAATTTGAGGACAACATACCTAAACTAGAGGTGAGCATGGTTGGATCAAAACGCATGCCTTAAGGTTGCAAACATTAGAAACCTTAAAATGGTTTTTTTTTAGATTTGCAAAAAATAGTTTGATATGCTATTTTCACTATTTTCACTTCATCTTGATCCTTCAAGCTATATATGTTAACCTTTTGTGCTATTATCACTTTTGCAGGCAAAGCTATGTCAAAAGTCTGATGTATTCGTGAGGCTGTAGTAGCAATATGTTTTTGTGAACAGGATGCTGGAAAGAGTCCAATCCAATCAGCCGCTGTCAATTTTCCTAGGCCCACCTACACTTTTGACTCAAGATGACGAAGAATCCACTAGTCTAATTATTGTGTAGGATTGTGCTACCTGTGGCTTTGATATTGACACAGAAGAATTCATTGTTGTGTGTATGCTTGCTTGTCGACGTCCATACCACCAGTTCTATTTTGCAAACTTGTGTTTAGAAGAATCACACGAAAGAATACATTGCTGTGTGTATGCTTGCATGTCGACATCCATACCACTAGCTTTGTTTTGCAAACTTGTGTTTAGAAGAATCACACTACAAGTCGACTGGCTACTCAGAAAAAATCCCCACTGCAGTAAAATCTATGCTATTAGGGTCGTCAACTGGTATGTATGCCTCACTCCTTATTTTACTCCGTTGTTAAGAATTATACAACAAGCTTTCACAAGTGACTTTGCATGTCTCTCTAGGACTGCATTTGTCACTTCATGACCACTTTATGATCAATGGCTATTGTGACTCTACATGAGACTGCTATAGCACTGTTTTCTACCTACTTTGTGACATGCCACTACATTGTGCCTACTTTGTATGTGCTTTGTGACTCCCCTTGTGTGTGGAATGTAACAACTTTGTCAATGCTTTAGCACTGCTTCTTTTTCAATGCTTTAGCACTGCTTTTATTTATGACTATTTTGTTTGTACTTTGCATGTGCTTTGGCACTGATTTATCGATGCTTTGTCAATGCTTGATCAATGGATTATTTGACTCTGAATGAGATTGCTATAGCACTACTTTCTACCTGCTTTGTGGCATCCCACTGCATTGTGCCTAATTTGTATGTGGCATTTCTTTTTCAATGCTTTGGCACTACTTTCTATTTATGATTGCTTTGTTTGTTCTTTGCATATGCTTTGGCATTGCTTTCTGTTTGTGGCGAGTTTGCTTGTGCTTTGGCACTTCTTTGTCAATGCTTTGGTACTGCTTTCTGTTTGTGACTGCTTTGCTTGTGCTTTGGCACTTCTTTGTCAATGGTTTGGCTTTGCTTTCTATTTGTGCTTGCTTTACTTGTGCTTTGTATGTGCTTTGGCCTCGGTTTTGGCACTACTTTGTTAAATCTTTGTTAATGATTTGGCACTGCTTTGCCAATGCTTTGGTACTACATTCACAACGCTTTGGCACTACTTTGTCAATGCTTTGGCACTAATGCTTTGGGCACTATTTGTGTCTGCTTTGTTTGTTCTTTGCATGTGCTTTGAAAGTTCTCTAGAAGTGCTTTGTAACTACTTTGGGAGTGCTTTGCATGTGTTTTGGTAGTGCTTTGTGACTACATTGTTACTACATGGCTCTGCATTTGACTGCTTATCACTTCTTTCTACTTGCTTTGTGGCATGCCACTGCATTGTGATTGCTTTGCTTGCTTTGTATGTGCGTTGGGACTCATTTGCATCTGCTTTGTGTCTGCTCTCTCATACTTTGTGTTTTGGCAGTGCTTTATATGTGTTTTTGCTAATGCTTTATATTTGTTTTGGGGACTGCTTTATGTGTTCTTGGCATTGCTTTGTATGTGTTTTTTGCATATGCTTAAATCCCCATTTGAAAATTTATGTGTTTCTTTGGATGCAATCTTTGTCAATAATTCGTAGGCTGGGTCATCTAACAAGCTTGGACTATGTGGACCTATGCACATGTGTATCGCTGACCCTTTACCTCCAAGTAGCACAAAACACGAGAAGAATGATGAACTAAGCCCATGGCATGGGCTTCTTGGATCAGATGCAATCTTCCACGATACTTTGTAGGTGGGGTCATTAGACAAGCTTGGAAGATATGCACCTACACATATGTTTATTGATGAACCTACAATTTTGTTGGATAGCACACTATAGGGTGAGACCATCAAGCTAAGCCCAGGTCCCATGCTCTAACCTACAGAAGAGAAAGTAATTCATGTGGAAGATGAAGCAGAGATGGTTGAGGAAAAGGTAGTGGTTAGTGACCCATCTTTTGAATATGTCATAGATGGACTCGCTCTTGAGTGGAATGCTACCATATAGACTCACCTAGACCTAGACTTGAATGCTCGTGCACCTTGCTCTTCATGCATCAGGCTAAGCATGGGGGAGATTTTTGTCAGGTAACTACATATTTTGTTGACAACTAGGTTGAGCAAGCATCCAGCATGCTCTCCATTTGGGATGTCAATAGTGGTGATGAGCTGCTACACGATGGGGAAGTTGGAGTGCTAGCACACTCATCTTGATGGTTCTACTTTGATTTGAAGCATGCAAGTTCTTGTGGCATTGTCTCCTTTGAAGAAGCAGAATCTTGTGGTACTACGACCTATTGCATGTCAGTGAAATTAGGGCCATTAGGTACTGTTGGTGCCACCTGTGACATGGTAACTTCTAGAACTTGGGGGGTAGGCCTTGGGACATCCCTTCTTTTAGAGGCCAGTTCTTGTGTTTCTGCCCAGTCATTGTGTTTGAACCATTGCACTTTCTTGGCCCTGGGAGTCCTTCCTTGGGGTGAGGTCCTTGTAAGGTCCTTATGGGGTGAGGTCCTTGGTAGGTCTTTGTTGTACTGCTTCTTTTTTTGCAATAGGTTCTTGTGTTGCTACCTTGGGGACCTTTTCACTTGTCACACCTTTGTCTTTGAATTGTGGCACAAGGGTCAGGGCTTGTATGGTGGTTTGAAGGTCACTTGGCCTTGGAGGCTTCAGAACCCAAATTTGTGTTTGGCCTTAGTAGTAACCCTGGCCCCTTCTTGGTTTTCTCTCTTAGAAAAAGTATTGAAGTATGAACCCCATAGGTGAGGATGACCATGCGCTTTTGTCGATAGATCTGGAAATCTATACATCAATGCCACCCTCTTCCTAGTATCACTTGTTTTTCAATTGAGCCTATGGGTAGAGTGCTCGCACAACATGGTTATTTATCGCAATGTTGGTTGTCATGTATCCTAGGGCATGGAGATATTTTCTAGTTATGGCATGTACTTCTTCAAGACTAGAAATGAGAGGTACATGTGGTAGTTTCTCCCATACGTCTTATGATATGAAGTTATGGCTCGTGCTCATGCCTATGAGTGCATCACAAGTCTAAATCATCTTGTTCTACACCTAAAACCTTAGAGACACCCTAGTGGGATCTACTATTATATCCTCCACAGCATCTACTATTTCTAGGGTAGCCTTATATATGGCCATTTTCTTCCCTTCCCTTAATTTTGTGTTACAAACCTTGGCCTCTTCAATGCTTGGCATTTCATTTTGGCCACTTTGGCCTTAAGTCACTTTCCTGATGGATGGCTTGAAGGGTCTACAAGGTGAGCAAACTGCAATATCTTTCTCGTTTGCTACTATTAATGTAGTCATCCATCTCGAGTCCATCAAGTGTTGCTATCCTACATGCACCTTGTGGAGTAATCTCCACTACGCAATAGGGACCCATAGCCCTGTATTTAAATTTTTTTTCATGTTTTGAATGCTATAAAGGAGTGTCAAGTCTCCTTTGTTGAAGTCTTTTTTTATAAGTTCATGGTCGGACCATTTCTTGAGTCTAGCCTTTTCAACCTTAAGGCAATACACAGCTCGTAGTCTTGTTTCCTCAAGCTTCTCAAGTTTTGTTAGGCACTCTAGTGAGTTCTTGGTAAGCCTCTCCCTCACCACAATGTGCAAGCTAGGTACCACATACTCCATCGACTAAGCTGAAGGGGGTGTAGTTGGTTGCCACTTTATATGACATGCGGTATGCCTATAGTGTTGAAGTGAGCTTGGGCTTCCAGTTAATGCAATTGCCTTCAACTGTATAGGTGATTATTGTGCTGCAAGTTTTGTTGGAGATTTTGGCTAAGCCGTTCACTCATGGGTTTACTAGTAAGATGTGGATTTTCGATGGATTATAAAAAACTCATTGTTCAGGATTGCTAGTCTCATTGAGGAAATGGGTTCCTCAGTCACAATGATAAGCTCCAAGGGACATCTGAACCTTGTGATTACATGTTCGTATAAGAACTAGGCTGTGGACCTCAAGCATCATCCTTTTTTGTGGGCTTGCCCTCCACCCATTTGTTAAAATAGTCGATGTCCAGGATGATAAATCTGGCTCCCATTCCCTTAGCTGGCTAGGCTTCTTGGGCCAATAAAATCTATACCCCATTTTTTTGAATGGTTGGTCCACTAAGACACCAGTGAGGGACATCATGTCTACCTTGTGGGTGACTTTGGCTCGTTTGTAGGGATCACAACGTTTAACAAACTTGACAAAATCTTCAAAGAGTGTAGGCCATCGAAGACCTGCTTGCAACACTTTCCATGATGTGACCTCTATGGCAAAGTGGCCATTGGCTATGCTTGAGTGTGCCTCTTCTAGTACATCTATGTACTCCTCCCTCACACACCTACACATGATGCCATCCTTTCCCATGCAGTAAAGTTGGCACGCAATTAGTTGGTAGGGTGTAGCATCCTTGATGAGCTTACTGGCCCTTTCCTTGTTGATTGGCCTGTTGGTGGGGAATCTGTTAGCAAGGAAGTCGCCTATCTTCATTGCCCATTCCAAAATTATGTCAATTAAGAATAGGGGGGGGGGCATCCGAGAGGTCATATGCTACTCCAATTGGGGGTTCCCCCCATCAGGTATCCTAGAAAGATGGTCTGCTAAGACATGGGTCTTCTCCTTGAGAACCAAGACATGGAGTGCCCAAGAATCACTCCGTACTTTACCAAAAATTGTCACTTGACAGGATTTGGGAGATTTGGTATAGTCTATACCTCTCAAATATTAATTTTTAGATATTTAAGATGGTCCTTCCATGTAGAATTCACACACAAATCATTCAAGAAGACCTCTAGGAAGTCTCTTAGGAGATCTTTAAACACGATGATCATCAATCACTAGAATAAGGCTGGGGCATCGGTGAGTCCAAAGATCATCACTCTGGAGGCAAAGACTTCCCCATTCCTTGGCAAATGCCTTTTTATGTTGATCTTTCGAGGTGATGGATACCTGGTGGTAACCTGAGAGCCCATCTAAGAAGCTATAGGCTTTCTTCCTAACTACCCTCTCCACCAACACATGTTTGTAAAGGGAAAGGGGTAATGATCTTGCCTTGTGGTGGCATTGACATTCTTGAGGTCTATGCATACTCGTATCTTGCTATGAGTTTTTGTATTTCTTTCCTTACTATAATTACTTACTTGGTATTCATAGGGTAAAGTCGCTACCTTATTGACCTGGCTTCATCCATCATGGGGATGGTGTGTTGCATGACCTCTATCAGCATACCTTTCATATCAATGTATATTGAGGCGAAGTAGTCCTTGTACTCCATGAGGAGGGCAATGAGGGCTCTCTCCTCTTCGGGGGCGAGGTCATTGGCTATGTAAACAGATTGTGGTTCGACCCCCTCGTGTGCTATGTTGACTGACTTCACTTTGGTAGGGCCATCATATCCTTGGAAGCCACCCTCCTCTTGCATTCTATTGGCTTGCTGGTACAGGATCTTCCAGTCCTCTATCGTATAAGCCTTGTAGAGAGGAGGGACTTGTCTCAAATATTCCTTATAACATGTTGTCTTCCTCTTCCTCCACCATAGCTTGCAGTTTTTACCCTTGGTTGGGTTCTTGGAGCTCTTGGATTTAGTTCGGACCTAAAGGCAGCCCCCTCATTGCTATTATGGAGCCCACGAGAGCTGTAACTTTGCTCAACCAAGATCCCTAGTTAGAGAAGAACTTATGGTGAGTAGTGGTTGCTCTGACTTCCCCCTTGCTCACTTCATGTGTTTGATCATGTTGAACATCCGAAGAGGTGCTACCGCTCCTTGTTCTTCTAGTTGGGGGGTCATCAGTTGGAAGCCTATTCTCTCTGGGATGTCTATGCTCTTCAGGATATGCATCTAATTATGGAAAAATTTTGGCTTGTGGAGGGGGGAATACCAACTCTCATCCTCTTCTTTGCCGTCGTTCTCCACTTCGCATGCTTGTACCATTTTCAAGGATGTTCTCCTCTCCGTAGTGTCACATTTTGTGGTGAATAGGTGTCCCAATAGGGGGTGGGCCTTATAGATTTGAAGGTCTACTTGCAGGACTTGCTCATCATGGCATAGGTAAATATTGTTTGAGAACTAGTCTTGCACCAAACATGACATATGTAGGAATGGCATTCCTAGGATCACTTTGTAAACCAAGCTGTTGAGTGACTATGAATCTGACGGGATACCTGAAGATAAATACTTTGATTTTTATCCCCTTGAGCACTCCCAAGGGTTCAGCCATTACGAGCTTCACCACTAGGTTGGTACTAGTAGGGGAGGCTTTCCCCACTTCTCCCAACACTCTTTAGTGCATACACTCACGCCTATTCCCCCGTCTAGTATGGCATCTACCTTTTGGTTTTGAAGCTATATGGGGATCATGGCGTTAGTGTCATCACCCTCGAAGTATTGGCCAAGTTTGTTTATAGGGACCTTTGGAAGGTTCTAGCTATTGTCTTATGGTGGGTTATCCTCGGCGCTTGTATGATCAGGGGCCAAAATTAGCCCATTCATCCAATCTAAGAGGTTGTGCTAGAGGGTGGGATTCCCCGTAGCCATGCTGCTATGGGCATTTTGACCTTGGTGGATAGGAGGAGAGCCGCTAATCTTGCAATGTCACGAGGTCCATTAGAAGTCTTGACCAATCGACAATGGCTCTTCAAAGCCATAGAAGGTTGCATCATCATCCTCTCTTAGACTCTGTAAAATTGGGTCCTCGTCGAACATTTTTTGCATTAAATTGGGCCTGATCCTTTGTAGTAGTAGGACTAGGCGATTCCTCTTCTTCTACCCTCTCCGGCACTCATAGTGCCTTTGATCCCTTGGTAGGGGTTAGATGGCTATGGTGTATGGTATCTGTCCCCCTACTGGGGTCTTGAGCTTTTGCTCAAACTTTTCTTGGCACTCTTGTACCAAGTTGTAGGCCTCCAATAGGCATTGTTTTTCTATGATCAGATTTAGATAAGCTCCTTTGTCAGTACTTGGAGGGTCAAGGCCTTGGACTTTCATCGGCCTATTCACCTCGAGGTAGAGTGGTGCTTTTGGGCTACCACAGGGGGTGGTTCTTTCAGAAGATGGTTGACATAGCTAAAGTGGCTATATCCTTATCCGATCAATCATGGATTAATACTTGGTCTACCCCTTCTCCTATCTTAGTAGCCCTTCTAGCAGTTGCATGCATAGATCGGGTTGTCTCATGTGGATTCTTTGCTTATTTTTTCAACTCCTTACCTAAGGTCTTGGTCTGCATTCTAGTTATTATCAATTTTAAGGGCATAGAGGCAACTTGGCCCTGTTCGATGCTCAACAAGTTGAGTATGGTCCAAACATATTGGTAAATGTCTCTTAGGTGGGAGGCCACAGAGGGTCTAGGAGAGTGGGCCCATGCCGAGCTTGTGTGAGGGGCCTCTGGGGCTCTCAAGTTGGAAGGTTCCCCATTTCTTCGTTCGGGATCACTCACTCGTCTGAGCTAGATGGTTCACTCTATTTAGGCACAATCATGGAATAAGAACTAGGGATGGAATTCCCCATTCTTGCTGATTTAAAGGTGGACTACAGGATGGAATGAGTGTGATTAGAAGCACTATCCTCAGGATTGGGCTCTCTAGGAAGAATCCTTCCAGACCTCAAGTGCATGTATCTAGTTCCTGCTAAGAACACATCTTGCCTATTTTTTGGCTCTGGAATTTCTTTTCCGAAATTTGTGTTCCATATGGCCCTTCGACTCGACAGATTAGCACTGTATTCCTCAAGTCGACAAAATAGGGTAGTTATGTGCTCAGTCGATGAGATATTTTGTTATTCCTTTGGATTGACAAGATGGGTACCTTGACGGGATAGCAGCTTTTGAAGAAGGTTGGTGGGATAGTAGGCCATGCCTCCGAGTCAGTAGGATATAGCCTTTTAAGCCATGAGGTTGATGGGATACAAGTTGAGGGGATAGCTATCTAAACCCTAGGGTAAATGCTCTAACAAGTCATTAATTATTTAGGTGGTTTAGGTGTCTGACACCTAGGTATCAATCAGGGGAATAGGGGCCTATCCCTTTGGGTCAACGGGTTAAGGGGCTAGCCCTTTGGGTCGGCAAGATAACAATTGGTCTCTATTCACGTGAGTTTGCCAATGTTTGGATTATGGTTTCTAGTGATTTTGAGTTTTTGTTTTATCTTTGAGAGTTGTGGGGTCCTCTAGACTACCTAAGCTACCTCTACAAAGAAAAAAACAAACCATAATAACAACTTTTGGAATACAAATGAGAGATTTCTTCAAGAGGTGACTGTCAACACTCGAAAACCATTTTGAGTTTAGCTTGAATCTTCATTCCCTATGGGGTGCTCTACACTACCTCTACAAAGCTAAAAACAAAACAAAACAACAACTTTTGGAATACAAATGAGAGATTTCTTCAAGTTGATTATCAACACTCAAAAACCATTTTTAGTTTACCTTGAATCTTCATTCTCTGTTGTTTTTCATGAGATTTGACAATGCACATGCCTTCGCAATCACTCAAACTAGTTTCTCCTATTATCTAACAATAAAAGCAACCCAAAACAAGCTTCAATGCTTCAAAAAGACTCTATGGACAAAAAATGATAGTTTTTGCTTTTTTACTCAAAAAACACTCCTTTTCCACTCAAACCACTCCTAATCTCTACTAACAACACTTCTAGTTTTACTAGAAAGCATCATGCAATGGAAAGATTATGAAAGGAGGTGAATGTTGTGCAAAAACATACCTTCCCTCCTCAATAATAGCACTAAAGATGTGTCCTCCGGTGGTGACTCCACATGTTGTAGGGATCACCAACCAAACAACTCCTTGTGAGATCTTTGTGAAACAAGAACCTATCTATCACTTGTGTCAACAAGTGCATACCAGATTGTGACAATGTGATTGATTCCACAAGAGGGAAGGAGGAGGAGGGAGGGAGAAAGGGAAGAGAAGGGAGGGGAAAGAGTATGGAAGAGAGGGTAAGAGTGAAGGCAGGGGTGAGTGGCAATCACAAGGCAACACATAATGGAAAAGCAAGAAGTCTCAACTCAACAACACTCAAGTATATGGAGAGCAAAGGCCACTATGCCTTAACCCCAATTATGTACAATACTCAAACACATATATAAATGAATGACAAAGAAGATTAGGGTGTTCTACACCCACCAAATGAGTGTCTACTCTCTTTTATGTACTCTCCTCCTCACCACTTTTTGTTCTACTTTTGTTGTTTAGATCTCCCAACTGGTATCAGAGCACGGGTGTTCTAGCTGAGCCCGGGTGTGTGTTTGGAGCCTAAAGTCTACTGGTGTAGCTTCCCAGGAGAATGGAGCAAGCCTGTGGATGTTTGTTTAGGCTGGCCAGGTGGTATTTGAATTCACCTTGTGAAAACTTGTTGGTGGTTTTGGGAAGCCTTTGAGTGGTTTTTTGGAAGCCTCTAAGTGGTTTTGAAGCAAAAAACGTGTCTTTGGAGCTCTATGATGATTTCTAAGTCAAAATGAGTTGTTTTGAGTTGTGGGTGGCTGATTTTTTCTTGGCAATCAATCGTGGGTGCTATGGGTGGCATCACCCTCTAGTTTTTGGATCATTTTGCTCATTTTGTGAGCATTTGTGAAAGCTTTGAGTCTATTTTGTGAATCCATGTCCCACGATCCATGAGTTCACGACTGCCCCATTGCCTTTCCAATCACTTACAGGCTTTCATTCAGCCTCCAGCTAGCCCGTGCAGAGGAGGAGTAGGAAAAACCCCTCGAATCAAACATTTTGATCTTTTGTGAACTCTTTCTACGTTTGAATGCTCATGGTTCGACTTGCTTACACATGCCACCATTTTCGGATCTGTTTGTTCCAATGGATCGCAATGCATCCAACTAGTTTGTAAAGCATCCACTACAACCCAATACCAACCATGAATGAGTGCACATAGGTCAGACTGCAACTAGAGTGATTTGCATAAGGTGTGTCCCAAAAATTCATGGCCCCATGGCAATAACCGCTACTGAAAATAGGTTTTGAGATGCCTCAAAACATGGGCATCACTGGCATAATCAGACTCAACAAGACAATTTGCAAATATCTCTCTTCTGTTGGAACTCCAAAATCCCAACCGATAGATGTGAAATGGGGAGTCAACCCTTGCATTACTTGCAAATAAGACCTTAGCAAATAGTGCCACGTGACACCTGTGTGGAAATGTGAAAAAATATGCAACAGAGAAGAAAAACGTTGACACAGAGATCTATAACTCGGAGAATCCTTTACTGAATTGACTAGAAATTCATAGACAACAGCAACACATTGCAATTGATGCACTGATTGTGCTATGCTCTCTTGGATGAGACATTTTTTATGCTTATGCCATTGGACGGTGTTTATGCTTGAGGCATTTGGCTCTTGTTTGCCAATGTTTTATCATTGTAGGTTGACATTTTATTTTGGGCCAGATTTGCTCATATGGATGCATAGTATATGCACATGAGTCCGATGCATTTTGATGCTTTGAGCCTTTGAGGTTTTGTGATATTATCTTCCATTTTGGCATAAACATTTGGATGTACGTGCAAGTCGCCATTGAGAAAGGCCGTTTTTATATCCAACCAATGTACTTTCCAACCAAAATGAGCAGCCAATGAAACAGGTATTTGGTGTGATTCTTTCTTGTAGATAATATTAAGATCATTCAAATGAGAAGAAATGTATACCCCTTCCTTCATTTGAAGCTCAAATAATATCTTTATGAGGAAAACATTATTAGAGGCAGTTTCCTTCTCATAAGTGACACAATTTCTTCCACAATCTACTCATTTACTGCTGTGAAATAAATTAACTCTGCAAAATGAAGTCTAATAGTAAACTTTGCCAATGCATCCAACTCATTCCAATCATCCTCGAACATAGCTACATGCTTAGCTACAATCCTTTTCAAGGGTTTAATCTGCTTCTTTTGAATAAACACATCCTTATCTATTCTTTTCATAGAGAAAAGTTTGTCCCATCAAACTTTTAAATGCTGAAAAACCCCTTTTTAGACATGCAAGAGGTGCCATGGTGCCAATAAAACAAAAATCTCAAGTGCTAGTGCTTGCAAGAAAGAATCACACCAAATGCTAGGTGCACCCAAATATAACTACCACAATGGAGGGTAATATCACCAAAAAATTCAAAGCTCAAAGCATCAAAATGCATCAGACTCATGTGCATATACTTTGCATCCATATGAGCAAATTTGACCCAAAAGAAAATGCCAACCTTAATGACAAAACAATGGCAAACCTAATGCCAATATTAGCCAAATGCCTCAAGCATAAACACTGTTCATGGACATAAGAATCAATAATGTCTCATCCAAGAGAGCATAGCACAATCAGTGCATCAACTGCAATGTGTCAAAGTTGTCCCTTAGCATAAAATAGCATCTGTGTGCTAAACTTCTATCAATAAAGCATCGTCATGGCAATCTGGACCTAATAGTAGATCCAACAAGGATTGCAATGCATTCAACTGGCCTGTAAAGAATCCACTACAACCCAATGCAAACCATGAATGAGTGCACATAGCTTAGATTACAACCAAATTGATTTGCATAAGGTATGTCCGAAAAATCACGGCCCCATGGCAATGACTGCTATTGAAAATAGGACCTAAGATGCCTCAAAACATGGGCATCATTGCATAATGGGACTCAGTAAAACAATCTATAAATATCTCTCTTCTGCTGGAACTCAAAAACCCCAACCGATGAATGGGAAATGGAGGGTCAATCCTTGCAATTGACCTGTAATCAAAAAATCAAAGGTTTGAACCTTTGAATAGATTTTTGAAAGAGAAACAGACAATTTGATGTCTCAGAGAAATAGAACTTCTCCAAATCTCTACAGAATCATGCAAGATCTAACAAGTAGGGGTTTCTAGGCCTCTAAAATGCAATGGAATAGATGATTTTGGAAAATATGGTCCCAATCATCGGGTCCAACACATGGACCAAAAAACATTTTTGCAAAGAGATCTGTTTGTAAACACTATCAAAGTGCAAATTATGAGTAACGCATAAGTTTTAGGACCTCCTAAGTCCACTGGAATTGACAGCTTTGCAAATGGAAACTTGAGTTCCAACAAACTGGCTGAAAAAGCTTGAAGCGAGACAGTGAGTCATAAATCCAATGAAATGATCCCAAATTCAAAAATGAAGGGGTTTTTGAACTCCCAAAGTGCAATGGACACCAAAAGCAGGCAATAGTTGCCTCTATAGGTCATTCCAGACTCTCGGTCCATCAAAAGAAACAAGGGAATCGTCAAAAAATGTCTTTTTGCTCCAAAATCACCTGCTACTGCTGCCTTGCACAAAACCACTCAAAGACTTCCAAAACCACCACCAGGATTCCACAAGGTTCAAATACCACTTGGGAAGCTCAAACAAGCACCCACAGGCTTTTGCAAAGCTGCAAATGCGACCCACATAGCAGTATGGATGTAGAATGACCTCCTGGGATCAACGAGACCACCACAAGTGTCAAATAGACCACCTGGGCTCTGATACTAGTTGAGAGTGATCTCAACGAAAACTGAATGGAAGAGGGTGAGAGCCAAAAGAGAGCCACACAAGTTTCGATGGGTGCAAAACACCCTAACCTTCTATGTCATCCATATATATATACATGTTTGAGTATTGTATACAATCAGGGTTAAGGCACAGTGGCCTTTAATCCCCAAATATATGGCTTGGATGGCTAGTGGGATACTTGGAAATTCCTACAGGGATACCAACATTGCATATGATTCCATGAGTGCTATTCAGCTAGCATGGAATTTAGCCTTTCATGCAAAGACCAAACACACTGAGGTTAGGTACCATTTCATCCAGGAGGTACTTGAGAACAAGCACGTAGAGCTTGTCAAGATTCATAACAATGAAAACACTGTAGATATGCTAACGAATAGTTTATCTAGTCAGTGGTTTGAGTATTGTCATGTATTGATCTAAGGGGAAGCATAGTAGAGGGTTGGTTGGTGCAAGACTCCTTGGTATATATCTCAGATTTTCTTATGGGCACGAGAATCCTGATATGTCTCTCCTTTGGCACTTGATGGTCATCTGGTCCTATGTAATTTTAGTATGAAATCAATCATTGTTTCAAATTTTCCAAATTTAAATTATTGTACTATTGATCAATTTTTTGCCTACACATGCCATTTGGCACCAAATCGTCTTCTTTTTTGAATTTTTTTTGGGGAAGTGGTTGTCCATGGCCCCAAGTAGTCATTGTCCCAGAAAAATGACAATTACCCCAAAAAGCTATTCTTTTTTTGTGAAATGGCCTCCCTAGGTGCTGAATAGCCAATTATCCAAAGAGAAAAGAAAAGGCCATAAGAAAAGACCATTTTGGCCCTATGCTGGATCCAACACGCATATGGGCTAGATAGCACATACGTTGTGTGGACAAAAAAGTAAATATGTATATCACTTGTTGGATGCTGATGGTTAGGTGCATAGCTATGTACATAGCTAGTTGGCGATGGCTTTGAACTATGGACACTCTCATAAAAGACTCTACACTCATGTAGATATTTTTTTTGAGATGGTAGATACTTCTATGGGGACTCTTGGGATATGATGATAATGCAGTGTGGAAGTACCAAGGTAATCCAGCACATGATATCCAATGTGCACTCCAGTGTTTTGTTGAGGGATGACATGTGTTCTTCATGGTTATCCCAAGTCATGTGTGTATAGTGGCATGAGCATTTTTTGTATTGTGGGTGTCATGTAAATCCACCATGTGTCGGGATTGGGTTCATCATATGTGGTAGTCTAGGCAAATAGGCACTAAGTGTTAGTAGCATGCATTTGTGTGCACATAGTCGATAATTTGGGCATTAGTTTTGACTTTTGTATATGTATTTGCATGCTTGCACGTGTGATTGAATAAATGTGCAAGTGCTTGGGGTGGAGTTTTTTTTTGTGTGCATATGAGAGGGGTAAAAAGCAAGAATTTGAGAAGTTTGTGGAACGTGACATGGCCATGCAAACACACGTAGCCCTCTACATGAATCTAGAAGCAAGGCATGGAGGGGGACTTCTAAAAGAAGGAGAGCATTGTAACCATGAAGGAGGAGGAGCTCAAAAGAGATTGCACAAAAGAAAGGAGTTCGTGAGTTTGCAAGGGGTGGTGGAAATTGCTTGGAGGTTCCAAAGGACTGGGAGCTTTGGGAGACTAGGGACCTGGGAGAGGAGATAGAGTCCAAGAGGCAATATTAGACGGACAGAGGGGGATCCTTGAGAGGAGCTTGGAGAGCAGGTGGGTTGGAGATGCTATTGCAGCAATGGGGGTCGTCTATTCTGATGGGGGAGTTCCCAGGAGCGAAGGTTTTACTGGGGAGACTGAGTGCTACCGGATGTAGCTTGGGCATCGCTACTGATGTAGGCTGGGGCGCAGAGAAAAGGGAGGCTGAGGATATACGAGAGGGATATATGCAACTAGGGGCTGGAGGCGTGAATTGGGAGCACAAAAAGGCAGATGTGCATGAGCTCGACGATGGGAGGATGCATGTTTCTAGATAGCATGCAAGAGAGCTACGTGAATTTGGTTTTGGAAGCTTTTGGTGGAGGACCGGGAGGTACGTGAGTTGAAAGCTTGGTAGGAGAGGCACAACAGGGAGCTGCAAAGGACGTCCAGGATCGCGTAGGAAATATATAGTGGCTGTCAGAGGAGAATGTTTTTGGCATGGCTGGGAAGGATAGTAGAAGAAGTGGGAGGCTTGGAGGGACCAGAGGTGACAGGGGTGGTGAGTTTTTGAGAGCAGAAGGACGAAGTGCGTGTCCCAGGAGTCGGCTATGAGGCTTGGCATTAGAGAAAGAGAAAATGCAGTGGGTTTTTTATTATGTGCCGAATTACCAGTAGTTGCTATTGATGAAGGGCTAGGGGACTAGATCGCGACTACTTACTGGTGATACATGCGCTAGTAGGAGGCTGACTACTGGCTGGCTAGAGTTTTTGGAAGGGAGCTCAGTGAACAGGAGAACTTCGAGATGAGAGTTCTTGAGAGGCAATGCTAAAATATGGGCTAGGGGGATTAGGATGCAGGGAGAGGAAAGACGTGGGCTAGAGGAGCAGACAAGGTAGCTACAGGGAGGGCTCTGGGAAGATAAGAGGAGATTATGACTGTAGAGGTGACGGGGGTACCTAGTTTTAGGAAGAACAAATGGTTAATGCTCTCAATTGTAATTTGGTTTAGTTAAAAGGTTAGACATTTGGGCTTTGCTCAATGGAGCACAAGGAGTGTGAGCATGCACAGAAACTACTTGAGAAGTAATTGAAGAAGCCATTTTTGATGCAGTGTTGTGCTTGGTAATCCTTTGAAGGAAGTTTCATTGATGAGCATGTGTTAGTATTGGCTAGGTCACATATACTCACAGTGTTCTAGTGTGAGCTCTCTCACAAGATATCAGTTGTTAGTCATGTTGAGAAGACAAATGCTGTCTTGCTCTTACATTGAGCTTGGGATAATTCTGGAAGGCAATGGTTTGTTGACTGTAGATGTCTAAGTTCCTATGAATAATTGGCGTAACTAGGAAGATGTTTCTAGTGTTTGAAATGAACCACAGGGTGGAGGCAATTATTGTATGTCGACATGTGCAATATGAAGTAATATACAATGAAGTGACAGAGGAGCAGTGGATTCTTATTCTACAGATAACAGATGAGATAGCTGCAGAATTGGAATTTCCTAGGAGCCAATGATCGAGAGATTTATTTCATGAGATAGATATGATACCAGAATATGAATTTTTCTGAGACTAGAGTGTAGATATCATATCAGAGTCATTTGAGTGTGGGTCTAGTTCTGTAGATATTTTTGTGAAAGAAGATAGACTGATACAGTAGAGGAGTTTCTGGAGGAAATGAAAAAAATAAAAAAATGTAAGTTTGGTTAGAGGTAGAATCACAATATGATATAGTGTGGTTCAGCTGGAACTTTCAGTTTGAGGAAATCCTCAACTTTGAAGCACGAGTTGTGTGGCATCTATTGTTAAATGATGAAGAGTGGCAGGGTGTTATGTTACCAGCAATGGAAGACATTCCAGAAGAAATTCTCTAGATGAGTCTTTGTACTGATGTTAAGTTTGATGAGTGGATATAAATAAAAAACAAGAAACTATATATTCATGTACTTGATCTTGGAGTTGTGTCCATCTGTGTAGAGCATTGAATTTGGTAATGATGCACATGTAGAAATTTTATACTCTGAGTGGATCAATCTATCATTGCCATCAACAAGATCACTTTTGGATGATGTGTTTTGCTTGAACTTGTTTGGGATGAAGACTTACAAGTTTTAGGGGGTCTATGGTGTTTGGTGTTTGGAGTAGGGGTGAATATATGGAAGAGATTGCAATAGTTATAAAGGCTTATATAGTGCCAAAAATGCCCTCCCTCGTCTGACCCATATGCATGCCTTATAAAGCATGGGCCCATTTGGCCTTTTTTTTTTGGAACATTTATTGGTAATTGGGGAGGGGACCAATGTCTAGGGCTTTTAAACAAAAAATAAGTAACAAAAGGACTCTTGGGTAAAATGGTAATCAGCATGCACATGGGCAAGACATTGATGAGCATGCACATGGGCAAGACGGTGATGAGCATGTATTAAATTTTTTTCTTTCTTTGTTGCCCCTCTCATACTCCCCTACTGCCCAGCTTTCCAAAATAGGGTCATTGTTGTGATTTTAGCAAGTTCTTTCTTCTTTTTTAACACTAGAAAAATAGCCCTATTCGAAGGCCCTTATCTTCCACATGGTCCAGAATTTGGAAATGATCAATAGTAGGAGTTTTAACTGTCTTTTGATTCTCTGCAACTTTGGTCATCATGAATCACTTTTTGTCTAAATTTGCCACCTTAGGCCTCAAACCTACATTTTAGAATCTTGCATGTAAACCCAAGAAAAAAAAGTAGTCCAACGTGCCTTTCCCTGCTGTTATTTCCCCATTCAAATGAGAGAATCATGTAAATTACAAAGTATCAAAATGACATCCTACTAGAAAGTCCACAATTCTCTCATACACACCTTCCAAAAATGATCATACTATCAATATTGGGATGACAAAAATATAAAAAATATGTAAACACAAAACATAGAAGCAAAAGTAGAGTGCAGTCAATTAGAGCTTCACAATATTCAAAAGTGTACACATGTTCTATAAGGTTGATCTACAATTTCTTATTTCTCAATTCATAGTTTATGTATATCCCATTTGCATCCCTTTTCTTGTTATATAATTATGATGCACGAAAATGGATCTTGGATGCTAATCATTACAATATGATATGGACATCATCGATCAAGCCTTGATGGACATCTTGGTGTTAAGCCTTGAAAACCTTATATTCCAAACTTCTATATCGTACTTTCCACTTCTTTTAATAAAGACATTTAACTCGCTTCCCACCATTTCTATCTTCTTACTAAGATTTGCATGCTTTGATTGTCACATACTTTAAATTTATATAGTGATACATATTATTTATTACTTCCAAATATTTGATCTCTTAAAATTTAAGAAAATTTTGTGGTCTATTTGTAGATCTTTTAAAAACTTTGATTAATTGTATAATAAGGTTTGTTAATGTATATCCCCTCTTGTATTTGGCATCATTCAAAGTTACAGAATAAATAAAAGCTCGATCTAGCCAACTAAATACCAAAATTAGAATCCCCACTTAAAAAAAGCTATCCACTGTTGCATTATAACTTCCAACACCAACAAATATATTTAATCTGCAATATTTCATGCACAAAGTCTTGCACACAACCTAATACCTAATAAGTTCACTCACTAATTGAATCTCAATAATATCCTAGAAAATAACATTTTCAAAAACACCAATACATATAAATTATGCAGCAAGAACATGTATCCATTTTTTAAAAATGATAATTTTAGCATTCAATCCAAGCATGCATATATAATCTACATGGAAGCTTCTATCTCAAAGACCTTACTTTTACTTCCAGTTATCATACAAAGAACATTGTGTCACCAAATGTTCATTCAATCTAAAGAAATAATGGGGATGACAATTTGAGATCATGAATAATTGCTTTTAAATGTGGTTTAAGTTTCAATTCTTTATAGTTTAATACATTGAATATTATTATGGATATACATGACCTCTATGTCCATTCTATTAACATCACATTCTAAAGGAATTCATGTCCCATCATTCTTTTCCAAAGCCTACATCTATATTCCATCTACAAGATCCCTAGTAACTATTGTTGCTCATACACAACCTAATATACTTCATCAGTGATTCACATCACAAAAAAAAGGTAGCCTACCCTAACCAAATACAAAAAATATCCTTAAGTGGCACATTTTTAAAGAATTAATATAAATCCATTATTGTGGAAAATGTTACTTGGTATATTAAATCAAAGCATGTATAACCAATGTGCATGGATGCTCAAAGCTTCACATCCATGTTCTTTTCCACCAACTTTTTGCTTTATAGAACAATCCTCATAAGATATGCCTCATTGTGGTCATGATTCATTTGACACAGATATTGTAGTGTTGCTTGGCATATGACTCCCCTTGTGTAGACTCCTCCCCAATTTCTCCACAACAAGGTAATTTTCCATGTGAAGGCATATGACATGTCCATTCCAAGACCGTTCTCAACCCAAAGCTCACATCCCAAAATGATCAATGGCAAGGTTTGACATATGACTCCCATTGTGAAAAATCCTTTCCTAATTTTTGTATGAAAAGGTAATTTTGCATGTGAAGGTTTATGATACATGCATTCCATGAGCACGTCCAACCCAAAGCTTACATCCCAAGATCAAGGTCAATGCTTAGCATATCACTCCCCGTGTGAAAACTCCCTCCCCAATTTTCGTACAGAAGGAAATTTCCCATGTGAAGGCATATGACATGTCCATTCTAAGAGGTTGTTAATCAAAAGCTTACATCCCAAAATGATCAATGTTAATGCATCATGAAAATCATTAGTATTTACTAAAAATTATTATTTCAAGAACAAATACCAGCCCTATTCTCTCTCTCTCTCTCTCTCTCTCTCACACACACACACACCACCCCTACTCTCTCTAATTCATATCTCACCCCCCCCCCCTCTCTCTCTCTCTCTCTCTCCACACACACACACACACACATAGAGTATGAAAAACCCAAGTTCCCCTTCCCTTCAATCGTTTCCTCCATATCTTCAATTGCATCAAAACCTCTTCTTAGGTCATTCCCTGGTAGTCGGGATCCATGTCAACACCATGCAAGCTAGGAGCAAGGTGCCACCTTGTTGTTCAAGGCCTTGCCATACTACAAGAATAGTGCCTCCAAGAGCTCTGCATGTTTCTCTTTTGTGGTGGCCATGTGGCAATGTGAGTGTTACCCCATGGTTTCCACCTCTTGCTACAATAGTGGCTAGTAGAAGAGAGTGGGAGAAGATAGGTGAAAACATGCCTTAGTGCCAAATGGGCCCAAGAGCCTTTGTAAAGAGAGAGAGAGATAGGTTCAAAAGAAAGGGTTAGACCTCCCTTTAAAAGGTGGAATGTATATGTATAAGCCCAAATTGTTGAGTTTGGTCTTCATTGTGTATTGCAAACTTTTGGGAATGCAAGCTCTCTTGCTCTCCCCCCCCCCACACACACACACGTTTTTTGTATTACATATTAATTAAAATTCCATCAATGAACTTTTTATCAAAATCTTATAAATTAACACAAACATACCCATAAAATGCACCCATACACATACACATGAACATACACATACACATACAATGCAAACATTGTTGCTAGTTTCTCAATCTTGTTTGAATTGCTAGTAAAGACACTACAACACAATAGTATAATTATTTTCCAAATTAATTAACATACACATGCACACACACCCATAACATATCCATACAATGCACCCATACACAAACATGAACATGTACACACACATACACATTCACATTCAAAGACACATACACATACACATATAATGCAAACTTTAACGTGTAAGGTCCTTTTTTCACTTCTTATTGGCAAGACATTGACAACATGGTGAGAAGAAATAGGAGAAGCAGTCTCCTCTACAGAATTGTGCTCCTCCTTTTCAGTTGTTGGCATAACCTCTAGCTCTGGCTCGACAACCTCTTTGATTCCTGGACTCTTTTGCTTTGGCTGGTGCGCTCATTTCTTCCCCATGCTCCCTTCTTCCTCAGCGACTTTGCTCAACAATTGGAGATTAGAAAAGGGAATCAAGCTACTACCCATAAAGCCAGCAAAGCTTATAGAACGAGTGGTGACTACGAGTTGTTGAACACAAACAAGTTGAGTGAACTCGAAGATTGTCCACACACGAGTTTCAACATGCATGCCCTATTGTACTATATTGCCATCCCCTCGGTCAGTGATCACCTCTTGCAATGAGTGTGTCACATTGTCGGCTCCTTACTCCACAAGAATCATCATCTCTGGATAAGTTTACTACATCTCCACCTCCTTCTCTTGCACCACACATCACCTTTGCCTATAGTTGTATGCTTCATGACATGCTATTGCTCTAACTATGATTCTAGGCAACTTAGTCAAAAACAAGTTGGACTGCCTTCGAAGTCAGCAGATCCAAGTTGAACTAGTTGTAGGTCGAAAACAAGTTGGATCAACTACGAGTTTGACCAAAGTCGGATCATCTGCTTATCAAAAGTCAGTCGGAAGTCAAATAGGTTGGAACAAAGTTGGACTTCCACCAAGTCGATGAGCTGCACCAACATGCATAGAGCCTTCAATCATTTGCTAAATTCTCCAATAACACTGCCACATCATCCAAATACATGAATAAAGGAAAATTGAGATTCCTCCATAGTGACAAACAAGTAAGTTGGACTATAGTTGGACATCCAGAAGCTTGCCAAGACTACACCATTTGCATCACAACCAATTGTAGTCTGATCTTCATCATTCCTCTATTTTCCACTTGACAAATGCAAGGTCACCAAAGGCCTATTTGCATAATCTTTCGGCCTGTGACCTCCCCTGAGAAGTGTCCTCCAACAATTCCAACATGTGCCTCTGTCAAGACACTTGTTGCTCATGAATTGGCACACATCTTCTAATCACTTGATCAATGCCTCTCTCATAAAGTACACCAACAATAATCAAATAAGGCTTTCTTTTTGTAGCACCATTTTCTTTTTCTGAACCCTTGACAAAGAATTAGGAGTTCATCAGTTGGAAAAATAGCATCCAATCATACCAATCTTTTGGATCCTCCATTCGGAACACAAACAGGTCTGCATCTGGTATTTGATCTGGTACTCCAATAGGATCTTCTCTTGAGATGAGCCTACTCAAATAATCAACAATTGCATGCTGTCTTCCTGGTGTATGAATTACCTGATAGTCGAATTCCTGCAACAACAATATCCACCTTGCAAGTCTCCCAGTTCGTTGTGGTTTAGTCACCAAATAGATCAAAGCCTTGTGGTCAACATGGAATATAACCTTATTACCAAGTAGGTAAAGTCTGAACTTATGTAAAGCATATACAGTTCCCAAACCTTCTCTTATCTTGCATCAATATTTCTCCAACTGCCACATCTAAAGCATCTACAAACACATGAAAGGGTAATTCTGAATTTGGAGGTTGTAGGATAGGAGCTACTACCAACATCTTCTTTAAAACATCAAATGCTTGCTGCTACTCCAATCCCCATACATACTTCACTCCTTTCCTTGATAATTTAGTGAGTGTCATGCACACATGTGAGAGAGACCTCAAAAATCTACTATGCCATTTGATCTAGCCATAAACCTAAATAATGCTTTTACATTCTTGGAAAACAAAGCTTTTTGTATGACAGATACCTTTCTTGGATGAATAGTCATTCCATCTTCAGATATAATGTTCCCCAATAAGAAACCTCTCTCCATAGCAAAAGCACATTTGCTTGGATTCAAGCTTAATTGAGCCATCTGACATTTCTCAAGACATAATCTAAGATGATCTAAATGATTTGATCTCTTACCAAATACTGTAAAGTCATCCAAGAATACTCTCATGGAGTAAGGTAGTATGCAAACACCTCTTGTATCCACTTTTGAAAAGTTGGTAGAGCATTCTTCAAGCCAAAATTTCATTGCATTGCTTGCAAATACTCCCCATTCAGTAACAAATGCAATTTTGTCCTTGTCCTCTTGAGCCATCCTTATTTTATTGTAACCACTAAATCCATCCCAAGAAGCTATAAAACTCATGGCCTACCACAACATTCAACATGGTATCACAAAAAGGAAAAGGGAATGGATTAGTAATAGTTGCTGCATTCAACTTCCTATAATCCACACATATTCTTAGCTTGCCAATCTTTTTGGGAACTATGACAATAGGTGACAACCAAGTGACTTTATCCAAAGGATATATGAACCCAACTTTTAAGAAGCTTATCCAACTCCTCTTTGACTTGCTTAGCATAATCAGGATTCATTCTATATCTATGCTGAACAATTGGAACTGCATCTTTTTTAAGATTTATCTTATGTTGGAAAAAAGAAGGATCATTTCCCTTCATATCTATATAATGCCATGCAAAAATGTCCTTCAACTCCAGCAATAGATCCCTTAGTTTCCCCTTGAAAGGTTCCTTCAATTCAATGCTGACACACATCATCTTTGGATCATCCTTTTCATTGCTTCACGCTCATCTTGTTTCACCCTAGCACTCTTGCTCATATGTTCTTCAAAGGCTTTCTCTGCTTGAATATGAGCTTTTAGACTCCCCTCTACTATTTCTTCATCAGCATCACAGTAATTTGGCTTCTTTTGAGCCACATCAATTTTCTGGTCAGAACTGCCTGGCTGGTTGAACTGTGTAGTTGAATCTATATCGGAGACAGTCATCTTATCACTTGTTTACTTCTATAGAATGCCTACCATGTCTACCTTAAACAATGGTACCAATGAAGGGTTTCTTCTTAGAAAATAATCCTCTTCATCCTCCTCCAGCTCTGCCTCCATATTGATGTTATCCTTCTGCCTAGGAAAAGTTCTCTTTGGGGTCAGGTTTATCTTGTACTTTTTGTTTCCCTTCCTATTGATAATCCTTTCATCTACTTTAAACAATGGTACCAATGAAGGGTTTCTTCTTAGAAAATAATCCTCTTGATCCTCCTCTAGCTCTGCCTCCATATTAATTCCTTCAGCCTATATGGGTTGCATATGCCTGGGAAGAGTTCTCTTTGGGGTCAGGTTTATCTTGTACTTTTTCTTTCCCTTCCTATTGGTAATCCTTTCAGCTCCCCAATCTTGCTTAGCCTTTGCAGCACAAAGCCAAGGTTTGCCAAGTACCATAGAGTAAGAGCTTTCTTTTTCCTCCATTCCTAGTACCATAAAAATTATTATAAATGTCAGTCCCCATATACTAATCTGCTAACCTCTCACTATACCTACTAGTTGAATTCTCCTTTAATTAGGCATTCTGACCTAAAAAGGTGCTAGGACCAATTCATTCTCACAAAAGCACTTATACAGTTCTTCAAAAGGAATGTTAATATCAGATCCCCCATCAATACATACTTCTAGAATTGTTTGTCTTTTGTACTCCACATCTATTGTAGGCACTGTATAATCAACATCCTCCATAGCAGAGGTATAGGTTTCCACATCTTCTTCACCTTCCAATATTACTCCCACCTTAGCTATAGAGGGTTGCTCCTTATGAAAATTATGGCACAACTGTTTTGTAAAAGCAGGAACCAGGTTAAGCAATTGGAAAAGTGTTATATGGATCTTCGAATGCAATAGTTCTTTGAAGAACTCCTCTTGTCCTCCTTTACTTTTAGGCTTCACTTCAGGTTCTTATGCTTCATCTCTGATCAGCAAACTCCTCCATTTTAGGTTCTTCATTTTCTTCTTTCGTATCTTCAAACTTCTCTTTCCTGCTTCCGAATGAATGTCTTCAGATTCCTATCCGAGTCCACTGACTGTATGTCGAAACCTCCTCCTTTATTGTGTCACTTTGGGAAAAATCTTCATGAGATTTTGTAGCAATTGAGGAGATTTGCATGGAGGCAGTTCATGTACCTGCAGATGAACCTTGGATTATTGACAGTGGTGCATTGTGCCACATGACCAGTCATAAGGATTGGTATACCTCTCTACATCCGGTAGGGAATGACATCCTGGTAGCAGTCGGCAATGATGCAAAATGTCCAGCAGAAGGAAAAGGTACAATTGCTCTCAAGTCAGATGGAGTTATAAAACAGTTGTCTAATGTTCTTTATGTGCGAGATATCAAGAGGAACTTGTTGTTTGTTTCTACGATCACGGATTGGGACCTCAAAGTTCACTTCGATAAGAATGGCACACAAATTTTGGATCTTCAAGGGAAGGTCATTGGTAAAGGTTCACGGTGCAACAACATCTACGAACTCTTAGCTTTTAGTGCTCGAGCTGATGTGAGCAACACTAAGCTGTGGCATGAGAGGTTCGGTCATCTAAACCTTAGTTCTTTAAAGGAGATGCATAAAAGTGGAATGATTGTAGACCTACTAGAAATTACAGATCTACCCGATGTATGTGAAGCTTGCATGATGGGCAAGCAGCATCAGCAGCCCTTTCCTAAAGAGGCCAGCAAGGCAAAGGCTCCTCTAGAGCTCGTTCACACGGACCTCTGCGGAAAGATGGAGATGGAAGATTTGGGTGGTTTCTCCTCCCTCCTCCTCCTCCTCCTCCCTCCTCCTCTCTCTTCTTTTCCCCCATGCTCTTACACCTTCTTCCTCTCCCACTCCTATGCTCCCCCTAAACCCTTAGTTCCTCAATCCTTAACCTCCATGATCTATGAGGGAGACGAGTTCTCCACCATGTACTCTACCCTGAACCTTGGATCCTCCTTCTAAACTTTGGAACCTCCTTCTAAACCTTGAAACCTCCTTCTCTCCCTCCCCCTCCCTCCCTCCCTCCCTCCCTCCCTCGCTCTCTCTCTCTCTCTCTCTCTCTCTTGCTAATACTGACAATACCATCCCCCAAGTATGCAAAGCCAAGATAGTTCCTATCATGTGGCAATCTTAGGCATGTAGCTAGGATACATGAAGTTAACATCATTCAAGAAATTCGAAAACAGATTTGGTACGTATTTGTATTTGAATTCCTTTTACATCTATTTCTATCTTGTGTGTTTTTATTTCATACTAACAATAACTATACTTTTTTATGCTTATGTTGTCATGCAGGATCAAGATGGCTAGCAACAACATGGACATGGCGGCGCTACTAAAGAAAATGATGAGTGAAGATGCAAGTTTCCTTGGACTCATGGATTCCATGGTTAGTTCAATTAAAGGTATGTCATTTTTTGTTGGATTTATGTTATGCATTTTGAGAAAGAAGGTTATGCATGTATGTTATGCATGTATGTTATGCTGATTTTGTAAGCATGTATGTTATGCATTTGGAGAAAAAAGGTGGCTGACTGTAAGCGTGTATGTTATGCATTTGTAAGCATGTATGTTATGCTTTTGGATGTAAGGGAGGGGGCTGACTTTATGCACTTGGATTTAAGAGAGAAGGCTGAATTTACGCATTTGGATTTAAGGGAGAAGGCTGAATTTTTAGGTGAAGAGAACTATTTTATGAATTTATGGGCTGTATTCATTGCATTTAGAGAAAGAAGGGGCTGATTTGTAAGCATGTATGTTATGCACTTGGAGAATCTAGGTGGCTGAATATATGGCATGTATGTTTTTTATATAGGGAAAATGCCTATGGGAGATGCATCAAACTACTATTAGACTTCATCTTGCAAAGTCAGTTTATTTCACAGTAGTAAATGAGCAGACTACAGAAGATTTGTGGAAGAAACTGTGTGCTACTTATGAGAAGGAAACTGCCTCTAATAAAGTTTACCTCATGAAGAGGTTGTTTGAGCTGCAAATGAACGAAGGGGTCTCCATTGCTTCTCACTTGAATGAATTCAATATTATTTTCAGCCAGCTTCAGGCTCAAAAGATGAATTTTGATGTGGAGACTAAGGCAATATTTCTCTTATGTTCATTGCCATCCTCATGGGATACCTTTCGTATAGCTGTCAGTAACTCTGCACCTGGTGGAGTACTGAAATTTGATGATGTTGTGGGTAGCTTGTTGGTCGAGGACGTTAAACGAAAGTCTATGGATGGCAACAAGCAGGACGCAGCCTTAAATGTGCAAAGGGGCAGATCACAGTTCAGGGGGAAGTCCCAAGAAAGAGAGAAGTCTCGTAGCAAATCCAGGGCATGGAACATTGAGTGTTACCACTGTGGCAAGAAGGGCCATATGAAAAAGAATTGCTACAAGCTAAAAAGAGAGCAAAAGGATAATAAAAAGAATGCAAATTGGGGTGCAAATCAAAAGGAAGAGAGTCCAAGGGAGGACAAAGGAAAAGTGAAGATCGAGGAGATCAATGCAGTCACACATGATAGTGACAATGACATTCTCTTCATGTCTAGTTTATCTGCGGAGTTGCTTACCACTTCAGATGATGCATATTCCCAGGATTGGATTTTGGATTTTGGTGCTTCATTCAATGTTACTCCCCATAGAAATGGTTCTCCACTTATGATAGTGGAAAAATAGGTTGTCTTGGAAATGACTATGCATGTGACATAGTGAGAGCAGGTGACATAAAGTTTTCTTTTGCAAATGGGTCTGCACTTGTTTTGAAACATGTGAGACATGTGCCTAAGCTGACCAAGAGTCTTATTTCAGTGGGTCAGCTAGATGATGCTGGTTTTCACACCACTTTTGGCTTTAAGAGTTGGAAAATTTAGAAGGGCTCTATGCTTTTGGCCAAGGGTGCCAAGTGTGGGACTTTATATCCCTTACATCACGAACTGCATAACAAGCTATCGGTGTTGCAAAGTCCATTTGAATTCCTAGAAAAGATTCCCCTTATGATTCACAAATTGTATAACATCTTATTGACTGAAAGTCCATTTAAATTCCCAAAAAAGATCCACACCTTGAATTTAAAGATTAGCACACATTTGAGATTTTGATTATACGCAAGTCCATTGTGCAAAAGCAAAATGATCTAAGGTCCACATTAGCATGTGATTACTTGCTCTAGGATAAACTACCTAAATTTGATATCATCATTGTCCAAGTGCTTTGGTTTTACTGCATTTAAGGGCTAGGAAATAGGGCCTTGATGTTGAACAGGTAAACATATAAGGCCTTTTTTATGTTGAACATATAAACATGATCAGGCAAACATATAAGAATCTTTAACAATGATCACGTACACATAGTGAGAGCTTGAACGTTGGAGCCTCCATGGCTCCTAACTCCAACTCGGTTGATTGGGTCTCCATCCCTTGCTCCTTCCACCACCATTCATACAAAACAGCAGTGCCAAAGGTGTTATGGAAAAAACTAGGAAAAGGCTGAAAGAAAAACGGGCCTGTTCCAGAGAAACCCAGCTCACATTACCTCTGGAATCTCTAGTACTGGGGCTAACAGCCAAGTGGGGGGACTATACAACCAGCGAATCCCTTGCAAAGTGAAGATGTAGAAGACTCCTGTAGGCCAAGCATTGCAAAATTGAGCACGCTACTGAATAGTCACTCTAGAGCCTAGAGTCCCATGCTCCCAAGTGGAGCATAGAGTATAGATGATATCTTGCCAGATGGTGACCATGGTAGTCGCCATGGGTGGAATCTGATGCTCATCCATCACGAGACTGCAACGAGCCATCCAAATGTTCCATGCAGTGATACTAGCTACCACCTCCCAAATGTTGTCTTTCGGAGGAGAGAGGGGAGCTAGGCTATGAAGAGGGACTGCCTCATGGAGCTCAATCCTCTGTGTGCTCTGACCCTGTATCCGGTAGGCTGGGAGATCTCATTGATTTGGAATGCGTGTCCTCCCTCCCTCAACTAGGCCAACATCCCTCATGCGGGTCATTATCCTGAGGGCTCCCATCCAGATCCTCGCTATTCTATGATAGCTCCAAAGGCAGTGTAGAATCGTTTCCAAGAAACCACCAGAGCAACAATGGCACTGCCCCTCCCCTCGCATCTGCTCCAACGACACTGATGGGCAAGCCTTCATGGGCGGCTAGCCAGAAGTAGTAGGATATCTTCCTCAGTCGCAAACTAGACCATAAGTGTGTCCAAAACCAAGAATGAACGTCTTGGGGCACTCTTTGGATCACCCAATGCCTCTCCCTCTAGGGGGTCCAACTCGAAAAGTTCATTTGAAGCCTCCTGCCAATCCATGTGGTATAGGAGAAGAAGGGCATCTCATCCATATGTTCAGCAAGGATGCCGCTGGAGGGCCAAAACCACTCTCCTGGATCCCATTGGACCTCCCTCAAGCATCTACCCTCCCAAAGCCAGAGGCACGATCTGGAGGCATCTTGTGCTAAAATACTGGGAGGGTTAATGTGCCACTCCTTCCCTAAATGGCCCACCACTCTGATCATCTGCTAGTGAATCCCATCAAGATCCCATCCATCTCAAGGTCCTCTTAGTAAGCAAGTGAAGTAGGCCTCCAGAGCCTACATGTTAGAAGCTAGGGTGCATGCTACCTCGCTGCATCATCATCCTCAAAGGGACACCAGTCCAAGAAAATTGGACTCAAGGATGGCTAGGTCGATCTCTCTCATCCGTTGCCCTGCTCCTCGCAGATACGCTACGATGTTGAACCTCACCTCTGACTCCATGGGTAATCTGCTCCATCTACCAAAAGACCCGGTCGGACCAGTATCCCATTGTGCCCAACTGATATGCATCCGCTATCCAAGCATATGCCCCTCCTGATCTCGGATCTCTGGGTGTCACATAAGGGGTTGATGTTCAAACTCCTTTCTGCATTAGGCGGAGCATGAATGAGACCCCCTGCAAGTCTCTGCCAGACCCTATGAAGGCTCCACATCAAAGGGAAACCCTTCCCTGTAAGGGGAGCCTCTGAGAAGATCCACTTGTGAGAAGGCTGCCATTGTCCTCTGGTGCATGGGGTGTTCCTGAGAAGCCCTCTCTGTAAGAGGAACTTCCAAGGTTCTACACCTAAAGTGAGGCTATGAATCAAAGGGGAACCCTTTCCTATAAGGGGAGCCTCTGAGAAGATCCACTTGTGAGAAGGTTGCCACTGCCCTCCAGTGCATGGGGTGTTCTTGAGAAGTCCTCTCTGTAAGAGGAACTTCCAAGGCTCTAACCTGGAGTGAGGCTCTAACCTGGAGTGAGGCTACAAATCAAAGGGGAACCCTTCCCTGTAAGGGGAGCCTCTGAGAAGATCCACTTGTGAGACGGCTGCCACTATCCTCCAGTGCGTGGGGTGTTCCTAAGAAGCCCTCTCTATAAGAGTAACTTCCAAGGCTCTACACCTAGAGTGAGGTTGCGAACAACCAACTTGCCCAAAATGGCTCTCTCTGCATCTCCGGATCTATGATATCCAAGCCTCCCAGTGCTTGTGGCCATCTGCCAAGCGACCCAGGCTCTAGTGTTCTGCATGTCGTCCGATCTTGCCCAAAGGAAGTTACGAACTAACCATCAGAGCTACCCAATGCATCCTCTATGAAAGCACCAGTAGGAGGCGATATACCAAGCCATGGTGAGAAGGATCAGGTTTGCCACTAAGGCATGCCCTACTAGGGAGAGCTTGGTCGAGCCTCAGTAGAGAAGCTTGCGTCAAACACTCTCAAGGACCGAAGCAATCTATTGCTTTGTTATAATATCAACACCAACCAAGGTATCTCATTGTCTGGCACCATGGTATCCATCTAATTCCAAAATCACTCCCCCACTCATGGATCTCCTATGTCTCCTCATGGCCTATGTAGAAACCTATAGACTTTGTCCAGTTGATCCGCGCACTCGAGGCCTCGTAGTAGATAGCCAGGGTTCCCCTGACTCTCTCCAAGCTCTCTATGGTGCCCTCAACATACAAGGCCATTTCATCTGCAAACTCAGAGTCCAGCAGTTTCTTCTCTTGTCGGATTGGGAGCCTCAACTCTGTGTCCTGCTGGACTGAAAAGAGAGGAAAGGCCTCACCCATGTGTCCTCCGATAAGCATCTGGCTAGAGCTCCCCGATGGAGCATTGAAACTCCTCTAACCCATCTATCGAAGAAACCCAATCTCTGCATAGTGCCCTTCAGGAAGAACCACTCCACCCTGTCATAGGCCTTCTCAAAATCCAAGAGGATGGCCAGTGGCTATGACTCCCTGGACCAATCCACTGCCTCCCAAAAAGTGAAGATGTTTAGGATGCTGCGCTCTTGGACAAACCTCATCTGTGTGTCGTGGATGATGTTGATAAGATGAGGCTGTAACCGCAAGCTCAAGACCTTGGCGAGGATCTTGTATGCCATATCAAGAAGAGTGATCGGTCTCCACTATCGGATGTCTGACCTAACTCCCCCTTTCAAGATCAAATAAAAGGACTGAGGGAGGGAGCCTGTGTCAAAAATCTCCTAGCATGCTAGTCAGAAAGGGACGGAGATAATCTCCCAAAAGTTTTAGAAGAAGGTCAGAGTCAAGCCATCCTCACCAGGACACTTCTAGGTCGGGAGAGCCTTGAGGGCTTCCCAAAGCTCCTCATCTATGAAAGGCTCCTCTAGCCTACTGCATAAATCTTGCGAGACTACTGTCGGAATGTGATCCCAAACTACCTCTCGGGCTACAAGACTAGCAGGAGTCATCCTCTCGATCTAAAAAAGCTGGAGTCTCGTGCAGGTTAGTGTGCATGATGCCATGTGGATCCCGGAGACATTGCAACTGTGTGCCTGTCAAAGAGGGCATAGTGGTATGAAAGAACTGCTTCATCATCCTGTCCCGTTGCTATACCCACCGGGGTTGGGAAGAGTGATAAGAGAACTCAACCCGCCGAATCTCTGAATGAATAGGTGCCACTGTGTTTGTTCTTGTCAGGCAACGTAGGCACAGGGAAAGCATTTGCATTGCTGCTAATTGTTCAAGCCTTACAATGACACTACATGCATGTAAATTCAAGCTCCATTGAGTTGCCAAAAGTACTACTCCTAGCCTACACAAGAAAAGCAACATTCAACATAAAAGGCACTACAATACATTCAGCGTTGCTCTCGTCAACCTACAAAATCCTTACAACCGAGAAGATACAAACCCTCTCACACCTGTACCATGATGTGCAACTAATCGTATTTGATGAAATTTCATTGATTGGGTAAAACACTTTCATTGCCACGAACATGCGCATGCATGAAACAAAGCACAACCATAGCCTTCCATTTGGAGGTGTTGATGTTCTTTTCTGTAGGGATTTGTGCCAAGCAAGCCCAATGAAGGACAACTAGATATTCTCATGCAAACCCTCAGCATTAGTAGTGTCACCCTTCGTTTGTAAAGACAAGGTCCTCTACTACGAGCTCATTACACCAATGTGCCAATAAGACAATATATTTCTTGCACAATTGAATCATCTGTGCATGGGTGTACACACTACACACGACCTGAGCAAACTAAATAGCCAGTACTATGTCGACAACCTCCTCGAAAAGAACTAGTGCCCCATTTGTTCTACACAAATGTAGCTAAAGATGCTCACAACCATGACATGTTTGAAATACCAAACACAGAACTGCACTTGATTAAGGCGAAGGACCTCTGACACAAATTGTGTAGCAAGACAATACAAATCCCAATGGACCCCAAGCTGACAAGAGGCTTGCACCAACGAGTTGCACCTTAAACCAAGCATGATCATTGAGATTTGCTCTGGTAACCTTGACATTCGAGATGGCCTTATCAATGGCGCCAACGTTGTTTTCAAGGGAGCAACAATGCACACAAAGCCTCCTATTACATGGGTCGAATTTAACAACATAAACATGGGCAAGCGATCACGTGCTGCACACAATTTCCTTTTCAAAGAAGGGATACAAAAGGATGGACCCCAATCCTACAAATTGCATGCAAAATTCAAATTGGCAAGAACCACTTAAATAGCATGTCTAGGTACCAATTTCCCATACAACCAGCTGCTTCATGCATGATCCATCGAGCTCAAGGGCTCAGTATGGACCAGCTCGCATTCGACCCTACAAGCATAAAGGCCCATGGCCTTATATATACAGCTCTATCAAGGGTACGCAATCCAAAAAACCTATACATTCTTCAGCCTATTCAAGCCACTTAAATAGCATGTGTAGGTACCAATTTCCCATACAACCAGCTACTTCACGCATGATCCATCGAGCTCAAGGGCTCAGTATGGACCAGCTCGCATTCGACCCTACAAGCATAAAGGCCCATGGCCTTATATATACAGCTCTATCAAGGGTACGCAATCCACAAAACCTATACATTCTTCAGCCTATTCAAGCCAGCCACGTTAAGGTTGACAAGGTGGTTCTTGACAAATTGCATTGCCTCCATGAAGAGCATGTGTGGAACATCAAACAAGTCGACTTGTCGACAGTTGGACAAAGCAAATAATCCTTGCAATCCTTGAACACAAGGTCATTCAAAGCAAACAAAGACGGCATTCTTTCATATCCAAGTCTTTGCACATCATCCATCCTATGCATGCAAGAGTAAAGCACGCACATTACAGCTCAATTATCGAGTTCAAGCATGAGATTGGAAAAGATGGCTTCGGCATCGCCACATACTACAACGAATCAATGTTCTTGCTAGCAGGATAGTAGATTCTCGTACAACGCAGGGGTTGAGTGCCTACTCATTGCCTTCAATTTGGTGTAATGTGGCCTTGTGTCTATCATCAACGTCTACAAGTCACCATGCGCAAATGTACACACACTCCTACATAGCCTACAACACAATTCAAAACAAACATCTAGCCATGAACACTTACATTATGGGCAATTTCAACATCTGCTACTATGAAACAAACAAGAAAAGACTTGACATGCTTCAAGAGTTCATGTCCTGTCACAACTTGCACCAGATAATCAAGAAGCCAACAATAGTTCATGGCTCCACAATAGACCACATCTGGACAAACGTCAAAACATCAAGAATTTTTGTACACTATTGCAATTATATTTACTGGTCCGACCACTTGACGGTGTACACGACCATTCCGATAGTTCATGACCATTGATCTTCCACACACCCTCACTTCAAAAGGCAAGCCTCATGAATATAATTCATCTTGTTGCAACACTAATGGATCAACTTGTCTCTCCACTACCCACCTTATGCAAGCTCTTACAAAAGTGAGCATGAAGGAGGAATACATTGTCTATTAGGATAAGAAAGTCCACATTGATGAAAGCATTATTTAGTAAGTGCTTGCCATTCCTTGAGCTAGTTTGTAAGCTAGTTTCTTAGAGCATGTGGAAGGAATTGGATGTGTATATTGAGTTTCCTGATGCAAAGGTCATCAATGATGGTTGAGTCAAGGCTTCAAGCTTGCCAGAAGAAGCTCGAGTTATTTTAAGGCAAACAAGCATTCATTTTTGTTAACTCCAAGAACTGTGAAGGTAGCAATAGAGCAATTGATGGACGCATGGTCTCATATTCAAAGGTGGTCATCAAGGCTATGCTAAACAACTTGCATGATGGAAGGTCAAAATTATTGGCTCAATCCATGATGATTGCATAACACCTATCAGGGTCATGAGAATGATAGTAATGATGCATTGATGGAAAAAGGAGAGGAGGAGGCTAGAAAATTTGACTGTAGAATATGAGAAAGAACTTAGGGAGCCAAGATAGATCAACCACAACCCTAGGAAGGGCAAGCACATGCTAATGTGTAGTAGGCATGAGAGAGAGTCATGACATCAAGGCCCAAGCAAGGGAAGTTGAAAAGTTTGGTTAGGAAGGGAGGTTGAGAAGGCAAAAAGAGCTTAGATGAAAGCTGCATAAAGCACATGAATAAGCAACTACAGAGAGTTAAAATGGATGCAAAGAATGAAAAGGTTGAGCTCAAGCTCATGAACTAGAACATATTGATTCTTAGAGAGAAGAAAGGGCAGCCCTAGATTAGTTCTATGGAAGGACAATGAACAAATCAAAGCAATGATGGCAAAGCCACAAGAAAGCTTGAGAGTCATGAAAGTTTGCCCATGATTTACATTGAGTAGAGACAAGCCATAGCAAAGCTATACATAGGAATGTGCAATATTGGCAAGATATGAGCAATTCCTTGTAGCTCTAACACAATTCTACTATGCCAGAGGTTGTTGAAGCTCTTAATAATTTGGATAAGTAGTCCTCCAAATCTTTTGAAGTGGAGGATAGAGTGACTCTCTTGTTGAATGCTTGCTAAATATTTTAAGGATGTTCAAAAATAGCTAGTAGAATCAAATAAAGTTGTTTTTTGAAGCGTGCATCATGTGGAGATTGCAAGAAAGCTTGAGAGCCAAGCAAATTGCCCATGATGTAGATTGGCCAAAGAGAATGCACAACAAAGATATGAATAGGGATGTCTAATATTATCAAGATATGTATGATTCCTCATAGCTCCAATGCAAGTCCACTATCCGAGATCTTGCTGAGGCTCTTGAAATTTGGAGAAGCAATCCTCTAAGATTTTGGAACTAGAAGGTAGAGTGGTCCTCTCTTTTAGAAGGCCTACATAGAGGTTGCTAAACATTTTAAGGATGTTCCAAAATAGCCGGTAGAATCAAGTAAATTTGTTTCTTGCAGCAAGCATTGCATGGAGAAGCTAAAGGACTATATCCACACCTTCAAGTTGAGGGAGGCAACAATTAAGAAACAACTTTCCAATGTGATTCTCATTGTTGCATACATTAGCATTAAAATTTATCCTCTTGAGATGAGACAAGGTCATCAATGTATATTCTACCATGGTCACATCATAGATGGGTGTCAATAATATGGCCACAAGGTGGAAAACCTTTATCCAAGAGGGGAGAGTAGTTGTAGTAAGGGAATTTTGTAGTGGCTCTCCATATCCACCCCAAAAAGGCAAAAAAAAAAAAAGATTCCTGATGAAGGGTTCTAAAAATTGGAGCCTTTGTAAATTATGACACTGATGAATATTTTTTATTATTTAATATAATAAACTATCCTAGTAAATGTAAACAATGTCATTGCTAAATATATATTAATGTTGAATATCTTACGACATTGCTCAATATTCAAAGATGTAGAACTAGCTTAGTATGCTGCTAGATATTTTTAACTATAACAATGGTTCAATTTCATAGATGTTTTGTAATGAGAATATATGAGTGGAATACATGCCTTGCTATAAGACTTAAGGACCTAATATGATTATTATGCATGTGCTTACAAAGTTTATGTGATTTGGATATCATTTGCATCATAAAACACATATTTATGTGTCTTTTATCATCAGGCACAAGTGTTCAAAAAACATGCATTGTTGTGCTTTGACCACCATTTGCCATGTCTTTTGATGGGTGTGATAATTTGAAAACATATTAATATGAGTAAGATCCATGCACTTGCAAGGGCTGATGTGATTCAGATATCGTTTGCATCCTCAAACGTGCATATTTTTATGTTTTTTTCTCATGCACCATGCATAGGTGCGAAGAAAAAATGCATCAGTGTGCTTCTACAACAAAATGTATGTGTTCAATGGGTGTTAACTCCTTTGCTTGGGACTTAATTCCATGTTCTTGCAAAACTTGATGTGATTCAGATGTCATTTGCATGGTATCATGTGTACTTCTATGTTTTTCATCATGCACCGTGCATTAGTGTTTAAAAAATATGGATTAGTGTGCTTTTACCATTATGTATATGTGCACAATGGGTATGATACTTTGCAAAGGCAATTAGTGTTTGATGCAAATGATAATTTTCAAGAACATGCAAAGTGACTACATATAAGAGGGGTGCCAAGTTTGGTACCAATCAGATACTTGAACATGTGGCAATGGTCAACGAATTATTATTATTTATTCATTTAGGGACTCGTATGTATGAAAATTGGGCATTTTATTTTCCACCCTTGCAATCAATATATGATGCACATGAAACTTTTTAAGTGCATGAAAGTGACTAGAAATAGTTTTTGTTCAAAATTTGGTACCAATCCAATATAGGAACATGTGGCAATGGTTAGTTGATGGGTATTTTTCTTACACGTATGCAGATGCATGTACCAAAACTGGACATTTTGGTTTCCAATCTTCCAATTGGTGTTTAATGTGAATGAAAGATTGAAAATTCATGCAATTGACTATAAAAAATATCCACGTAGATTTTGATTCCAATCCTAAATTTGCACAATTGACGGGTGTTTTTTCTATGTGGATGCACTTGATGCACAAAATGGGCAATTAATACTTATTTCATTAATTTTGGACTTGTCAATGTACAAATTCATTTTTACAATACTTTTGGACTAGTTTTTGGATAAAATTAAAAAAAAACCCACTTTCAAAGCACAGATGAAAACAAAAAAACAAGCAATTTTTTAGAGATTTTTAAAGAAAATGAAATCAAAATTATAAAATTTAATATGACACAGATAAGTCATACCAAAAGATAAGATTCAGTAGTTGTAAACTCTCATAATATTTATATAAAATGGTGTTAACAAACACCTTCAAAAGTTACAATATTAAGCAAACTCTCACAATATTTATAATGATGTTAACAAACACCAAAAGTCACAATAAGCCTCTCATTAGAAGGCATTAATATTTACTATTTCTATCCTAGATTCAACCCATTCCTCTGCTGAGACCATCTCATCATGATCAATGCAGTTCAAACTACATAAGAGAAGTAAGGAATTCTAAATTTTCTCCTATATAGCACTTTCTTGATTCTGTATGGCTTGCGCTTCATGGGGTGGAAATCTCCCATAATGAGTGCTACGCAAAGTAACTTCACTTAGAAAGTCTGTTAGCTCTCTTCTGTACGAAAGTAATCTATCTATTTTGCTAATTGACCTACTTGTTTTTTCTCTCTCCTCCTTCTCTAGGTGCTTCTAAAGAGCAAACGCCGCCTTTTCATCCTGGGTTAATGGAGCTCATTGTCTCTTTCTTTGCTCTCTGTTTACCTCGTTCTTGGTGATCCAATTTTTGTTGGTGCTAGTGGCTTCATCAATGAAATTGATGACTTTGAAAAGATCCATGAAGCTTTAAGCTACGACAATATGGAATGAGGAATAAGAGAAAGTGAGGGAGTAAGGTGAGATGGAAGAAGAGTTCATGAGTAAGGTTGTGAGATTAAAGAAGAGTGCAAGAATGGTAATGGGAGTAGACTTCAAGGCGAGATGCAAGAAGAGGTTGAGAGTAAGGCTGTGAGATGAATGCAAGAATGGTAATGGGAGTAGACTCTAGTTTTAGAGTAAGGCTACGAGCAAGATGAAAGCAATAAGCTTGAGGAGAGGAGGAAGGTAACGAGAGCAAAGTGGAAGAAGTGTTTGAGAGTAAAGCTACGGGCGAGATGTAGAAAACAAACGACTACAAAGGGATTTATAGAATTGCAAACTCATAATGTGAGAAGAAAGATTTAGAGTAAAGAATTGGGAGAGACTTAGATGTCACTAAGATGATGGTTGGAGAACGCTAGACTACTAGATTATATGAAGTAACAGATGCAAGACCATAATACGAGACATGTGAGATGATAGATTTTGAGTATATTGACATCTATAAAATAAAGTGATGGAACACAAGAATGATATAATTTTTAGATTCTTATCATCATGAGATATTTATTGTATATAATAAGTTAGATGTCGAATAAAGTGAAACTGATTAAATAAATTTAGAGAGGTGAGTTGTCGATTGAGTGAAGTAAAAGATGCAAGACTAACCCTTATGCTCTGTCCCATGGGCAATTCCATTGTCCAAGCCAAACTTTGGCTACAACCTGCATTCCATCCTAGTGCACACACTAGTACCCAAGTGCAAACACAAGGCTAAGGCATTCACCATTGTCCATGACGAACTATAAAGGTGTCCGAGCATTCCACAAAGCATCCAACTTACTCAACTAGGACGAGCAATCCCACAACCCCCATTGACCAGTCTCTCAGGGTGAACTTCAACATAGATCTCAGACTGAACAAGTGACCACAATACAGGAAGAAAATCCACACACTGTCCCTTTGACCCCAATCTGGTTACACCCTCTGTGAGATTGGGTCACATTCCTATCATGAGATATCTATTATATATAATAAGTTAGGCTTTAAATGAAGACAAGAATGATGTAATTATCAGATTCCTATCATGATATGTTTATAATGTATAATAAGTTAGACTTCAAATAAAGTGAAACCGATTAAATAAATTGAGAGAGTAGGAGTTGTTGATGATGAGAACACTCTACTAAACAGTGTGAGGTAACAAGTGCAAGACTGTAATGTGAGATGATAGATTTCGAATAAAGGGAGATCAGAAATAATTATTATATTCTTATCATGAGTTTAATGTATATAATAGATTGGACTAAAAGATGCTTTTTTTTCATCATCACACATTTAATATGTATCCATGATAAATGTCCCTTATGTATCCATGAGTAAATGCCCCTTATGTATTCACATATTTAATAAAATCAACCAAAATAACATTGTGAGCCAAGGCAAACAAGTCACACATTTAATATGTATCCATGATAAATGCCCATTATGTATTCACACATTTAATAAAATCAACCAAAATAACATTATGAGCAACAAAGTCACAAATACAAAATTTTGTGACTTTGCACTTGTACATGTATCACTTGCCAATAAAGTTTTTTTATTGAATCACCTCAAACATAGAGGAACTTCACTACTGATCCTCCCAACCATGGATTCTCTCAAGAGCCCATTGTGAGTCATGAGGTTCTCTACCCAAAACCTCCTTTTCTTTTAGCTCCCTCTAGAATCCTTCCTCCTAGTGAGCTCCTAGCCCATTGCATGCCATGTGGACTTCTAGATGCCAAGTGTCCTAGTGGACCTTAGTCTTTACCCCTTCTTGGCATCCCTCTCTAATGCTAGGCCCCACTTATGCTGCCATAGTTAATTACATCCACCGTTGCAATGTCAAGCCCTCTTGGTTTCCCGCCTCACCATAATCGCGCTGCATGGCTCTAGGATTATGGTTAACATAACATTTCCTTCCCCTTAAGAATGGTTTACATCCTCGAAAACAAAATTGGGAAACATCCTCTGATTGGGAAACATCCTCTGGAGATTGCTTACCCTTTCCCATGTTGAACTCTCTTCAGATCTGTCTTTCCACTTAACTAGACATTCTTCCCATATTGTGTCACGTTCTTTTTTCTTGTCTATCTAAAATTCTTTCTAGTTCATGTGGTAAAGATGCAGGTTCAATGAGTTCAACTAGGACTTCATTTCCAATGAGATTATCATCATCTTTTAACTTTCTTTTTAGCCTACTAACATGAAAAATTGGATGTACTCTACATTCTCAGGTAAGGCTAATTTTTATGCAAGTTCTCAAATATTGTGAATGGTCCACAATACCTAGGAGACAACTTTGGACATTTACTTGTCTTCAGATATTCTGAAGATTCAGGTACCTTAAGGTAGACTTTCTCATTTATTTCAAACTCCAACTTTCTATGGTGGGGGTTTGCATAACTTCGTGCTCTATTCTGAGCTCTTCTTATGCTATCTTTAGCTAACTTAAGCGTTTGATTCATATCTCCAAGAAAGTCTTTGGCCACTTAAATCTTCTCTTTTTTGAGTCCCATTGTCAAATGATCAAATAAAAGATTGAGAAACCACATCCATGTTGAGCAAGTGCTCCCCATTGAGCATTGATGTGGGGGGATCCGAATTCCTTGCCATGCCAAGACTTGGTGCATCTATATATCTAGATGCAAAAGAGAAAACTTTATCCATCATATTACCCATGCTCTTAGAGACATTGGAAGTAGTAGCACAAGTTAAGTGCAGATGAAGACCTATAATTGAAAGCAAGAGATCCCAAAAAAATATAAAATATATAAACATTATTTCCACAAAAGTTCTAACCTAGACTTATCGTTCACTGTTCAACATATCCAACTCCTATAAGAGGTCTAATCACAATACAAAAGGCTTTAAGAGGGAAGAAAAGCTAGGTGATTATAAAGATATATAATAAAAATGACAATGAAAAGAAAATTTTACAACAAAGTATAAAAAAATGAAGCTAAGCAAATAAAAGGAAGTCATAAATTAAATGGAAGTGTAAACATATATATATAAATATAAATAAATATATATATATATATATATGGCTTAAAAAAAAGAAGTAATGAAGGCTAATAATACACAAGGCAAAAGCAATAGAGCACCTACAATAATGGAAAATATTACATAAAAACAAACAATATATATATATAACAAACAGAGAGATTTGGCAAAAGCAACTTGAAAGCTAGGCCAACGTCCAATTGTCCCATAAGAGAGAAAGCTAAGAGGACCGTGCTCCAAACGAGTCACAAATCTAGAAGGTGGTGCAACACAAATAGTCTCAAAGTCAAAAATCAACCTCAATGGGGCTGAAACATAGAGGCGAAACCATAAGGATGGCTGGCGGGGGGGCCGTGGTCCAAGAGGAAAAGTAAAAAGACTAGTCCAAAGAAGGCAATCCTAAGAGAGAAAAAGGAAAGCTAGAGCGAGGGAACGAGGAAGGTGACAGCTAAATGGAGATCATAGTCCAAGAAGGAATGATAATGGAGGTGTAGCCTTCCAGAAAATTAGGCTTTCCGTAAGATCTTGGAGCCACAAGATACCTTCACAAATTAAAAATTCTCAACGCAGTAAGTCACCTTCCGCACTGAAGGTAATCCAATCCTTTACAAGAGCCAAATGAGATCAGCCAGATTTGGTTAAAGTTGCACTCACATGAAGATCACCATCGAGGGCTTAAGCGACAGGGTAAGGGAGCCACTAAAGAATGAAGTAGCAATGGAGGGAGTGAGCTGAGGCAACCACAATTACACCTTACGAAATCAAGAGAAGAGGAAGAGCTTGAGAAAATTTCTAGAACGGAGCTTGAGAAAATTTGTAGAATGCGCCAACTGCTCGAACACAGAGGAGCTACAAGCAAGTAACTAAAGCATGGCGCAACCAAACTACTTAAAGAGACCATAGCTAAGAAACCGAAGGCCATCACACGGACAAACGATGAAAGAAAGCACATGAAAATACATTAAATGAAGTGACATATTGAGTAAGAGCAAGAGTAAGGGGGAATCGAGGGCAAGCGAGAAGAGAAAGAGCAGAGGGAAAGCACTTGAGCCAAAGCTAACACATAAAGGTACGTTGAGATGAAGGTTGAGCATAGCAAGATTAGAGGAAAGGCTTAGGAAGATAGAGGATAAAGGTAGAGCATAGATGTAGGTATAGAAGTCACGACTAGGGGAGGATAGAGTCGAAGTAGGTGGTATTTAGATAGTTAGCTCACGAATTAGTAAAAGCAACTCCAAGTAGGTCCATCAACCATATCAAATACTTAAATTCAGGAGGTAGATCAAAATGAAACCTATGATAAGGTTTAAGAGTCAAATGTAAACTAGGGTAATTTAAGGTCCAAATAAAGACGACAATTGCTTATCGAAGCTTAAAGAGAAAAAATGCGCCAAGACATGAGATAACCAATTGAAATGTACAATTTTTTGATGGTCGTAGCTATAAGTGGATGATGAGAAGGACAAGTGAGGGCGCTATGCAGTAGAGCTAAAGACAACAACTACTGTGCGCACAATGAACCATAGAGCTTAAGAGACAACTACTGTGCCATAACCAAGAGAAGCTTAATGTAGGGGTAGTTACTTTTAGAGGGGTTTTTTTGCTACGACAATAGTTAGTGGTAAGTGTAAAAGTGTAGGAGAGCAGAGTAGCTCTAAGTGGACGATGAGAACGACAAGTGAGGGCACTATGCAGTCGAGCTAAAAACAACAACTATTGTGGACACAACAAACCATAGAGCTTAAGAGACAACTACTGTGCCATACCGAGCAAAGAGAAGCTTAATGTAGGGGTAGTTACTTTAAAAGGGATTTTTTTGCTTCGATAATAGTTAGTGGTAAGTGATGCCGGGAGTAGCCAAGAGGCTTTACAAGGCTGGAATAAAGTACACAATGCTATGAAATAACCAAATAGGCTTTACAATGATGGAATGTGTGTGTAAAATAAAATCATATGCTATCTACCCACTGAACAATCGGTCAATGCCTCTGAACTCTGAAGTCTGTTCACTGAACTGATGAATGTCAGGTTCTAGGTAATGTGATGATGTGAAACCGTATGTGGGCATAGGGACTAACTCTGTAAACATCTCTATATATATATATATATATATATATAATATATATATGGCTTTAAAAAAAGAAGTAATGAAGGCTAATAATACACAAAGCAAAAGCAATAGAGTGCCTGTAATAATGGAAAATATTACATAAAAACAAACAATATATATATAACAAAAAGAGAGATTTGGCAAAAGCAACTTGAAAGCCAGGCCAACGTCCAGTTGACCCATAAGAGAGAAAGCCAAGAGGACCCCGCTCCAAATGAGTCACAAAGCTAGAAGTTAGTGCAACGCAGATAGTCTCAATGCTGAAGCTCAACCTCAGTGGGAATGAAACATAGAGGCGAAACCATAAGGATGGCTGGCGAGGGGGCCATGGTCCAAGAGGCAAAGTAAAAAAACTAGTCCAAAGAAGGCACTCCTGAGAGAGACAAAGGGAAGCTAGAGCAAGGGAACAAGGAAGATGACAGCTAAAGAGGATCACAATCGAAGAACGAATGATAATGGAGGTGTAACCTGCCAAAAAGTTAAGCTTTACATAAGATCTTGAAGCCACAAGCTACCTTCACAAATTAAAAATTCTCAATGCAGTAAGTCACCTTTTGCATCGAAGGTAATCCAATCCTATACAAGCACCAAATGTGATCAGCCAGCTTTAGCTAAAGTTGCGCTCACATGAAGATCACCACCGAGGGCTTAAGCGATAGGGCAAGGGAGCCACTAAAGAATGAAGTAGCAATGGATGGAGTGAGCTGAGGCAACCACAATTACACCTTACAAAATTAAGAGAAGAGGAAGAGGTTAAGAAAATTTGTAGAATGGTGGTCATCTGGAATGTAGGAGCAAAAAGTCTCCTCATAATCTATGCTCTTTTTCTGAGCATAGCCTTGGCAACCAGCCATGCCTTGTACCTTTCAATGGACCCATATAGCTTCCTTTTCACTTTGAAAACCCATTTGGTACCAATAGCATATTTCCCTGGTGGCAAATCCACAACATTCCAAGTCTGATTTTTTTCAATGGACAACAATTCATTGAATATGGCATTCATCCACTGCACATTATCCTTGGCTTCTTCAAAAGTGTTAGGTTCTTTGTCATCAAGAAGAGTACCCGCATAAGCTGACTCAAGAGAAAGAACCCCCCCCTGCATGCTTTACCGCACTACGAGTCCTGCCAAGCAAAGGTGCCTCAAGTCTACTCTCCCTGAGAGTCTGTAGCAACCAATTCAGAACTGTTTTGGCTGCATGTATCTCTTGAATCTCTTGCCTGACAGCTTGAAGTGGACTCAAAACAAAACTCTTTGGAGCCCCTTTTTATGTGTGCTCGCACACATCCAAAACGGGCTTTGGAGAGCCCCATTTTTCCCCTTCAATCACTATAGCTCCCAAGCAAAAACAATCAGGAGTCCCAAGCATGTAAAATTGGCATTGGAGCCCCTTTTTATGTGTGCTAGAGCACATTCAAAATGGGCTTTAGAGAGCCTCCTTTTTCCACCCTTGCACCTTGCATTGCTACCTATCCATGCATCCTTTATTATGTGATGCCAAATAAGCAGATAATGACACGTATAATGGTTCACATAGGTGAGCACCTTCATCAGGTCCAATCGGATACCTCAAAGGTGATGTTAGAGAAAACTAAAAACTTTGTGTCTAGCATGTTAACAATGGACAACTAATAGGCCCTTACAAAGCTAAAATGAGGATGGCCAAGGAAATGCCCATGGAGTCCATATTTTCTCCAATTGGATGCCTTGAAAAAGAAGGAAGTGTTGGGGATCCAAAGCTATATTAGTTCTTGGAAGAGCTCATTCCACTCGTGGATAATCAAAGGTAATTTTTGCTCTGGCAATATAACATTAATACATGCCTCCCACCCATCTACTAGTGGGAGCTTTTGATATTGTTACAAGTTCAGACAAGCCCTTGGAAAGGGTACGATGGTCTACTACTACTAAAGGAAAGATCCATGTACTCCTTCTTTCATGGTAGTAGGATTCTTGAGTAGGGCCAACTAGATGAAAAGTGCTTTGTCTTTAAGATGTCCACCAAAAGGCCAGCATCATGGGTTGACCTTGTGCACCACGTGTGTGGTGGGAATGAAAATATTTGCCTCCCATGGATTCAATTTGATCACACTCATAGATTCATCGGGTGGAGTATGGCATGCCATGTATATGATCCAAGGTAAGTCTAATCTCCATTTTGCTCCATGCTCATCTCTACGAGATAGTGACCATTGGATAGACATTCATTTTATTTCATTCACATTCCAGTGTCCAAGAATTGTTGACAATAGTGTCGTGCAAGATGAAAGAGGAAGATACAAAAAGCCAAGTTTTTTGGGGGAGATGCTCAATGCAATGATGACATAGTTAGGACTCCCAATTGCCTATTTCCATGGGTTCATGGAAGATGAGGCCCAAGCAAATTGGAATGCAGTGTTCAATGGGGGCCAAAATAAAGTCTTCATGGGATAAGAATGCCTTTTCCACTAAAAACAAAGTTTGAGGAAGCACACACAAAAGTTCGTGAAGGAACAAAAATGCACTGAGCATTTATCAATGTGAGAGATGGCAATGAAGCACAACAAAGCAAGAGGTGGCTAAAAGAAGCAAGGTACTAAGGCAATAGTAGTGTGATGGGGCACTCGTCTCACAGGGGAGAAATGACATGTCTTGAAAGACACCCAAGCCAAGGAAGTACCAAGAAGGCCCGACTTGCCAACTATCAGGGTCCAACCAGCTACTCCAATCAAAGTCAATTTCTAGGATTTCAAGGACTTCCAGAGTTTCCTTATAGTCACTTACAAACTAGCTTCTCCAATCAAGTTTCCTATGAGTTTGTCATATCAATGGTGTAGTGACAAAGGCAGAGTACATGAATTACTTTCCATGCACACTTGCTAGGATAGCTCAGCACTAGTTCAACCAATTTCCTACTGGTTACTTTAAGGATTAGCAGTAAATGTCTGGGACAGAGCCAAGACTAAAAAACAAAAAGTTGAAACGTGCAGAGCATTATGTATTTAGCACAGTGACTATATAGCAAGTTCTTTGAAATCTTCTGGACCAAATTGATTCACAAGTGGTGTTGGTGGATCCACTGTACTCTGCAGGCAAGAGACAAGGCCACTATTGGTTGCTTCTTGCTTCTTATGTACAGGGAGTTCTATCAAATTTTCCTTTAATTCTTCTACATACCCTTGAAGGTGCACTTGATCGAATTGTTCCTTAGTGCATCTAGAACATTAGCATAGGCAAGAGAACTAAAAACTAAATACCCTCAAGTGAGTGGTAAAAGGGCTTAATTCTAATGAATGCCTCTTTGTGGCAAATTATGTACCATTTTGGGGACATAGGATGCATCTCCTATGCTCTCTATAGTGCTTGCAACACTGTGCAAAGGATGTTCCCGATCACTTCTATCTTGTAAGGTGTGTCAACACATCCTCTCCAAGATTCTTGTTGGGGCTAATTTTTGAGAGCCATTCCCTCTCTGCTGGCATCATGTGGTTGCTTGCTCCAAAGTAGAACCAGCATGTGTGCCACATCATCAACAAATCGACATTGCTTTATCAATCTACACAATAAAAATGCCACATCATCTTGCACATTAAATAATGCCACATCATCAAAATGCCATCATTAATCTCACATAATATATGCCAATGGGACATTATTTTAATGCCACATGGCACACTTTCATCTAATCACACTAAGCTACATATGAACATTTTTAAGGAAGCATATGCATACATAGTATTAAGTCACTTGTGCATGCCACGTCACCATTTTGAGCACTCTTTTAGATAAAGGTTGCTATAACTTCAAATATCCATAACTTTTTATCCATAAAGAATTTTAAAAGCAAAAATGCACAATGTTGCATGCTCTACACATTGGACACCTCATACCCACAATGTAGATTATTAAACCTCATCATTAAAAACACTCCTAATCCATTGTGGCATCTTCAAAATGCAACAAATTTATAACATGCTTACATGAATCAGACTCCAAATTTTGATCATGTAGATTTATAGTAAGCCCTATAACATGATTTGTATCAACAAGTCTAACATCTGTAGTAGTGATATACAACGATGAAGCTTTGGGGAGAAGGTGAAGAAAGAAATTGCGCATGTTGTTGCAGAAGACTTTGCAGGTTTGTGTGCTGATGTTCCAAGCTTAGTCAAGGGTGACTAGGAATTCTAGATTTGTGTCGTAGGTAAAAAATATGAATAAGGGAGCACCTGACGGCCTCATCTACAATCATCATCTACGTATCTAATGAATTTTCTTATATGGCAATGAATTTCGAGTATTTTACAAACCCTTTCACCTCTCTCTCTTGGCTGAAATCCATACATCATTATGAATGGACTGAAACTTGTAGCTGAATGTTTAGCACTGTTATATGCAAATTCTAATATGGGCAAATACTATTCCCAATTAGTTCTCCGTTTACTTACAATGCTCGAAGCATATCCTCGATGATTTGATTGACCCTTTTAGTTTGACCATCACTCTCTGGATGATCCACGATGCTCATATTCAATAAAATTTCTAATCTCTTAAATACAGCCCTCCAAAAATGGTCGTTAAATTTTCTATCCCAGTTACTAACAATACCGGTTGGTAGCCCATATAATCTATAGATATGCTCCACAAATAGCCTAGCTAATTCTGGAGTTTTAACATCTTCACTGATAGTAATAAAATGAGCCATCTTGGTCAACTGATCGACAATTATCCATATTAAGTTGTACCCCCTCTATGTCCTAAGTAATCCCACAATGAAATCCACAGAGATACTTTCCCATTTGCCAGATGGAATTTCCAATGGGTGTAGGAGACCTCCTACCTTAAGGCATTCACCCTTATTGACTTGGCATTTTTGGCACTTCAATACATAATCTTGGACGTCCTTACCTATTCTAGGCCAAAAGAAGTCTTTTCAAAAGCACATATGTCTTTTGAATTCCTAGGTGTCCAGCACTTGGACTATCATGATATTCAAAAAGAATTTGGTGCTTAATGTCATTATTCTTCGGGACACATACTCTAGAGACCCTTGTAGAGCAGGTACCCATCTTCAATAGTATATTTTTCCCACTTGAGTCCTTTATCACCAACTTGTGGTGTGTCACCATTTCCATGCAACTCCTCAGTGAAAGCGTCTCGATTAGTTGGATCCCTATTTTTAATTGATTTCCATATTTGAGAGAAGTAAGGATCCAACTCACAATTCCCCTTTAAGGACTCTAGGAAATCATTCTAGAATTGAGTAAAACTCAATTTATTAAAAATTGGCATTTGGTTAAGAGTCTGCTACCACATTGAACTTCCCTTTCCTATATGTCAATTGTATATCAAACTCTTGCATTAACTCCACCCATCTAGCTTTTCTACCTTTAAGCTCTGGCTGATTACAAATCCATTTAATACTCTCCTGATCAAAGATGATCTCAACTTTTGCACCATACACTAAGTAGTGCCTTTACTTTTTTAAAGCATAGACTATAGCATATAGTTCCTTTTTATATGCCAAGTAATTCCATTGGGCACGATCTAACTTTTTGCTTTCAAAAGCCACTGGTTGACCTTTTTGTACAAGCACTGCCCCAATAGCAAAATCACTGGCATCTGTCTCAACCACGAATGGTTCAGTGGGATCTACTACTTTTAAGACAAGAGCTGCCGCTATAGCTGCCTTTAATTTTTCAAAACCTCTCTTTTGAGGTTCATTCCATCTAAAGGTGCTTCCCTTTCCCTTAAGCTGGTCCGTCATTAGAACAACAATCCTGCATGAATCTCCTATAGAATCCTGACAAACCTAAGAATATCTATAATTCTTCTAAATTTGTAGGATGTGGCCATTCCAATATGGCCCTTACTTTGTCAGGGTCCATACGAACCCCTTCCTGGGATATTATATGTCCCAAGTATTTCACTTCTTTTGCAAAGAATTCACATTTGGATTCTCCAGCAAAGATTGAATTATCTCTAAGTAGCTAGAACACTTTTTGCAAATGTTCCAAATGCTTTTTCTTGGTTTTACTATAGATAAGAATATCGTCTAAAAATACTAAAGCAAATTTTCCTAGATATGGCCTTAAGACACTATTCATAAGTGTCATGAAAGTTGCTGGAGCATTTGTTAATCCAAATGGCATTACTTTAAATTGATAATGCCCAATGATGTCTTAGGGACATCCTCTTCCCTAATTCGTACTTGGCGATATCCTGATCTTAAATCAATTTTAGTAAAGTATTTTACCCTTGGCAATTGATTAAAGAGCTCATCAATATAAGCCATAGGATACTTATTTTTTATGGTGATTTCATTTAGTGCTCAGTAATCTATGCATAAACGCATAGTACCATCCTTTTTCTTCCCTAGTAAAATTGGTGCAGACCAAAGTGAGCTACTTTGTTGGACTTGGCCCTTCCTAAGATATTCCATTAGCTGTCTTTCGACCTCATGTTCCTCCGCTTGACTAAGCCTATATGGGGGTTTACAAACAGGGTTAGATCTAGGAATTAAATCCATTTTATGATCTACTTCTCTCTCAAGAGATAAACCATCAAGTAAATTAGACAAAAAAACATCTTTAATTCAAACATTAAATCGTTGAAAGAAGATATATACTTTTTAACATTATAAAAAACAACATTACTTCTTTTCGATGCAGAAGACATAAAATCACCGATAAAAGTAAGTTCACAGAGATATACCTCGTCTCATGCAATTTTAATTTCTTAACTAATGAGTAGTTCAAGAAATTATGTGTTGCACTATCATCGACCATCATCTTACTCTTTGCTCCTTAATTTTTCCATGCATCTCATTAAATCTTAAGGACCAAAGGTGGGCTTCCATATTACCGATGATAGACATCACATGTGGGTGCTATCCTCATGATAGACCTCTACCTAAGTGTACTTTTCAGTACCATTATGTGGCAACACTTTCACCACATGTACTTGTTTTTGTTGAGGTCTATTTAGGGCTTTAGCATCCGCTTGTTTATTTTTAGGATAGTTCCAAGTAGCATGGTCTTTGCCCAAAATTTTGAAGCAAAGATTTTCTTGCCTGGCCCTTTCATAATCCTCTTTCTTCAAGAAAGGATAATTTTTTGTTTGAGGTTTCTTAGGTGGTGCCTGAGGAACCTCTTTCTTAAAGTGTCCCTTCCTTTTCAAATTGGGAAATTTATTGAACTTTGCAACAAAGCTGTTTGCTCTGAAGTTCCAACTCTAAATTTTCTCATCATATCGTCATATATTTGGGCATACTTAATGGCTTCTTCAAAGGTTTTAGGATAATTTCTTTTCACCTCAACCTTATAAGTGTCTTTGAGACCTCTCACAAAATCCCTTATCTTTTGGAATTTATCAATTCTCTTTAGCTTAAGGACTACCTCCCTATAGTTCGCTATGTATTGGACTAAAGTGTTTTTACCCATAGTGCAATTGTCCCAAGCCTCCCATGCTCTTTCTAATTCATTTTTTGGTAAAAAATCTTTTAGGAAGGTTTGTTAAAACTCAGTCCAATACCTAGGAATTCTATCACTTTCCCTGAGGCTTATTTCCCATTTATAGGCTTTATTTCCAAGGGAAAGACTTGCTTCCACAAGTTGATTTTTAGGAAGAGTATTCCTGAGTCGATGGAAGTCTTGCCACTTTTGCAAGAAAGTATTAATCGCATCTTTATTATGCTCCTTTTCGTCCCCATTGAAAATTGGTGGTTTCAAGCCCTTAAATACCTTAGAGGTTTCTCTAAGTCGAGAGGTGGACCTCTCCAACTTGATTAGGAGGAATCGGTGATTTTTTAGTAATAGTTACCGATTGATAATCGGCTAACTTAGTTATAGCTTCAGTTATGGTTTTCAATGTATCACTGATAATTCCTAGCTGTGTTTCTATATTTTGTGTTTGAGTTTCAAGTTTAGTGAATTCCGTATATGGAATTCCATAATCACTACAGTCTATATCCTCCATTTCCAGGTTATCCTCTTGATTTTCAATTTGTACCTCCTCATGTGTTTCCTCTCCAACTATCACTTTTCCTTTCTAGCCCTTTCCTCAACCTCTCTAACCATATCATCTCTTTCTAGAGTTGTCATTTTAAAGATGCGTATTTTCCAAAAATTATAAAGCAAAGTGCTTTATGTCAAAGACAAAAAATTTGATGCCCACTTTCTTGATATTTGTTCGAGGTTTTGGATATATCTTTGAAGTTGATGCACTTTTCTTTTATTGTTGATCTCGCCTTCGCTTTCCTCGAACTCGATCCCCAAAATCTTATTTTAATTCCGGGCTCTTTCGCTTTCTTCTATCTCAAACTCCTCGCTTTGATCTTCTTCTTTGAACTTGGCGAGGTTTAGAGAAAAAGAGGATGACATGCCCTAGGACTTTCAAGAAAAACTTAAGGGCCCTTGGTACTTTGGAGATATAGAGGATGAGAGGGGTTAAAAAGGCTATGGTGATATGGCTTATTCAAAGGTCTATGACCTTGAATGACCTGGCCTGTCAAGCTTTGATTGAAGGTTGCAATGCACCCCGTTCTCTTCTTTGATTGCTTAAAATAGATTTATTTCCTGGATCTACCCTTGTTTGTAAACCCCCATATAGGCTTAGTCAAACGGAGGAATGTGAGGTCAAAAGACAGCTAAAGGAGGTTTTGGGCAAAGAACCTCATGACTCACGATGGGCTCTTGAGAGAGAGTCCGTGGCTAGGAGGAATACCAGTGAAATCCCTCTATGTTTGAGGTAATTCAACATTGGTATCAGAGCAATGTTGAATCACCTCAAACATAGAGGGCTTTCACTGCTAATCCCCCAAGCCATAGATTCTCTCAAGAGCCCATCGTGAGTCGTGAGGTAAAACCTCCTTTTCTTTTAGCTCCCTCTAGAATCCTCCCTCCTAGCCCACTGCATGCCATGTGGACTTCTAAATGCCAAGTGTCCTTCTAGAGGACCTTAGTCTTTACCCCTTCTTGGCATCCCTCTCTAATGCTAGGCCCCACTTATGCCTAGCCATACTTAATTACATCCATCGTTTGCAATGTCAAGCCCTCTTGGTTTCTGGCCTCACCATAATTGCACCGCATGGCTCTAAGATTATGGTTAACGTAACATTTTACCACTTAAAAAAAAGATCACGTACATGCTAAACCCCATCATAAAGCATCACAATGAAGTGGATTCTGATGCTTGCTGCAGTGGACTCCATTGTGATGCTTTGGAAGTATACTATTTCTCTTGAGGCTTTGATGCTTTAGGTGTATATGGACTCTTCCTTCAGGCATAGAATTTTTCTACTTCCAAGCGTGGACTCAGTTGTGATGGTTTAGGCATAGAATCCATTAGAGGTTGTGATTCTCTAGGCATACATGGAATCTCTACTTTTGATTGTGGGGTAGACTATGATTCCTTGGGCATAGACTCCTCGGGAGGCTATGATGCTTGTGGCATAGAATGAGTCTCTACTTCCACTTGTGGACTTTGTTGGGATGCTTTGAGTGTAGACTCCCCAAAATGGTGTGACATTTAGCCGTAGATTGAGTCTCTACTTCCGTGAGTGGACTCCCTTCTAATGCTTTGGGTTTATACCCCTCAGGCATATGTTGAATCTCTACTTTTGCGACAGCTGGACTTGATTGTGATGCTTTGGGAGTAGACCCCTTTAAAGGCTGTGATGGATTGGAAGTATATTGAGTCTCTACTTCCTCAAGAGCCTTTGATGCAAACTTGGGTGTCTCATTTACTTCAATTGGAGATTGAGCAATCACGTATCAAATGGTATGAGCCACAAATGTATATAGTTTTGCATTGGAATATGTAGACATTGAGGATTGTGAGCCCTTTACATCAAATATTTCATCAAGGAGCAACTTGCAGTTGTAGCACACTCTCCACCCACAACTGTGTGCATCATTTTGCTCTACAACCTCGCATCTTTATAAGTCCATTGCTTCTTGCAAATCACCATCATACTTTGTGACTAATTTGATTGCACTTATTAACCTTGATATAGACCTATCCATCATAACATACAAGGGAATGAATAAGTGCAAAAGATTCATACCACGAAAGTTACAATGCATTAAGAGTACACTTACTCTAACACATCGCCATGATATCTTACCATTGAATTGGCAAAATTGCATTTCTTGGCTTGTAGGTCCAAAGCCACCAAACTCCAATGTAAACTGCATGGCCAATTAAGAATATTTATTATTTGACTACATCTTACTTCTGACAAAAGTAAATAGGACGTTAGGTTGTCACTTACTCCTCATAATATGAAAAAATGATAACTAGTACATTGTCCATATTAAGAGATTGCAACCAAGTGCAGATATCACTAATTGACTTTTTATTATTATTGAGCCATGTAGAAAGTAGGAAACCCATGAGATATACACACTTTTTAAAATTTGGAGGAAACCAAGATATAATTATACTGCATCAAAAAATAAACAAACAGTAGCTCATTAGATTTAATCAATATATAAATACTAAGCCAAGATAAAGTTTGTATCAAACTTGGAAGTGGTCATTATAACTTTATCATTAACCTCTTTCCCTCGATATCTTAGGATTTGGATCTCTTTTTCACCAAATGATAGATATTGAGGTTGCTGTCCAATGAGAATCTGAACATCAAAGTTTCTTCCCACTTCTTGTAGCTTAGATAAATCTTCAGAATTCTTTAGCATGAGCTGCACCATCATCATATGCTTTGAGTTCCCACATAAGCGAAGTAGTTGACTCTCTATGTTAGGAAAGTCTTTCGGTGATCCTTTTACTGTCTCAAATATTTCACTTTCAGTTTTTCCAGCAATCATCATATTAATTAAACTTGAAGGAAATATTGTGGCTTTCCTAACTTCAGATCCACGTGAAATCATTTCTTCCTTCCCCTTTGCTATCTATAAAAATTACAAAAGCTTGTGAGATTGATAGGTTATAGTTAAATCTAATGCGTGTAAAACAAAAGTAAAGGGTCATACCAGGATATGTCCATGATTTCTTTGTGTAATCTTGCGAGCCATGAAGATCATCCATGTCATTGTTTGCAATGATTTGTGCATCACCTTCGTCTTTATCCTAGGAGCCATCAAGATCATCCATGTCATCATCTCCAATCCTCTTATGTTTCACCTCTTTCTCATAGCCGACAGTTGGATCAACTTGCAAGCGAAAGTGTGTCATGCAAGCCTTTCTTTCAATAATATTAGTGGAATATCCTTTTCAAAGAAGATCTTCAGAGAAAAATTCCCATCCGTAATAAGCGGATGCCCCAATTAGGCGGTTGCAAGTATTCCAACATAGTAATCAAAATCATGTGCATGTGAGTCCACTTCCCTTCAAAGTTATCAGGGGCATACTCTTTCCCATTGAAATGTAAGGTGGTGCTAGAGACAAAAGCTTTAATCTCTTGAGAGTGCTCCATAATAATTAAAAATCCTACACGAAAAATAACTAACAAGACTTTAGATACAATGCTTCAATAAAATAGCCAATAAGGCTTTAAAGTACAAACTGAAAGACAATATATTTTTTCCATCATACAATAATATGCCCAATTTGAAAGACAATGCATTTTTCCGATCATACTATAATGTGCTGAAGTTGAAAGACAATGCATTTTGCCCATCATACTGTAATGTGCCCAAGCTGTAATGTGTCCACTAATACAATTGTGTGTGTGTCCATTTAACAAAATCTTTGAATGGATGATCAAAAGTAGCCTCAAAGGCTTTACAAGGCTCAATATCTATACATAAATTGAAAAATAATAGCCAATAAGACTTTACAATGATGAGATGAAAAAAAATAAAACTATAATCTGTCCATGATTAACAATTACATTGTGTCCACCACTGACACCACTGAAACTTTGACTCTAATTTGTCATCTGTCATCATCTGAAAGTTTGCTCATAGGGTTGTGTTATGAGTGTGAAACTGCATGTGAACGTAGAACTGATGCCGATTAGGAACTAGTTGGGAATTTTGGAGCATGGCTTAGATTAGTTTTTTTGGAGTTTTCTCCTCTATGGATAAACTAATCTATGCTAATCTAAGCTATACCAACCATCAAATCAAAGAAAAAGCAACAAATATTTTCTTTTTCATATTCATTTTAATAGGATTCATGGAAGAATTGAGAACGTTGAGCGAAAACAAGGGAGAAAAACAGGGAATGATGCTAATAGAATTGTAGGTGTGAGATTTGAAATTCGTTTTGAGGGAGGTCATCCATGATTCATTTAAAAATTGCTCGGAAGCGAAGTTTGAAATCAAGTTTTGGTGCGCAGATGCCATCTTTTACAAGAGAGGTGCGTGGCTCAGATCTGATTCTCCCTGCCGACTGTGCCAATTTTCTACGAAAGATGCAATAGTAGCGACGTCAGTCACGCATCCATCACCCTGTGGCGATTGAGAGCAACCATGAAAGCTTACTTTCACAGACAAAAAGCGAGATGGCGATGGATTTGTTCGCTATCTTCTTCCTCCTCTGAGATTGGGATGGCGATGATTCAACGTGCAGTGAATCATCATTTTCTGAGTTGATAAGTCAGATGTAGTATCCCCATACAATAGGGTGGGAGCGAGGCAGGAGTGCAACAGGGTGGGTGAGAGCGAGACAAAGAGAGTAGAGGGAGGCATGGATGGGGGAGGAGCAAGGGGAGAGGGAGGGGAAGCGGATGAGGGGGGAGGCCAAGCGAGAGCCAGAGAGGGAGGGACAGGAGGAGGAGGAGAGCTTGGAGAGGTCAGGGAAGAGAGGGTAGAGGATGCAGAGGCAGAAGCAGCGAGGGAAGCCATGGCTATGGCGATGGAGGAGGAGGAGGAGCTCAGAGGAAGATGAAGAAGATGAGAGGCTATGTGGCTATGGCGAGAGCTTGCAGCTTCCCAGAGATAAGCAGAGCATGCAAAGTTTGACCTTTTAAAAAGACGCCTAACCCTCGCATTTGTTTATGGTACAGATTCCCCCATTATATCCCCTTCATTAGCTTGTGTTATCTAGCTAGGCAGCGTTTGTTGGGAGTTGAACACTCCACCAGCCTCTAAAAATCTGGTTCAGTCGGTTGGAAGAGGGGGGTCATTGATGGCTCCGATAGCCTATGGTATATTGATTGGCCATTTTTTCGACATGATAAAATTTGTGAATTTGTTAAATTTATTGTACAATATCAACTTTTTACCTTGAGGTATTTCCGCAAGGATTTGCTCATATGGTATATTGTTTGATCTTGTCTTAATTACCTTAAAACCCAAAATAAGAAAGATTACAGATGCATGATAATGTTTTTACACGTGCTATCAACTTTGTACCTTGGAGTATTTCCGTAAGGTTTTGCTCAAATGGTATTTGTCAACTACGTAAATTTTTTAAAATATTGACTTTGCAATTAGAATATTATCACATAATTTTAAATTTCATGTCTCTTAACTTTGTATTTTGCTTTCGTTTAGGATGTGCTGAATGTATTGACATGGCAACCAAGGAACATTCCAAAGAATTGAAGAGGTTTTTTGCCTATATTCAAAGAGTACTCTTACTCGTCGCAACATGGACAAGACAATGATTGAAAAAATTGGAGATGATGACACTCTATTAGATGTATTCAAACAACATGTGATGCAAAGGCTAAATAAAATCAAAGAGGTGTCAAAGATACGAGATCAAGTAAAAGACATATTCAAAGATGTAACTTGGTCAGAAGAATTGGAAAAGCGTGTGACGACAATCATAGGAAACATCACATATCATGCACAATATGTAGATCAATCGTTATCTTCGAATGAGAAGTGTTTGGCTTGGCATAGTATGTGGAAACAAAGGAAAGCCCATGGTATACAAGCAAATTTGTACACGCTAGCTAAGAAGAAGATTGGCCCAAATCCAACTGAGGAATATGCATGTGCTAGCTAAGAAGAAGGTTGGCCCAAATCCAACCGAGGAATATGCACATGGCATAATAAATAGATCGGACAATGCTTCTATGCAAGAAGTGGACAGTACTGCTACGACTTTTCCTACAGCAACCTATACTGCCTAGCTACAAGATCATGCATATGAAATATATAAGGATAAAAAAATTGGTGCTAGGTCTGAAGGGCAACTTTTCCTAGCAAGAATCAAAGAAGTATTACGCATCAGCCCGATTGCTTATTATGTAGCCAAGAGTTTTAAAGGCAATGCAGAGAAAAGGGAGTCTACTTTCATGAAGGAATCAAGAATGCAAGTTAAACATAGCATCCTAGTTCAGCCAATTGCTATGTCAATAAGTGCACCACATTGGATTTTCACGCCATATTTTTTAATGGAGGGACACTATACACATTTTTCAAAGAAACCAAAAAAAGGTTCATACATTGCAAACCTGAGTTAGATACAAAGCAAGTCCCTGCAAAAAACATAGAACAGGTTGTGACTTTGGTACGAGAACTTTGTTTTGCTCTTTGCCTTAGCCTTCAGAAGTTGCACGAACAAGGTTGGAACCACAATGGTTTGCACAGTGGAAATGTCCTTCTAGACTATGCAGGTACTATGCGAGTGCGGATTCGTATTTGTGACTGGGGACGCGCTACATATATAATAAATTCAAAGGAGAACTTGTTAGCCAAACATTCTAGCGAGGAAGATACTGAGTACAAGAATAGAATTGAACTCGAAAGAGAGAGACTTGGCAAGATGGGTTGGCTAGCTCCTAAGCTATATGATGGTACTACAAATAGAATGGTTTTCTCAAAGAAAATAGTTATGCATGCATACATACCTCTTTCATAGTAGCTATTAAATTAAAAAAAAAAGAGGCATTCCTTTTGTACGATCTGCCAAAATAAATAGTGACTGAGTTATACAATGAAGGAATGTAGAATGTTTGATTGGCTTCAAATGGAGAATTAGCAGAATGTTTTTCTATTATTTCTGTGATAACATCTGCTGTGACAATGCTGATTCCTAGCCTCGGATGAGGCCTCTCAGCATCGTCTTGTATCGTTGTAACAATGGGTTTGAGATGAGATTTAGAGATAGGATGTCTTTAGTATTTGATATTAAATCTTCAGTGCTTTGGCAAAATCACTCTTCGCGATTCCAACATATTAAAGGATTATCCAATAATGACCTTGATGTCAATTGTCTCGCTGCCAAAGATCGCATGACTCTTGTTATATTTAGGCTGACATTTAATAGTGACAACATTTGCACATGGAAGACGTTTGCTCGAAGGATCGATTGCATGTACTCGGTTTCGTAAGGAACATAGTAAAGCTTTCGAAAAGGATGTGATACAGATGCCTTGCAAGTCATACATGTTGCTAGTTCTCTGTGAGACTTCTCGGCATGTATGTGTAGCAAGACATTTGAGAAGCAATAAGGAGGTACTATGTTGGATTGTCGTAGACTATTAGATTGTGTAAGTTTCTTGCTTTTCCCAATCCAAAGCTCGCATTTTCCACATGATTCACATAATTGTAGCTTCTTAATGCGTTGTGAGCAATCACTACTCCATTCACTTAGCAATCTGTCTAGAAACATCCAAGATATTATTGAGGGCTCTAATTCCCTTTTCTTTTTGTCTAACGTCCTAGTTATAGCTAGGCATCGTTTCTTGATAATCCTATTTGTTGCCATTATTCTAAATGTAGGTGTCGTGTATCTATCGTAAGCAAGCAAGCACAAATTTAGTTTGTGTTCTATAAATAATGCAACATTAATCAAGAACAAACTTGAAGTAGCGAGTTTCTTCTTTATGAAATTTGCAAAACTATGAAGGATTTTCTTTATTGTAAAGTTTTTTTTTCTGCAAATTACAAAAAGAGAAATACCTGATTATAAATTAAGTTGACAATAGCAGGTCTGTCGAACCGATGTGTGTGGTTTTGATAATACTTGATTATAAATTAAGCTAACAATAGCAGGTCCATCGAACCGACGTGTGTGGTTGAGCGTTCCCTTCTTACGAACACCTCAACATAGAAACAAAAAAAGAAGAATTTAGAATATGCAAAAGCGATTTATTAAAAAAAAATCAAATGGAAAACATATATATGTATATATATGTATATATATAGATATACATATATATATATATATGTATGTATATATAATTTATATAACCCCACATAGTGTGGGCGGGGAGGCAGCACTCTTCCTTCCCCAAAGAGTTATAATCCGAGGGAATAGGCCCTTCCCCATGCACTGAAGTTAAAATCGCCGAGAGTATTAGCGCCGAGATTGAGTATCGTGACTTATGTAGGAGACTAATATATTACCTAGATCTCAATGGGCGTATCTGTATTCCAAGTTGAGCGTCGTCCAAGTTATTGTACAGACCAAGCATATGCGTTTGCAATACGTTCAAAAAATAGAAACAATGTCAAAATACGGTATCATTGAACAATAAATTATTAATCTAGCTTGTAACGGGATGTCTTGGATCTTTAAAAAAAAGTAGTTTGCACGGACCAGTCGCACACCTGAAATTAGTCAATCCACAATCTTGACTTAAATTACTCACAAGTTGATGATACAAAATCTTTAGTGTATTAGAACTTATTTATTGAAAACTCGAGAATTTGAAACTTTAGATCATAACTTTTTTTGCTTTTTAAATACTTATGAATTCAATGTAAACATAGAATATAGGATCAGCCAGCATACAATGACTTCATATATTCGATTTGCCTTCATTACATCAAAAAATTAATCTGGGATCAGGCTTGATTCTTCTCGATGAAAACAGATTGCATGAACTCTCTAGTGATATGTGGTTTTTTTTATTATGCTTGAATCTACATTTTTATTCATACATTCATTCTCATTTTTCAGCTTTTCCACAACTGTTCAAATGAAAAGCTATAGAAAAAAAGGAAGACGAAGAACGCACCTTAAAAAAACAGAAAAAAGAAAGCAAGATTTTCTTCAACGATAAACAGATGAGAAGAGCAAACGTGGCAGGCATACAACCACAATAATATATCTTTGGATTTGATTCATACGAGAAATACCATCCCTTAATGGCAAAAGTAACGGAGATTCTGAAGGATAGACCTAGGGGGAGCAACGAGCTCGTAGATGGATTGATAAAACACATTATACAAAAGCTATCCAATGGCTAGGAGACCATGGATGAGCTGTTGCCGCACACAAAAGCACAAGTGATACTTGATAAACATACCAAGGGAATATCAATCTTTTGCATAACAATTCTACACTTTGCCTTCAACATCGAACTTGAAGAGCTTGCTGATCTTGACAACTAAGCAGCTGACAGTATATTACAACAATTCAAGGATGCGTACAATCTATAGCACGGCGAATGGCCAGTAACCATTGACAAGATAGCGTATAAAATTAACCCAGAATTTGCAGAAAAAAACTATTGATCATTAGCAGCAATCTTCCCAGAACCCAAGAAGCAGCCTACTCAAGGTAAAACCCTACCCACAATATAGAACATCCTTTCAAAGTATATTCTTTTTTCCATATAATGGATTTAACTTTCACTCATACTTTATTCAATTTTATGAACAACAGACACAAATAAGGAACTAGCCATGTCAAACAACAATACCACATCGATAACAAAATTTATCTATTGCATCACTTGTCGACGGAATGGCAAAAAATATATTGGACAAACTACAGACATTGAAACACGTCTGAAATGACACAAAACTAATGCACCATCTAAAATGATCAATGATGTCCATAGGTACAAACCATTTGAAAAAAACTTCAACGTGGAGGTCTTGCATCAACTCTGAATACAGTGGAAGTGAATAACTTAGAACGTCAATACATTGCTCGAATGGACACAACATCAGGCTCAAAGGGTTACAATAATATAAAAGGACACCCTGCGAACATGAAAAAATATTACTACTTAAAGCGCAACAATTTGATTTAAGCAACAATGTCATTTGTCTGACTTCATTTCCAAACATTCAAGATACAATTCATATCAGTCTTCTTCTTTTTTATTCATTGTTTTAATTTTTCTACGCACTCATATACATGAAATTACATCACATATTCGTAAATATAAAATTTCAAATTCCACTTTATGGTTTCCATTTATTCTACAACTAACATTACAATTTATGCATTAACAATTTCTAATTCTAATTTAATATTTTTACCGTTATTTCACAAAATCCTTTCTTCATGTTTAATTTATAATCAACATTTTATACATTGCTCTCTTTCACCTAAGGCGACCTACCGCACCCTAGTTTATTTTTAAAAAATCTAGATTTTTTAGTGATTCACTTGTCTCTAGAAATCCTCCACATTTTTAGCCCCTTTCTCTCTCACACATCGCTTTCAATTCATCATCTTGCTCTCTCTCTCTCTCTCCCCCTCATCATTTGTGCCCCCTCTCTCTCTCTCTCTCCCTCATCGCTTCCAATGCATCATCTCAGTCCTCTTTAGTTCTTTGGATCTGGGCAGGCCTTATGAATGATTTATTATCCTTCACTTGTTTAGTCATTCGACTCATTCCCATGCCCCTAGCCTTGGAATTCCCAGACGGCTCCGCTAAAATCGGGCCTTCAAGCATGTTAAAGCGAAGAGCTAGAATTCCGGACCTTTTTTTAGAGATCACTGAGACCTTGGATTGATGCCCGACGATAAGCGGAGAAAGGATGCGCACAGAGCTCTAAGACACAGCGAAACAGGGATGCGGAAAAAAGGCATGGATGAAGGCTAACTTCCCGTCGAAGAGTTGGACTACTCGGTAATGTCGTCAGGAATTCATATTGGTTATTCTAGAGGACTTGGGAATTCATATTGATTATCCTGGAGCTTTTGTAGAATGCGTTGGTGCAGCTGGGCTCCATTGGTGCTCTTGATGTTTGCATTGTGCAGGGTTGCTAAAGGGGCAATTGACGAAGGACCGATCAATAAGATTGAAAGACCCCTCAAGGCCTCAATTTGTCAAGCATGGCGACCTCATCTGTCCTCCTCGAGCTCAAGAATGATTTGTACGAAAAAGAGCCGTTTTCACAGCACGAATTTGTTGTAGACGCTGCAAATCTCGAGCATCACGATTGGGAGTCCTTGATTGTTCAATGCCGTGGCGACTTGCGATCCCTCGAAATCCTCATCGCCAGAGATTTGTAGGCACCTTCATCATGTTGTAGGAAAACTGCAAGCGCAAGACATTGTTAAACATTCGAACCGCGATGTGCTCATTTTAAAGCGTGGATGTATCGTTTCAAGTCTGGAGGCGTGTTTTTAAGCTGTGTGTCCGGCTTTCTTTCTGTGTGTCAGTTCATGTGAGGTGCACAGGCCATTGCATGCAAAGCAAAAAATGTAACGGATGGCGTCTATTTTTTCTTCAGAGAAGAACGCATTGCGTCTTGCTTGGAGTTGTAGTCTGTTTGGACTGTTAACGGGGATTGACGGGTGTTTGTAGATTACAACAAAAATCAACCTACTTCCGGTCCCTCATAGGTGGCGAATTCAGGTGCGACACTTTGCATTCTTATGTCACTTTGACCTTTTCCGAAGTAAATCCATAAATCTCGGAAACTCTAGGGACCACCGACCATTCACAAGTCTAAAGAGCTATGTAAAATTAAAATAAGCAAATTTAGGAGATCACGAGATTGCAAAGAAACAAATATCGGCATAGTCTAGAGGTTAGTCATCTTTTTTTTTTCGTGATGAAGTTCTCAATGTACTTTCTATTTGCAAAAGTGAAATTCAGAGCCAATTTGCATGGTAGGGGAACTATTTGCAGCGTCTGCATGAAGAAGACATGGTCAAAGAGAATTGATGATCAACCCTGCCTTTTCGACTTGCGTCAGGGAGTCTTTTCAAAATCATATCGAGGTGATCTGGGATATGGAAACGTGTTGTTCCCTTTTACAGTGCATGTGCTGCAAAGGAATGAATATCTCTCCATCCAATTTTGAACAATTGTTAGAGGTCGTTTCATCCCTTATTTTTAGTTTAACGCACTGGTAATCAAGCATATTGTGAAAGACATCATTGTTTCTGTCATTTATGATGTGGCTTCAATCTAGTCCATTGGTCCCAGGAGACTCGAAAAATTCTGTGGGTCCAGGAGGCTTCTTGTTTTTTAATTTGCCTTTTTGAACCTTTAGAGATCTGCAGGGAGGTTGGTGTTCAAAGTATTTTGGTTGTGTTTCACCTTACAAGTTTCACTTCCAATACTGTGCTTTTTTTTCAACTGGTTTCAATTCCAATGCTATGCTTAATCAGCAACGACCAAAAGTAGATGTCCTGGTGATTGGTGAAATTTTTCGGATACATCTCAATTTTATGTATGGAAACTGTGAGGGCTATTGATGCTTTTATCAGGACAGCCTATCAATATTTATCTAAAATCTGTCATGAGGATAAATCTAGATCTTCTGATGCCCATCAACCTCTGCAAATAATTTATAAAATCATACTACCTGAGGGGACCAAGCAACGAATAAATTTTATTATGTTGGTCTTTTCCATTACGTGGGTCATTTTGTTACATTTCATGGCAACTTTGATGTTCTTGTTCAGATTCCCCTGTTGGTGGGGCTGAAACATACTAAATTGGTTTGTGCAGGGAGCAGCCTTTTTTGGAGTAGAGGCAGCTATGTCAGCTCTGATATTGCAAGTACAGGAGGCAACTTCCAGTTCTGAATTATTGAAGTATATACCAAAGTGTTGGATCCATGCCAAAGGAATGGGTCAGTGAAGAATAACCAAAGGAGTAAATGAAGGTTTTCTGTTTGACAATTCATGAAATCATTATTTTTCTATAATTAAGGTTTGGGAAATCAAGGACATGCTGTTGTCAGATAGTGAGCATGCTAGTCATAATGAGGCTAATTCCAGTTGGGGATGCCTACAAATCCCAGAATAAATCTCAGGCTATAGCTTCCTTATAGGTCTAGTATGTTGAAGATTCATCTCAACATCACGTGTTCATATTGTGCGTAGGACTAACACAAAGAGTGCTAATAGGCACAAGGATTGGAAATCCTAACCCAAATGGATCTTAGCATATACATGATATCCTGCCAAATGGCAACTAGCGTAGCCGTCGGAGGAACATGGTGCTGGCCCATGACCCAGCTGCAATGGGCCACCTAGATGTTCTAGGCTGTAATGCTGGCCATTGTCTCCCAGACACTATCCTCTCTCGACTGGGGGGGATGGTGAGAAGGGGGGGGAGTAGCCAAGTGAAGCTCAGTGCTGTGAATGCTCTGACCTTGTATCCGGTAAGCTGGCGAGACCACCGTGTCTATGGAGAAGGCGTGGCCCCCTTCTGTAAGCCAAGCTGCCATACCCCACATGAAATCTCTCTGCGTGCTCTGAAGCCGTGCCACAATCCGAAGTGCTCTGAGCTGTGCCACAATCCTTTGAGCTGCTGGGCAGCTCCAGAAGCAGTGAGGAATAGTCTCAATAGCTCCGATTGTACGTCTGTGGCAGCTGCCATCCACCCGCATCTGCTCAAGCCATGGGCCCACTGGGAGACCACCGTGTGCGACCATCCAGAAGAAATAGGATATCTTTTGTGGACGCAGGCTAGACCACAGGCAGGCCCAAAATCTGGATCTAACCTCCTTGGGCACCTGCTGCGCACTCCAGTGTCTCTCCTGCGAAGGGGTCCAGGCCATTCCGTCCATCTGGATGCGACGTCCTATCCGCGTGGTGTACGAGAAGAAAGGCACCTCCTCCACTCTCTCTGAGAGACCTGCTCTGACCGGCCATAACCACTCTCCGGGGTCTCAGTGTATGTCGTTGAGAGGGCGTCCCTCCCATAACCATAGTCTCCAGCGGGGGGCATCTAGGTCTGTGATGCAAGAAGGGTCGATCGACCACTCCTTGCCCAAACGTCCCACTACTTTGACCCTCTGCCAATCCACCTAGCCTAACACCCTGTCCATCTCTTGATCCCCCGTGAACCAGGGCTGCAGTAGTACGCCCGGTCCCACATCATAGAACCGCGTGCTCGTGTGGGTTGGCGGCTGTGGGCATAGCTGAATCCTCAGAGGTACGACCGTCCTAGAGAACTGTCCTAGCCAATGTGCCGGAGTGAAAACCTGCAGTCCCTCCCTCTAGGAGTCCGGAATAGCTGCCTCTATCTCCACCATCCTCTGGCCGGCCCCTCTCAGATGAGAAAGGACCTCCAATGGTGCCTCTGCCTCTGCTGGGAGTCTAGACCATGTCTCCAGGGAGCGAGCCGGGCCGCTGTGCAAATGTGCCCATCCTATGTGTAGCGCTGCCCTAGCATCAAACCATCCTGGTGTCTGACCTCCGGGTGCCAGATAAGTGGCTGTCGTGCAAACTCCTCCGCGTACCGGGGGTTGACTCGGATGAGATCTCCTGAGATCCGTTGCTAGACCCTCAAGAGACTCCTCATCAAGGGTGAGCCCTTCCCCGTGAGAGGGGCCTCCGAAGAGATCCTCTTTACTGGAGCTTAGCCAAACTCTCTCTGGCAGGCAGGGCCTTGGTGGCTAACCAGGTCCTGTTGGCCACAGCCTGGTATATAGCCTCTTGCTAGTGTTTTCACAGGGGTTGCATGGGACAGTTGAGACACTTGGTGCGTAACTTCCTTTGGGTAGGACTAGATGGCACCCGCAACACTAGAGCTAGAGTTGCGTGGCAGACAATGATACTACCACAAGCACAGGTCTTGCTTCCTTCTACAGGCACTTTATTCGCAAATTTGCCAAGAGGGCAGCTCCTCTTACTGACCTCTTGAAGAAGGATGCTTTTGGGTGGTCAAGGGAAGCACAACTCAGCTTTGAAGACCTGAAATTTGCACTCACTCATGCGCCTGTCTTGGTATGCCCTGATTTTTCGTGTCCTTTCATTGTGGAGGCAGATGCCAGTGGCAAAGGATTGGGGCTATTTTGAGGCAGGAACACAGGGTAATAACCTTTGAAAGCAACAAGTTTGATGCCAAAGAAGTCAATTTGCATGTTTATGATTAGGAGATGCTGGCTATCTTGCATGCTTTCAAGAAATGGCACCACTATCTGTATAGAAGTAGAATTACGTTGAAAACAGATCCTAGGACATGCAGATTCTTCCTCACCCAGCCAAATTTGTCATATAAGCAGAAGAGGTGGTTGGCTGCAGTCCAATCATAGCAAATTTGTCATATAAGTAGAAGAGGTGGTTGGCTGCAGTCCAATCCTATGATTTTGACATTGAGTACAGAAAAGGGAAGGAAAACGACATGGTTGCAGATGCCTTATCTAGTATGTGGGCTTGCAATTTGTCTGCTATCTCTACCATATATCAGGATTGGATTCATGGCATTTAGGAAGAGTATATGCAGAATTCTAAAGCATCTCCCATATTTTCAGATTTGCAGAAGCTCTCTAGTCAGGGTCATCCGGATTTCAAATTGCATAATGGGCTGTTGTGGTGCCAAGACAGGATTTATTTAGTGCCAGACTCAAAATACTGCTAGCTCGTTTTGCAAGAAATGCACTCTTCTCCCATGGCTGGACATGCAGGTATCACTAAAACATATGAAAGAATCATGTAGAGCTTCACCTGGGAAGGCATGTGGAGAGATGTGGTTAAATACGTGGCTGAATGCTTGCCTTGCCAACATAACAAAGTGGACAGCAAATTACCCGCAGGTCTCTTGCAGCCATTACCCTTTCCAGAGGGCAAATGGACGCACATAGCAATGGATTTCATCACAGGATTTCCTTCTACAGAGAGGGGATGGGACAGCATCTTTGTTGTGGTGGATAGAATGACAAAACAGGGCCATTTCATACCCACTAAGACCTGGTATTCAGCATAACAAGTTGCTTGGGAATTCATGGAGCATGTCTTTAAGCATCATGGTTTCCCTCAGGAAATTGTTAGTGACAGAGATGCAAAGTTTATGGGTCACTTTACAGCAGTGGGTACTTTATCACACCTAGCACTGCTTACCATCCTGAGACTGATGGACAGTCGGAAAGGGTGAACAAATGGGTGGAGGAATATTTGAGGCATTTTTGTCATGATACTCAGAAGTCTTGGGATAAATGGTTCACTTGCTGAATTTTGCTCCGACAGTACCAGGCATCTCTCCATTGGCATGAGCCCGTTTGAGGCAATGTACGGATGCCTTCTTCAATTGGTGACATGGCTGTGAAAAATCAGCAAGCATGGAATGACTCGGAGAGGATGGATGCCCTTCTGCAGTTGGCAAAAAGGAATATGTAGGATGACCAAGCCAAGCAGAAGAAATATGCGGATGAACGCAGGAGATATTTGTCTTTCAAAGAGGGAGATTATGTGCATTTGCGTCTCCATAAGAACCGTTATGCCTCAGTGAAAGGTAATACCAACACAAAGCTTGCTCATAGGTATTACAGTCCTTACAGGATCATCCGCAAGGTTGGGGAGTTAGCATATCAATTGGAGCTACCCAGTATCTCCAAGATCCATGACGTTTTCCATGTGTCTTTGCTGAAACTGCATGTTGGACAGCATGTCCATGTTCTGCCAGAGTTGCCACCTATGGATGAGAGGGTCACATCCTCTATGTCTTGGAGCGCATCGTGGGTTTCAGAGACCATGTACTCCGGAACAAGGTCTACGTAGAGTATCTTATCAATTGCCGGGGACTCCCTGAGGATGAAAATTCATGGCAGCCAGAAAGCGTTGTCCAGGGCCACCCCTATTTTCTACCGGATTGATTAGTAGTTGCTGTTTGCTGCACTTTTAGATAGCCATGCCGTGAAACTTTGAGGGCAAAATTCTATGAGAAGGGATGGCTGTAATGAAGGGGAAAAAGGGCCGAGTTAGAGGTCCTTTAGGTGGAAATTATGGAAGGACTATATAAGTCCTCATCCACCCCCTACTATGTACTTTTTGATGTGATATCTAATCCTATCTACTCTCCCTTCCTCCTTCCTGCCTAGGCTCGCTCATTCTCTCTCTTTCTCTCTCTTCCCTACTCCCTCTCAATCTCTCCCTCTCTTTCCTACCTTATTCTCTCTCTCCTACCCCTTCTCCTCCCTTCTTCCCCTATCTCTCTCCCCTTCTGCTACTCTATCCCCCTTTCTCCAAATCTGCCCTTACCCTCCAAATCTACGTATGTTTTATCTAGATTATCATGTATGCACTTTAAATAAAATGGAGCTGCCTTTGCACTCCTTGGGAGCTGCCCTGTGCCCTCCCTAAGCTGATGTACTAGTTGGTTTTCACGTTGTCCCATAGACCTCTTGGTCCTCCCGTGGACGTAATAGACTCTCTCTCTCTCTCTCTCACACGTGACAGGCAAGTGAGCCTACTTGACTTTACATTAGACCCTCTCATAGTACTAGAACTAGACACTGCAGAGCTTGGGATAGTGAGACACTCAGCGGATGCACCACACGTGACGGGATACGGCCGGCATCTACTTGACCTAGGGGCTATCCATGACCTAATCATATATAATGGCCTACAGAGATGGCCATTATCTGGTGGGTTCACTTGTCTTATTGAGGTCAGCCAGTAGAGATTGTGCAGTCCTACACATACTTGGGTGCAGTTTTCACTGGGCGAGTTTTCACGATGATCCATGCAGCTCAAGCATGCCTCACACGAGGGTATGGTGCTTTGGCCTGGCTAGAGCGGCAGTGTTTCCAGGCGCAATTCTAGGACCCACCGACGAAGTGCTGGCTTTTCGACACCGTAGTGAGACCAACTGCCATGTATGCAACACTGTTCTGGGGGTTGATATTTCAGCACCAAAGTGGAAGAGATTTGAGTGGCTACAAATAATCATGGGATCTAGGATGATTCGTAGTAAGCCCTCAGTCCCCCATTAGATAGTACAAGCAGAGTTTGCTATGACCCCTCTTCAGATCGATGCCACTTTTCAGACAGTGACCTTCCTCCATAGAGTCTGGGACCTACCTCGTGAGAGGCTACCGAGATTGGCATTGGAATCCTCTATCCGACTGGTAGAGAGTGGGTTTGATATAGCATGGTATGCACGCGTCTTTGCTTGGTCCACAGTAATGGCATTCAGAGGGACAGGCTCCCCCCTTTTCAGTATAGCATGGATGCACCCCCCGAGTTGATTCCACGAGATGAGACTAGCCACATCATACGGTTAGACCTCCTCCAGCTTCACACACTTCGGACTTGGGGGGGGGACTAGGATTTCCCCACCAAGACCCAGCTCTACTATGACCATTTCTTGAGAGTATCAGAGGATGGCCTCATCATCAGACCCCGGTATCTTGAGGATAGAGGAGTCTCACTGAGGATTGCCATTGGACAGATGCGAGTCTCCTTCCATAATTGAGGATTGAGGCAGGGAGAGCTACAGGCATACCCAGAGAGCAGTGGACTTGTATGCTATGCACGATGGGTCAGATCGAGACCGAGGAGCACTTTCTTTGTATGTGTCCCACCTACTACGAGATCCGAGGGCGCTACCATTGCCTTTTTCAAGAGGGACACGGGTTTGGCCCACTCTCACGACTGATCCACTTCCGGGATTAGGTATGTATTGGGCTCTACCTGATGGAGATGCGGAGACACAGAGAGACACTACTGCGATGGATCAGAGAGCAGCAGGATGCGACCACCACGTCACAAGACACTGAGGTGCATTGAGCGCAGAGGCAAGTCACCGACTTCTATGCATTTGAGTAAGCTCTAGGGCACTAGGGAATAGAGGAGGAGGAGGAGCTAGCTGACATGAGAGATAGATGGGTCAGTAGAGGGAGTCGACACGACTCCACTTCTGGACGAGGGACATGGGGATCTCACATGTGACAGGAGACTAGAGCACACACGATTGAGGTCCGACCTATGTCAGCTCTCCTTAGAGGCGACTGACAGAGACGTGGCATTACACTTGACATAGCCCATCGGATCCAAAGATCGAGGAGACCACGTCCCCCACCACAGTTCTAGACAGCTCGACAGATGTAGATACGTGAGCTCTTTGTGTCACACCAGAGAGCTATCACGGAGCCTGGATACATGGAGCCAGATCATATTCTTGGAGCAGTAGCCCTGAGTGCCTGACATGCCTCACTCATGTTACACACTATTTGGCTTTTCTGGCCTGACTTGATATGATGTACTACATTAGTATTTCAGTTTATGTGTTTTCTAGTACTCAGCGAGGGCCTTAGCGAGCCCTTCGCTCCAGTCCACAATGGCTTGTATGAGTTTACTTTGTTTCCGCACTTTTGTCCCATAGGCCCATGAGGCCTCCCGTGGACGTTAGTATATCTTTCTTTTTTTCTTTCTTTCTCTCCCTTGTCATTCATTCAAGGAGAGCCTGCTCCTTCAAGAGGAGGAATGCGTGTCCAATTTCTCTCATTAACCAAGACAAGGTGAGCAAGCCTATGCTGTCCATAGGAAAGGAAAAGGACATAAGTTTCAGCCTAATCAAAGATATCAGCCTAAAAATCAGCAAAAACAGCCAGCAAAGGGGTATGCACATGCAAAAACATATAGGAAGAAAAGTGAGAATACAGATGTTGCCAAATCTGTCAAAGGTACTTGTCACTTTTGCAAGCTTCTAGGACATTACATTGGTGAGTGTCAGAAGAAACATGCTGATTTTCTCATGAAGGGCAAGGCACATGTGGCTACCTCACAAGATGATGCACAGAATGCTCCAGAGGTGAATGACATCAAAGATGAGAAAGATTTTGTATTTTTGACAAAAGATGATATTGACTATAGGGGGGATACCTCAAATGCAATGCAAAATTCAGATGCATCTATGTTGTCTATGGACAACTCATGGTGCATTGATAGTGGTGCTACAAAGAACATGACTCTGCGTAAGGAGTGGTTTGATGAGCTGAAAACTACATAAAGGTATATGACTTGTGCAAACAGCTCCAAGCATAAAGTTTTGGGCATGGGAGATGTCCTAGTAAAGTTGCAGCACAATGGCAAGTCACAATTTATAAAAAATGTTTGGCATGTATCAGATCTAAAAAGCAATCTGATTTCTATCCCTACTCTTGTGCATGACCAGCGCATGCTGGTAGAATTTCAAGATGCTGATTCCTGGATCAAGGATCCTAAAAAGAATTTTCAGATTGTTGCCACATGGTCATATAAATCAGGGCATTTTGGTGCTTGATGCTGAATCTATTGCAGGCCATGCTTTGGTGACAACTACTTCAAATGTGAAATCATTATGGCATGCAGTTTTGGTCATGTTTATCAAAGAAGTTTAGTATTCATGTTCATGGGCTGGTTAATGGAATGCCAAAAATACATGGAGATAATTCAGATTTTTGTGAGGCATGTGTGATGGAAAATATGTATAGACAACCCTTACCTTTGGATGGTGCAGTAAATGCCACTGAAAGGCTTGCACTTGGACATTCAGATGTGTGTGGACCAATGAGTGTTACCACGCACAATGGTAAAAGATATTTTGTGGCATTCATTGATGATCATTCCAGATTTGCATGTGTTTTTGATGCATTATAAATCGGAAGTAGTCCATTCCTTCTTGGAATACCAAAATTTGGTAGAAAACCAAGTTGTCTGTAAAAGCAAGAACTACACATAGAGAATGGAGGGGAAGGCTTGCACTTGTACATTCAGATGTGTGTGGACCAATGAGTGTTACCACGCACAGTGGTAAAAGATATTTTGTGACATTCATTGAGTTCGCTGTAAAAGCAAGACACTATACATAGAGAACGGAGGGGATACATGTTTAACGCCTTTATGCAATGTTAGAAAGACAATGGTATTCACTTTCAACTCATACTTCCCAAACCCCCCCAACAAAATGGGTAGCCAAGTTTGGAACAACAATAACAACAAGTTGGAAAACTTATTGGAAAATCTTTGATGGAGATGACTAGTTGCCTGCTTTCATACAAGAAGTTGTCCAAAGTATTTTGGGGGAAAGCTGTAATTATAGCCATCTATGTTCAAGATAGAAGCTCAGCCAAGGCATTAGTAGATATCACTCTGTTAAAAGCATGTCATGGGAGAAAGCCCGTGGTGAGTCATATCATAAATTTGGGTTCTGTTGCATATGCTTTGGTTCACAAACAACACCGCAAAAGTTTGATGATAAGGCTACAAAATGCATTTTTGTGGGTTACAGCTTGACAAGCAAGGGATTCAGACTTTGGAATCCAACCACATGTTCCATCATTTTCAGTAGAGATGTGATTTTCAAAGAAAAGGAATCATCGTGATGGACATGGATGACATGCCACTTGACATACTTTCTTTTCCTGAATTTGAGCAGGAGGAACAGCATACATCTTCCTCTACCCTGCAAGGGGAAAAGAGCAGCCAAAAGAGCAGGAGATGCCCACATTTGATGCCACAAATGAGGACTTTAAGGTTATTACAGAAGAAAACAGGCTCAGCCTGTTGTACACACATAAAAACCATTCCCCAGATGGGCAAAAGCAATTGTTCAAGATTCCAGTGACCAACTTTCACTTGGAAGGACATGGGCAGCCACCAAAAGGCTAAAGCAGGTCAACTTTGCATTAATGTGCATAGTGATGCAAGCTCCAAGTGACACATGGGATCTTGTATATCTTCCAATGAGAAGGTCCGTGATTGGCATCAAATGGGAAAAATATGAAGTAAGACTTGTAGCACAAGGCTATGCACAAGAGGAAGGGATTGACTATGAGTAAGCATTTTCTCCCATTGCTAAGATGACCACAATACGTTGTGTTGTTTCTCTTGCTGCAATTCATGGATGGTCGGTGTACTAGATGGATGTTAAGGCTGCTTTCTTGAATGGAGAACTTTAATACGATGTCTATGTGAAGTAGCTACGTGGGTTTGTTGTTGATGGACAACACAACAAAGTCTTCAAGCTCAAAGAAGGCCTTGTATGGTCTAAAGCAAGGCCCAAGTGCTTGGTATCAAAAGATACTTTTTTATTATCCAGACAGTTTTGCAATACTCCCACTGGGCCGAATTTATATGTTCCACAAGAACAAGGCATCTTGATCATTCTCGTTTTGTATGTGGATGATATTATACTCACTGGCAATGATGAGCAGAAACTTTCAGCTATAAACAAATGCTTTTCTCTCAGTTTGAGATGGCTGATCTTGGTCTGTTACATTACTGTTTGAGATTGGATTTTCAGCAGCATCGAGGAGTCTCCATTCCTCAATCCAAGTATGCCTTGAATATATTGCCGAAATTCAAAATGGAAGACAGCAAACTGTGGAGAAGGGGCCCAAACAAAGTGTGACGGCACTTGTTATAGGCAGTTGATGGGAAGTCTAATTTATCTAAAAAGGCCTGACATTGCATTTGCCACCGAGTTGCTTTCTCAGTTCATGTATTTACACATTGGAATGCAGCCAAGAGAGTTCTCAGATATGTGCGTGGGGCTTTATTTTTTGGTTTGAGTTACGTCATGGATTTACAAATTCTGATGAGCAGGAGACATTGACGACCGCTGATCAGAGCTTCTGAAGAGATTTCAATTATCACAAGTAGACAAAACACGAACCAGAATTGATATTGTACAAAGGGATTACATCTTGGAAGGGACTCACACACAACAGTACCTCGCCACCGACTGATAAAGTAACAGGGAACCGCCATTGACAACACCACAACCATCATGGCATAGACTTCTGCAAGGATGTTGCCATGATTCAAGGTGATGAGCCAACTCGGTGCCCTAGAAATCACACCATGCAACACGCATGCAAACATGCCACTTGGCACTAACCCTATCAATCCTAACTACCTAGACCACCTACTTGAGGTTTGCCCCCCAACACCCTCCTCAAACCGAGAGTGGGCGAATCATCAGTGAAAAAGAAACTGCTATTGACATATTCACAAAGCTCAAAACCGAGAGCTTGCTTTCCAAGTCGATGTAGAAGCCCATTTTGCAAACATCTTCCACAAAACTAAGTGGTAGACTACAAAAGCACTGAGCTAAAAGATTCACGTATGATGTAAAAGGAAGAAATCTCGACCCAGACAAACAAAGGGACTAAGCCTCAACCCTACGGGGTATTTTGGCTTCTTATTACAATTATTATTCAACCAAGATCCCTCCTGCAATGCTTAGAAAGCATACTCATAGTAGTCGACACCTTCAACCTTATAGATCCCTGCAAAATGGTCTACCTCTACTGCATGTGCTGAATCTTTTGCTTTAGTTGCCTCTCGATTCTTCTTCTATGTCTCCTCGTGTTTCATGTAGCGATACTCCTCTCGGTGCCTTGGCTGCTCCTACACAAATTATGATTTGCACAAGGAGTAGATCTGCCATTCTAGCTGGTTGAAAAACTCTACCATGTATTCTTGCAAGTTCCACCTACCTAGCTCACTCTCTCTCTCAGTTTGTTTCGATCTATATTTATTTGTTCTTGATTTTTCTTGAGCTTTTGGGCTCATCAAATCAGTATAGATTAGTACTCAGCAAGGGCCCTAGAGTGCCCTTTGCTCCAGCCCATTGAGGCTTGTATGAGTTTCTCTTTTTGTGCACTTTGTCCCAAAGACCCGCAAGGCTTTGTTCTTGATTTTTGGGCTCATCAAATCAGTATAGATTAGTACTCAGCAAGGGCCCTAGTGCGCCCTTTGTTCCAGTTCATTGAGGCTTGTATGAGTTTTTCTTTTTGTGCACTTTGTCCCAAAGGCCTGCGAGGCTTTGTTCTTGATTTTTGGGCTCATCAAATCAGTATAGATTAGTACTCAGCAAGGGCCCTAGCATGCCCTTTGCTCCAGCCCATTGAGGCTTGTATGAGTTTTACTTTTTGTGCACTTTGTCCCAAAAGCCCGCGAGGCCTTCCGTGGTCGTTAATACATCTTTCTTTTCTTTCTTTTTTTTCTCCTAATTGCTATTTGCTTCTAGAACTTTGTACATGTTTTATAATTTCTTTTGTATATATTTGTGAAAGCAGATTTGCACATGCTTCTATCATACATCTGGCCCAGCCAGTAAAAAGGAGAATCTAGATACATCCCTGAGGTAGTACCACAGGATGTCACCAAAACCAGGCCTGTCAAACTTACTGTCATTCGAGCTGACATAAGAGCTGTTATCTGCTCATTGTTCACCACGTGTCTTTCAGAGTTGTGACGCATGCGCCTGGTCATTGAAAGACTCTATTTCCTGCATGAATCTTCTTTTTTCCTGCTTAGCCAATGCAGAAAGTCTCCTCTAGTGTTAACTTGGGGAAAGCTCTAAGTGTTGAGGAAGTAGGAGAGAGAGGAGTGCACATAATGTGTAACTGTACAATAAATGTATTATGAACATGATGAAGAATATTGTCCCTACACCCTTATAGTCCTCTATAAATAGTGCAATTTGCACTATTCTTAACACCCTTTCTTAAATTGCACTGCATAAGTAGAGGGTGCATGCACAAGATATGTTTTTTTTGGACTTGGTGCATATGCTAACAACCAAGACTGAGAAGAAAAAGATGAAACGATCAACATAGTATGTGTTGCGCACAATGACTATACAATAGAAGTTTTTACGGTGAGAACACCTTGCGCACGGTGACTATACAGTAGAAGCCTTTATGATGAGAACATCTTGTACAACTTATCCATCACTTCCCCCCCTTAAGTTGCAATTGGCGAAGACCAACCTGATGTCGAAAGTGTGCAAATTTGTCGAGGGAAAGTGGCTTGGTGAAGGTATCTATGACTTGCTCTTGTGTCAAACAATGAACCAAGTCAATCTCTTTATAGTGAACTTTCTCATGAATGAAGTGATGATGCACTTCAATGTGTTTGGTTCTAGTCTAAAACACTGGGTTCTTGGCAAGTTGGATGATGCTACTTAGATTATCGGAATAGAGCACTATAGGGTCTCCATAAAGGATCTCAATCTCCAAAAGAAGACGTGTGAACCAACTTCACAAGCTGTATTGGTGGATCCTCTGTACTCTGCTTCAGTGGAAGACAAGTCCAATGTCGGTCGCTTCTTGCTATGCCATGATATTAATTGTAGGAAGTTTTTTTTGCAGTGCATAAGAGAAGCAGAGTTGCTAGAAGAAATAAGTGTAGGTGTTAGGTGTAATTCCTACAAGATGTCTGAATTTGGGATTATTTTTCTGACATTTCATTCTTTATGCAGGACTTCTGTCGGTGGCAGATGCTTGTTTAGAAATTTTCGCAATCAACTTTGTAAGCAATTCTCAATCTATGAGCTGACAATCAATTTGATACCATCTTTCTGGAAGCAACTATTTGGGTGACTAGAAGGAATGAATGTGTACAGGAAGATGTGATAAAACAGTCTGGCTTTGAGGATTTATCATCTGTACTCCTTGCTGCCTGCATTGATCATAAGCTGTTAACTGTTAGAAGGTATTGAAGTTATATTTTTTTAAATTTCTGATGTCTCAACTCTTTGCATTAAGGAAATTGATTATATGCATTGCTTTGGAAAAAGATAATTAGTTTTTGTAAATATATTATTGTTTGTCTCTCACTGATTATGATATTCCTTGAATTCAATTTGTTGGCAGTGAAAAAAAGCTGTGTGAAGTAGTCGTGGACTGGCTCATGTGGAATGCACAACTTGTAGGAAAGATTGAGGAAGGTTCGACATCTGGAAACCAATCCTCAGAGATGCTTGCCATAGCACATGAGTGCAAATATGAAGTGTTATGTGAAGGAATCCTATCCAATTTTGATTCCATTGCTTCAGCAATCCTTCAAAAGGTTGGTAGCATGAAATAGTTTGGTAAGCTTTGCTCTTTAGTGCTAGCCTTCATCATAACTCCCCTTTGCCATTACTATTTAAGCATGAATCAGTACGAAAACTTTGTATAAATGGATGCTCAAGTATGTGTGGGTGTGTGGATTTGTATGTGTGAGAGCATGTTTTTATACTATGGTCTACACCCACTGTTGGGCCCTGGTGACGTTAGTGGGGATGTCATAGTAGCTAGTCCCTGCTATGCGTGATGGAGTTTATGCTTTTTAATCTTATGAGTGACTATCATAAGATTGAAACTGCACTATGTTGTGTTTTTAGAGGATGAGTTTGGGATTGTTTCCGGATTCATCTAGGTATATGCTTCTGCCGTATTAGTGGACATGCAAATTTCACCTTGTGACATTTTCGTCCATGTTGCGGCCTGCTGGTATTGTGATAATTCTTTCTATCTTAAATGGTGCATTGCCCTATCAGCTAGATTTAGATTCTCGTTCGGGAGAGACTAAAATGAAATTGTTTAGACTTCACAAGCAGTTGTAGCTTGAATGAAGAGATTTTGGACTACTTTTTGATAGCCTTCTCCTTTAGTGCTAGGCTTTGTCATGGCTGAGTCTTCCCTTCGCCTCTAGAGTGCTGATAGAAACTCAGTACGAAGACTTTGTGTAAATGGATGCTCAAGTGTGTGTGGGTGTGTGGATTTGTACGTGTGAGAGCATATTTTTATACTATGGTTTACACCCACTGTTGGGCGCTGATGAAGTCAGTAGGGATGTCATAGTAGCTAGTCCTTGCTATGCGTGATGGAGTTTATGGTTTTCAATCTTATGAGTGACCATCATAAAATTGAAACTGCACTATGTTGTGTTTTTTAGAGGATGAGTTTGGGAATGTTCCCGGTTTCATCTAGGTATATGAATCTGTATCGATTTGGGAGCTGATGATGTGAGAGGATGTTAGGGTGTGATTGGCGTCATGCACAATGAAGTTGATGACTTGAAACGTTTTGAGAGGAATTGTCTGGACGCAAATTTGCATGTTTTTAGTGCAACATCTATGAACAAGCGAAAGAATCTCATCAATGTATTCTGGTGAAACAAGTTGTCAATTGCCTTTCTGTTTATATTTGAAATATAAAAACCTATGTAGAGGGTAACCTAGCCAAAAATTGTGGAGTGGAGATGTGGAGATTCAGTTACTTAGGCAGACTCGGGGTCCTACGTAATCAATTGCATTGATGTGATCAAGAAGGTTCTCAGCTTACTCTTAATACTAATTTCAGGCCTCTAGAGAGTTTCTCAAACTTTCTGTATATGAAATGACAGCAAAAAGAAGTTGACATTCTTCTTTCAATCCAAATGATATTGACCTACACAGAACATCAGTGCAATTCATTCCAGTTTCTCAAGCTTTCCCCAACGTTGTGTGTTCTCTCCTCGCTCTCACAAACTTCACATTCTTGTCCCATTTAATTGCAAAACGTTTTTAAGCACAGATTGTTAACATGTTTGTAACAGTTTGCCATTTATTCTAGAGAGGCAACTCTTTTGTGTGTCTTTTTAGCTGATTTCTATTGATTGCGCATAAGAGGCATCCTTTTGATAGTATACCTGTAGTTTGAGACTCTCTTTCGCCCTTCCAACTAGTATTGTCTCATGCAATACTAGTAATTAACATTCTATGATTTGACTCTCAGGGCTTGCTTGTGAATGTGAAATTTAGTATCCAGTGTAAACCTTACGTCGGTGATGAGATAATTGCTGGCCATAGTGTGGCCCATGTTTGTGTACTATCCTGTCCCATCCATCCCATTTGTGTGTGCCATTGACTGTGAGCATCCTGGTATTCCGATACATATTTAGAAAGATTCTACCACATTTATCTTTGATGCCTTCTGATCTGCTGAGCATCCATCACATCTAATTTCTTTGGCATCTCTGATTATCATGCTGGGTGTCTTCACTCTAAGTACCTCCCTCCTAGCTGCCCAACTGTAGCTCTAGGGTGGGACCAAAGGCCATGCCTTGAAGAGACGTCTTTCACTTGCTAGGGTTACCCATTGAGGAAGGGGTGGGGCTGGAAGCTGCGGTAGAAGACAGGACATGGACATCATCTTAGTGGCCAGGCCTAGAACGTGATGCATGCAAAAGAGATACAAAGAATATGAGATAGATTCCAAAAGCTAAGAAAAGTACAAGTAAGAAAGAGTATAGGCAAGACTGCCTACCTTGTACACAGGAAGGCATGACAGTTTGCAAGTAGTCAAGCTGAATGCTCAGGAAAATTGTATATGGCTTGCTATAAACATGGAGGAATGCGATTCTCTGTTTCTAGCTGGCTGTATTATCCTATATTATGACTCACCATATATTACCTGTACTAAGATGTAAGCTGATGAACTCTTTTTCAACCCGGGGACATATATTGCCATCTTCAAGAAAGAAGATGCCATCATTCAGGCAATTGCAACCCCATGAATGTCTAGGTTGTGTGATTGGGCTCAGCCATGCTGGCTAAGCTTGTGTGTGTTGAGGTTTCTCATGTGCTTCGAAATGCTGGTCACGTTGCTCTTGTTGATTGGGGGCAAGATCCTTGTAGCTTAAAATTGTGTTCCTTGCAAGCCATTCTGTCTGTTATCCAAAATGGCATTATGTTCCTGAGTGCATGTCGTGGTTCTAGCTTACAGTCGTCATATTTTCTCCTCAACTGCAGAGACTCAATACTGACCAGTCCTTGCATCTAAAAGTGATGCTGCAAAAGTCTTTGCATAAAGGCCATCAGCACTTTTGAGGGGGATCATTTTATTGTTTGCTCTTGTTCTTTTGAGGGGGACCTCTTCTAGGGGTGTTGCGCATGCAAGCATTCTCACGTGGCCTTGTAAGTGTGCTCATCAGTTTTCTCAAATGTGATTACAAAGCTTAAGGGATAACCTCATGTACAAATAGGGCGGCGCATCTTCGGCACGATTAATCAACGTCTGTGCCCACGTTTGCGTATCCTTGGGTGAAAATACAACAATATCTCCCCAAAATCGCATAGTATCTAGGGCATCACGTCAGATTTGTCTCCACCTTCTGAACTTCATAAAGAGTGGAAAGCTTCAAATCTCTACGGTATTCTGCGTCTGCAATCTCTTCTCCTGCCTCAATCTCAAATCTATGGGGGGATGAGGTCCTGAGCTGGCCCATGGTGATCCATTGCCCAAGATGATGCAGATAGACCTATAGCCTCTCAAAACCAGTCTTCCCATATAATGTCATATACATGCTATTTGAGTCCCAGATTAATCATGCATTTCTATTAGTATATCAACACATAATTTTTTGTGCTTGTGTTTATGAATGGGTCTGTGCATGGGGGGGCAGCAAGGGGATCATGGATGACCAGGAATTGAGCCAAAATCTTTTTTTCCTGCTTGGATGCTGCCGTTGCTTGGATTTAATATTTTTTCTGTCCATATTCATAGGCTAAAGAAAGCAATACATTTCAAGTGGCCTTTCATACTGCATTAAACTTGTAGGCATGAGATTTCCCATGAACAAGATAATTTGTTGCTTGTTTTGCTGCAAATTTCTTTGTCAAGCCCCGAATTTAAAACATACATATTGGTTATGGATTATCGAAGGTTTTCCAACAACGCTGTTTCCCTCATTTTGCTTTGCAGATTAGGATCTTGCTGTTACCATTGGAGTTTCTTCTAGGTTTGTATCTCCCAGCTATAGTTTTTGAATGTCTTTTCCATGCTAGGTATGGATTGAAATGTTTATAAACTCAAGGATGTGGCTAAAACTGTGTTTTTGCTGTGTAAAGTTGGTTGGTTCATGCTAGAGTGTCATTTTTCATTTCAATAAAGGGGGGAGCATGTGATGACTTCACAGTTTTAAACAGGCTGCCTTTATTTGAAGTACCCAGCAAGTGCTTTTTCTGTTGAGGCATCACGAGTAGACGGATACGATCAATTGCTTGTCCTGATTGAAGAAGCTGGGAAGAAGAAACCTCTAGATGTCTTAGCTGAGAAAAGTGATGAGATTACACTTCGCATCACACATCATTCTGTGGTAGGTGGACATGTTTTTTAGCATTGTGTGGTAAATCGATACGTTTTTGAGATTACGGTTTTGCCTAGCTGCAGAAATTATGTAGGGTGGAAAAATAGATTCTTAAATAATAAAAAAAGCTTGCAGGTTGCAGGCTTGTCTAATAGCTTGGAAATTTGCGAATATCATATACCTGCTATTGCTATTACACAGGTTGCTTTAGTAGCTTTACTGTTATTTGATGTTCTGGCACTTATTACATTTTGGATATTAGTAAAATAAGAAAGAGATAAATGAAAATAAAAAGGGAGTAGTGAAGGCCTCAATTGTTGAAGAATTATTGTGAATGTCAATGTTGTAGTATCATGTTTATCTCTTCTGCCTGACAAACTTCAAGCTATGCCACAAAGATAGTCGTCAATTAACGTGAATAAAGCCAATTGAGGATGGTTGTAGGTGGTATGGGCTGTGGAAACCAGAGAAGGACCTGTATTTTGCAAGGACAAAAAAGGAGGGCCCTCAGCTCAAAGCGAATACAATGCAGGAGGGGGGGAGGCAGCGTGTACATGGATGCTGTAAGATGTATCTAAGCAGTGGCAGGTCAAGTCTGAGAAGGCTCACTGTTCATACCTGTTGCCTATTGAAAGAGACGACAGAGGATCTGTTGGCCTTGAAGACCGTTGTGGAGAAGATTGTGAGGGCTACAAGTCAGTTTCTTCTTCTCACTGTTCATCACCTGTAGGCAACTCTCCTCTCTTAGGATGAACCTTGCTGCTCCTACTGAAACAGGTGAAGGGACTGATACCTTCTAGGCCTGCATGACAGTACAAGACTGAGGCTAACTTCTCATTGAGTGGATGAGTGCTTCGCGAATTACACATAAAAACTAGATAACTTGAAACCAATTCGAAGAGGAAAATTAGAGCTGGATGGGGGAAAGGTTGTGGCTGATCAGTGGCCTAAGAGGGGGAGGGAGTTGTGAGTTTCGGGGAGAGAGAGAGAGCAAGAGAGTGAGCTGAAGGCTTAAAGCTTGAAAGCTTAGTTGCAATAGAAGAGTGTGAGAGTACAACTGAAAGAGTGAGAGATAAGGTTTTGTCCTAGTGACAAAACCTTAGTAGTCACTAACCATAGTTAGTGGACTAACTGCGGTTAGGGGAAAAAACCTCTGAAGGAGGGAAAAGTGCCCCTAACTAGCTTATTAAATTACATTGGTCACTGCTGAATTATATCTATAATTCTAACACCCCCGTGCAGTGCCAATGTCATGTACAAAACTGATTAATCACCAAACGAATATAAGTTGATGGCACTACGAAATGCCTCAAACTTTTCACGTGGTAGTGCTTTGGTGAAAATATCTGCAACATTGTCATGTGTGGACACAAAGATCATCCTGATCTCTCCTGCATGCAACTTCTCTCGGACGTAGTGATAGTGAATCTCAATGTGCTTCGTGCGAGCATGAAACATTGGATTCTTTGCCATTGCAATGGCACTCTGACTATCAGTGAGAATTGGAGAAGGACCCTCCCATGACAGATGAAGATCAGCAAATAGACGTCGCAGCCAGACACATTGAACTGTTGCTGTGAAAGCTGCCCTGTACTCAGCTTCACATGATGAGGTAGCCACTGTAGGTTGTTTCTTGCTCAGCCATGAAATGCAAGATTTACCCAAAAAGAAACAATTGTCACTAGTGGACTGCCTAGTGTCATAATCACCAGCCCAATCTGAATCACTGTAGGCATGCATTTGCAAGTCACCCCCCCTGGGAAATAACAAGCCAAAAGACTTCGTGCCCTGCAAATAACGGAAGATGCGCTTAACTACCTGCCAATGCATAGTTTTTGGGCTGTGCATATACCTGCTCACCTGAGATACTGCAAACTGAATATCAGGTCTAGTGTTGCAGAGATATATGAGGCATCCAACAGCCTGACTGTAAGATGTGGTGATTCTCCTGCATCATGCATTGTGAGTTTCAGCCCCGGCTCCATGGGAGTGGCTATGGGCTTACAATCATGCATGTTAAATCTATCCAAGAGTTTCTGCACATACTTGGACTGAGACATAACAGTGCCACGTCGCTCTTGAGAGAACTGGATCCCCAAATAAAAGTGAAGCAGCCCCAAATCTGACATGTCAAAGGTGGTCTGCAAATCAGCTTTGAAATCTGCAATATTATCTTCATTGGACCCTGTGAGTAGTAAGTCATCGACATAAAGAAGGATGACTAAAATTTCCCCCCCATCCATCTTGATATAGAGGGTGCTCTCATTAGGACTATTGTTGTGCAGCCCTTTGCTGGTCAAAAAGGCATGAATCTTGGCATACCATGCATGAGGGGCCTGTTTCAGCCCATACAAAGCTGTAATTTCAGAGTCCTGCCAGGTAATGGAGCATCAATCTTACTCTCCTTGAGAGTCTGTAACAGCCAGTTTGGGACTGTTTTTGCTGCATGTATGTCTGCAATTTCTTGCTGAACCACATGTTCCACTGCCTGTGGAGGTGGCAAGACATCTTGGGGAGGTGGCTGTAAATTCTGATTTGCATCAGAAATATCAGCCGGGGAACCCAAGGCAATGGGTAGCAACCCCTCAATAACATCCTCTGAAGAAGAAGGCAAATGAAATTCAGCCTGAGTGTGAGCTGAATTTTCTGCAAATATCACATGTCTACTGACAATGATCTTGCATGTAGCAAGATTGTAGAGACGGTACCCCTCGCTTTCTGCACTGTACCCAACAAATATGCACTTAATTGCCTTATCTGACAACTTATGCCGAAATTCAATTGGCACATGAGCATATGCAAGGCATCCAAAGACTCGGAAATGATCCACTGAAGGCTTTCTCCCATTCCAGACCTCATAGGGAGTTTTTGTTTTCAAAGCCTGAGTGGAAGCCCGATTTAAGATATAGTTGGCACACATCAGACCTTCAAGCCAGAATTTGTGAGTCATGTGTTTGCTTTTCAGCATACATGTGTCGATCTCCATAAGAGTTCTATTTTTCCTCTAAGCTTTGCCATTTTGCTAAGGGGTCAGCCTCACTGTGAGCTGATGCACAATACCCTTGCCTTTCAAAAAAGCATCAAAATCTGCAGACAAGTATTCCCCACCTCTATCTGTGCGCAATGTCTGTATCTTGACTCGAGTTTCATTTTCAACCATGGCTGAAAAGTGTTTAAACACCATGAACACTTCTGATTTTTGCGCTTCAGCCCAAAGACCCAAGTGAAATTGGAGTAATCATCAATAAAAGTAACAAAGTAGAGATGACCACCCAATGATGGAGTCCTCATGGGACCACAGACATCAATGTGTATAATCTGTAATTTGCGGACAGCTTTAACTGAACCATCCTTTTTGAAGGGGAATCTATGCATCTTGCCTAAAATGCACCCTTCACAGGCATGTGGAGGAGGTATCTCAAGAGGTGGCAATGCATCAACCATAGAGTGCTTCTGAAGTGTCATCAAGCTGTTGTAATGCATGTGGCCATATCGGGCATGCCATAATTCTGCATTCTGCATGGCAGCAGTAGGAGTAGAAACTGCAAGAGCATGGGCTGCTCTTTTCTTAAAAAGATCAAGCTGAAAAAGCCCACGCAGCAGAGTACCAGATAATCTCAAGGCATAATCATAATCATAATCTCAAAAAAATCAAGCTGAAAAAGCCCACGCAGCAGAGCACCAGATAATCTCAAGGCATAATCATTTGTCATCCTCAAAGATGACCTGAAATCCAGCCCTGTTAAGAGTGGACACTGAAAGGAGATTTTTGGTGATACCAGGCACATACAAGACATCTGAAAGTCTAAAAACTGAGCCATCAATGGCGGTAAGCTCAACTTCTCCTATGCCACGTATTGAATATGACGAGTTGTTGGCACAAGTGACTTTCTTACCAACAGGAGGTGGATGCAAGGAAGTAAAGAGACACTTCCTAGAAGTGATATGCTTGGAGGCACCGCTGTCAAAATACCAAGTATTCAGTGTTTCATTGACACTGAAAGCTGATGCATCCGTAGAGAGGTCATAACTGCAAGTCAAAAAGGCATATGTATCATCATTACAAGTGGCTGTACTATCCCGAGCATATGGAGCAGCCAGCCTAGAATCTGAAATGCAAGATAAAAAGGCATAATCCTGTCCAACAAAGTTGGCTGCAGCATCCCCATTGTCAGATGCATGAGGAGCTGAATGTGAAACAGCCATACCGGAGCTGTTTTTCTTCTCTTTTGCAAGCCTCTTCTTGCATTCTCCAATGTAATGACCTGGCTTTTTGTAGTAATGACATATACCCTTCTTCTTGGGCTTACCTGCATCACCCTTAGCCTTTTGAGAAGGCTGTCCTGAACCACTGGAAGGCTGATTTGCTGATGTCTTTGCTTGTCCCTTTCCTTTAGGCTTAAATTTTGAAAGCATGGCATGTTCACCTGCTCGTGAAGCCAGGTGTGCTCTTCCTGCAACAGACGTCCTATCAACTCGTGAAAATTGAGAGGATTTGCACCCCCCCTCAATGACAAATTTAGCGAGGTATGAAAGCTGAGATAAGACTCAGGAAGAGAATTCAGAGTAGTGGTAATCATCTCTGAATCAGGAATGATCTCATCAATATTCAGCAATTGCTCTCGTAAATCCTGTAGCTTTGTGAGGTGCACTGACATGGAGTCACCCTCTTCCATATGTGTATGAGACAATTCTCTTTTCAGAAAAGACACCCTGGCATCATTCCGAGCTGCATACATGCTCTCCAAAATATCCCATGCTGCCTGTGAGGTCTTACACGACCGGATATGCGGAATGAGGAATCTTTTCACTGAAAGAGAAATACACGACAAAGCTAAAGTATAACGTGAATCCCATCTCTTTTGCTATGGAGTAGTAGCTATAGCTGCACCAATAACTTGTCCTGCAGCTGTACCCTGTGCACGACCTCTGCCTCCTCCTTGATGGGGAGGGGTATTAGGTGCCACATTTGCTGGCCGGATCTCATCCCCATTTACATAGTCCCACAAATTATGGGAAATCAGAATGTTGCGTACCATAAAACTCCAGAGGGAGTAGTTGGTACCATCCAGCTTATCCTCTTGTGAGAGACCACTGAACTGGAAATCATTCTGATTTTGCTAGGCCATGTCTGAGAAAGAAAATACAGCAAATGCAAATCTGAATTCCCTTGCTAGGAATGGAGTGCACAATTCCCAAAAAAAAAAACAGCCAAACACTGGCTGAAAATGCAACTCAAATCTCTGTAATGTCTTTGTCAGAAATTTGCCAAAGCATCCAATCTCTCCCAAAACCTACCAAAAGTGCTTCAAAACACTTACAGAAAGGCAGTGTGAACCGAAACCTGCAAAATTGCTCTCCCAACACAAAAGCCCCAATTTGTGGCGTGAAATTGCAACCAGAAAGGGGGAAATGGTCTAAAAGCCCAAAAAATGCAAGAAATTGCAGTGCAAAACTAAAAGCCACAAATTTCGAGTTGAAATTGAGCCAAATTTCACCCAAATAGTGAATCTCCTGCAAAAGCCCCAATTTCTTGGCCAATCTTTGCAATTTGCTTGCAATGTGTGCCAAAAATTTTACAAAAGCCCCAAAATTGTAATGTGTCTGCAAATGATTCAGAAGTCCCAATTTCTTTGCAAACAGAGATACCTGCAACAAAACCAATGTCCTTTGCAATGCCCACTCAACTCAAAAACACCCACGTGTGATGTACGGCAGACAAGAAGAGCTCGTACTCTTTGTTGAAGCTGGCGCAGATTTGTACGGAGGCTGGTACAGTACGGTCATTGGTACAGTACGGTTGATGGTACATTATGATCGTTGGTACAGTACGGTCGACCTGTACGGAGAGTACAATCAGCTGTACGAAATCCGTACGCCTTGACGGTTGTACGGCGAATGTACGGATAAGTACTGCATAGGAAGTGCAGTACGGCGCAGGTCTGTACGGAACGGGTAGTACGGCCTAGGTACGTACGGAACAGGTAGTATGGCACAGTAAACGATGGTACGATGGTAATCTCCAAAAATCCGTACGGGAGTTGTACGGACAGTTAGCGCATGACTGCGCGCACGACGAGCAGAAAGAGCAATGAGCAGGGTGGCTGGGCAGGGAACTTGCGAGCAAGGAAGCTAAGAGCAGGGTCTTGTTGCTCTGATACCAAATGTGAGTACTAAGGGAGAGAGAGCAAAGTGTGTGAGCAAGAGAGCAAGAGAGTAGGAGAGTGAGAGCTGAAAGCAATAGTTGCAATAGAAGAGTGTGATACAACTGAAGAGTGGGATAGGTTTTGTCTAAGTGACAAAACCTTATCCTTCACTAACCGTAGTTAGTGAACTAATTGTGGTTAGGGCGAAAAACCTCTAAAATGAGGGAAAAGTGCCCCTAACCTACTTATTACATTACATTGGTCACTGCTAAATTATAACAATAATTCTAACATCAGAAGCCAACATATGACTGTGGCCTAAGGTGTTGTCACCCGAGGTGTTTCCCATGAGAGGATGCACCACTCGAAGTCCGAGAAGGCAAAGGTCTCCTGGGGGAGATCACTTTGCGAGGAGTTTGCCATCCATCAGTCAAAAAAATTTCCCCCTTCCCTTGAGGTGGAGAGGACAAAGGCACAGGAAAAGAAGCATTACCATTTGAGACAGCCGGGGCTTTGCCTTTGTCTTGAACAGAGAAAAACTGTTTGACCCTTTGTTTTTGACCATAGAAGAGGCATTTGCATTCCTATTCAAAGGTTGAACCATTTCAGCTTGCACTGGCATCCGAGGAGCTCGGGAAGGGCATTGTGAAGCCATGTGCCCGAATTGGTTGCATTCAAAGCAAGCACTTGCAAACAGCCCCCCACTTGAGGTTGTAAAAGGCACCGAATATGAAACTGGAGTGGGATGATCCGTATCCCACAAAATGCAGAACTCGCTCGTAGCCGCTATCGAAGAGAATCCAAAAACTGCTGAGAAGATGGGCAATGTCAGAATAAATGAGGCACATTCTCCTGAGAAGTCAGATACCGATGACATAAACCAGGAGCAATGTGCCTACGGGCCAGCAACTTTCCAGATGGAAAAATTCCGAGAAGCAATCACCATTAAAAAACATGTTGCTAAAGTGAAACGTTGTATGCCCAAAGTTGCCACAGTCTTTTCCTCCACCACTTAGCTGGCCAATGCATTTGCCAAAGAGAATTACCCCTTTCTGAAACCCAGGGTTGAGGCAAAAGGATTTTGTATAATGCAGGCACAGAAATCTGAGATAGCCTCAATGGACAAGAGGAGGACCCAAGGAAAGTTAATGTCCAATCCTCTAATCGATCTTGGAGATCCAAAGGGGGAATCGGAACCAAAAGCGAAAGCATACAAGTGATTTGCTGCCACAAAATACGATAATGACAACCCAAACCATACTGTGTGGCTGCCAGATAAAAGGGAAGCATAGAGCCATCATCATGAATAACATCAGCAACAATTTTGATCCCTTTAAAAGAAATAAAGTAAGAACAGCGAGGTTCCTGTAAAGCAAGCAGAGGCTGAAAAACTTTGGACCATGCTTTCGGGCCGCAAAGAATTACCCATCATAGAATTTCAACCATGCCATTCTAGGTGAGACAGAATATGCTTCCAGTCAAGAAGCATGCTGGAGACCATAGGGCAGCCATGCAAAGTGCCATCAATGCACCCAAACAAGACATCCCACTTAGTGGATTGCCAATGACCAAAAGCAGGAGTACTGATATGTGTGACCAAAGATTGAATCATGAGAGCCCAGGGTTGATCACTTTTCAGAAATTGCAGCAACATTTTTCGCCTGTGAACAAGGATGTGCACCTAGATATTAGTGATATTCAAACCTCCATGCATCTTAGGGGAACAAATTCGATGCACCGAAAGCAATCTGAGACTTTTTCTGCCAGGTTTAAAACGCCAAAAGATCTCCATAATGACAGACATAAAGGAATCAAGATCTGCCTTGGTGAACATGATCAAAGGCAAATAAAATTGAATTAATGCCACGAGTACGGACTGCTCTATTAAGAGGCGAACATGTAAAGGCCAGGTTGCCAATTTTCAATATTCAAGCTTTTTTCGGAGCTTTATTAGAATGTCGACGAGTAAGTCCCCAGCCCAAAGGATAACCAAGGTGTCGAACTAACTGAGTGGGTGGGATGATCTCCCCTGGCCATAAGAGACTGTGCCAGTCTTTAAGATGCAAAAGGAGCATCTTAGACTTTTGAAAATTAACATGAAGGCCAGCTTCCAAACCTTAAACTGAAAGGGCTTGCATCAAAGTAAAAAGATCAGGCGAAATATTCCTTGGAGTAAAGAAAGAATCATCAGCATAGACCTGAGCAACCATGCTGTGATTTTCATCGAGTTCCAAACCATGGAGAGAATCTGTAGCCACTAGATGATCAATGTATTGCAGCATAGGATGAGTAGCAATAGCATACAGTAAGGCACTAAGGGGACAGCCCTGACGAACTGAACAACGAGCAGTCCATTCTTTAGAGATGTCTCCACAAAGAATACAAGGAGCATTGCTATCCCTGAAGAGCCAATAAATAACCTGCTGCATTTTTATTCCAAATCCCAAGGCTCGCATTGTTTGCGAGATGAACTCCCATTGAACCGTGTCAAAAGCTTTGGCAATGCAGAGCAAAACATCCTGCTGCGTGTAATGGGCATATTCAATCCCAACATAAGCATTGGCAATATTGTCCATCATATGCCTACGAGGAACAAAGCCATATTGAGAAGGATGCAGCCCGTCATGCAGATAGCCTTTGATACGGTCAACAAGCATTTTAGCTATGATCTTTTAAATGACTGACATGAGCGTGATTGGTCTCCAATCAATGATAAAATCAGAAATCTGCTTCTTAGGAAGGAGCTTTACGAGTCCCTTTTTCCAGGACAAGCATTTGCTGATTTTCCCAAACTGAATAAGCCAGTTGCAGCAGAGGGGATTTGAGGCTATCCCAGGAAGTAAGGAAGAATTCAATAGTGAGGCCATCCCATCCTGGAGATTTCCATCTACCACAGGATTTAACTGCATCTGACAATTCCCTCTCAGGGAAGGGAAGTTCCAGCTCCAAAGCCTGAGCTTAACATGCTGTAAAAGAAGCTAGCATGCAAACAAAATCTCAAGAGAAGGAAAGTCCACATGCCCAAAATGGGAGGAGAAGTGCTGCACACAAAAATCAGCAAGTTTAGAGCGAGATGAAGACCAAGAACCATGAGGCATCCGCACCCGGGAAACCTTTGGAAAATTACTTCGAAGTGCAACCTTTATCCAAAAAAGCCCTTTGTCAAGATCAGGTTTCCCATTTAGCAAGATTTCTTCGATAATTTGATTGGAGACAGAATTTGGGGCTGACATAAGTGCATGCTTTCATCAGAAGACAACGGCCGAAGGTGACTCAGACTCTGTGAAGTGAGTTTAGCATGCACAACAGTCTCCCGTGTGGCTCGCATAAATGATTTACCTAGTCCTGAATCATAGCTTGCATTTGAGCAACAAAAACCTGCCATCCATAATCTAGATAAAAAAGCATCCGAGAAGAGAGGGGCTGAAAGGCATCAGAAACCATAGGTTTAAAATTAGCATGTTCCAGATAACTGTTATTCATAAAAAAAAGCCTTTTGTAAGGCAATCTGTCATCAAGAAAGTCATGCATGGAGAGCCTCAACCAAAGAGATTACACACACACACTTTTTTTTTAAAGTGAAAACTTTGATTGATTATATTACAAGAATAGTCACCTCAGAATAGAGGTGCTAGAAAATACATCAACTGAAGATCTCAGTATAAGCCAAATATACATCCTGATCTATCTGGCGAGTCTGCAAGCAATCAAAGAAAGATTGCAGCAGAGAACGCTTAAAGAAAGCAAACAAAGAAAAATCAGGATCACTAAAGACTTGACAATTGCGGCCTGTCCATAAAGTCTAAAGTGCCCAATAGTGAGCCCAAACAAAGAAAAGATGAAACTCCGGTCGCTATGGTGGATGAAAGCCAAAGAGCCAGAAAATTTTTCCGAAGAGAAGAGTCAGGAATCTCGCTCATAGCCGCTGTCGAAGAGAATCCAGAAACTACCGAGAAGACGGGCAATGCCAGAATAAATGAGGCACGGTCTCCTGAGAAGTCAGACAATGATGACATAAAGCAGGAGCAATGTACCTACGGGCTAGCAACTGTCCAAATGGAAAAATTCCCAGAAGCACTCGCCATTAAAAAACCTGTTGTCGAAGTGGAACCTTGTATGCCCAAAGTTCCCACAGTCTTTTCCTCCACCACTTAGCTGGTCGATTCAATCGTTAAATGGAATTACCCTTTTCTGAAACCCAAGGTTGAGGCAAAAGGATTTTGTACAATGCAGGCACAGTAATTTGAGATAGCCTCAAAGGACGAGAGGAGGACCCAAGGGAAACTAAAGTCCAATCCTCTAATCGATCTTGGAGTTCCAAAGGGGGAATCGGGACCAAAGGTGAAAGCATACAAGTGATTTGTTGCCACAAAGTATAATAATGAGAACCCAAACCGTACAGTGTGGCTGCCAGAGAAAAGGGAAGCATAGAGCCATCATCATAAATAACATCGGCAACAGTATTAATCCCTTTAAAAGAAATAAAGTAAGAACGGCGAGGCTCGTGTAAAACAAGTGGAGGCTGAAAAACTTTTGACCAGTGAATGCTTTCAGCTCGCAAAGAATTATCCATCAAAGACTGTCGACCATGCCATTCCAGGTGAGACAGAATATGCTTCCAGTCAAGAAGCAATTTGGAGACCATAGTGCAGCCATGCAAAGTGCCATCAATGCACCCAAACAAGAAATCCCATTGAGTCAGTTGCCAATGACTAAAAGCAGGAGTACTGATATCTGTGAGTTTCACACACACACACACTTTTTGTTCTTATGATGAAATCTTTCATTGATTATATTATATGAGTAGCAACCTCAAAACAAGGTGCTACAATTACATCAACTAAAAATTTCAGTATATGCCATAAGGACCTCATGATCTATGCAGCGGGTTTGCAAGCAATCAAAGAAAGATTGCTGCAAAGAACGCCAAAAAAAGCCAAACAGAGAGAAAGTAGGATCACCAAAGACTTTACAATTCCTATATATCCATAAAGTCCATAGTGCCCAGTAGCGAATCCAAACGAAGAAAATATGAAACTCCAATCTGGATGGATGAAACCCAAATAGCCAGAAGAATTTCCCAAACGGAACAAATGGGAATCTCGCTCGCAGGCGCTGTCGAAGCAGATCAAAAAACTCACTAGAGCACGAACAATGCCAAAACAAGTGAGGCGCAGTCTCCGAAGAAGCAGAACATCTGTGGCAAAGTGCAGGATCAATATGTCGATGAGCTGATAGCTCTCCAGATGGAAACACTCCCAAAAGAACTCGCCAAAAGAAAACTTGTTGCCGAAGCGGTACTTTATAGGCCCAATGTTGCCATAATCTTTTCCTCCACCACTTGGCTGAGCGATGCATTCGCCAAACATAATCACCTCTCTCTGAAACCCAAGGTTGAGGCAAAAGGATTTTATACAATGCAGGTATAGTAATCTGAGATAGCCTCAAAGGATGAGAAGAGGACCCTGGAGAAGTCAAAGTCCAATCTTCCAGCTGGTCTTGGAGTTCCAAAGGAGGAATCGGAACAAAAGGCGAAAACATAGAAGTAATTTGTTGCCACAAAGGACGATAATGAGAGCCCAATCCATATGTAGTGGCTGCTAGAGAAAAGGGGAGCACAATACTAGCATCATCTATAACATCAGCAACCGAGGTGATACCTTTGAACGAGACAAAGTAGGAATGTCAAGGTTCCTGTAAAGCCAAGGGAGGCTGAAAGACTTTCGATCAGTGAATGCTTTCAGTTCTCAAAGAATTCCCAAGCAAAGATTGCCGTCCATTCCATTCTAGATGAGAAAGAACATACTTCCAGTCCAGAAGCAAGCGGGGGACAAAAGGGCAGCCAAGCAAAGTGCCATTAGTGCAGCCAAAATTGATCGAGTTGCCAATGAACAAACGCAGAAATACTGATATGAGTGACGAGAGTCCTAATCATAAGAGCCCAAGGCTGACCACCTTGTAGAAATTGCAGCAACATTTTCCCCCTGTGGGCAAGAATATGCACATGAATATCCGTGATGTTCAATCCACCATGCATCTTGGGAGAACAAATGTGATGCATCGAAAGCAGCCTAAGACTTTTTTTGCCATGTTTGGATTGCCAGAAGATTTCCATAAAGACAGACATGAACGATGTAAGATCTGCCTTAGTGAACATGATCAATGGCAAGTAAAATTGAATATATGCCACAAGGATGGACTGCACTATTCAAAGACGAACGTGCAAAGGCCAGGTTGCCAGTTTCCAATACTCAAGCTTTTTCTGAAGCTTAGCCAAAACCCAATCAGTTTGTCGTCGGCGAGTGAGTTCCCACCCCAAAGGGTAACCAAGATGACGAAGAAAGTGAGTGGGTGGAATGATATCCCCGGGCGATAATAGACTATGCCAGTCTTTGAAATGCAAAGGGAGCAACTTAGACTTCTAAAAATTAACATGAAGACCAGCTGCCAAACCATAAACAGAGAGGGCCTGCATGAAGGCACCAAGATCATGGGGCGTATTCTTTGGGGTAAAGAAAGAATCATCAGCATATGCTCGAGCAACCATGCTGCGATTTGCATCCAATTCCAAGCCATGAAGTGGTCTTGTAGCCACAAGATGATCAATATATTGCAGCATAGGATGAGTAGCAATGGCATACAGTAAAGCTTTGAGAGGGCATCCCTGGCAGACCGAACAACGAAGAGTCCACTCATTAGAGATATCCCCAGAAAGAATGCAAGCCGCATTGCTATCTCTATAAAGCCAGTAAATAACTTGCTACATTTTTGGTCCAAACCCCAAAGCTCGCATAGTTTGCGAGATGAAATTCCATTGAAGTGTGTCAAAGGCTTTTGAAATATCTACCTGCAAGAGTAGAACATCCTGCTGCGTGTATTTGGCATATTCAATCCCAATATAAGCATTGGCAACGTTATTTGTGATATGGCGACGTGGAACAAAGCCATATTGGGAGGGATGCAACCCATCATGCAAATAACCTTTGATCCAATCAACCACCATTTTGGCAATGATCTTGAAAATGACTGGCATGAGCATGATTGGCCTCCAATCACCAAGTGAATCACATAGCTGCTTCTTTGGAATCAGCTTGAGAAGACCCTTTTTCCATGACACAGGCATCTGCTGATTTTGCCATGTTGTATTTACGATTTGCAGCAAGGTGAATTTAAGAAGATCCTAGAATGCAAGAAAGAATTCAAAGTTTGACCATCCATCCTGGAGATTTCCATCTGTCACAGGATTCAGTGCATCAGGCAATTCCCTTTCAATGAAGGGATGTTCAAGTTCCAAAGCCTGAGCATCAGACAGAATTGGATGAACATGCTGCAAAAGAATCTGACGTGCAGACACAACCCGAAGAGAAAGAGTATCCAGATGCCCAAAATTAGTGGAGAAGTGCTGCACACATAAATCAGCAAAATCTGAACGAGATGTTGACCAAGAACCATCAGGCATCCGGATCCGACCGATATTGACAGCCTTTCTTTTGTAGTGTAAACTCTTACAAAATTACTTGGAAGAGCAGCCTTTATCCAAAAAAGCCGGTTGTCTGGATTGAGTTTCCCATTTAGTAAGCTTTCTGCGATCATTGGATTGAAGAGAGAATTGAACTTGACATAAGAGCATGCTTTCCTCTGAAGACAAAGGGCAAAGATGAGCAAGCTCAGTCAAACCCTGACAAGTAAATTTGGCATGTGCTACAGTCTCCCTTGTGGCTTGCATATAGGATTTTCCATAATCTCGAATAACTGCTTGCATCCGAGCAACAAAAGCTTGCCAGGCATAATCCAAACCAATGTGTATCTAACGAGAGAGAGGCTGAATAGCATCAGAGAGCAAGGCCTTAAAGTCAGCATGCTCCAGATAACTATTATTAATCAGGAAAAGCCTTCGGCAAGGCAATCTGTCAGTGGGAAATTCATGTAAGGAAAGCCTCAACCAAAGAGGAGCATGATCCGAATGTGTGAAAGCATGATCGACCCAAATTTGACAAGTAAAGGCATCACAATGCTGTGGATCAATCGGATACCATCTGTCCAAGCGTGCCCGATAAGAAGATTGAGCATTATTCTGAAAGATATAGCCCGGAAGCATGGGCTGTAATTCCTTCCAGAGATCAACGAGGCGCAACTGAAGCAAAAAATCAGACCATGCCTGTGTTTCTGAAGCCAACACATGAGTGTGGTGTGAGTTGTTGTCACCCGATTGAGGGGCATTATTAAAGTCACGACAAATGAAGGCATGTTATCGCCATGGATAAGTATGCATGGCAGCCTAGATCAAAGCTCTATCACGAGTAGATTGGGGGGCATAAACCGATGCAAATTCAAAAATTTCCCCTTGAACAAGGCATTGAACAATAATCCATCTACCACGGCGATCATTGAGAGCCACAATAGGTTGAATGTTGTGCTTTACCCAAAAAGCCACACCAAAAAAGGACTGCTCTCCAACATAGAAGATATCATAACCAACAAAATGGCCTATCTTACCAGCATACATATGCTGATTGTGCTCTTGCAAAGCAACTATATCAGGTTGCAATTGCCTGATATACATCCAGACCAATTTCCAGTTGCGACCATCACACATTCCCTATACATTGAGCATATTTATAGTTGTGGGACAGGTATGTACAGCAACTAACGGGCTGTCTACGTCTGCATTTCCACCTCAATGTCCGGGCCTCTGCCCTGGGATGAAGCATCAGCCTGAGGAGAGGACAAGAGTGCCATCACTTTGCGAGGAGTTTGCCATCCATCAGTCAAAAAAATTTCCCCCTTCCCTTGAGGTGGAGAGGACAAAGGCACAGGAAAAGAAGCATTACCATTTGAGACAGCCGGGGCTTTGCCTTTGTCTTGAACATAGAAAAACTGTTTGACCCCTTTGTTTTTTACCGGAGAAGAGGCATTAGCATTCTTATACAAAACTATACGGATTTTTCTTTGCTGTACGGTCAAAATCGTATGGATTTTTGACAATTAAATTTTTTTTTTTAAAACAACAAAAGTGTACAGATTTTTCCTGACTGAACAGACAAAATCGTACGTATTTTTGACATTACGGTTTCTTTTTTAAAGTTATTTTTTTTTGAATTTTCTGACAAAGCGTACGGACATAAAACGGGCATCAAACGAAACCTCGAGAGCGTCAAATTGAGGGAGAAACAAGCAGCTATAGCGTGGGAGCACGAGGGCTAGCACGGGATTTGTCTCTCACACACACCACACACACACTTTTTTTTTTGTGAGAAGAAATCTTTTATTGCTGTAAAATAATTACATTCATAGTTACTTTGAAAATGGAGTAACTACTACTCAACTAAAGATCTTAGTATAAGCTGTATATACATCCTGATCAATCAAACGACTCTGAACACAATCATAGAATGATTGTGCAGAGATCGTTTGAAAAAACAAAAGATGAAAATAGTGGATCACCAAAGACTCTATGATTTCTATCCATCTATAAAGTCCATAGTGCCCAGTAGCGTACCCATACAAAAAATAAAGTCAAAACCCTGTCTCGCTGGATGAAAACCAAACAACCAGAAAAACCTGCCAGAAGTAACAGTAGGAAATCTCGCTCAAAGCCTCTGTCGGATGAGAGTGATGAAGTCACAAGTATGTGGACAGAACCAAAAGATGTGAAGCACAGATTCAGTGAGTGCAGGCATCTATGACAAACAGCCGAAGCAATATGTCTATGTGCGAGTAACTGGCCAGATGGAAAAATGCCAAGAAGGACTCGCCAAAGGAAAAGCTGTTGCCGAAGAGGGACTTTGTAATGCCAAAGGAGATGCAGCCGTTTTCTCCACCACTTTAGTGGGCGATCCATATGCCAAACAGTATTTGCTCTGTCAGAAATCCAAGGCGGAAGTAATAACACTTTATACAGAGATGACACTGTGAGATGTGAGAGCTTCAAGGGACGGGCTGAAGAGGAAGAAGAGTGTAAAATCCAATCCTCAAGCCTATTCTAAAGTTCCAAACGAGGTACCGGCAAGAACGGTTGAAACATTGCTGAAATCCTATGCCATAAAGGACGATAATGAGCTCCCAAACCGTATTTGCTAGCAGCCATAGAAAAGGATAAAAGTGTGCCATCACTCTATTTCTTTCACATATCTTCATTAAGCCATACATGGTGGATGTCTTGAGTTCAAATCCTAGCTATGCATGAAGATTTGAAACTTTCCCTTTGACCTTAGCTTAGATGGGGTATTTCAATTTTCTCCCCCAATTCAAAAGAATTGAAAACAGAATTAAATAGTGGAAAAGGATGAGGGTATGGTAACAAAGACAAAGGGGGGAGGTTGTAAAGAGGAGAGTGAATAATGAGGATGCTCCTCTATTTATGAGGGAAAGGGAGTCGCTCCCCTCTTATTTATGAGGGTAAAGCCCTGTTACAATAAATTTTTAAGTGGGAAAGAAAGCCTTGACTTCAAATCTCCCCTTTGCATCAAATTTCAAAGATATTACTTTCACCTTAGATTAGTTGGTCTATCTTCACCTTTTGAGTTAATCTTGAAGTACATCCGCCACAGAAGAAATGCCTTTGAAGAAGAGAAAATAAGAATGTCTGGGTTCTTGTATGGCCAAAGAAGGGTGGAATGCTTTAGACCAATAAATATTGTCATACCTCAAAGAATTTCCCGACAGAGAATCTCGGCCATGCCATTCCAAGTGGGATAAAATATGTTTCCAGTCAAGAAGCAGGCGAGAGACAAAAGGGCAGCCTCTGATCTTGCCTTGGATAGAGCCAAATAAAAAATCCCACTGAGTAGGCTGCCAATGCCCAAAGGGAGAAGTATGAATATGTAATAAGAGAGAGCGGATCATGAAAGCCCAAGGCTGATCTCCTTGCATAAACTGCAACATCATTTTCCCTCTGTGAGCAAGTAAATGCATTTGAATATTGAGAATGTTCAGACCCCCGTGCATCTTTGGAGAACAGAGACGATGCATAGAGAGTAATCTGAGACTTTTCTTGCCATTTTTTGAACACTAGAAAATTTCCATGATAGCTGACGTAAAGGAAACCGGATCTGCCTTAGTGAACATAATGATAGGTAGATAAAATTGTATGTATGCTATCAAAATGGATTGTGTGATTCGCAAACGAACATGTAATGGCCAAGTTGCAAGCTTCCAATATTCAAGTTTTTCCCTCAACTTTGTTAGCACTCAATCAGTTTGTTGGGAACGGGTGAGTCCCCAACCTAGAGGATAGCCAAGATGTCGAATGAATTGAGAGGTGAGGACAATTTCCCCAAGCCACAAAAGATTGTGCCATTCCTGAGCATGCAACGGCAACAATTTTGATTTCTGAAAATTGACCCGAAGACCAACAGCCAATCCATATGTAGAAAGAGCCTGCATAATCATGGACAGATCACTCCGAGTATTTTTTGGGGTGAAGAATGAATCATCAGCATATGCTTGAGCGATCATGCTATGACTGTCAGTGTCCAAAAGGTGGTCCAGATATTGAAGCATTGGATGAGTGGCTATGGCAAAAAGTAAAGCACTTAGGGGACCGTGAGGTGGTCCATGATCCATCAGGCATAAGCACCCTGTAAATTTCTGTTTTTAATCTCCTCTGATGCAAGCTTTTGAAAAATTGTTTGGAAGAGCAGCCTTTATCTGTAAAGGCTCTTTGTCTTGCTCTAGTCTCCCATTTAGCCAGTTTCCTGTGATCATTGAGTTTAAGACAATGTCTAGCTTGGCATATTGTTATTTGCTCCTGCAGGGACAACGAACGAAGATGGCTAAGTTCAGTGAGGTCCTGACAAGTGAATTTGGCCTGAGCAATAGTTTCCCTCAGAGTCTTCATGTAAGACTTGCCATAACCTCTAATCACAACTTGCATTTTGGAAACAAAAGAATCCCAGGCATCATCAATATGAATATGGCTGCGAGAAGACAGAGAATGAGATGCTTCAGTAACCATGGCCTTGAAAGTAGCATGTTGCAAATAGCTATTGTTCACGATCAGATGTCGCCTTTGTGGCAATCTATCATCTGGCATATCATGAAAGGATAACCGCAACCATAGAGGTGCATGATCTAAATGCATAAAGGCATAGTCAATCCACATTTTGCATGTAAAATCACCATTTTGTTGCGGAGCTACACTATACCATCGATCGAGACGTGCCTGATAAGAAGAAAGGGCATTATGTTGGAAGGTGTATCCAGGTGACAAAGGCTGCAATTCCTTCCAAAGGTCAACCAAATCAAGATGCGTGAGTAATTGAGACCATGCATGCCTTTCAGGGGTCAACATATGAGTATGTTTGGAGGTATATTCACCCTGTTGTGGAGCATTATTGAAATCCCCACATATAAAGGCATGATATCGCCATGGATATTGTTGCATGGCATCGCAAATTGCAGTTCTTTCTCTAGAGGATTGAGGTGCATAAATAGAAGCAAATTCAAACCCCTCTCCTCGAATGATGCATTGAAGAACAAGCCAGCTGCCTTTGTTGTCATTTAAAGCAATAACTGGTTGAAGCTCATGTTTGATAAGAAGGACTACCCCTGAGAAAGAGTGCTCCCCAGCATAGAAAATATCATAGCCACAGTAGTGTCCTGTCTTTCCTGCATAGACATGTTGGTTGTGTTCTTGTAATGCCACTATGTCAGGCTGAAATCTATTGATATACAGCCACACAGATTTCCATTTCCTACTGTCACACATCCCCTGGACATTGAGTGTAAAACATTTGATATGAGCAGTCATATTTACAGATATTTATAGTAATATAACAACTATATACAACAGCAAACTTCATGATGTCAGCCCTGCATTTCTATCTCAGGGTCAAGGCCTCTTCCCTGAGAAGAAGTATCCACCTGAGGAGTAGACAGCAAAGCAGCAACCTCTTCTTCAGGGAAGAGTGTTCTGCTAGCTGTCACTGCAGCCCATGTGATCCCAATTCTTGTATTGACCTCTGGGGTGTTTCCACTAGAAGACGCACCATTCCAAGTGCGAGGGGGTGGAAGTCTTTGAGCAGAAATAACTTTTCTTGGACTTTGCCATCCATCGGTTGGAGGTTTCCGTCCTTTTGTTGAGGGTTGAATAGCAAGAGGTGAATGTGAAGAAACATTCCCATTTGAAACCACTGGAGCTTTGCCTTTATCTTGAATCCCAGAAAACTGTCTACTACCTTTGTTTTTATTTGCAATGGAGGTAGGAGCATCTTTAGTAGGCATTTGAACCGGCAAAGTAGCAGGAGGCATTTTATGCTGATTCATTGGACACTGTGAAGCCATGTGTCCAAATTTTTTGCAGTCAAAACAAGCCCCTGCAAATAATCTCCATTTCAGTTTATAAAAAGCACTTCCCATGTCTACATTGTTCACCGTGACTGAATAAGAGTCTGGTGTGGGATTATCAGTATGCCAGAGAATGCAAAATCAATTCGAGTTGCCATTAGGCCGTGGTGGGCAGACCACTTTGCCTAAAGATGCTGCAATTTGAGGCAAGAGTGAAGCCATGCATTGGGGGAAGTCTACAACTTCAACCCAGACCGGACATCTGTGTCGGATTAAAGCCTGAAAATCCCTTGTGGGAGACCACGGCAATACATGCACCATTTGCTGCCCAAAAAAGAGGGGCGAATGTTTCAAAAGCATTTGTCTGTGTATCTCATCCACCATAATAACCTCAAAAAAAACCCTGGCTGCATAGTGTACTTTGCGAACAAACGAGCCAGCCAGTGTGCGAGTCAACCAGTTGCCTATCTCTGCAGTAGGTGGGATCCGGCCTGGAAAAAATAAAATGACTGCATTTTTAGCATATTCTCTGACTGGATCCACAATTTCATCTACTTCAACCATGAGGCCAACCGATGGAACCGAGTCTTTCCACTCTTTCCTTGTGTCTGCAAATCCTTCATGCATGACATCATAGAGAAGTTGGGCCTCAAGAGTATCATGTACCGGGTCATGGTGACCCTCAGCCTGCTTTTGCTTCTTGCAGTGAACGGAACGCTCCTTTTGAAAAGTTTTTTCATAGGAATATTCAGCCATAGCTTTGTAAAAAGTGGAACCCAGAAAGGAGGTACCTGTAAAGTGATAGTGGAGGAAAAAAAACCAGTCCCAAAAAAAGCCCATAGAGAAGAGGAAAAGAGTATATTTGTAAGGAGAAAGAAGGGAAAGAGGGATGTAGAGGTCGAGAGAAGATAAAAACAGTTTTGTAGAGGAAAAAGAGAGAAAAATCCAGTAAAAATTCCCCGATGAACTGTATTTCAGAGGAAAAGGGAATATTTTGGCGATGGGAAAGGTGCAGCAGACCCAAAGACTCAAGAGGAGAGAAACGGAAGCAAAAGCCTTCAAAATCAGTGCGTAGATGTATTCCGCAAGCGAATCCCTGTGTGGAAACGATCTAGGAACCGGAGATGAACTGGGAGCAGCAAACTGCAGCAGGCGGAACTGTCCTTACAGGCTGTACACCTGTACGGAATCTGTACGGGACTCTGGCGGGCTGTACGGCAGGTAATAACTGGTCCAAAACATTGGTTTTTGGGCTGTGATGCAGCGCAACAGAGAGCTGAGGCTCACGGGCTGGTTGTGGGAGGCTCTAGAGCTGTTCTGGAAGGCTGTCTCCTCTCTCTCTCACACACACCACACTCTCCAGCTGTCTCCACCACACACTTTTTTTTTTTTGTAAAACCAAGATACTTATATTATAAAACATTCATTTACATCCAGGCCGTGCTCAAAATAGAGCTGTCTCCACCACACACACCACACACCTGTACACACCACACCACACACACACAAACACATTTTTTGTGAAATTTCTTTTGCATTATATTACAAAGTCAGTATCCAAAAAAAATGAAAGTGTCCAAATACATCAAGAGAAGATCTCAATATATGACAAGTATACATGATAGTCTATGTACTGAGTTTGGAGACAATCATAAAAGGATCACCAAAGACTATGATTTCTGTCCTTACATAGTTTCAATCTCTTTCTCCACCATTTGAGTGGACGGTGCAATGCCCAAATCTCATTTGCCCCGTCCGACACCCAAGGTGGTAATAACATAACTATATATAAAGAAGAGATTGTTATATGAGACCGCTTCAAAGGACAAATGGATGAGTATAAAGGAAAAAGACTCCAATCCTAAAGCCTGTCTTGAATTTCTAAAGGCGGTACTGGCTGAAATGGTTGAATTATTCGAGTAATGACTTGCCATACGGGACGATAGTGCATGCCCAAACCATATTTTGCAGCAGCCAAAGGGAAGGATAAAAGAGTGCCATCATCTTTAATAACATCAGCGACATTGGAAATCCCATTTATATTAAGAAAATAAGAGCATCGAGGCTCGTGTAAGGCCAAGGGAGGAGAAAAAAATCCGTGACCAATGGATGCTCTCAACTCGCAAAGAGTTACCTTGTAAAGAGTCTCTTCCATTCCATGCCAAGTGCCATCATCTAAAAACATCTGAGAAACCATAGGACAACCTTTGATTTTGCCTTCAATGCAGCCCAAAAGAAAATCCCACTACGTGGGTTGCCAAAAACCAAATGTAGGAGTGGTGATGTGAACAAGTAAGGAGCGCATTATAGCAACCCAAGGCTGATCATCTTGAAAAAACTGAAGTATCATTTTGCCTTTGTGAGCTAAAATGTGCACATGTATACTAAGAATATTCAGCCCTCCATGCAATTTGGGTGAACTTAATCTCTGTATTGGAAGTATCTGCAAGCTTTTCTTGCCATGCTTTGACCACCAAAAAATCTCCATAATGGTGGACATGAAGGAAGACGAATCCCTCTTAGTGAAAAAAATCAATGGCAGATAAAACTAGATATAATCTACCAAAATAGACTGAACAATGCAAAGACGGACATGCAGCGGTGAAGTAGCCAACATTCAATATTCAATTTTTTCTTCAGTTTAGCAAGAACCCAGTCAGTCTATTGACACCTAGTAATGCTCCAACCCAGAGGATATTCAAGATGACGAATCAACCGAATTTCCCCTAGCCAGAGCAATCTTTGCCAATCCTTAGAGTGCAATGGCAACAGACGGGATTTCTGAAAATTAATGTGAAGGCCAACAGCCAGTCCATACAAAAGAGAGCTTGCATTAGCGAAGAAAGATCCCTTGGAGTGCTTTTGCATGAAGAATAAATCATCTGCATAAGCTTGAGCAACCAATGAGCGACTTGCAAGAATTTCCAACCCATGTAATATGTTTGTCGCCACCGAGTGATCAATATATTGAAGCATTGGATGTGTTGCTCTAGACAAAATGCATGCAGCGTTACTACCTTGATAAAGCCAGAAGATGACATGTTGCAATTTCTGACCAAATCCCAAAGCTTGCATAGTGTGAGCTATAAAATCCCATTGAATGGTGTCAAATGCCTTTGCAATATCTACCTGCAAAATAAGCACATGTTGCTCTTTGGCATACTCAATCCCAAGATAAGCATTGGCAATATTATCAATAATATGTCGTCTTGGAATAAAGACATACTGAGCTGGATGCATGCCATCATGTAAATATTCCTTAATCCGATCAACCACCATTTTGGTGATGATCTTGTATATCACCGGCATCAAAGTAATAGGCCTCCAATCAGCTAATGACTCACAAATGGGCTTCTTGGGAAGAAGTTTGACCAATCCTTTCTTCCAAGAATCCGGCATATGCCAAGCAGTATGATCATTTGCAGCAAAGGCATTTTCAGTAGATCCCAAAAAGCCAAGAAAAATTCTACTGTTAGACCATCCCAGCCAGGAGATTTCCATCTACCACATGACTTAACAGCATCACTTAGCTCTCGTTCAGTGAAAGGAGCTTCCAAATCCAAGGCCTGTGCCGGTGACAATTGGAGTGACATGCTGTAATAATTTTCCCCTTGCTGAAATAACCTCCTACGAAGGTAAATCTGCTTCCCAAACTGAGAAGCAAAATGTCGAATACAAGCTGCAGCAAAGGTGTGCCCTAGAAGAAGTCCAAACACCATCTGATAACAAAGCCTTGCAAATTTTTTGAGAAGACCTTCTGTAATGCAGCCCTTTAAAAAATGCTTTGGAGGAGCAGCCTTTATCCAAAAAAGCTCTTTGTCGCGCACGTGTCTCCCATTTGGCTATTTTCCTATTGTCATTGCATTGCAGATAATATTTTGCCTGACATAAAATCAGATTTTTCTATAAAAAAGATTCCTGAGGTGACTCAACTCTGTCAAAGACTTACACTGAGATTTTGCCTGAGCAACATTGTCCCTCAAGGTCTTCATGTAGCTTTTGACATAATTATGAATGACTGCTTGCATTCGTGTAACATTAGCTTGCCAAGTAAAATCAATGGCAATGGCAGCCTGTTGAGATAGTGGTTGAACCGCATCTTTAACTAGAGCCTTGTATGCTTCATGCTTCAAATAACTATTGTTGACAATGAGCAATCTTTTGTGTGCAAGGCTATCAGCAGGTATCTCATGGAGACCAATCCTCAACCACAAAGGGGCATGATCAGAATGTCTGAACATGTAATCCACCCATAAATTGACAATGAGAAAGTCATAATGCTGAGGATCAACTCTATACCATTGATCCAACCAAGCTCGATAAGCAGACTTAGCATTGTGTTGAAATGTGTAACCAGGCAGCATAGGCTGCGATTCTTTCCACAAATCAATAAGAGGGAGCTGAGTCAATAAAGTAGACCAATACTGAAGCTCAAAGGCTAACATGTGAGTATGACCTGAAGTATTGTCACCTGGTTGAGGAGCATTATTAAAATCTCCACAAATGAAGGCATGTTGTTTCTAGGGATAACTTTGCATATCAGCCCAAATTAAGCCTCTGCTACGAGAAGATTGTGGCGCATAGATTGAAGCAAATTCAAAGACTTCCCCCTGTATATTACATTGGATGATCAGCCATCTACCTACCATCCTTTAGAGTAACCACTAGCTGTAACTCATGTTTCACTAGGAAAACCACCCTTGAAAAAGTATGTTCTCCTACATAGAAAATATCATAAGTAGAAAAATGGCCATGATGACTAGTATACATATGCTGATTCTGCTCTTGCAATGCAACTATGTCAGGCTGCAATTGATGTAGATATCCCCAAGCCAGCTTCCATTTCCTTGGATCACATAGACCCTGTACATTGAGAGTAAGTCACTGTGTGTATTTACAAAGTATTTACATTGAAGAACCCAAAAGATCAAGTTTGCATTTCAACCTCAGGATCCAGCCCCCGACCCTGAGATGAATTTAATGTCTGTGGAGAAGATTAAAGAGCAGCCACTTCCACTTCAGGAAAGAGAGTACCACTGGCTGTTACTGCAGCCCAAGTAATATAAATCCCTGAATTTTCTTGAGGTTTGTTGCCACTCGATGATGAACTATTTTAAGTATGTGATGGAAGATGTCTCCTTGCTGTCATAATTTATCTTGGACTTTTCCAAGCTTCTTGCAAAGTTTATTTCTTTACTTTCAATTGAGAAGTTGAAGGCATCGAGGCAGAAACATTAGCATTTGACGCAGCAGGAGCTTTCCCCTTATCTTGAGCTGCAGTTGCTGGTTTATTGGACTTATTCTTAGCCTGAGAGAAGGTAGAAGTATCCTTAGGATGCATATCAATAGGTATAGCATCTGGAGGCATTTTGTGCAGGACTAGAGGGCTTTGTGAAGCCATGTGCCCTAACTTTTTACACTCAAAGCAAGCTCCTGCAAATAAACCCTGTTTTAACTTGTAAAATGCACTGCCCATCGCAACATTATTAACCGAATATGAATCTGGAGTGGGATTATCTATATCCCACAAGATGCAAAATCTATTTGAGTTGCCATTTGGCCGTGGTGGACACACCACCTTCCCCAAATAGGCTGCAATTTTTGGCAACAAGGAGGCAAGAATTGAGGGAAGTCCACAACTTCCACCCACACAGGACAACAATGCATAATCAAAGTCTGAAACCACTGTATTTATATCAAAGTTTTTTTTTACAATGAGAATAGTCTAATGAAAAGACTATTCTGAAAAATCAAAAGCAGTGGGAAAACACTTCTAAAGATGATACATCCAAGTCATCGTGATGACAAGCATCATAGAGAGATTGCCGTAACGATGCTCTAAAAAACTCATAAGGTTGGAGCAATGGCTTCCCCAAGAACACCTGATTCCTTTGCTTCCAAATGGTCCAGAGTGCCCGAAATCTGACCCAATGAAAAAAGAGAGAGTATTGGGGCCCTGTACTTTAGTAAGCCTACCCAAGATCCAAAAATATTTCCCAAAACGATGAGCACGGAAGGTAGTCGAAAACAGTGGGAAATACGGTCCAAGAGATCTCTGGACTGAGGACAAAGCCATAAAAGATGTGGAATAGTCTTAGAAGAATTGAAACACCTCAAACAATGAGGATTTGCAATCTTGCGCTTAGCCAAAGTGACACCCACTGAAAAAACACCTACCAAACATCTCCAAAGAAACAACCTTTGCTGTAAAGGCAGTTTATTTCTCCCTAATTGTTGAAGATTTGACTTCCACTAGGAAAGAGATTTATGCAGATGCCATAGAGTATTCCCATGTTGAGCAATCCATGGAGAAGGCAAAATCAACCTATAAACTTTCATAGAAGTAGTAGCCTGCAAAGAAAGTGGGCGTAAGCCTAGAGTAGCAGATATGAGGTGCCAATCTTGACGTGTATGAGATCCATCAGATGGAGGAATTGGGAGAAGGGGCTGTAATAAATCACTTATTTTCCTCCATATGGATCGATGATGCATACCAAGAGGAAAACGACGACATGCATCTGGAAAGGATAATATATTCCCCTGAACATCCACTGCATCATCAATGCAATGAATCCCAAGCTTCATCAGATTGTATACCCGAATTGGTTCCTGTAAAGTAAGAGGCATATCAAAGACTGAGCTCCAGTGTATGCTTTCTTGACGAAGAGTTTTGGGTTGAGTTGAATTGGCAGGAGATCATTTAACTTTAGATAGCACTCGCTTCCAATCCTGTACTAAAGAAGATGAGAAAGGACAGCCTGGAATAACACCTTGAATTTTACCAGTGACCACCTCCAAATGATCCATAATCCAATCCCCATAAGCATGTGTCCTCATGTTCATACACACGGCTGCCAATATGACAGACCATGGCTGTTTTTGCTGAAAAAAGGTAGGAAGCATAGTAGTCTTTCAGTCTAGGATGTGAAACTGAATGTTAAGTATGTTAGGACTCCATGCATTTTGGGAGAACATACATAAGGCATTGTTAACAGCCTTAAACTCTTCCTGCAAGATTTTGTCTTCCAAAAAAGCTCCATCGCACGTGACATGAAAGAATTAATGTCTTTTGAATTCCAATGTAAAAGCGGCAGATAGAATTGAACATGAGCCATACAATGGATTGTACAATTCTGTGGCGAACATGCAGAGGCCATGTAGATAATTTCCAGTAATTCAATTTCTGATAAAGCTTCTCAGAGATATCCATACCATTTGCTGTTTAATAGTAATATTCCAGCCCACAGGATAGCCCAAATGCTTGACAATCTGATCAGGAGTCAAAATTTGACCAAGCCAAAGAAGCGAGTGCCAATCTCAAGCTTTCAAGTGAAAAAGCTTAGATTTGTCAAAATGAATATGTAGACCAACAGCCAATCCAAAATCAGACCAGCAGCACACACACACATACTTTTTTTTTTTGGGTGAAAACAATGATTGATTATATTATAGTGAAGCTAACCCCAAAAAGGGTGGCACAATTACACACTTTTTTTTTTTTGGGGTTTAGGTTTTAGGGTTTGAAACTCTAATGGCGGCACTGGCAGAAATGGCTGAATCATTCGAGAAATGACCTGCCATTTTGGACGATAGTGCATGCCCAAACCATATTTTGCAGCAGCCAAAGGGAAAGATAAAATAAAGCCATCATCATTGATAACATCTACAACAACTGCAATCCCTTTTGAATTAAGAGAATAAGAGCGTCGAGGCTTCTGCCAAGCCAAGGGAGTAGAGAAAGCCCGCAACCAACGGATGCTCTCCGCTCGCAAAGAGTTACCCTATAAAGAGTCTCTTCCATTCCATGCCAAGTGTGAAAGAATATGCTTCCAATCAAAAAACATCTGAGAGACCATAGGGCCACCTTTGATTGTGCCTTATATACAGCCCAGAAGAAAATCCCACTGTGTGGGTTGCCAAAAACCAAATGCAGTATTAGTGATGTGAACCAATAACGAACGCATCATAGCCGCCCAAGGCTGATCATGTTGAAGAAACAGAAGCATCATCTTGCCTTTATGAGCTAAATGTGCACATGTATATTAAGAATATTCAACCCTCCGCAAGCTTTTCTTGGCGTGCTTTGACCGCCAGGAAATTTCCATAATGGTGGACATGAAGGAAGACAAATCCTTCTTAGTGAAAAAAATCAATGGCAGATAGAAATGAATATAAGCCACCAAAATAGACTGCACTATCCGAAGCCGAACATGCAATAGCCAGGTTGCCGATTTCCAATACTCTAACTTTTTCCGAAGCTTGAGCGTCACCCAATCAGTTTGTTGACGACAAGTGAGACCCCACGCCAAAGGGTAACCAAGATGATGAACAATCTGAGTGGGTGGAATGATTTTCCCGCGCCACAAAATACTTTGCCAGTCTTTAGAATGCAATGGGAGCCAGCTTAGACTTTTGAAAATGTGCATGAACACCAGCTGCCAAACCGTAAACTGAGAGTGCCTGCATCAAAGCAGAAAGATCATTCTGCGTATTCTTCAAAGTAAAGAATCATTAGCATAGGCTTGAGCAACCATGCTGCGATTTGCATCAATTCCAAACCAACCATGAAGGGAGCTTGTAGCCACGAGATGATCAATCCTTTCTTCTGTCCTTGCTGTTTTCTTTATCTCCGGACGCCTCATTTCTACTGTGTTGCTGTCCATCCTTTCTCTTTTCTGTTTTCTCTAGTCCCACTCTACTTGCAAAGATACCTTTCTCCTGTCCAGCCCTTTACACTTTCTTCTTTCGTTGCTTTATACATATTTCAGTTTCTTTACCTCTTCTCTTCATGAGAAAAATGGCTGACTGTCCATATGAAAAGAATTTTCAACAGGAAAGATTAGTCCAAAGAAAAAAGCAACAGCAGGTCATCATGGGTCAGGATGACCCCCTTCATGCCTCTGTAGAGGCTCAACTTGTATATGAGGTGATGCATGAGGGTTTTAAAGATACCCGAAAAAGTTGGAAAGATCTAGTTCCCACCACAGGCATCATGGTGAAAGTGGATGATATTTTTGATCCAATCAAAGAATATGCCAAGCATGCCATCATTATCTTTTTTCCAAGACGTATGCCTGCTGCTGCAGATGTTCGTAACTAGTGGACTAGAACCCTGGTTGCTATGTCAAAAAAGTTCAATATGCAGCAAGGGGGCTTTTTTGAAGTAATCATGGCAGATGAAGAGCACAGGCAGATTTTATTGGAGCACTCTCCTCTTTTCTATGGACAGTAGATGGTTCATGTGTTGCCCTGGTCTTCTACCAAAGATTATCAGGAGTTTATTCGACACAGATGCCCTGTCTGGGTGGAAGTTGTGGATTTCCTTCAATGTCTGGCCTCTCTCTTGCCAAAAATTGCAGCCTCTCTTGGCAAAGTGCTTTGTCCACCATGGCCTAATGGCAACTCAAATAGATTTTGTATTTCGTGGGACAACCCCAGACTCTTATTCGGTTACAGTGAATAATGTTTCAATGGGCAGTGCCTTCTATAAACTGAAATGGGGTCTCTTTCTAGGTCCTTGCTTTGAATGCAAGAAAATGGGGCATATGGCTTCGCAATACCCTTCACGTAGTCCCAAAATGCCATTGCAGGCTGATTTGTCACCTCCACCAAGCAAGACTTCTTCTGCCTCCTCTTTGAAGAAGACTAAGGGGGTGAAATAGTTTTTTGCAGTCCAGGACAAAGGGAAAGCACTGGGTGCTTGGAATGGTGATGCTCTTCCTTCTGTGCCTTTGGCCTCTCAACCTAAGGCGAAAGAAAAAATTTTGAATAATGCTTGGCAAACCCCAAGAAAAGTCATCTCACTTAGGAGACCTTTGCCCTCCCACACATGAAATGGTGCTTCATCTCAGCGCAAAACACCGGCTGAAAATTCTGGTATTGGTTTGACTTGGGCTGAGGTGACTGCCAATCGTACCCTCTTTCCAGAAGAGGAAGTTGTTGCCTTATTGTCTTCTCCTCAAGCTGAGTTTTCTTCTCAGAGCCAAGGCCCCGATAGTGAGGTGGAAATGCAGACATAGAAGGCATTTTTGCTGTTGTACATGCCTGTCCTATATCTGTAAATATGCTTAATCATCTCAAATGTGTCACTTTGAATGTACAAGGTTTACATGATGGTCGAAAATGGAAACTGGTCTGGCTGTGTATAAGCCAATTCCAGCCTGATATAGTGGCTTTACAAGAGCATAATCAGCATATGTATGCTGGTAAATCTGGACATTTTGCTGGTTATGACATTTTCTATGCTAGAGAGCACTCTTTCTCTAGGGTAGCCTTTTTGGTTAAGCATGATCTTCACCCTATTGTGGCCTTCAATGATCACCAAGGTGGATGGATGATCAAGGGACATCTTTGAATTTGCATCAGTATATGCTCCTCAATCTTCCGGAAATCGAGCTTTGATTTGGGATGCTATGCTCAAATATCCCTTGTCACCACAATGTAAATATCCTAAGTCAAAGTAGAGTTGACAATTTATTTGATCATAATTAAAGAGTTTTATATGTGTTAATTATGGTCAAAGAGTTCTTTTAATGGTCAAAGAATTGACTACGGTCAAAGATACAAGTAAACCTGACCTCGGTCGGGGAGACTTGGTTTATTACCAAGAGGGTTAACTATGGTTAACCAGAGAACTACAGAGTTGACTACGGTCAGAGAGTGTTGACTTCGGTCAACGAGACTTGGCATGCGCCAAGAGGGTTAACCACGGTTAACCAAGATGTGCCAACTTCGGTTGGAGAGTTCTGCCAACTTTGTTTGGAGAGACTTGGCTATAATTAAGGCGCCTCGACCCTTGGTCAAAGCTCCTTAATTATGATCAAGAGCGTTGACTTCAGTCAACCAAAGAATAAATATATATTTTTATATTTGTGATGTGTGCACATGTATTCAGTGGGGACGCCCACCGTGACTAGAACTAGTTCACAATGTGTTGTTTGCATGCAAAGTGCTAACAATTAATGGGTGCCATGGTGGTGCGCTTTAATTAATTGTTGCAGGTACTAGGAAGAGTTATTTTCTTAAGCGCTACGGGAGCCCAACAAGCATCTAGGAGGCGGTTCGCGTGACCAAGTGCTTCGAAGACTCCAGAGTTGCCCTTAGTGGCATGTAATAGGAGCAGCCCAAACGGCGGGGTCACACAACTCCCTAGACTACCACAAGTGTCTACTGATTCACTGAAATACCCAAGCATTGGGTGAGAGCATAGCTAGTCTGCCTGCAACCTCGGGAACATGAACTTGAACTGCAAGTATCCACTGTGGACTACCCTGCCAACTAAGCTTCTCCAAACACAGCTCATAACAAAGAACATACACTAAGTGAGCAACCGACCTCTCTTTGGCATCAAGGGCATTACACAGCCCGCTAGGCATACATAACCAATGCATGTTCTCTGTTGAGTAAGGCTCCCCCCACACATGGCAAAAGGCATCCTTTTCAGTTCCAGAACACTTGCACTGAGCTTAGGCCTGTTCCTAGCACCCGATATTTGGTCACACAGTCCCCCTCAAGTGCCTTGAGTGCCCTCTTAGCCATTAGACAAGTGGCATGTTGCCAATTTGAAATGAGCTTGAAGCTCTTGTAATATGGATTCACGTTGGATTTTGTATCAGGCAGCTCTACGCTGAACTCTTGTACTCATTTTCTCCCTAATGAATAAAAACCTTCAGGGGGGTCCAGCCCGACGATTGTCCTAGGCCCTAGTGTCTCTGTTGAGAGAGGGAGAGAGGGAGAGCAAATGAGAAGTGTTTTGGCTGTCCTTTGCGAGTAGTATTACATTGGTATCAGAGCAGGATTAAGGCTTTCTCAAGCCTTTGATGATCCAAGCAGTAGCTTAGGCAAGGATGTGCAAGGAGAGAGTTTGCTGTGGGCAATGGACAGGGCGTTATTCTGCCTATGAACAAAAAAAGAGCCAACGGGGGCCCCGAGTCCTGACGAGATGTTGACAAAGACAATTGTGGAAGCATTCATGTTTCTTGCGTGGGTAATAATTGGATTGACAGGGGTGCACCGATGAAGCTTTGGAGAAGTGTTCACAGGCTTTGAGGGAGTGCACGTAAGCTCCATAAAACTTCTGTGTGCCCAGCGTGTTGTGATGCAAAAGTTCCTCTAGTTGGAACTCTTCCAGGCTTGAACTAAGGAGAAGCGATAGCAGGTGCTGCTCTCTCAAGCTATTGTCCTCTTTGCTACAAAGGATCGTTGGTTGTAGATGATTGGTGAAGGAAACCGCACAGAGTTCCAAATACTTCTGTCTACAATCATTTGACAGGAGATGTGAACGTAAATTAGTTGGGCCAGTATTCCGTCATGCTCCCCGTGTGGTGACGACGCCTTCAAGCGTAGCGATGCCTTCACGCGCAGGTTCGTGTTTGACGGAGGTTCTTGCGTGACGCGAGACGCCCGACGCTGATCAACAGCCAAGGTCTAGAACCTTAGGCTGATGTGGCAGCCAGCGTGGCAGCCAAGGTGACATGGTAGGCAAGGCACCAGCTGACATGGCGCACATGTGTGAGAGGCAGTCTTGCCAAGTCAACAGACACGTGGCACACAGGTGACGTGGCGGCCACACGTGCGAGCTGACGTGGCAGCCAGCTCAGGTGCTGACGTGGCAGTGCACATAAAATTGCTGATGTGTCATATGGACACGTGTCAGATGACATGGCAGCCAGTCCCACAGATGACGTGATAGGACATGTGGCAGCTGACCTGGAGTGCCAGCTAGACAGGTGGCTGAGGTGGCAGACCTGAGGTTAAGTTAAACCCAACACAGTTAGATTAACTCAGGTTTAGTTAGTCTGGCCTATCTTGACCCAACCAGTCTAGTCTGGTCACTGTAACCAGACTATGACCAGTCCAGTTAGTCTAGTCACAGACTAACCAGACCAGAACCAGTTAGTCTGGTTAGAGTAACCAGCCAGTTACTCCATCTGGTTACTGTTAAAAAAAAAAAAAGGACAGTTGCTGAGACTGTTTCTGCCAGCAGTCTTCACCTATCTGAGAGAGTATTTACTGTCAGAAAAGGCAGCAGAAACACAGTAAAATCAGAGATTTGCAGAAAAAGAATATGCATGCCTTTGTGCTCAGGAAAAGATGAGTCAGATGCATTCTGAATGTTTTTTTTGCAACAGCCAGAAAAGGGGCAATATAGTTATTGATGCCTTGGCAACTTTGTGGGTATATGCCTTGAGTTGGCAGCCTGGTACTGGCATAGATTGTGAATGCAAGACACCTCTTGTTGAGGTAAATTTTCCCTTTGAAAAGCAAAGACAGCGTGTATCAGTTGCATACACTGTGTGTGTGAGAAACTTGCAGATCTCAGACGAGTTGTAAGAAAATGGCTCAATCACCTATCCAGTGGGATTCACAAGATAGGGATGTACATCCAAGACAGAGAAGTGTGCAACAAACTCAGCAAGAATTTTAGCAGATGGTACGCACTCGTATACAAGAGATGGAAAATCTCAGAAAGGATACAAGGGCTCAGCATTTGTTTCAAGCAGAAGCTATGCCTAATGCAGCATATGATGTGCCAATGCCAGAGGCACACTCTCGTGTACAGCCAGAGAAAGAGAGATCCCATAGGGGACGGTCTCATAGCAGGAAGAGATCGAGGCATCGTCACCGATCTCCTAGTCCATCACCGACTACCTTGAGTTCGACTTCTGTATCTTCTTCTTTATCAGATAAACCATCAAGGAAAAGAAGGAAACACAAGAAGTCCAGGAAGAGTAAGTCTTCTAGAGAGACAAAGGAATTCAAAGAGGGAGGTAAATCTGTCAAGTTTATGACCTACAATGGACAGTATGGTCATATAGACAAAGCATTGCAGTTTATCAGGCAGTTTGATGCTGCATTTGGTACATAAAAGTTTTCAGAATCCTCCAAGTTAAGAATGGTCAGTTTGCACTTGACAGCGACAGCTAGTGCATGGTGGAGTGTACAGACCACAGATGGGTCAGCCCCAAAGAAGTGGAAGGACTTCAAGAAAGCCTTCTACCAGCAGTTTATACCTAAACAGTTTAGAGATCATGTTCTTCAACATTGGGACAGTTTGCATATGGATGCAGGAGATACAGTGGATGTGTACAACCAAAAGTTTTGGGATGCTTATTTGCAGGTTGCACCTTTCAAAAAGATCTCCAAAGGAACCCAAATGAGAAAGTACAGAGCAGGTCTCAGTCCAAGAATCCAGGCAGTAGTGAATGCTTTGGGGGCAAAGAACATTCAAGATCTTATGCATTCAGCTTCAGTAGCTAGTCTTGTGCCGTTACAAGATCCATCTACAGTACTATCCTTGCATGAAGGATGTGCTGAAAGAAAGAAAACTGATTTTTCAAAATCAGAAAAGAAAGAGTACCCCAAGGTTGAAAAGAAAGGGTTTCAGCATAGGGAAGCTCTATCTTCATATACAGAGTTATGTGGATCAGGAAGACTTCTTCATTTCTCCACTGAAACATCATGATGTAGTCTTGGGTATGCCTTGGTTTCATCGCAAGGCAGTGAAGTTGACTCTTCCTGAAAGAGTGCTGGAGTTTGTACATAGGGGCAAAGAATATCGTGTGGTTGCTAGGAATAGAGGGGAAACTATTCCCATTGTATCAAATAGTTGTGTTGGAAAAGAAATAAAGTCTGCAGTTTCAGCTTACATGATTTTTGCAAAAGAGAGAGATGTAGAAATGTATGCTGAAACAAGTGAGGCAGATCATAATAAGTTTGAGTTTATTGAAAATTTTAAAGATTGCTTTTCTGACGCTTTGCCAAGGGAGTTACCCCCTGAGAGACCTGAGGATCATGGCATAGAACTCATTCCTGGAAGCGAGCCACCCAATAGGCCCCCATACAAAGTTAGTGCAGCTCAGCGAGAAGAGATTATGACTCAGGTGCAGGGCTTGTTGTCCAAGGGGTTGATTCAGCCCAGTTCTTCTCCTTTTTGTTCCCATGTACTGCTAGTATAGAAGAAAGATGGTTCATTCCGTATGTGCGTTGATTACCGCACACTGAACAAAATGACCATCAAGAATAGATTCCCTATTCCGCGCATTGATGATGTGCTGGATCAGTTAAATGGAGCTTCAGTTTTCAGTAGGATAGACTTGAAGAGTGGCTATCATCAAGTCAGGATATAACCACAAGATGTGCATAAGACAGCTTTTCGCACTACATTCGGGTTGTATGAATACTTAGTGATGCCTTTTGGGTTGACAAATGCTCCAGCCACATTCAATAGAATGATGGATCGCATCTTCCGAAAGTACAGGCATTTCAAGGGTACTTTCTTTGATGATATCCTAGTCTTTCCAAAGACAGAAGAAGAGCATAGGGAACATCTTGCTTTGGTATTTCAAGAACTTCGAAATCATCAACTTTTTGCCAATAGCAAGAAAACTGAATTCTTCTTGGAAGAGATCCATTATCTGGGGCATATAATATCCAAGAATGGGATACAGATGGATCCTACAAAGATCCGAGCCATCCAAGAATGGCCTGAGTTGAAAACCGTGCATGAAGTCCGTAGTTTTTTGGGACTTTGCTCCTATTATAGGAGATTTATCAAGCATTTTGCTGATATCGCAGCTCCATTACATGACCTTACTAAGAAAAATGCAGCCTTCACATGGGGAATATCACAGAAGAAAGCATTCAATACACTCAAGGAGAAGTTGACTACAGAGCCTATTCTTGTAGTCCCGGATCTTTATCAACCTTTTGATGTTGATTGCGATGCTTGTGGAGAGTGTGTTGGGGCTGCATTACATCAGAATGGACATGTAGTAGCCTACGAGAGCCGAAGATTGCGTGATGCTTGAAAGATATCTAGGAATCTATGAGAAAGAGTTATTGGCTGTAACTCATGCCATCCATACACGGAAGCACTATCTTTTGGGTGCAGATTTTACTGTTAAAACAGATCACCAAAGTCTGAGATACTTTTTGACTCAGACAAAACTTTCCGAGAAGCATATGAAATGGGCAAACATGCTGTCAATGTATCATTTTCAGATTATACCCCAAGAATTCGGAACAGAGTGGGAGATGCCTTGTCCCGAAGACCCCAGGTCAATAATGTGACTATTGCTTATCATCAGGACCTAGAAGGCATGAGGGAGCAATATGTTAGTGATGCAGATTTTGGTGAGATTTTACAGCAAATGCAAGAGGGGCAATCCACCAGTCACTATTTCCTGAAAGATGGGTATCTAATGAAAGATGATTGCCTATGCATCACCCAGGAGATGAGGAAAAAGATTTTGGAGGAATGCCATGCACTTCCCTATGCTGGACATAGAGGAATTACAGCAACAACTCTAGCACTAGAGAGGTATTTCTTTTGGCCAGGGATGCGGAAAGATATACATCAGTTTGCTACTGAATGCCTTACGTGTCAGAAAGTGAAGTATGATAGACGGAAGGCACTTGGCCTACTTATGCCTCTTCCTGTGCCTCAGGCACCATGGGATAGTATTACAATGGACTTTATTTTTTATTTGCCAAGATCAAAGTCAGGGAATGATGGGATTTGGACTATCATTGATAAATTCAGCAAGCAAGCTCATTTCATTCCGATTCGCAAAACCATAAAGGCAGATCATCTTTTTCCATGACACAGGCATCTGCTGATTTTGCCATGCTGTATTTACAATTTGTAGCAAGGTGAATTTAAAAAGATCCTAGAATACAAGAAAAAATTCAACAGTGAGACCATCCCATCTTGGAGATTTCGATCTGCCACAGGATCTCAGTGCATCAGACAATTCCCTTTCAGTGAAGGGATGTTCAACTTCCAAAGCGTGAGCATCAGACAGAATTGGATGAATATGCTGCAAAAGAAGCTGACCTGCAGACACGACCCAAGGAGAAAGAGTATCCACATGCCCAAAATTAGTGGAGAAGTGTTGCACACATAAATCAGCAAGCTCTGAATGAGATGTTGACCAAGAACCATTAGGCATCCCGATCCAACAGATATTCGCAGCCTGTCTTTTGTAGTGTAAACTCTTAAAAAATTGCTTGGAAGAGTAGACTTTATCCAAAAAAGCCCGTTGTCTGGATCGGGTTTTCCATTTAGCAAGCTTTCTGCGATCATTGGATTGAAGAGAGAATTGAGCCTGACATAAGAGCATGCTTTCCTCTGAAGACAAAGGGCGAAGATGAGCAAGCTCAGTCAAACTCTGACAAGTAAATTTGGCATGTGCTACAGTCTCCCTTGTGGCTTGCATATAGGATTTGCCATAATCTCGAATAACTGCTTGCATCCGAGCAACAAAAGCCTGCCAGGCATAATCCAAACCATTTTAAAGTCAGCATGCAATCAGCAAAAGCCTTTGGCAAGGCAATCTGTCAGTGGGAAATTCATGTAAGGAAAGCCTCAAGCAAAGAGGAGCATGATCCGAATGTGTGAAAGCATGATCAACCCAAATTTGACAAGTAAAGGCATCACAATGCTATGGATCAATCTGATACCATCTGTCCAAGCGTGCCCGATAAGAAGATTGAGCATTTTGCTGAAAGATATCGCTCGGAAGCACGGGCTGTAATTCCTTGCAGAGATCACCGAGGCGCAACTGAAGCAAAAAATCAGACCATGGCTGTGTTTCAGAAGCCAACATATGAGTGTGGCCTGAGGTGTTGTCACCCGATTGAGGGACATTATTTAAGTCACCACAAGTGAAGGCATGTTGTCGCCATGGATAAGTATGTATGGTAGCCTAGATCAAAGCTCTATCACGAGAAGATTGGGGGGTCTTTCGTCCGGTCTGCTTGGTTGGAGGATTGGGGCCAAGGTTCATTATATCTACGAGCCTGCGACATACTTCCTCTTGTTGTGGCCCCTTTAATCTCTCCATCTCCTCTCTTTGCCTTTTTTGCTCCCTTTGTTAGTCTACATGCTCCATGTCAGGACCCCACGGAGGAGGGAGGGGCAGTTGATCACGATTGATTGGACTATTTTGTCCCTCTTGGGAGACCTCTCTACTTCCACGGTTAGTTGTGTGGAAGGACTAAGAGGACCCCTGATCGTGCTTGGATCCTTTATCGTGCTGAGATCCCTGGGATCCCCCATGAGAGTCGGATGGTGGGGACTTGCATTGCTGGGACTCCTGATGATGAGAACCGCCTTCAGATCCCTGCTGATCATTGCCCTCTTGGCCACTGGGACGTGATGAGGCTGTGATCCTCGTCATCATTAGAATCCAAAATCTCCTCTGCCAACTCTTTCTCTTAAAGTGCCTTTGTCCTCTCCACGTCAGGGGAAGGGGGAAAATTTTTTGACTGATGGATGGCAAACTCCTCGCAAAGTGATCACCCCCAGACGAGACCTTTGCCTTCTCAGACTTGGAGTGGTGCATCCTCTCATGGGAAACACCTGCTGAAAACTTAGGTGTTGGCTTGACCTGGGCTGTTGTGACTGCAAATCGGACCTTGTTTCTTGAAGAAGAAGTTGCTGCACTTATGTCCTCTCCTCAGGCTGATGTTTCATGCCAGGGCAGAGGCCCAGACATTGAGGTGGAAATGCAAACGTAGACATCCCGTTAGTTGCTGTACATACTTGTCCCATAACTGTAAATATGCTTGATCATGTGAAGTGTGTTACTCTCAATATACAGGGAATGTGTGATGGTCGCAAATGGAAACTGGTCTGGATGTATATCAGGCAATTGCAGCCTGATATAGTTGCTTTGCAAGAGCATAATTAGGATATGTATGCTGGTCAGATAGGCCATTTTGCTAGTTATGATATCTTCTATGTTGGAGAGCACTCCTTTTCTGGTGTGGCTTTTTTGGTAAACCACGACCTTCTACTTGTTGTGGCTCTCAATGATCGCCATGGTAGATGGATTATTGTTCAATGCCTTGTTCAAGGGAGAATTTTTGAATTTGCATTGGTTTGAAGCATTACCATTTGAGACAGCCAGGGCTTTGCCTTTGTCTTGGACAGAGAAAAACTGTTTGATCCCTTTGTTTTTGACCACAGAAGAGGCATTTGCATTCCTATTCAAAGGTTGAACCATTTCAGCTTGCACTGGCATCCGTGGAGCTTGGGAAGGGCATTTTGAAGCCATGTGTCCAAATTGCTTGCATTCAAAGCAAGCACCTGCAAACAGCCCCCACTTGAGCTTGTAAAAGGCACCTAATATGAAGGTGGAGTGGGATGATCCGTATCCCACAAAATGTAGAAGCGATTCGAATTTCCATTGGGTCGCGGTGGACATACCACCTTACCGAGGGAAGCTGCAATTTTAGGTAGAAGAGAAGACAAGCATTGAGGAAAATCCACAACTTCTACCCAAATAGGGCAACAATGCCGAATCAATGCCTGATAATCCTGGGTGGGAGACCAGGGCAGGACATGGACCATCTGCTGGCCATAGAAGAGAGGAGAGTGCTCCAGCAAAACCTGACGGTGCTCCTCATCAGCCATGCAAAAAAGCCCCTCGTTGCATAATTAACTTTTTTGACATAAGAACCACCCAGGGTTCGAGTCAACCAATTCCCAACATCTGCTGTAGCAGGCATCTGTCCTGGGAAGAAAATTATAATTGCATGCTTTGCATACTCCTTAATAGGATCAAAGATATCATCCACTTGCACCATAATACCAGTGGTGGGAAGTGGATCTTTCCAACATTTGCGGGTGTCTTCAAACCCTCCATGCATAACCTCATAAACAAGCTGAGCCTCAGCAGAGTCATGAAGGGAATCATCTGAATCCATTACCTGTTTTAGTTTCTTGTTGGAAACCAACTTGTCTTTGTGAAAGGTTTTCTCATAGGAATACTCTACCATTCGAGTCAAGGAAAAGGCTTGGAAGCACCAAAGCTTTACAAGGAGGAAAGCGCAAGAGGTACAAAACTGTACGATGCCGAATCAATGCATGATAATCCTTGGTGGAAGACCAGGGCACCATCTGCTGGCCATAGAAGAGAGGAGAGTGCTCCAGCAAAACCTGACGGTGCTCCTCATCAGCCATGATGATCTCAAAAAAGCCCCTTGTTGCATAATTAACTTTTTTAACATAAGAACCACCCAGGGTTTGAGTCAACCAATTCCCAACATCTGCTGTAGCAGGCATCCGTCCTGGGAAGAAAATTATAATAGCATGCTTTGCATACTCCTTAACTGGATCAAAGATATCATCCACTTGCACCATAATGCCAGTGGTGGGAAGTGGATCTTTCCAACATTTGCGGGTGTCTTCAAAAGTAGCAAACTTCCAATATTCTAACTTTTCTTTAATTTGGCAAGAACCCAATCAATCTGTTGAGGACGGGTAATTGTGTTAGAACTATTATTATATTCTAGGCAGTGGCCAATGTATTGTAATAAGTGGGTTAGGGCCACTTTTCCCTCTTAGAGGTTTTTTCTCCTAACCACAGTCTAATCCGTAACTACGGTTAGTGATTAGATAGGGTTCTAACTTAGACAAAACCCCTCATCTCTTCTTTGTACTACACTTCATTCAGTCCACTATTGAGTGATCTACGTTCAGCTCACTGTCTTGCTCACTCTTGCTTCCCTTTTGTTCACATTTGGTATCAGAGCAGTGAATCTTTCCGGACCTGCTCCCAGCTCCCGCATCTGCTCTCAGCTCCCGTCCGTACAGCTCCCACGTGTGCATCTCCCGTTTGTACAACGTACGGACTGTTTTGCTGTACAACGCCATACTAGAGAGTGCCACCATCTGTACAGCTGCATTCCGTATGACCTACAATCTTGACGTACGGCCATCCATACACTGTGCAGGTCTCGACCGTACTCCGTATTGCAGACTATCGCCGTTCGTACAAGCTGTCAGGTCCGTACACATGCAATCCATCTGTATCTACACGGGTGACGCCACCTTTGTCTGTACAGTGCTACCATTAGTTTACCGCTCGTCGTACAACAATACGGTCGGTCATACTGTTCCGTACACATGCAGTCAGTGCACCGTACATTCTGCCGTACAGTCACCCTACAAGCATCCGTACACTATACGGATTCCATACATAGTCCTGCATTCCGTACATTTGCAAGAGTCCGTACTGTTCTCTGTGCATTTGCAGGAATTGTGGAAAAAGGTCTTCTGTGTAGGTGGTTTTGGACAGGCATTTTTTTGCAGATGGCCATTGTTTGGCTTAGTTCTTGCAGAGAATTTGGGGCATTTTGTATTTGTGGGCAGACATTGCAGTTAGCTTGCAGGCGTTGAAGAAATTTGGGGGTTTTGCTTTTACACTGCAATTTTGCAGTAAAATTTGGGGCTTTTGCAAGCAAAGTGCAAATTTTGCAACATTTGGGGCTTTCAGACCATTTGCCCTCTTTTGTATGCAAATTTCCACAAGAAATTGGGGCTTTTTGCATTTGGGTTGCAATTTTGCAGTTGAAAGAGCATTTTGGTGGTTTGCAAGCAGTTCTAGACTCGGTGTGAGTCAATTTGCAGACTTTTGCCACTTTTTGCAGATTTTTGGGAAATTAGCAGAACATTGTGGTGCATTTCAAGCCTTTGATAGGTTGTGACAGTATTTGTCATTGTGGGCAGGTTTTCTTTGGCAGATTCTAGTTGTGCATTTTGCATCACAGGAAGGGATTTTACTTATTCAGTTTGCTGTATTTTTTAGTTTATCAGGCAAAAATGGCTCAGCACATCCCCATTGAGGTGTTTGGAGTCCTCACACAGGAGGATAAGTTGGATGGCACCAACTACTCCTTGTGGAGTTTTATGGTTCGTAACATCTTGGTTGGCAGACATCTCTGGGATTATGTCAATGGAGATGAAGCAAGGCCAGATACAATGGCTACACCTGTCACTCCTACAGCTGGAAGCAGGGGTAGAGGTCAAAATGCAGCACAAGTAGTTGAAGCTGCTGCTTGAGGGGCTCCCACAGCAGAACATAAAAGATGGGATTCTAGAGATGCACAAACTCTATCAGTGATTTCTTTCTCTGTCAAGAGGTTCATTATTCCTCATATTCGGTCATGCAAGAATCAAAGGCAGCTTGGGAGATATTGGAGAGTATGTTTGCAGCAAGAAATGATGCCAGAGTTTCCTTTTTGAAGCGAGAGCTTTCTCATACGCATATGGATGAAGGAGATTCCATGAATACTCACCTCACAAAGCTTCATAATTTGAGGGAGCAATTGCTGAACATTGATGAAGTCATTTCAGATTCAGAGATGATTACCACCACTTTAAATTCTCTTCCTGAGTCTTATCTTTATTTCCACACCTTGCTGAATTTGTCATTGGGGGGGGGGAAGCAATCCTCTCTCTTTTCACGAGTTGGTAGGACTTCTGTTGTAGGAAGAGGAGACACGAAGAAATATGGCAACACGGGCTGGCAAGCATGCCATGCTTTCTAAGTTCAAGCCCAAGGGAAAAGGGCAGCAAAAGCAACATGCCAACCAGCCCACACATCAGCATAAAGCTGATTCAGCACAACCCTCTTATAGGGATAAGGGTGATGTAGGTAAGTCCAGAAAGAAGGGCCTTTGTCAATACTTCAAGAAGCCAGGTCATTATATTGGTGAATGCAAGAAGTGCATGGCTAAAGAAAAGAAAAGGGATTTAAGTATGGCTGTGTCAAATGCATTAGCTCCTCATTCACATGCTGGGGGAGATTTTACAGCCAACTTTGTGGAAGAGCACTATGCCTTTCTGTCTTGCACTTCAGATTTTTTAGTGGTTAGTTCAGATGCTACAACCACTATTGAGGATGACCCTTATGCTTTCTTGACTTGCAGTTATGATCCTTCAAAGGATGCATGCTCTCTCAGTGTGAATGAGACACTGAATACTTGGTATTTTGATAGTGGTGCTTTAAAGCACATCACTTCTAAGAAGAGCCTTTTTGCATCTCTACATCCTCCACCTACTAAAAAGAAGGTGACTTGTGCAAATAATTCTTCTTATTCAGTGTGTGGAGTGAGGGATATTATTCTCACATCCACTGATGGCATAGATTTCAGAATTTCAGACGTTCTCTATGTGCCAGGCATAAAGAAGAATTTGCTTTCAGTGTCCTCTCTTAATAGAGGAGGATTTCAGGTTGTATTCGATGATGCTAAGTGTGCAGTTAGAGACAAAGAGAATGACTATGCTTTGATGTTGTCTGCCACTTTCTATCGGGGTCTTTTGCAGTTTGATATATATGAGAAAAGATTTGATCTTGCATTTTCAGTGAGCACTCCCACTGCTGCGATGGAGAGTGCGGAGTTATGGCATGTCAGGTATTGGCACATGAGCTATGGCAGCTTAATGACACTTCAGAAGCATGCTATGGTTGATGCATTGTCTCCTTTAGAGTCACCTCCTTCTCATGCATGTGAGGGTTGCATCCTTGGCAAGATGCATAGATTTCCTTTCAAGAAGGATGGTGCAGTGAGAGCTACACACAAATTACAGCTCATTCACAGTGATGTCTTCGGTCCCATGAGGACACTTGCTTTTGGGGGTTATCTTTATTATGTTACATTTATAGATTACTTCGACAACTACACTTGGGTTTATGATCTTAGGGCAAAATCAGAAGTGTTTATGCATTTCAAACATTTTGTGGCTATGGTTGAGAATGAGACCGGACTCAAGGTGCAGACACTTCGCATAGATAGAGGGGGGGGGGTATATGTCTCATGAGTTTGAGGCATTTTTAAAGGAGAAAGGCATCACGCATCAACTTATAGTGAGGCTTATACCTCAACAAAATGGTAAAGCTGAGTGCAAGAATCGCACTCTTATGGAGATGGATAGATGCATGCTTACCAGTAAAAAGTTGCCTCACAGGTTTTTGCTTTACGGACTCATATGTGCCAACTATGTTTTGAATCGGGCTCCCACAAAGGCTTTGAAGACAATAAGTCCCTATGAGGCATGGCATGAGAGAAAGCCTTCCGTGGATCACTTCAGAGTTTTTGGTGGTGTTGCATATGCCCACGTGCTTGTGGAGTTTCGACACGAGTTGTCAGAGAAGGCAGTTAAATGCATTTTTGTGGGGTATAGTGCACAAAGCAAAGGCTATCGTCTCTACAATCCTGCTTCTGACAAGATTTTTGTAGTAGAGATGTTATATTTACTGAAAATTCAGCACATACGCATGCTGAATTTACAATTCCAGCTTCTTCAGATGATGTTTTTGAGGGAATGCTTCCTATAGCATTTGGTTCCCCAGCTGAGGTTCATGCTGAAAATCAGAATTTGCAGCAACCTCCTCTTGATCCACATGCCCCGATTCAGCCACAGGTTGATTTTATACCTCCACAGGGTGTGGATGAAGCTGTCAAGCAAGAAATTCAAGAGATACACGCAGCCTGAAAGTCCTGAATTGGTTGCTACAGACTTTCAGGGAGAGTAGGCTTGAGGCCTCATTGCCTAGCAGGACTTGTAGTGCAGTAAGGCACGTAGGGGGGGCTCGTTCAGTTGAGATAGCTTATGCAGATACTCTTCTTGATGAGGAAGAACCTGACTCTTTTGAAGAAGCAAAGGATAATGTGCATTGGATGCATGCCATGCACAATGAATTGCAGTGGGGACTTGCAGAAAGAGGTTTATGTCAAACAACCTTCTGGATTGGAACTCTCTGGCAATGCACTTCAGGTTTTCAAGCTTAACAAAGCTTTATATGGGTTGAAACAAGTCCCACGTGCATGGTATGCCAAGATTAATGCATTCGGAAAGCACCCTCTACATGAAAAAGATGGGGGGGATATTTTGGTCATCATTCTTTATGTAGATGACATGCTGCTCATAAGGTCAAATGAGGAAATAATTGCAGATTTCAAATTTGACATGACAAATTTGGGCATGTTAAATTTTTATTTGGGGATCCAGTTTATATAAGACAAGCGTGGCATCGTTATATCTCAATCCAAGTATGTGCAGAAGCTCTTGGATAGGTTCAGCATGCATGATTGTAAGTCTATAGCCACTCCCATGGAGCTGGGGCTGAAGCTTACTATGTATGATGCATGTGAATTAGTGGATGTCACACTTTATAGCCAGGCTGTTGGATGCCTCATCTACTTGTGCAATACACAGCCCGATATTCAATATGCAATATCTCGGGTGAGCAGATATATGCACAGCCCAAAGACAACACATTCGCATCTTCCATTATTTACAAGGCACAAAGTCTTATGGCTTGATGTTTCTCAGGGGGGGTGACTTGCAGATGCATGCTTATAGTGATTTAGATTGGGTTGGAGACTATGATACCAGGCAGTCCACTAGTGGTAATTGTTTCTTTTTGGGCAAAGCTTGCATTTCTTGGCTGAGCAAGAAGCAATCTACAGTGGCTTCTTCCTCATGTGAAGCTGAGTATAGGGCAGCTTTCACAGTGATAGTTGAAAGTGTTTGGCTGAGACGTTTGTTCGCTGATCTTGGTCTCTTATTGGAGGGTCCTTCTTCAATTCTCACTGATAGTCAGAGTATTATAGATTGCAGTGGCAAAGAATCCTGTGTTTCATGCTCGCACGAAGCACATTGAGGTTCATTATCATTGTGTCAGAGAGAAGTTGCATGCAGGGGAGATCAGTATGATCTATGTATCAACACATGACAATGTTACAGACATCTTCACCAAAGCACTTCCACGTGAGAAGTTTGAAGGCATTTCGCAGTGCCCTAAACTTATCTCCTTTTGGTGATTGATCACTACCTTGTACACCACATTGGCACTACAGAGGGATGTTAGAATTATTATTATATTCTAGGCAGTGGCCAATGTAATGTAATAAGTGGGTTAGGGGCACTTTTCCCTCTTAGAGGTTTTTTCCCCTAACCATAGTCTAATCCGTAACTACGGTTAGTGAGTAGATAGGGTTTTGTCACTTAGACAAAACCCCTCATCTCTTCTTTGTAGTCCACTATTGAGTGATCTACGTTCAGCTCACTCTCTTGCTCACTCTTGCTTCCCTTTTGTTCACAAATTGTCCAACCCAGAGGATAACAAAGATGGCGCATCAGGTGAGTGGGCATAACAGTTTTCCCTGGCCAAACCAGACTATGCCAATCTTTAGAATGCAAGGGCAAGAAGCAAGATTTCTGAAAATTGACATGAAGGCCAGCAGCCAGCCCATACAGTGAGAGAGCCTGCATAAGCGAAGCAAGGTCTCTTTTAGTATTTCATGGCACAAAAAAAGAACGATGTGCATAAGCCTGAGCAACCAGGGGGTGACTTCCAGGAATTTGTAAGCGATGTAACATGCCAGTCGCCACTAAATGATCAATATAATGGAGCAGAGGATGCGTGGCTATAGCATAAAGAATAGCACTAAGAGGACAGCCTTCACGAACTGAACAACGGAAAGTCCAAGGTTCATATATATCCCTCTACAAGATGCATGCAGCTTTGTTGTCACTGTAGAGCCAGAAAATGATATGCTGCAATTTCTGACCAAAACCCGAAGGTCACATGGTCTGAGCTATAAAATCCTAGTGTATAGTGTCAAAAGCCTTTGCAATTTCTACTTGCAACAAGAGAACATCCTGCTCTGTATACTTGGCATAATCAATCCCAACATAGGCATTTGCAATATTGTCAGTGATATGCCTACGAGGAATAAAACCATATTGTGCTATATGAAGGCCATCATGCATATATTCTTTGATACGATCAACCACCATTTTGGTGATGACCTTATAAATGACAGGCATCAGAGTGATAGGCCTCCAATCAGCCAAAGATTCACAGATTGGCCTCTTAGGCAGAAGCTTTACAAGCCCTTTCTTCATAGAATCCGGCATGTAATGATTTTGCCAAGCACTATTTATCATTTGCAACAAAGGAGACTTGAGAAGATCCCAATAGTTAAGAAGAATTCAATAGTGAGACCATCCCAGCCAGGACATTTTTATCCACCACATGATTTAACACCACCACTTAACTCTCTTTGTGCATGCACAGACATACAAACACACATTTTTTTGGTAAAATTCATTTGTTTTTCTATTACAAGAAACAGTCCCCAAGAAGGGGACAGCCAGCTACAACATGGGATGATCCCATTATAGGTCAAGAAAGCAGGATAATCAAGATCTCGTGCATGGAGGCAGTCGTAGAAGTATTGCCATAGAGATGCCAAGAAGAAATGATACTTAGCCAATAATAGATAACCAACGACCCTATGGTTGGGGTCCTTCTAAAGAGTCCATAGTGACCCATAATGAACGCAATTAAAGAAAAGATCATACCCCTGTCTGATAGGATGACTACCAAACAGCCAGATCGAAGACGCTGCTGTAGCAAAAACAAAAGGTCACAAAATTCAGGGCAATGCTAAAATAAATGAGGCATAGACTCCCACAAGGATAGACATCGGCGACAAGTGGCAGGAGCAATATGTTGACGAGCCAACATCTGTCCAAATGGAAGGAACCCAAGCAGTACTGGCCATAAGAAAATGTGTTGCCGAAGGGGGAGTTTGCAAGCCAATCTGCTGCAACCTTTTGCGCCACCACCGAGTACATTTCACAGACCAAATGCAATTTACATGAAGAGAAACCCAAGGAGGAGGCAACAAAACCTTATCCAACAATGCAATGGTCATGTCAGCTAACAACAATGAACAGCAAGCACACGCGCACATTCAGGTGCATGCACACACACACATACCACACACACAGATAGATAAAGAACAGTGAAAAAACAGGCAATAATTCTGGATGAAACGCTTGAAAGCCATGTGGGATTTTTGGAATTGATGGCTTGTGCTCTTGTTGGTGATATACCTGTATGGCATGCCGCAGTGATTTGTTGCTGATTGCCAATGGAAGGGTAGTGGTCTCCACCTCCTTTGGTCGTATGGATTAAAGAGGCCTACACAGTCTCCTTTTGTGCCTTGCACCTTGTGTTCCCAACAGTTGTCATCATTTTGCTGCCCTGAAGGATGATTGAAACTAAGACAGCAAAATCAGACCTGGGTGGAAATACTTTGCTTCAGTCTGTCATCTTTCTTTGTACCTAGTGTGACTACACCAAATTAAGCTTCCATCTTTAGAGAAGAAGCTGCAACACAATTGTTTCCTTTGTAAAGTAGGCTGTCGACAGAAAGTTGTCTTTGCTATATAAAACGCCGTGCAAGCCTTAAATGAAGGGCACTGCAGTTTCAGAGCATTGTGCATTTTGAGTTTGAGTGATGATGCTCTGTCTAGTGTTCAAAGTTCTCCTTTGATATCTCCCATCTTGTCCCGTGCAGCCAACCTATGAGTGCATGATAGAGAATTACATTTTATGTCCTGAATGTTTTTTCAAAGTCTCAAATGAGAAAGGGTTTGTGTGTAGAGGCTGGACCTTGCAGGCTGTCAGCAGATAACTGTAGCAATGCTGTTTCGAGCTGCTTTGGAAGCTGTAAGGAACAAGAATGATATTCATCCTCCAACGTACAATACAATTGAAGCTGCAGTTCAAAAAATACTTGAAGGCCCTATGGGACTAAGCAGATCCCAATTTTCCTCCACATCTCTCCCAGTGTTGACTGAAGCACATTATTATGATTGCAGAGCTCTCTCTCTGCGCAATTTATGTGATATCAACTTGGAAAGGTGCTGGAGAGTCAATCAAGAGAGTCTTTCCATTTGGTTATGCTTGGTGTGTCCAAATCTTAAAGTTCTAAACATTGCACACTGCCCACAGTTGCAGCTCCATATGTTGGGTCAAATTGCTGTCTCCTGCAAAAGCCTGGAGATTGTCGATTTATCGCTTGATTTCAGCAGTCGCTCTGCTCAATGTTTATATGTTGTACAACCGGATGTGGATACAGCACCCCGGACATATTCGATGTGTATCAGTAATACCTGGAAACCAAATCATTCATTGGCATGCCTCACAAGGATCTCTCTACAAGGGCGCAGCAGCTTGACAGGTAAGTTCTTGGGTTTATTCATGCTTCCTTTCAAAAAGCATTAGAAAGAGGACATCAGAGAGATGAGCTATAGAGTGGGCGCAATAGTATGACATGAATGCAGTGAAAATGAACTAGCAGGCCTAGATATGCATCATTTCAGTCTCTAGCTACCTTTATAATGGATCAACTTTTGGGATTATGTTTAGGTTGCAAGTGCGTTATGTTTCATTGCAGATGTGGATCTAGCAACATTGGCAAGATTCTGCCCGAACATTGCAGCCATAAACCTTGGAGACTGTTCTAAATTGACAGATCTAGGGATTGGTCATTTCCTGGTCAATTATGATAACTTGAAATCTTTGCAAGCAGCATTTACCGCATTTGGATATTGTTCCACACAGGCACTTCTTCAAAGCCATACAGCCTCTACCTTGTCTTCATCTTCAGATTCTCCATTTCCCTCCTACCCCAGTGAAAAGTCCTCCATATGTCAATGTTTACTTTCAACATTAGACCTTGAAGGGTGTTCTGGTAAGGCTCTTGTATCCTTTTCAAAATTTGTTTTCTTTTTAGATATCCAGTCTCATAATTTCGGAGCTGCTAAAAACTTCTCCCTTTCAACCTTCATCGTATAATTAATAATCCTTTGTGGCTTTTTGAGCTGTCCAGTGGATATGCCTTGCATGGCTTCATTAAAACGTCTTTTCTTTTCAAAGTGGATGTTTTCATTAACTTCAATAGACAGGTGTATGGCCTTGTATCACTGCTGAAGTCTGGACTTTCAGTGCTGCCTTCCTCAATAGATTTCTAGTTCTTCTTACAATACTAGTAACGTGGGGTTGCTTTAACTCCTAGTGGGTTGACTTGGTGTGGTCATTGCTTATTGGTCTTAAGTGGCCTAATTTGCTAGTATTGTCTAGTTAGGACGATTAGTGCAGTCAGCACTAGCCCAGGAACACAAGTAAGCTAGATCTTGGTTGGACTTTCAGAAGATATTTTTCAAAGTGTTCATAACCAGGAAAAGTCCTGGGAAATGTGAGATTTTTAAAGTATAGAAGAGTTTCCATTGAGTTAGTACATTGCCAAGTATCATGAAACTAAAGTTGGAAGACTTCACAGAGGTCCACAAGATTAGGGGCTTCATATGTGGTCTTAAAGATGACTTTCAGGTTAAAGTACTTAGAAATGCTATTAAGGCCATTAAATTTGTCAAAATCTATGATGATTCTACGGGAAAAACCAAAGCTTCTTCAATAACCTTGCCTTTCCATCTTGGTCAGTTTGAAAGGGTACTCTTTATTGAATGGAAAATTTTAAGGTCACAGGTCTCCAAATTGTACGAAAGGCATTGCAAAAATCAGGTTTCTATTGCCTCTTGGCAAGCGAGTATGTTTTAAATGCTGTACTAAAGACTATATAGCCGCAGATTGTCCGAGTTAGCCTAAATGTGGTAAAGCCTCTTTGACAAGGGATAAGAAGCCTATGAAACAAGTTCATAGTGTGCAAATACTTCCCATTCCTTGAAATTACAAGTAGGACTCAGAAACCTTCCATGAGTATAGAGTGACTCTATGGTTGAGCCATACCGTAAGAGGAGTTATTTGAATAACTCTTTTACATTTTAGAAGGATGGACAATCCTTACAACTTAATAAGATTGACTTATGTTCTTGACATCAAGCTAAGATATTGATGATGTGTCTAAAATTAGTTTTAGAATTCGGAAGGGTCATTTTTAGTTGAGATTATGCTCTTTGGGTTATTCATGATCATTGTGGACCATGTACTTGAACCACATCTAGATACGTTTTGTACTAGTCTTTGGGATGATATTTCAAGACCAAATAACAAAATTTGGAGCACTTGAAGTAAATCTTTAGTTGCTTTGGCAACATAAGTTTATGCCAAAAAGTCAAAGTGTAATTTCTTTTGTAAACAAGTCAAATTTTAGTCTTTTAGTTGCTTGGGCAATATAAGTTTATGCAAAAAAGTCAAAGTGATCTCAGGTTTTTATTGAAAATTTTTTTAAGGATTATGCAAAAGTTGCAGTACGTATGGGAGGTCAGCTTAAGGAAAAGGGAAAGACCTTGGATTGAGAATGCTGAAAGAAGTTTTCATGTTATCAAACAATTAAGAGCAGCAGCTATCCAAGTCTTGAAAGCAGTTGATACCTTATACCTGAAACTGATACAAGTGATAGAATGGCCCCAAGCTATGTTGAGCCAATGTGGACAACATGTAGCTTTTGAGAGGAAAAAGCTGGCATATGAGAAAGAACTCCATGCCATCATCCATGCTTTGAAAATATGGAGGCACTAGTCTCTTTGATCAAGAGAGTGGAATAGGAGATCTTGCTGTCTTTTGCCAAAGCATATCCCAAGGCATGGTGAAGGTGGTCCTCGGCAAAGCTAAGCATGAGCTTGCAGCTAACCTTCATGGAAGCAGGACGAAAGGTAGAGAGAGTGGTAGACAATTGTCTTTGGTTAGTGGGCTTAAGTGCACTAAATGTTAGGACAATTAGTGCAAGTTAGCACTCGCATAGTGTGCCAAGTGGGATAGCATAGTGACCATTGGGCGGTTGGCAAGATCGTGCATCTAGAGGCCTCTACTAGTGTAGACTTTGAGGATGGTGTTATCCTTGGACGGTGAACAACCTTTACAAGCGAGTTTTGTTTGTGAGTGATGTGTGAGATCTAACAATGCTGCTGCCAACTGTATATGGATACAAACTTTCTATGATAGTAGCAGAGAGTCTAAGAGAGTTGCACAATTGCTGCCATTTTGTCTTTGTCATGCCATACGTGTCTCCCACAACCATAGCCATAGCAATCAATCTCTTGTTGCCCTTAATTGCTGCCATTTTGTCTTTGTCATGCCATGTGTGTCTCTTACAACCATATCCCATAGCATGCTCCATCAATCATTGCTTGCACCACTTGACTCGATTGGGCCAGCTCATAGCTTTTGCAAATGGAGCATATGTGCTTAGGGCTTCGCTTTTGCAAATGAAGGATTTGTGCTTAGGGACAATCGTTTCATTGGCTGATCACACATAATTGATTGCTTCACCGACAAGGTTGGAGTAGAGAGGGGCTTTTCTACTGGTGGACTTGAACGCCCAAATAAGGGACAAGCATGTAAAGATCCTAGACTCCTAGCAGGATGCCATCCAGCAATTTCGCCTTGATTTGCAGCAGGGCAAGAGCAAGATGTGGTCGATAGACAGCCAGGAGGAGGATGATGGCAGTAGGAGTGAGATTGGGGCGGGTGGTAGTAGCAGGAGGGCTCCAGGAAGTTGGGTGACCAGTTTGCAGGGCTATGTTAGAGAAATCAGAGCCAAAGAGTGTGTATGATGTGCTGTACTAGGAGATCTAGTGGTGGTTTATGTGTGAGTGCCATGTTTCACCATGGGAGTTATCCCATATGCACTTGGTACATGTGTGTGTGCGTCTAGCCATGCGTGCGTGAGTGTGTGAGAGCTTGGAGAGGAGATCAGGTCAAGAGACAGAGCGCCGTACAGCTCCTTCCCTTGCCCGTACACCTGTACGGCTGCCGTACGTCAGTACGGACAGCCCGTACGCTCAGTTCTGCTCGCCCTGTGCAACTTGTGTAATCCCGTTCCAAACTTTGCGTGTGTGTGCGTTGACATCGTTCTCTCTTCCGTAGCCGTTTTTTGTGCCTCCGTACACTTTTGTCGCCTCCGTACCGTTTCAGCTCGCCTGCCTTTCGTCAGCATCCTGTTTCTCGCCAGGAACCCCGTGCAGTTTTTTTTGTCCGTACATTTGTACGGTCGTCGTACGGCGTCCGTACGTTCGTACGATTCCGTACCAATTTGGCCTTCCCGTATAGTATGACTTCCCCCCCATGCAGCCCATATCTACTACAGCACAGGAAGATTGAGGAGCATATACTGATGCAAATTCAAAGATTTCGCCTTGAATGAAGAATTGTATATCATGCATCGACCATGGTGATCATTGAAGGCCACAATAGGGTGAAGATCATGCTTAACCAAAAAAGCTACCCCAGAGAAAGAGTACTCTCTAGCATAAAAAATGTCATAACCAGGAAAATGTCCAGATTTTCCAGCATACATATGCTGATTATGCTCTTGCAAAGCCACTAGATCAGGCTTCAAATGGCGTATATACAGCCAAACCTGTTTCCATTTTCGAGCATCACACAAACCCTGTATATTCAAAGCAAGCACCTGCAAAGAGACCCCATTTCAGTTTGTAGAAGGCACTGCCTATCGAAAGATTATTCACTGTAACCGAATAAGAATCTGGGGTTTGATTATCTGTGTCCCACAAAACACAAAATCTATTTGAATTGCCATTAGGCCATGGTGGACAAACCACTTTGCCAAGAGAGGCTGCAATTTTTGGCAAAAGAGAGGCCAGACATTGAGGGAAATCCACAATTTCCACCAAGATAGGGCATCTGTGTCGGATCAACGCTTGATAATCTCTGGTAGGAGACCAGGGCAATACATGAACCATCTGCTGCCCATAGAAAAGAGGAGAGTGCTCCAATAAAATATGCATGTGCTCTTCATCTGCCATGATCACTTCAAAAAAGCCCCTTGTTGCATAATGAACTTTTTGTACATAGCAACCATCCAGGGTTCTACTCAACTAGATCAACATCTGTAGCAGTAGGCATACGTCCTGGAAAAGAAATAATGATGGCATGCTTGGCATATTCCTTCACGGGATCAAAAATGTCATCCACCTCAACCATGATGCCCGTGGTGGGAACCAGATCTTTCCAACTCTTTCGAGTGTCTTCAAAGCCCTCATGCATCACCTCATACACTACCTGAGCCTTTGTAGAGGCATGGAGGGGGTCATCGTGACCCATAACCTGCTTTTGTTTTTTATTCGGAATTGATTTGTCTTTCCGAAATGTCTTCTGGTAAGAACAATCCGCCATTGGGAGCTGAAAAAGTGAAGAGCCCAAGAACGGAAGAGGCTTGAGAAGGAGCTGGACAGCAGTGACTATATAAGCAAAGCAAAGGAGAAGGTAGACAGCAGAAGCAAAAACAGTACGGAAATGAAAGAGAGAAGAAACAACAACTGTACGGGATTAAAGAAGGCTGAACAGTACAGAAATAAAGACTGACAGTACGGAAAGAAAGGCTGAGAGTACAGATAATAAAGAGGGCTGAACAGTACGGATTAAAGAGGGCTGATAGGACAGGTATTTAAGAACTGACAGTATGGACTGACAATACGGAAGTAAATACGGACTGACAGTACGGAAATATGTACGGATTGACAGTATGGAAATATGTACGGAATGAGGAGAAAAAGTAAAAGCCAATAAGAGGGTCTAGAAAACAGGAAAAACAGCAACAGAAAAGACTCGAAAATTACAAGTAGAAAAGGGAGGACCGCCAAACGCAGAAATACTGATATGAGTGACTAGAGTCCTAATCATAAGAGCCCAAGGTTGATCAGGTTGTAGAAATTACAGCAATATTTTTCCCCCGTGGGCAAGAATTTGCACATGATTATCTGTGGTGTTCAATCCAGCATGCATCTTGGGAGAACAAATGTGATGCATCGAAAGCAGCCTGAGACTTTTTCTACCATGTTTGGATTGCCAGAAGATTTCCATAAAGACAGACATGAAAGATGTAAGATATGTCTTAGTGAACATGATTATCCGTGATGTTCAATCCACCATGCATCTTGGGAGAACAAATGTGATGCATCGAAAGCAGTCTGAGACTTTTTCTACCATGTTTGGATTGCCAGAAGATTTCCATAAAGACAGACATGAAAGATGTAAGATATGTCTTAGTGAACATGATCAATGGCAAGTAAAATTGAATATATGCCACAAGGATGGACTGCTCTATTCGAAGATGAACGTGCAAAGGCCAGGTTGTCAGTTTCCAATACTCAAGCTTTTTTCAAAGCTTAGCCAAAACCCAATCAGTTTATTGTCGGCGAGTGAGTTCCAACGCAAAGGGTAACTAAGATGACGAACAAATTGAGTGGGTGGAATGATATCCCGGGGCCATAATAGACTATGCCAGTCTTTGGAATGCAAAGAAAGCAGTTTAGACTTCTGAAAATTAACATGAAGATCAACTGCGAAACCATAAACAAAGAGGGCCTGCATCAAGGCACCAAGATCATGGGGTGTATTCTTCGGGGTAATGAAAGAATCATCAGCATATGCTTGAGCAACCATGCTGCGATTAGCATCCGATTCCAACCCATGAAGTGATCCTGTAGCCACAAGATGATCAATATATTGAAATATAGGATGAGTAGCAATGGCATATAGTAAAGCACTAAGAGGGCATCCATGGCAGACCGAACAACGAAGGAACCATATTTTCTTTGGAAGGGACAGATCTGGGAGCCACATCACCCAGTTTGGAAGGCATTGCCTTGGACCCCGGGGCATAAGTTGGGGGGGGAGTATTTTCTGGAGCAATAGCTGTGGGTGGGAGCTGATGCAGTACTGCAGGACAGTGTGAGGCTAAGTGGCCAAACTTATGGCATGTGAAGCAAGCACCTGCAAAAACTCCCCATTTCAGATCAAAATATTTTTCACCAAGGGGAACATCCTCCACTTCTACCGCAATGGAAGGAGGGGTTGGGTGATCTGTATCCCAAAGAATACAAAAGCGATTGCGATTACCCGAAGGACGGGGAGGGCATACAACTTGCCCCAAGGTGGCTGCCAAACTTGGTAACTCAGCCCTCATATAGTCCGGAAAATCCACTACCTCAACCCATACGGGGCAGTGATGTCGAATGAGGCTATGGTAATCCTTATTTGGCGACCATGGCATGACATGCACCATTTGTCTGCCATAGAATAAAGGCGACATCTCCAATATGTGCTGACGATATGAGGCATCCGAAAAGTGCACTTCATAAAAACCCCTTGAAGCAAAGTATACTCCTTCAACAAAGCAGCCTCCCAACAATGCCTGAACCCACTGGGCCACATCATTTGCTGAAGGTAACTTGCCTGGGAAAAAAATGATAACTGCTTGCTGAGAGAACTTTCGAAGAGGAGCAACCAAAGAAGGCAGCTTCAACTTGTATTTGATGGCCGGGGGAGGTTTGGCCCACTCCTTCCGGCTGTGATGAAATTCATCTTTGAGCATGTCAAAAACATAGTGAGCATCTACAGAATCTGCAACAGAGACATCAACTTGCTGTCTTTTGGAGTCCCGGGTCGACTCCTTGCGAGAATAACTTTTGAACTGGTCCTCCATGAAGAGAAACAGGGCGGGATAGATGAAGTGAAGGAATAAAAGCAGAACTGTACGGACAAGGAGCAGGCTGAAAGTACAAGCTGTACGGAATGTACAAGTTGTACAGATATACGGAAGAAAGGCTGAAGGGGTTGAGTCGTACGAAAGGAAACAAGGAGCGCAGAGGCTGTACGGAAAGCGACGATGGAAGAGATGGCTGACGCAAAGGATAAGGCTGAATATACGGAAAAGGACGAGGGGTACGGCGATACAGCGAAGATGCAGGTCGACGGACAGGCAGGTAAGACGAAATTGCGCAGGGACGTGGCTGTACGACGTCCGTACAGATGTACGGCGTCCGTATAGTTTAACGGATAGATTACGGGGCTGAACGGAAGCGTAACACAAACATGTGCAGAGGCTTGGGGAGGCTGAGCAGCGACGCTCTCGACACTCTCTCGACGCTCTCTCTCTCGTCTCGACGCTCGCTCTCTCGTCTCGACCCAGACCTGCGCAGCACGCTCCACACACACACACACACCAAGACACACACACACACACACACTTTTTTACACACGTGCGCACACACACACACACACACACTTTTTTTTTTTTTTTTTTTGGTAACACACACACACACACACACACACACACCACACCTACACACACACACACTTTTTTTTTTTTTGGTAAAATCCATTATATTTATAAGCTCATGAATTTACAATATGGGAAGTCTCCCACACACTAGCATAGAACTCCGAAAGAGAGCCCGATAGAAGAACTCAAAAACAAGTAGAGAACACTTCAAGGCAAGTAGCATCCAAATCCCTTGCAGCAAGACTGTCATGTAAAGACTGCTTAAGGGACATTCTGAAGAAAATATATGCCTGAGGAAACTGTTGACCCATCCTAGAATGCAGTCTCTGTGTCCAGATGGTCCATAATACCCAAAAGCGAGTCCAATGAAAGAAAAGGAGTAATGGAGACATCTGAGATGAGCAGCATCCAAACATCCAGAAAAGTTTCCCAAATCTGATAGAAGGGAACCGAAGCCGCAGTAAATGAGAAACATGAGTGATCAATGTGCGAGAGTGCGGGCAAAACCATAATAAGTGAGGAACTGTCTCGCGGGGATGAGAGCAACGGGGGCAGAAAGGAGAAGCAATGCGGCGAGCTGCCAATTTCACCCCAATGGAAAAGGCTCCCACTATACATCTCCAAAAGAAAAGCCTCTGTTTCAATGGCAATTTGGTTTTCCAGATTTTCATGAGACGGGATTGCCACCAAGATAAAGGCCTATCCAAATTCCAAAGAGTGTTGGCATGCTTGTCAATCCATGGCTGTGGAAGAAGAAATCTGTAAACCTTCGAGGAAGTCAGATTGTGTATCGAGAGTGTATGTGTAGCAGGAGGTATGGAAGTCAAATTCCAGTCCATTAATCTGTCCTGTGCAAACAGTGGAGGAACCGGAACAAATGGCTGCAACATAGTTGAAAGTGTTCTCCAAATGGATCTATGATGCAGGCCCAAGGAGAATGTCCTGCAAGCTTGTGGAAATGAAAGTGTATAGCCTTGTTGATCCACAACATCACCAACAAATCTTATGCCCAATTTCATGAGATTATATGCTTTGATAGGTGCCTGTAAAGCGAGAGGCGATGCAAACACCTTGCTCCAATGGATGCTTTCCAATCGAAAAGAATTGCCATGATGAGAGGAAGCACCTGTCCATTTTGCATATGAAAGAATTCTCTTCCAATCATGAAGAAAAGCAGTAGAAACAGGGCAACCAGGAATTTTTCCCTGAAAGGTAGATAAAACTGCTTCCCAGTGATCTGTAATCCAATGCCCATATGCATGGGAAGCCATGTTTCCACACATAGCTGCTAACATAATAGCCCATGGTTGTTTTTGCTGAAAAAAATCAGCAATCATAGTGCTCTTTCTTGCCAACATATGAACCTGGAGATTGAGAATATTCAGCCCCCCATGAGTCTTGGGTGAACAAATAGACTGCATAGGTAGTAGTCGCAAAGCTTTTTTAAGAGATTTGCTTTTCCAAAATATCTCCATAGCTTGGGACATATAAGAGGCCAAATGCTTGAAAGACCAAGGAAGAAGAGGCAAATAAAATTGCACATATGCCATAATGATGGACTGTACTATCCGGAGTCGAACATGTAGAGGCCAAGTGGACAAATGCCAGTATTCCAGCTTCTTATTGATCTTTTGAAGCACCCATTTGAGCTGTTGCTGCGGAGTAATATTCCAGCCAATGGGGTATCCGAGATGTCTGACAATAGTAAGGGAAGAGATAATGTGGCCTGGCCAAAACAGTGCATGCCAATCAGCTTCTTTCAAAGCTAGAAGTTTTGATTTCTGAAAATTGATATGCAGTCCAGCAGCTATGCCAAAATCATTCAGTGTATGCATCAAACGAGAAAGATCACTTTGAGAATTCCTTGGCATGAAGAATGAATCATCAGCATAGGCCTGTGCAAGAAAAGACTGTGCCCCTGGAATTTGCAAACCATGAAGCTGTCCTGTATCTGTCAGATAGTCCATATGCAAGAGTAACGGATGGGTAGCAATGGAATACAGTAGGGAACTAAGAGGGCAACCCTGTCTCACTGAGCGAGTCATAGTCCAGGTTCTTGACAACCCACCACCAAGCAAGCACTGTGCCGTGGCGTGAGAATAAAGCCAGTAAATGATGTGGACAAGTCGAGAGCCAAATCCCAATTTTTGCATAGTTTGAGAGATGAAATCCCAATGGACAGTATCAAAAGCTTTCGCAATGTCTACTTGCAGAATGAGAACATCTTGTTTAGAATATTTGGCATACTCAATCGCAAGCAAGGCATTGGAGATATTGTCAGTGATCTGCCTTCTGGGGACAAACCCATACTGCCTAGGATGAAGTCCTGCTTGCAAGAGGAAGCGAACCCTGAGGACAATCATTTTAGCAATGAGTTTGTAAATGACAGGCATGAGGGATATAGGCCGCCAATCAGCCATCGTCTCACACAACCTTTTTTTGGGAATCAATTTTACTAGGCCATGTTTCCAGGATGGAGGAAGAGATTGTTCTGCCCAAGCATGATTGATCATTAGAAGGAGAGTATTCTTGAGATCACCCCAAAATGCACGGAAGAATTCAACAGTCAGTCCATCCCAACCAGGGGAGCTGCTTTTGCGTAGATGACTCAATGCATCTTCCAGTTCACTAAGCATAAAAGGCTGTTCCAATGCATGGGCCTGTTCCCGAGATACTATAGGCTGAACATGCATAAGAAATTGAGACCTGGCTGCATTTACTTGCATCAAATGATCAGGTTGAGAGGAAAGGAGCTGCTGAAAGTGACTAGAACATTGCAATTCCAAGTCTGATTTGGAAGTGGTCCAGGTGCCATCAGCCTTCTTGATCCTGCAAATATCCTCCTTTCGCCTATCCGCATGGAGACTTTTAAAAAAGGCTTTGGAGGAGCAGCCCTTATCCAAAAGGGGTTTCATACGAGCTCGGATTTGCCACTTCTTTAATTTGCGAAGATCATTTTGATGGATGATATGAACAGCATAAGCACAAGAATCCTGTTCAGAAGAAGTAAGCTGCCTATGAGAACTGATTGCATCCATTTGCTGCTTGTGGGATTGAGCCCATTTTATCTTGAGCCGAAGGTTTTCCATGTAACTCCGTCCATAGTCTTGAATAACAGCCTGTAAACGATGAGCAAGGCTGATCCAAGCAAAATCCATATCCTCCTGAGCATGTAAGAGGAGGGGACGGACAGCCACTCTCACCATGTTCTGAAATTGTTGATGAAGCAAGTAGGCACTATTAACATGGAGCAAGCGATGACCAAAAAAAGGCATATCATCTGTCAGACGTGCTATTGATAATGTCAAGCATACTGGGAAATGATCAGATAGCAGGAGGGAGTGATCAATCCGCAATGTACATGTGAAATCAGCATACTGCTGAGCATGCAGCAAGTACCATCTGTCAAGTCGAGCCCAGTAATGATTAAAAGCATTGTGATGATATGTATAACCCATATCTGTGTCCCTTGTTGAGAGCCATAGATCTTCAGCATGCAGAGATGAGAGCATATCTTCCCAATGTCGGAACTCAGTGGGGATCATGTGAGAGCGATGAGTAGTATTATCTTGGGAGGCAGGCGAATTGTTAAAGTCTCCACACAAAAAAGCATTGGAAAGCCATGGGTATTGTTTGAGGGAGTCCCACATTTGAGCTCTAGTCGCAGAAGTTTGTGAGGCATAAACAGATGCTATTTCATAGAGAGTATCCTGCCAGGTGCACCTGATCACCATCCATCGACCCTGAGGATCATTGTGGGCCACCGTGGGCTGTATATCATGTTTTACAAGCATGCAAACCCCCGAAAAGTGCATTGTACCAGCATAAAAAATATCATAACCAGCATAGTGGCCTTGCTGACCAGCCAAGAAATGTTGATTGTGTTCTTGTAAGGAGATCACATCGGGATGCATTCTATGTACATAATGCCAGAAGAGTCTCCACTTATTGGCATTGCAAAGACCCTGAACATTGTATGTAATGCAAGTGATTGAAGTAGACATAAAAGATATGTACAGTCAAACCAAAAGGCAGAATAGAATGTAAACTGTCAGGCCTCAGCCATGACATCAACATCCACCTGGGCTCCTGGATCATTAGCTCTATGATCCTCATCATTATCACATACAGGGATGCCTCTTTTTAGCACATCAACCCACAGTTGAGAAGCAAGGCTGTCAGCAGGGGAAGAGGTCTGGCCAGGGGTAGAAATTGAAGCATCCCAATGGCGAGATTGTAGTGGACGTGGTTTGAGAGCAAAAACCTTTTTGGGTTGCTGCCAGGCACCCTGGGGAGAGACATGAGATTCTGAAATTTTGCCCTTACCCTTATCCTTTTGCTTAGCTGAAACCTGAAGTACATTTTCCTTGGAAGGGACAGATTTGAGAGCCACATCACCCAGTTTGGTAGGCATTGCCTTAGACCCCGAGGGATAAGTCGGAGGGGGAGTATTTTCTGGAGCAATAGCTGTGGGAGGAAGCTGATGCAGAACTGCAGGACACTGTGAGGCTAAGTGGCCAAACTTATGGCATGTGAAACAAGCCCCTGCAAAAACTCCCCATTTCAAGTCAAAATATTTTTCACCAAGGGGAACATCCTCCACTTCGACCGCAATGGAAGGAGGGGTTGGGTGATCTGTATCCCAAAGAATACAAAAGCGATTGCGATTACCCGAAGGGCGGGGTGGGCAAACAACTTGCCCCAAAGTGGCTGCCAAACTTGGTAACTCAGCCCTCATATAGTCTGGAAAATCCACTACCTCAACCCATACGGGGCAATGATGTCGAATGAGGCTGTGGTAATCTTTGTTTGGCGACCATGGCATGACATGCACCATTTGTCTGCCATAGAAAAGGGGCGACATCTCCAAAATGTGCTGGCGATATGAGGCATCTGAAAAGTGTACCTCATAAAAACCCCTAGAAGCAAAATATACCCCTTCAACAAAGCAGCCTCCCAACAATGCCTGAACCCATTGAGCCACATCATTTGCTGAAGGAAGCTTTCCTGGGAAGAAGATAATAACTGCTTGCTGAGAGAATTTTCGAAGAGGAGCAACCAATGATGGAAGCTTCAACTTGTATTTGATGGCCGGGGGAGGTTTGGCCCACTCCTTCCGGCTGTACTGAAATTCATCTTTAAGCATATCAAAGACATAGTGAGCGTCGACCGAATCTGTAGTAGAAAAATCAACCTGTTGTCTTTTGGAGTCCCGGGTCGACTCCTTACGAGAGTAGCTTTTGAACTGATCTTCCATGAAGAGAAGCAGGGCAGGATTGAAGGAAGGGCAGAGCAAAGAAGGGCTGTACGGACGAAGAATAAGCTAGAGATGCAAGCTGTACGGAAAGAAGGAAGAAGCAGGGAGAATAAAGACTGTACGAATTTCGGAAGTGGAGAGGGGGCTGACGCAACAGGCAGGACTGTGTGTACGGAAAAGGGCAAGAGATACGACGGTGAAACAAGGAAGATAGCGTAGGGCAAGCTGATGGGACGGAGCAGCGCAGGAGGAGAGAAGAGTGGGTGTACGGCGTCCGTACGAAAGTACGGCGTCCGTACAGTTGTACGGACAGAACGCAGGAGCGAGCGGAAGAACGAGGGGAACGCGGACGTGTACGGAGAGCGCAGGTACAATCAGAGACCACGAGTCGAATTCGTTTCTCTCGCGCACATGGAATCCCTCGCCGTCGTCACTTCTCCTCCCCACACCGCACACACACACCACACACACACACACACACACACAACAAGTGAAAACACACACACACACACACACACCACCTACACACACACACACACACACACACACACACACTAAAAAAAATCACACACACACACACACACACATTTTTTTTTTGTGTGAAGAAATCTTTTATTTCTATGGAATAATTACATTCATAGCTGCTTCAAAAAATGAAGTAGCTACTACTCAACAAAAGATCTCAGTATAAGCTGTATACACATCCTGATCAATCAAACGAGTCTGAAAACAATCGTAGAATGATTGTTGCAGAGATCGTTTGAAGAAAAGAAAGGATGAAAAAAGTGGATCACCAAAGACTCTATGATTTCTATCCATCCATAAAGTCCATAGGGTCCAATATCGCACCCATACAAAAAATAAATCAAAACCCTGTCTCTGGGGATGAAATCCAAACAACCAGAAAAATCTGCCAAAAGTAACAGTAGGAAATCGCTGTCGAAGCCTCTGTCTGATGAGAGCAATGAGATCAGAAGTGTTTGGACAGGACCAAAAGATATGAAGCACTGATTCAGTAGAGTGCGAGCATCTGTGACAAACAGCTGAAGCAATATGTCTGTGTGCGAGTAACTGTCCAGATGGAAAAATGCCAAGGAGAACTCGCCATAGGAAAAGCTGTTGTCGAAGAGGGACTTTGTAATGCCAAAGGAGACGCAGCCTTTTTCTCCACCACTTCATTGGACGATCCATATGCCAAACAGTATTTGCTCTGTTGGAAATCCAAGGTGGAGGTAATAACACTTTATATAGTGATGACACTGTAATATGTGAAAGCTTCAAAGGACGGACATATGAGGAAGGAGAGCGTAAAATCCAATCCTCAAGCCGATGCTGAATTTCTAAATGAGGTACCGGCAAGTACGGTTGGAGCATTGCTGAAATTTTATGCCATAAAGGACGATAATGAGCTCCCAAGCCATATTTGCGAGTAGCCAAAGAAAAAGATAGAATTGTGCCATCATCTTGAAGTACATCCACCACAGATGAAATGCCTTTGAAGGAGAGAAAATAAGAACGTCGGGGTTCTTGTATGGCCAAAGGTGGATGGAATACTTTAGACCAAAAGAGATTCTCTACCCTCAAAGACTTGCCTGAGAGTGAGTCCCTGCCTTTCCATTCCAAGTGGGATAGAATATGTTTCCAATCAAGAAGCAGAGAAGAGACAAAAGGGCATCCTCTGATCTTGAGCCAAATAAAAATTCCCACTGAGTAGGCTGCCAATTCCCAAAAGCAGATGTATGAAGATGTAATAAGAGAGAGCGGATCATAAAAGCCCAAGGCTGATCTCCTTGTAGAAACTGCATCATCATTTTCCCCCTGTGAGTAAGCAAGTGCATTTGAATATTGAGAATGTTCAGACCCCCGTGCATCTTTGGAGAACAGAGACGATGCATGGAGAGTAATTTGAGACTTTTCTTGCCATGTTTTGAATGCCAGAAAATTTCCATGATAGCTGACATAAATGATACCAAATCTGCCTTAGTGAACATAGTGAGAGGCAGATAAAATTGTATGTATGCTATCAAAATGGATTGTGTAATTCGCAGACGAACATGTAATGGCCAAGTTGCAAGCTTCCAATATTCAAGTTTTGCCCTTAACTTTACTAGCACCCAATCAGTTTGTTGTGAACGGGTGAGTCCCCAGCCTAGAGGATAACCAAGATGTCGAATGAATTGAGAAGCAGGGACAATTTCCCCAGGCCACAAAAGATTGTGCCAGTCCTGTGCATGTAAAGGCAGCAATTTTGATTTTTGAAAATTTACCTGAAGGCCAGCAGCCAATCCATATGTAGAAAGAGCATGCATAATCATGGACAGATCAGCCCGAGTATTTTTTGGAGTAAAGAAAGAATCATCAGCATATGCTTGAGCAATCATGCTGCGACTGCCTAGAATCTCCAAACCGTGCAGCTGGTCAGTGTCCAAGAGGTGATCCAGATATTGAAGCAGTGGATGGGTGGCTATGGCAAAAAGTAAAGCACTCAGTGGACATCCTTGTCTGACAGAGCAAGCAAGAGTCCAGGATGGAGAAATATCTCCTGAAAGCATGCAGGCAGCTTCACTATCTTGATATAGCCAATTGATGAGTTGCTGCATTTTTGTGCCAAAATCCAAAGCCTGCATAGTCGATGAAATGAAATCCCACTGAACTGTATCAAAAGCTTTGGCAATATCAACTTGCAATAACAAAACATCCTGCTGTGTGTATTTGGCATATTCAATTCCAATGTAAGCTTTAGCAATGTTATCGGTGATATGCCTACGCGGGACAAAGCCATATTGTGCAGGATGCAACCCATCATGTAAAAACCCCTTTAGCCGAGCAACAATCATTTTGGTAGTGACTTTGTAAATTACTGGCATAAGAGTGATAGGTCTCCAGTCTGCCAAAGACTCACAAATTTGTTTTTTGGGAAGGAGTTTAATAAGACCTCTCTTCCATGTGTCTGGCATTTTCTGATGTTGCCATGCAGCATTCACCATATATAGTAATGGATGCTTCAAAATAGGCGAGTATGCTAGAAAAAACTCGACTGTTAAACCATCCCATCCGGGGGATTTCCATCTGCCACATGATTTGATCGCATCTGACAGTTCCCTCTCAGTAAAGGGTTCCTCCAATTCCAAAGCTTGAGTAGGGGAAATTATTGGAGAAACATTTTGCAACAGTAAATTTCGTGCAAGCAAAACCTGTTGCGAGAGAGGAGCTGCAGAGCCAAATTGCTTGGAGAAGTGATGCACACAAACAGAGGCAAACTGTGACCGTGTAGTAGTCCATGATCCATTGGGCATAAGCACTCTGCAATCTGTTTTGATTCTCCTCTGATGCAAACTCTTGAAAAATTCTTTGGAGGGGCAACCTTTATCTGTGAAGGCTCTTTGTCTTGCTCTAGTCTCCCATTTTGCCAGTTTCCTGTGATCATTTAGTTTAAGACAATGTCTGGCCTGACATAGTGTGGTTTGCTCTTGCATGGACAACGAACGATGATGACTGAGTTCAGTGAGGTCTTGACAAGTAGACTTGGCCTGAGCAATGGTTTCCCTCAGAGTCTTCATGTAAGACTTGCCATAATCTCTAATTACCATTTGCATTTTAGAAATAAAAGAAACCCAGGCATCATCAGCTTGAAGATAGCTGCTAGAGGAAAGACTATTGTAAGCATCATCAGTAACCATTTCCCTGAATTTAGCATGTTGCAAATAACTATTGTTGATGATTAGATGTCGCCGTTGTGGCAATCTATCTTCTGGCATCTTATAAAAAAATAACCGCAGCCATAGTGGTGCATGGTCTGAATGCACAAAGGCATAGTCAATCCACATTTTGCATGCGAAATCCACATTTTGTTGGGGAGCGACACTATACCAACGATCCAGTCTTGCCTGATAAGCAGAAAGAGCATTATGTTGAAAAGTGTAGCCTGGTGACAAAGGCTGCAATTCCTTCCAAAGGTCAACCAGATTCGAATGCAAAAGTAGTTGAGACCATGCATGCCTTTCAGGAGATAACATATGATCGTGGCTGGAAGTGTTGTCTCCCTGTTGTGGAGCATTATTGAAATCCCCACATATGTAGGCATGATATCTCCACGGGTATTGTTGCATAACATCCCAAATTACAGTTCTATCTCGAGATGACTGAGGTGCATAAACTGAAGCAAATTCAAACACCTCTCCTCTAATAATGCATTGAAGAACAAGCCATCTGCCGTTGTTGTCATTTAATGCAATGACTGGTTGAAGCTCATGTTTGATCAGAAGGACAACCCTTGAGAAAGAGTGCTCCCCAGCATAGAAAATGTCATACCCACAGTAGTGTCCTGTCTTGCTTGCATAAATATGTTGGTTGTGCTCTTGTAATGCCACTATGTCAGGCTGAAATCTGTTGATGTACAGCCACACAGATTTCCATTTCCTACTGTCACTCATGCCCTGGACATTGAGTGTAAAACAGGTGATGTGAGCAGTCATATATACAGATATTTATAGTAATGCAAGGCTGACCACACACACACTTTTTTTTTTTTTTGTGAGAAGAAATCTTTATTGCTATGGAATAATTACATTCATAGATGCTTCAAAAAGCGAAGTAGCTACTACTCAAGAAAAGATCTCAGTATAGGCTGTATACACATCCTGATCAATCAAACGAGTCTGAAAACAATCGTAGAATGATTGTTGCAGAGATCGTTTGAAAAAAAGGAAGGATGAAAATAATGGATCACCAAAGACTCTATGATTTCTATCCATCCATAAAGTCCATAGGGTCCAATATCGCACCCATACAAAAAATAAATCAAAACCCTGTCTCTGGGGATGAAATCCAAACAACCAGAAAAATCTGCCAAAAGTAACAGTAGGAAATCGCTGTCGAAGCCTCTGTCTGATGAGAGCAATGAGATCATAAGTAGTTGGACAGGACCAAAAGATGTGGAGCACTGATTCAGTAGAGTGCGAGCATCTGTGACAAACAGCTGAAGCAATATGTCTGTGTGCGAGTAACTGTCCAGATGGAAAAGTGCCAAGGAGAACTCGCCATAGGAAAAGCTGTTGTCGAACAGGGACTTTGTAATGCCAAAGGAGACGCAGCCTTTTTCTCCACCACTTCATTGGACGAATGTGCCAAACAGTATTTGCTCTGTTGGAAATCCAAGGTGGAGGTAATAACACTCTATACAATGATGACACTGTGATATGTGAAAGCTTCAATGGACGGACATGTGAGGAAGGAGAGCGTAAAATCCAATCCTCAAGCCATGCTGAATTTCTAAATGAGGTACCGGCAAGTACGGTTGGAGCATTGCTGAAATTTTATGCCATAAAGGATGATAATGAGCTCCCAGGCCATATTTGCGAGCAGCCAAAGAAAAAGATAGAATTGTGCCATCATCTTGAAGTACATCCGCCACAGATGAAATGCCTTTGAAGGAGAGAAAATAAGAACGTCGGGGTTCTTGTATGGCCAAAGGTGGATGGAATACTTTAGACCAAAAGAGATTCTCTTCCCTCAAAGAGTTGCCCAAGAGAGAGTCCCTGCCTTTCCATTCCAAGTGGGAAAGAATGTGTTTCCAATCAAGAAGCAGAGAAGAGACAAAAGAGCATCCTCTGATCTTGCCTTGGATAGAACCAAATAAAAATTCCCACTGAGTAGGCTGCCAATTCCCAAAAGCAGATGTATGAAGATGTAATAAGAGAGAGCGAATCATAAAAGCCCAAGGCTGATCTCCTTGTAGAAACTGCATCATCATTTTCCCCCTGTGAGCAAGTAAATGCATTTGAATATTAAGAATGTTCAGACCCCCGTGCATCTTTGGAGAACAGAGACGATGCATGGAGAGTAATCTGAGACTTTTCTTGCCATGTTTTGAACGCCAGAAAATTTCCATGATAGCTGACATAAATGAAACTAAATCTGCCTTAGTGAACATAGTAAGAGGCAGATAAAATTGTATGTATGCTATCAAAATGGATTGTGTAATTCGCAGACGAACATGTAATGGCCAAGTTGCAAGCTTCCAATATTCAAGTTTTGCCCTCTGACCACACACACACACACACACACTTTTTTTTAGTATAAATTTGTTGCTTTATATTACGAGAGAGCTTCCCAGAAAGGGAGAGCTGGACAATACATCAATAGAAAATCTCAGTGTAGCAAAAATATACATCAGAATCTATGTAGTGAGTTTGTAGACAATCAAAGAGAGATTGCTACAAATATCTACGAAAAAACAAGAAAAAGGATAACCGAGAATCACCAAAGACTCTAGAGTCTAGAGTGCCCAGTATCTAACCCAAGTAAAAAATAAAACAAACTCTGGTTGCGGTGGATGAATGCTAAAGAGCCAGATGCGGAGCATTATTAAAATCTCCACCAATGAAGGCATAATGTTTCCAAGGATAAGATTGCATAGCATCTCAAATCAAGCCTCTACTTCGAGAGGATTGAGGTGAGCAAATTCAAAAACCTCTCCTTAGATGAGACACTGCACCACAAGCCATCTACCATGTGGATCATTAAAGGCAACAAGTGGCTGAAGATCATGCCTAACAAGAAAGAGTATACTAGAAAAACAAAGCTGTCCCACATAAAAAATGTCATAGCCAGCAAAGTGTCTTGTCTGGCCTGCATACACATGCTGATTATGCTCTTGAAGTGCTACAATATCAGGCCGGAGTTTAGTGACATACAGCCACCACAACTTCCATTTTCTACTATCACATAGACCCTGTACATTGAGATTAAGACATTTGATAGTCTGAAGCATATTTACAGAAATGTAACAGAAAGTGAGAAATATATACAAGGCAACCAAAAACTGTTTAGGGTTGCATGTCAAAATCTCAGGATCTGAAGCTCTTCTCTGAGATGAAGAGACAGGCTGAGGAGAAGACAACAAAGTAGCCAGTTCCTCTTCCGGGAGAAGAGTGCGAAATGCTCTCACCGCAGCCCATGTAATGCCAATGCCCGAATTTTCTTTAGGAGTATTACCATTCGATGACGCACCATTCCAAGTGCGAGAAGGCAAAGGTCTCCTGACTGAAATCATTTTCCTTGAAATTTTCCCAGCATCGTTCAAAGTTTCGCCCCCTCCATCGTTCAAAGTTTCCCCCCCTCGAACCTATGCTGAAGAAGGTGAAGGTAAGGAAGGGGATACATGTACAGTAGAGCCATTCGAAACAATCGGCCCTTTGCCTTTGTCTTGTGCTGCAGAAATCTGCTTGTTGTTTTTATTTTTGACCACATAAGACATTCCAGTATCTTTAACTGACATCTGCACAGGCATAGGTTCGTGATGCATTTTCTATGCACGTAAAGGACATTGAGAAGCCATATGACCAAATTTTTTGCAATCAAAGCAAGCTCCTACAAACAAACCCCACTTGAGTTTGTAAAAAGCACTTCCCATGTTAACATTATTCACAGTGACATAATAAGAATCTGGCGTGGGATGATCAATATCCCATAAGATGCAAAAATGATTGGAATTCCGATTTGGCCGTGGAGGGCAAACTACTTTGCCCAAAGAGGATGCAAATTTTGGGCAAAAGGGAAGCCAAACATTGTGGAAAGTCCCAAACTGGACAACGATGCCGGATGAGGGCTTGGTAATCTCTGGTTGGTGACCATGGAATCACATGAACCATTTGCTGCCCATAGAATGTTAGGCTCTAGCCGAGGTAGCATGACCTCGGAAGAATCAGTGGACATTTCCCTTAAAGGATCTCTGTTGGTAATATATCTGTTTGCGCTTCATGTAAATGATCGGGAGGGAATTAATGTCAAGGTCCTAGGTGAGGGCTGATAGCACCAGACTAGGTGGATCTAAGGCGAAGGGCCTAATGCAAGAAAATGTGGCATTTAAAGTATCCCAAGAGAGGGGTGAAAAGATGCATTAGGAAGACCCTATGATGATGACATGTGGCATCTAGATCGATCTAGGGAGATGGGGCTTGTTGGAGTTAGTGAGAGAAGGAGAATGAACCTTCACGGAGGATTTTTGCTGATTTCGACTTCTCTGTCAGCTTTCACGCTCCAACAGGATTTGGCTGGGAGGATACTCGTGGTGCTACTCCCGTGATATTCAGTAGGAAATAGAGAAAGTCTATAATAGTTGGTATTAGAGCTCAGGCTAGGTAAGAGAGGGGATCTGTGTGATTGGATGGGCGACGCGCAGGGGGTTGAACGACGTGGGCTGAGAACTACGCCTAACGGAATAGAGAGCAACGGTGGAGATTATAGGTGGCTCTGTCGTGTGGGCTTCCGTTGACGGAGGCAACAGAGGGGTAAATTAACATTTCGACTCCCAAAAAGACATCGCAGAACTCCATCTCCTGTACTCAAGAAGTCATGTATGAAGGAGGTGTAGGCGCAGGATATGTGACGAATTAGCAAATAGTGCGAGCTGTATGCAGGAGCGAACGATCAGGAGCTTTCTTGGGCATTTGTCAATTCTGTGTTTTTTTTCCCGATCTTAGTCGTCGTTGATGCTCCGCTTGCATGAAGAGGTTCTTGTTAATATTTAGTCTGCATGAAGGTTCGATGCTATAGTAGGGACAGATTATGCTTGTGTATGTGCCTGTGTGGTTCAGTGAAAGTTGATTTGCAGGAATTTCCCTAATATAGGAAAAAGCGATATATTGTGATATATGCTTGTGTCAAATGCCTAGTTAGTGTGAATCTGGGATTGCAGGTATTCCCTAGTATAGGGAATTGTGTCAGAGTGCCAGTATACTGAATTTTCTCAGTTTGTAAGTACAGTGTTCTACCGGTGTTTTTTTTATTTATAAAAAAAAAAAGAAGCAAAACACCCATTGACTTGAATGGAAGCAGAAGAAGGAGCTTCCAGGAGGAACCCTGGTGAGTCAGAGTCCGGCCGACCCAGTAGGTGTCACGTCCAGTAGCTCACACCTTATCTGGCAGGATTGCATTACTTGAGGATGCCTTGCAGCAGTTATTAGAGAAACAATTACAAGCCAATGCAGGGCAGTCTGAACTTAGAAGAGTGATACACAGTATGTCTGCCAGACCTTCTCGAGATGAGAAAGGAAAGGCTCCAATGGAACCGGAGTCTAGTGTCCATACGGTCGAGCGTAGAAAGGCTAAAGTACCTAATATTGCCAATTACAGGCCGGAAAAGTATTCTGGTCGGATGAATGACGGTAGTTCTGATGTCATTGAGACCTGGTTACACAAATGGGACGAGGCGTTCGCCATTTGTGAAATCAGAAATGATATCAAGAAGATCCGCGAGGCCACCACATGTTTAGTGAGGCAGTGGGTCGGTGGTGGATTAAACAACAAAAAGATGGTATAGCATCCACTACTTGGGAGGGGTTTAAAAGGGAATTTAGGAAACACTTCTTACCTCCCGACGAAGCATCCCGAGCTTGGGATCAGTATAGGAATCTTTGCCAGAGAAATTTGTCAGTGGCAGAATACACTGATAAGTTTCGAGAGAGCGTAATGAAGGTTGATGAATCCCTGCCTCAATCAATCCAAGTGAAAGATTTCATATTTGGATTGAATGATCGGATAAAAATGGAAGTTCGGGTATGCGAACACGTTGGATGATGCAATAGCCATAGCCCTGAACTATGAAGATGCCAAGGGCAGCAGGCCAAGTGGGTTTGCACAGGTCGGGACCCAGTATGGGTACCAGAAGAAATCTGGGTTTAAGAAGAAGTGGATTAGTAAAGGGAGTGGTTCTCAGCCGAGTGGTCAAGCCAAGCAGGCAAAACCAGCTGAAACTCCTAAATCAAGTACCACCATTGGAGTGAAGAGGAAAGTAACACCAATGGCTGCCCGGGCTTGGTCTAAGTCTCCCTTAAACCCACAGCAAAGAGAAAAAGCGAGGAGAGTCTCAGAATGCGATGTGGAAATGGAGGGAAGTCCCAGAGCGGAACAGATGCAGATTCAGCTAGCGGAATCTTCTCAGAGATCAGTACCTTGTTTGTTATGTGTGTCTGTTGCTAAGCTAGGAACGAGTGCACCTGATAACATCCTATCTAAGCCCGCAGCAACGGGGTATATAGCCTTAATGATACGGAGGTAATTAAGATGAAAGGGCAAGTGGCCAATCATGATGTCATTGTGTTGTTTGACTCAGCGTCAACTCACAATGTAATTAACTCCAAGCTCATGAAGAGGCTGAAGTTAAAGACTAGCCCATCTGACTATGCGTATACAGTCAGGATGGCAGATGGAAGTTCAACTGAAGTATGGGACTAAAGGGTTACCCAGTTGGAGCTTCGTATTCAGGACTATGCTGAGAAGCTTGATTTTGAAATGACTAAGCTTGCTCATGCAGATATAGCCCTGGGTATGGCGTGGCATTCTAGGAAGAATCCAGCCATTGATTGAAAAAAGCACGTATATCAATTTAAGATCGTTGTGCTTTATGTCTTACGAGGTGAGAAAGATGTACCTCAGGGACCGTTGGTTTTCGTGATGGAAATCCGAAAAGCTCAAGAGGAGTTTTTATTCCTTTGTACAGCATCGGTAGAGCCGGTTGATGATTCTTCGGCTAGCACTGATGTTGCGCAAAGTGGTGAGATGGCCAAGCTGGCTAATCTTATAACAGAGGAATTCTCTGAATGTTTTAGGAATGAGTTACCTTATGGATTACCTCCAGAGCGGAATGTTCAGCATAAGATTGAACTGATTCCGGGGGCAGAACCTGTAAATAGACCTCCCTATAGAATGAGTTTTACTGAAGAGGCGGAGGTGCGTAGACAACTGGAAGAATACCTTAAGTTGGGGCAGATTCAACCAAGTTTCTCACCTTTTGCTTCGCCAGTGATATTAAAGAAGAAAAAGGATGATACGTTTCGCCTCTGTATAGATTACATAGCATTGAATAATATCACTGTTAAGCACAGGTATCCGATGGCTCGGATTGATGATTTGCTAGATGCATTACATGGAGCCGTGATTTTCAGCAAGATAGATCTTAAGTGTGGCTACCATAAGATCCGGATTAGAGCCGAGGATGTGCATAAAACCGCTTTCAGAAGCAGGTTTGGTCATTATGAGTTTTTGGTAATGCCCTTCGGGCTTACCAATGCTCCAGCTCATTCGTCATGCTTATGAACGATTTACTATGTCCGTATATCGGAAAGTTTGTAGTATATTTTATTGACGATATTTGGGTATTCAGTAAAAGTATTACTGAGCATCGCGAACACTTAAGAATAGTGTTCAGTACTTTGAGGAAAGCCAGTCTTTATGTAAATAAAAAGAAAACCATACTGTGTATGGTTAGGCTTGAATATTTAGGATTCATAATTACTCCAGAGGGGGTAGAAATGGATCCAAAGAAAGTGACTGCGATACTGAATTGGCCAATCCCTCAGAGTCTGACCGTGTTGCGATCATTCTTGGGATTTGTCCAATTTTATATAAGGCATATCAAAGGATATTTCGAAATAGTATCGCCATTGACTGATCTGACCTCAGATTAAGTACCTTTTATATGGAGACGAAATCAACAAGAAAGTTTTAACACCATAAAACAAGCGCTGTGGTCACAGGACCGGTGTTAAAAATAGTTGATCCCCAGAAACCATTGTTCCTGGAAACCGATGCAAGTGGCATTGCGGTAGGAGCAGTTCTCCTTCAAGAGGGAAGGCCAGTAGCCTTTGAAAGCAAGAAGCTTTCTCCCTCTCAAAGGACTTGGCCAACTCATGAATTGGAGTTGTATGCTGTTATCCATGCTTTGAAAACATGGAGGCATTATTTGTATGGTTCAGAGTTTTATGTGGATGTGGATCATGATACTCTGAAACATTTTTGTAAACAGCCTGACTTGAGGGGCCGCCAAGCTAGGAAGGAGAAAAAGTTTTTCTCAGAGTTCCTTCGTACTCGAAGTCGTTAACTTCAGGAGAGTGTGCTAAGTTATCACCTCGATACTGTGGGCCGTGGTTAATTCTAAAGAGAATAGGCAAGGTAGCCTATAAATTAGAATTGCCACAGGGGTGTAAGGTGCACCCAGTGTTTCATGTTTCTCGTTTAAAGAAGTTTTTGCATACTGGTGACTCACTAATCGAAGGTGTGATTTTGTTTCAGAAGAGGATAATGCAAGGCCCAAACCAACAAGAATCCTGGACCGAGAAACAATGCAAATACGAAATCAGAAGATACCCACGGTGTTGGTTGCATGGCATGGTCTGCCTCTATGAGAAGCTACCTGGGAATCTGTATACCAGTTGCGGAGAGTGTTGCCGGACTTTATCATCGAGGACGCTGATGTTTGAAGAGGAAAGGAATGTTACATTCTAGCTGAGGTAGCATGACCTCGGAAGAATCAATCGACATTTCCCTTAAAGGATCTCTGTTGGTAAAATATCTATTTGCGCTTCATGTAAATGATCGGGAGGGAATTAATGTCAAGGTCCTAGGTGAGGGCTAATAGCACCAGACTAGGTGGATCTAAGGCTAAGGGCCTAATGCAAGAAATGTGCCTAAGGGCAAAGGAAAATTAAAGTATCCCAAGAGAGGGGTGAAAAGATGCATTAGAAAGGCCTTATGATGATGACATGTGGCATCTAGATCCATCTAGGGAGATGGGGCTTGTTGGAGTTAGTGAGAGAAGAAGAATGAACCTTCACGGAGGATTTTTGCTGATTTCGACTTCTCTGTCAGCTTTCACGCTCCAATAGGATTTGGCTAGGAGGATACTCGTGGTGCTACTCCCGTGATAGGCAGTAGGAAATAGAGAAAGTCTATAAAAATTGGTATCAGAGCTCAGGCTAGGTGAGAGAGGGGATCTGTGTGATTGGATGGGCGACAGAGGCAGTGAAAATATAGCTAGGAGAGGCATGCATCCATCCATATATACTGCTCAAAATCTATGTGATCCTCGGTGATCAATAGTCAAGATGCATCAATATCATGAAGTCTCACAGCACAAATACTGTCAGCTCAGTATCTCAGATGAAACATACAGTGTCATGAAGCGACCTCATGAAATCACAGTGAGCCTGTCTGTACTGAGGGAGTGGAGGTGCTACCCCCCTTGAACACCAGGTGATGCTCCAGATGCTCGCTCTGCTGAACTACATGTAGGAGCCCGGACCGCAGTCGGCTCTAACTAGAAAGCATCAAGGTAAAGCTGCAATATCCCAGGTAAATTTGCCAGTTCACCTGCCTCCATCCATTTCGCATCAAGTGATGGGTAATTTTGAAATTTTACCAAGTAGCGACGGATAACTTTACCCTTGAGCTTTCTATCTCTGTGTGCCAGAATCTGCTCTGGGACCAGAAGTTCATCCTGTTCTTCCACTTCAGCCTGCACCTCATCAGGTAAATCCTCGGGAATATCTCCATCCTATTGCTTTAATAGGCTCACATGAAAGGCATTATGTATCTTCCAATGCGGAGGCAACTTCAGCCTGTAAGCTACCTCGTTTATCTTTTCAGAAACTTGGAAAGGACCATAGTAATGCATGTTCAGCTTTGTGTACAACCTTTCCTTGCCTTTCTTATTTTTCAGCTTTGCCTTTTGAAAACGCAGCAAAACCAATCACCTTCTCTGAATACCAATTCCTTGCGGTGCTTATCTGCTGCTCTTTTCTGCTTGTCCTGACTTCTTTGCAAGGCATATTTGATCTTCTTGTAAGCCTCTTCAAGGCTTTCCACAAAACGATCAGCTTCAAAGATTTTCTCTTTTGTATGCAAAATGGGAGGTATCTTCCTGGCACCTTCCACTATTTCGATCTGCTGTAATTTTCTTTCTTACTGGCACAAAGTGGGCTTGTTTGCTAAACCTGCAAATTATTGTCCACAATCCATCATGTCCAGTAGGAGTACGTGGAAGATCAAACACAAAATCCATAGCTATGCTTTGCCATGGTCTATCCGGAATTGGCAAAGGGTGTAACAACCCAGGTGCCTTCTGCCTCTCAAACTTTAGTTTCTGACAAACCATGCATGTTCTCACATATTCTTCCACTTCTTTCCTTAAAGATGGCCAATAAAAGTATTGCTCCACTGCTGTAATTGTTGCTGTAATTCCCCTATGTCCTGCATATGGAGGAGCATGACTTTCCATTATGACTTTTTGTCGCATCTGATCAGTGACACAGAGTCGTCCATGCATCAAAATGAAACCCTCTTTCAACATGTAGTGATCATGCCTTTGACCATCAGAAAGCTGATCATAAATAGTTGAAAAATCAGCATCATTAACATATTGATCTTTCATCACATCTAACACATTGTTGTAAGCAATGCTCACTGCTGAAACACTGGGTTTCTAGGAGATTGCTTCAGGCTGTGGTTTCTTGGAAAGTGCATCAGCCACGACATTTTTGTTACCTGGCACATGTACAATTTTAAAATGAAACATTGAGAGGAAGTTAGCCCATCTCATGTGCTTTTAAGATAATTTTCTCTGCATGAAAATATCTAAGTGACCGATGATCTGTCTGCACATAAAAATCAGCTCCAAGAAGGTAATGTTTCCATGTGGTCAAAGCATGTATCAGTGCTAACATTTCCTTCTCGTATGTCTGCAAGTACAATTCAGCATCTTTGAGAACTCTACTCTCATATGCAACCACTCTGCCATCCTGCATCAAAGTGCCTCCTATGCTGTTCCCACATGCATCACAAGTTACAGCAAAGGGTTTTGCAAGATCTGGCAAGATAATAACGGGTTCAGAACACAACTTTTGCTTCAGGTCTTCAAAAGCTGCATTTTCATTTGGTCCCCACCGAAATGGTATAGCTTTCTTTTGTAAAGCATGCAAGGGAGAAGCAATTTCTGCAAAGTACTTTATAAACCTCCGATAGTATGAACACAACCCAAGAAAACTTCTGACTTCATGCAGATTTTTCAAAATTGGCCAACTCCTTATGGCCTCAACTTTTGCAGGATCCATCTTGACTCCATCCTTTGACACTATATGACCGAGAAAATGAATCTCATGCATAAAGAACTCACTTTTCTTGGTGTTTATTAATAGCTTGTGTCTTTTCAACTCTTGAAACACAATAGTGAGGTGTTTCCTGTGCTCTTGCTCATTTTTAGAGAACACAATGATGTCATCGAAGAAAGTGCCCACAAACTTTCTGTGTGCTCTAAAAATTATGTCCGTCATTCTATTGAAAGTGGCAGGTGCATTAGTCAAACCAAAAGGCATCACAAGGAACTCATATAAGCCAAATGAAGTGCGGAAGGCAGTCTTGTAGACATCTTCAGGCCGTATGCTTATCTGATGGTATCCACTTTTAAGGTCAATACGGCTGAACATTGAGGAACCTTCCAACCGATCCAATATATCATCAATGCGTGGAATTGGAAAACGGTTCTTAATTGTGACTTTATTCAAAGCCCTATAATCAATACACATTCTCCAACTGCCATCCTTCTTTTGCACAAGCAACACAGGGGAACAGTAAGGAGAATTACTTGGCTGTATTAATTCCTTTTCCAAGAGTTCCTTCACTTGTGACATTATCTCTTCCTGTTGTGCCTTACTGACACGATAGGGAGGTATATTAGGCAGTGAGCTTCCTGGAATTATATCAATTTGATGATCCTCGGGCCTCTTGGGAGGTAATTCTTGAGGAAGTGCATTTGAGAAACAATCCTGAAAATCTGAAATAAAAGCAGCCCTTTCTCTATCTAAAGCAGTAAGAGTAGAGCCTTCCTGAACTGGTTGGCTGTCCTCTTTGACAAAAATCAAGTACGCTGAAATATGATGCTTTATTACATTGGAAATACAAGAAGCTGAAACTACAGGGATGGACTCCCCTTTCAACTTTACATCAAGTACATGATTTTTGCCTCTATGAGTTAAAGAAATCTTCTTGTTTCTCATCTGCACATCAGCCCCCACCCTGTACATCCAAGGCATCCCAAGCAAAGCATCACACTCTGGCAAAGGTATAATGTAGAAGTCCTCTGCATCCTGATATCCCTGGATAATGTAGAAGTCCTCTGCATCCTGATATCCCTGGATATGCATCCTCAACTTGCCAATGATAGGAGTGACAAGTGTGTTGAGTTCAGGGTTGGCCATATCACACATGCCGGATGGCCCCATTTCCTCAGGCTTGATGCCAAGCCTTTCTGCCATATAATGTAGAAGTCCTCTGCATCCTGATATCCCTGGATATGCATCCTCAACTTGCCAATGATAGGAGTGACAAGTGTGTTGAGTTCAGGGTTGGCCATATCACACATGCCGGATGGCCCCATTTCCTCAGGCTTGATGCCAAGCCTTCCTGCCATATCAGGAGTTATGAAATTCGCCTTTGCCCCGGAATGAAAGAAAAACAAACAATTCTGATTTCTGATTTTTCCCCATGCTCTGCACATCTCAGTATTTTTCGTTTCCTCTTCATCATGTGCATGTGGCAAACTCCCAATCACATCTGGAAGAAGTCCTGCGGAAGGTTTAGGCCTTTTGCCCTTCCGATCAGCCTGTTTATCACCATTCTTATCATCATCTGACCTGTCTCTTTTCTTGGATGGGCAATCATAAGAGCGGTGTCCCTCTCCTTTGCATATAAAACATTTGTTTTGCTCCATGAGTGATTTTTTCTCTTCATCAGATAACTTGGTACGGGGCTGTTTATTAGGCTGTCCACGCCTTTGACCAGCTTTGAATTGGGCTTTTCCTCCCTTTTGAAACGGTCATTTGCCATAATTTTTATTTTCAGACTTGATGTCCTTATCCTGGTGTTTGGCAGCCCTTTTGTTGTCTTCTTTCTTGCTGTCGATAAAGCCCGAATTCTTCTCCTGCATCCATGCATATGCTGTCCTTGCATTCTCAATCAATTGAGTCATAGAACCCGCCTTGGTTTTGATGCAATAATCACGTAGCTCACTAGGCAATCCACAACAATACCTCTCTATTTGCTCTTTCAAAGAAACATGCCTGTAAGAGCTCAATGGCAGCAAAACATCCCAAAACCTGTGGGTGTAATCATCAAGATTCTTGCAAAGTTTGTACGACAAGTCATGCCAGTGTGAAAGTACTTCAAGAGTTGGAGTAAGCCAAGTAGAAGAGAACACTTGCTTAAATTCCGGCCAAGTAGCAGGTGCATCTCCATGAAGCATAAGGTTGGTGTACCACTTAAGTGCAGTGCCTTTAAAAAATGTGGCGACCTTCCTCATCTTGGATGCTTCTGTAAACAAACCCCCAAGAAATGCAGCATCAAACTGTTGAAGGAATGTGAGGGCTTTGTACGTGTCCTGTACTCCATTATATGTATCGAACTTGACATGAGAACCACCATCCTTAAATTCTTTATATACATTTGATATTGGCTGTCCCAAAGATGGCTGTATATTTGCAGCATGCCTTGGGTGTCATTTTTGGGTGATTCTTCTCTCTTGGAAGTCACTTTCTGAGTCATTTTTGATGGCTGTTCCTCATGGGAAACTGATGCATGAGTGTGCGGTCCGCCATGAGAAGCTGATGCATGTGTGTACTCACTCTTTCCGTGCTTGTGCTTTCTTGATTTCTTCTTCTTCTTGGCATTTGTTTGCACAATCTGAGCCCAAATTTTGAGCCAGCTGAGTCAAAGTAGTCCTGCACTTGCAAGCTGTGCATTCAACATCGTAGCATCATCTGACTCACTGCTAGAACTAGTATCACCGTTGAGCTCAGTTGTAGCTTCATGTGTGACCTGCTCAAAAGGCATTTGTTGTGCTCCCTGTAGCTGTACACTAGCTGGATCATTAAGGCTTTCCTGCCTTCTCCTTTGAGGAGTTTGGAGCTCTCTTGCTCATGGGTACTCACCATGTTTATGGTTGTAATATTCAGTTGTCAAAAAGTGCAGGAAAGATATCCTTCCACCAAACTACGGAGGCCCACCTCTTGAGAAAGAGTGTGTGGTATCCCGGCAGTGAAACCAATGAAACCGGCCTCTAATCACTCAGAGGGCAGTGGAACTAAACCTTTAATCACTTCAGCACTTATTTACAGCTCCATATATCACAACCATTAACCATTGCATGATCACCATTTGGCATTTACCCATTTGTTCACAAACAAAACCACTGAAAAAGGGATGGAGGCTAGAATGCCCCTGCTCAACAAACATAGACAAGTGCACCCGATTGGCCCCAAACACTGTGGCGTCCCTTTCGGTATTTCTGTATATTTCACAGTGAAATGATTACAAGTTGCATCTGGGAGACCTTCCCTGCAATTGAGCACGCAGCCCCAATTCACTAAGCCTTCACAAGGCTTTCAAGCATAGAACACCATCACATAAGTGCACTTAACCCATAGGCTCAACCCAAAGGCATTCTCTTTTCCGAGTGCAATTCCATTGGCTGTCCAGATGTAATCTCACTGCACCCCAACTGCACTCTCTTTGAGTTGTTTTCAGATGGCATTCACAAAGCTTTTCAAAGCTCCAAGATAAAATCAGCAAAGTACCCAACCAAAGAATGACTCGTGTAGCACTGCCTCGGCACCTGTGAGCCAAGAAAGAGGCGGCACACGAGGCCAACCAATAGCTTATGGCAAAAAGAAATTGCAGCAGCAAAATCACAACTCACCAAGCCCTGAAAACTCGAACCAAGTCCTCAATTGCCAAGAGGACATAGTAGCCAATGCCCAATTGCATTCTCCGCCAAAGAGGAGTGCAAAGGCATGAAGAAAGAGCATTTACAAGATCCGACCAGCAAGAATTCCACTGAAAAATGCGAAAAGAAGCACTTCTGTCGCGAAGAAATGGGAGTTCTTGGGCTCAAAAGAAGTGTGCTTCAGAGAGGAATGCAGTGAGAAGGTTTTGGAGAAGTTTCATCACCGTAAAGTCCTCCAAAACTGAGAAAAACCAGTCAACCAGCACGTGGGACCACTCGAAATTTAACAGAAAGCTGTAGCTTTGCAAGAGGAAGGAGGCGGTAGAAGCAAAAAGGTCCAGAAAAAGCCGCTTTTGCAAATTCGACCAGCAAAAGAAGTGCTCAGCTCAAGCCATCAGGCCAAACGGGAGTCAAGGAATCCAAACGGGTGAGGAGTTATGAAGAAAAACGGAATTCAGCTGAAGGAGGCTGAAAAGCCAGTCCAAAATTTCAACAAAGGGAGAAGATGAGAGAGAAAACCACACATGTGAAGTTTAGAAGGCCGAGGAAGGTCCAGGAATGGCAAAGGAGCATGTAGAAGGCACTAGAGCCACCTGGAACTCTAGGGGGGCCACTGAAGGTACATGGTCCTCTAGGGGGGCCCATTAAAAATGCCACATCATCATTTCCGAACAACCACTCTTTTAATTCCTTGGAATGCCTTTGGGCCTAGGGATTAATTACGCTTATGTGCTAGGCACCATGCCGCGTTTAATTACACATTATTAAGCCCATGCTTGGACTTTTAAAACCAAAGTTGTCACGGTCTTGTAGTACATTAAAGTACTTAGAATTTCACGCCCCCATGACACGTATTCTTCGGGATAAAGAAAGTATCATCAGCATAAGCTTGAGCAACCATGCAGCAATTAGCATCCAATTCCAAGCCATGAAGTGATCCTGTAGCCACAAGATGATCAATATATTGCAGCATAGGATGAGTAGCAATGGCATACAGTAAAGCACTGACAGGGCATCCCTAGCGGACCGAACAACGAAGAGTCCACTCATCAGAGATACCCCCAAAAAGAATGCAAGCCGCATTGCTATCTCTATAAAGTTAGTAAATAACCTACTGCATTTTTTGTCCAAACCCCAAAGCTCGCATAGTTTGCGAGATGAAATCCCATTGAACTTTGTCAAAGGCTTTTGCAATATCTACCTGCAAGAGTAGAACATCCTTTTGCGTGTATTTGGCATATTCAATCCCAATATAAGCATTGGCAATGTTATCTGTGATATGGCGACATGGAACAAAGCCATAATGCAACCCATCATGCAAATAACCTTTAATCCGATCAACCACCATTTTGGCAATGATCTTATAAATGACTGGCATGAGCGTGATTGGCCTCCAATCGCTTTTTTGGAATCAGCTTGAGAAGACCCTTTTTCCATGACACAGGCATCTGCTGATTTTGCCATGCTGTATTTACCATTTGCAGCAAGGTGAATTTAAGAAGATCCTAGAATGCAAGAAAAAATTCAGCAGTGAGACCATCCCATCTTGGTGATTTCCATCTGCCACAGGATCTCAGTGCATCAGACAATTCCCTTTCAGTGAAGGGATGTTCAAGTTCCAAAGCCTGAGTATCAAACAGAATTGGATGAATATGCTGCAAAAGAAGTTGACGTGCAGACATGACCTGAGGAGAAAGAGTATCCACATGCCCAAAATTAGTGGAGAAGTGCTGCACTCATAAATCAGCAGGCACTGAATGAGATGTTGACCAAGAGCCATCAGGCATCCGGATCCGACAGATATTGGCAGCTTGTCTTTTGTAGTGTAAACTCTTAAGAAATTGCTTGGAAGAGCAGTATTTATCCAAAAATGCCCATTGTCTGGATCGAGTTTCCTATTTAGCAAGCTTTCTGCGATCATTGGATTGAAGAGAGAATTGAGCCTGACATAAGAGCATGCTTTCGTCTAAAGACAAAGGGCGAAGATGAGCAAGCTCAGTCAAACTTTGACAAGTAAATTTGGCATGTGCTACAGTCTCCCTTGTGGCTTGCATATAGGATTTGCCATAATCTCGAATAACTACTTGCATCCGAGCAACAAAATCCTACCACGCATAATCCAAACCAATGTGTATCTGACGAGAGAGAGGTTGAATAGCATCAGAGACCAAGGCTTTAAAGTCAGCATGCTCCATATAACTATTATTAATTAGGAAAAGCCTTCGGCAAGGCAATCTGTCAGTGGAAAATTCATGTAAGGAAAGCCTCAACCAAAGAGGACCATGATCCAAATGTGTGAAAGCATGATCAACCCAAATTTGACAAGTAAAGGCATCACAATATCTGATACCAACTGTCCAACCGTGCCCGATACATACACACACACGCGCACACGCACACACTTTTTTTTAATAGGTGAAAACTCTTTTGCATTATAGTACAAAGCCACTATCCCAAAAAGGAGGGAAGTACTCAAATACAAAAACTGTATGATTTATACCCTTCCATAGAGTCTAGAGTGCCCAATAGCGAACCCAATTGAGAAATAAATCAAACTAGGTGGGTGAATCCCACACACACTTTTTTTGTGAGAACTCTTTTGCATTATATTACTGAGCCACTATCCCAAAAAGGGGGAATAGTTAGAGAAGATTTCAAGATATGACAAGTATACATCATTGTCTAAGTACTGAGTTTGCAGACAAATATAAAAGGATTGCTGCAAAGAGCGCTTGAAAGCGCCTGAAAAAGGAGAAAAGTGAAAAAGTTGAATCTCTAAAGACTCTATGATTTCTGTCCTTCCATAGAGTCCAGAGTGTCCAATAGTGAACCCAACACACACACACACACACACTTTTTTAAACTTTTGTAGGATAGCTATCCCAGAATTGGTAAGTTGAAAGATTACATCAAGAGAAAATCTCCACATAAGACAAATATACATCATGATCTATGCATCATGTTTGCAAACAACCAAAAAGTGATTGCTGCAAATTGTTGCAAAGAACGACGGAAGAAAACAAAAGGAGAGAAAAGTGGATCACCAAAGACTCTGTGGTTTCTATCTTTCCAGAGAGTCTAGAGTGCCTGGTAGCGAACCCATGTAAAGAACAAGAAGCTATGTGTGTCGAGGCAATGTGTCTGAAGGCAATGCCAAAAAAATGAGATACATATTCTTTTGGAGCTAAAAACCTATGACAAATAGCTAGAGCAATACGTCTATATGATCAAAGTTGTCTAGACTGAACAACCCCAGACAGAACACACCATAGAAAGACATGTTGTCGTAGAGGGACCTTGGAGTGTCAAATCTGTTTCAATCTTTTACTCCACGATTTCACCGGATGATGCAAACGCCAAATTTGATTAGCCCTGTCTGATGCCCAGGGTGGAGACAACATAACTTTATACAAAGATGAGACAATAATATGAGATAGCTTCAAAGGACGAATGGACGAGTGTAATGGACGAAGAGTCCAATTCTGAAGCGTGTCTTCAACTTCTAAAGGCAGTACTGATTGCAACAACATTTTTTCCCTATGAGCAAGGATGTGCACTTGGATATTAGTGATATTCAAACCTCCACGCATTTTAGGGGAACAAATTCGATGCACCGAAAGCAGTCTGAGACCTTTTCTGCCATGTTTGGAATGCTAAAAGATCTCCATAATGACAGACATAAAGGAATCAAGATCTGCCTTGGTGAACATGATCAAAGGCAAATAGAATTGAATATATGCCACAAGTATGGACTGCACAATTCAGAGGCGAACATGTAAAGGCTAGGTTGCCAGTTTCCAATATTCAAGCTTTTTTCGAAGCTTGATTAGAACCCAATCAATTTGCTGCCAACGAGTAAGTCCCCATCCCAAAGTATAACCAAGGTGTCGAACTAACTGAGTGGGTGGGATGATCTCCCCTGGCCATAAGACACTGTGCTAGTCTTTAAGATGCAAAGGGAGCAGCTTAGAATTTTGAAAGTTAACATGAAGGCCAGCTTCCAAACCATAAACTAAAAGGGCTTGCATCAAAGCAGAAAGATCAGGCGGAGTATTCCTTGGAGTAAAGAAAGAATCATCAGCATAGGCCTGAGCAACCATGCTGTGATTTTCATCTGGTTCCGAACCATGGAGAGAATCGGTAGCCACTAGATGATCAATGTATTGCAGCATAGGATAAGTAGCATTAGCATATAGTAAGGCACTAAGGGGATAGCCCTGACGAACCAAACTACGAAGAGTCCATTCTTCAGAGATGTCTCCAGAAAGAATACAAGCAGCATTGCTATCCCTGTAGAGCCAATAAATAACGTGCTGTATTTCTATTCCAAAGCCCAAGGCTCGCATTGTTTGCGAGATGAACTCCCATTGAACCGTGTCAAAAGCTTTGGCAATGCAGAGCAAACATCCTGCTGCGTGTACTAGGCATATTCAATCCCAACATAAGCATTGGCAATATTATCCATGATATGCCTATGAGGAACAAAGCCATATCGAGAAGGGTGCAGCCCATCATGCAGATAGCCTTTGATACGATCAACAAGCATTTTAGCTATGATCTTGTAAATGACTGGCATGAGCATGGTCTCCAATCAATGATAAAATAAAAAATCTACTTCTTAGGAAGGAGCTTTACCGATCCCTTTTTCCACGATAGGGACATTGGCTGATTTTCCCAAGCTGAATTAGCCATTTGCAGCAGAGGGGATTTGAGGCTATTCCAGAAAGCAAGAAATAATTCTAAGTGAGGCCATCCCATCCTGGAGATTTACATCTACCACAGGATTTAACTGCATCTGACAATTCCCTTTTAGTGAAGGGAAGTTCCAGCTCCAAAGCCTGAGCTTGAGAAAGAATTGGATGGACATGCTCTAAAAGAAGTTGACGTACAAACAAAATCTCAAGAGAAGGAAAGTCCACATGCCCAAAATGGGAGGAGAAGTGCTGCACCGGGTCCATCATGATCTCCCTGTTTAGGGCCTCCACTTGTGTATCTGATGTATTTGGATGGACTTGGCATTGGATCTAATTTGATATGATGATGGTGATGATGATGATGATGTTATGACTATGTAGTTTTGATGATGTTATGACTATGTAGTACTTAGCATTTAGCATGGGTGATGATGCTTGTTTGGTAGCTCCACCCTTTCAGCTTATTGTTTTAGGTTTCTCATAGTCTCATAGATCCATCAGTCTTCCGAAGACTTCAGTAAACTTTCTTTCTTTCTTTCTCTCTTGCCTAGATTTTTGCCTCCCTTTCGCCTAGCTTCCGCCTCAGCTGATTAGCCCCTCCTTGCCTAGTTTCCGCCTCAACTCCTCCTGCCTAGTTTCAAGATAAAAATGGGCTGCTTATAGGGACGGAGAAGCACTAATTAGAGACTTTAATTCCAAACCCAAAGAATCTCAGTCTTAAACTTTTTTAATGGAGGCATATTATTTCTCATAGTAGATCATAGCTAACCCATAATAACTCCAGAGATGCTACACGCACTCCCTAGAGACTCTTAGTGTATTAAAGATGTTTGGTGATTATCCCTTTTGGTTTGGACTTTGTCTTAGAGGTCGATGAGGCCTCCTGAGATGGTAATATGTAAATATTTCTTTCTTTCTTTCTGATAATCGGTCATGCCCTCCACAAAGGGTGTGGAGATGTCGGCTTTCTAGGTATTTCTTTGTAGTTTGTGATGTGGGTTGGTCCCTTTTGGATTATGCTGTGCAAAAGATATGTTTTGATATATTCTGGGAAATAGGGTCGGTTGTGTGCAACTTTAAAATTCTCTCTCCCATTCTCTGTTGAGTCTGGCTTATTCAAGCTTTACATTCTTTAGTGTGGGTTGACACAGTTTTGGTACAAGAGCAAGATCAACTTAACATTGTTGGACCTGCTTGTTTCCTCTGCAATCAAGACCGGCTATAGCATTGCTTATAGCTTGAGGTTTTCCTTTAATCCGAGTACTGACCTAAAACCGTGAAAATCATTATGTATCAGCTTACAACTATGTGTTTAGTCTTAAATAGGTCCTTTGGTGATTTGAAATATGAAGTACCATTTCCTTCACTTTCTTTTTTTTCTGGGCAGTGGGACAGATAAGCTTGCAAGGATCATGCATATCTGGTTCGTTTCTTGGTTTCACAGGTTTGGATGAGGTGTCGTTGGCCAGGCTCTTGTATACGGCTTCCCTTTTGGAAAATTTGATCTTGGCCAATACGAGAGTGGATGACAATGCTATTGTTATGTTTGAAGGAACTTCTCTACAAAAACTGGATTTAACAGAGACACAGGTGCAAACCAGATTCCAACCTGGATTCCTAGATGGTAGGAATGCCAAGTTACACATTAGGAATCAACTAGTCATATGTTGTGTTCCTGTAATTTCCATGGAAGAAATAAGAATACAAAACTCTTCTCCTCCATGCTCATGGATGGTTTTTTTTTTTTTTCACAGGTCTCTGAACATGCATTGGCTTACGTCATCTTGAGAAACCCCAGGTTAAAGGTTCTAAACCTAAGGGGGTGCAAAAAATCTAAACTACCATTAGTTTTGATAGACAATAAAAGTGCACTTGAACATGATAGTGCTATATCTAAGGAAATCAATTCAAAGGGCTTCAGTTTGGAGGAGATGGCTGTTGGCTGGGGTTTCTCTGACTTGACCATGAAAGCCTGGAGGCGTGATCTCTATCATCTGCGAATTCTTGCTCTAGGTCTGGGTGCAAGCATATCTGAAGCAATGTTTGGTAGTCTTTTTGAAGTTTGTCCTTCCCTTGAGCACCTGTCAGTTTCTTTTCAGGTATGGTAACCAAACATGCCTTAAGCTTATATCTTAACTAGTGTTTTCCTTCATTCTGCTAGTTGCAGCTATGATTAAAATTCTGTAAGCACATTGTTATTTTTACGTGCAGAGTAACTAAAGCTGTTTTTTAAAAATTCACTGGAGACAACTCAAATTTAACAGTAAGACGCTGCAACAAAGTATATATGCTGACTTTTCTGCGAGGTGTTTTATGAGTTGAGGGATGAGGAGCATCATAGCAATGTAATGTTCAAAGCAAATAGTACCATAGGAGAGAACATGATAATTGGTGGATAGAGTTGAGGAATTTAGTCTTTCAGTTGCAGATTGTGGTGTAAAAGAAAGGCTTCTCTATACCCTTGTACTGAGTTAGTGTGATCTTGACGTTGATGAAAGAAAAGTGGTAGGGAAACTAGTGAAGAGCCTATGCAACCGAAGACAGACGGATGTGAAGCAACTCTCTTTCATTCCATGGAAATGTTTACCAGTTCAGCATGCATGGTCATGCCTCAAACAATCAGGAGTAACTTTCATGAAAGCAAAAGGAGAGAAAAAATACAACCAGCAATCACCATAATTCAATTAGCTTTGTAGATGAGGTCCAGACTTCCTATGGGATCAGAGTAGCAATATGGGCTCCAATAGAAATAGAGCGAATGCACAACGTCCAGAGCATGTACCCGGACCACAGCGACTTGAGATGATACCCTCAACAGAATACAAACAAGCACAAAGACACGAGGAAGACTCTCAATCGAGACGGCACAAATGACACGATGAACAAGGCACGGTCAGAGGGGAACAATGCACATCTGTGGTACCACAAGCGATAGGAATGAGCCACAACTCCTGCAGATCATCCAAGATCCTCCAGACTTCAGTCGAACAGGTCTTCACCCTTCCTTGTCCACATGTATGGGCAGCTTCCCTTTCAGCGTTGTCTTCACGTACATAGCAACTTCTCCTTAGTGTATGAGCAGTCTCCTGCGCAATCCTATGGCTGTTCTTCTCAAATTTTCATTCACCTCAAGAAAAAACGATCAACAGCTGGTTCTTTCTTGCAATCCTATGGCTGTTCTCCTCAAATTTTCGTTTACCTCAAGAAAAAACGATCAATAGCTCCTCAAGAACCAACGACAAAAATCCATCGAAAGGGGGGTCAGCTTCGTACGTGCGCCTCAAGCAAGCAAAGGCTTTCCCTCACAATCAGCGCACAGGCAGCGTAGATCACCAGCAACGAACAATCAGCGCACTCTTCTTCCTCTTCTCCAAAATCCCAGATTCGTCACTTCTCTCCCGCTTCTGTAAAGCCTCTCCCTCTCTATAATCGCAGCGTCGACTCCTTTTTTGAAATCCCTTCATGCCACCCACGTAATGAGCCATGTCTCCACGTATTGCAGCATTGGCTCCATGTAAATCATAGCTTCCTCATGCAAAGCCACCTCTCCACTTCATTTCCACATCATTGCCTCCTTTTACCACTCTTTTACCTTGCCTCAAAAAACATTGCACCAAGACCATTGCTCTCACTATTGGGGTCACATTTCACTAGCACACAACATTCCTTCAAAGCAAGGCATTTTGATGCATGCCCACACGATTACCACACTAGATGGTAACACAGATATTGGCATGACAACATTCCATGCACAGAAGACCATTTACCACATGTAAAAAAACACAAAAAACTCTTACATTCAACCACCGACCCCATCACACATGGGTACATGACTCTGGAGTGCATCCATATTGCGTTTTCATCACTTTCCATAGGAAGTTCCTACACAGCGACACGATATGCCCACAAACACCATGGTACAGTGAGGTTCCAACTTTTCTCATGGGTTCCTATCATCTTTCCCATTATGCCGATTAACGCACCATTGAAATACTGATCCATAGCATTGCATTGTGGATAGTGAGGAGTTGCATACCTGTGTTTGATTTTTAGTTTGTCACAAAGGAGATCCATCAATTCACTTCTGAACCTGGGTCCGATCAGATACAAGCTCCAAGGGTACACCGAATCGACAACAGATTTTTTCATAAATAAATTTACTGACTGTCTTTGCATTGACGGCCTTTACAAGCTTTGCCTCACCCCATCAAGACAGATAATCAATAGCAGTCAACAAGTAACAGTTTCCTAGCTCAATCATTGGCATTGGTCCGATTGCGTCAATACCCCATTTCTCAAAGATATTAAAAGCAACTACTACATTTCAAAGCTCTGGATGAAGGATTCTCTTACCCATTTGCTGGCACTGGAAACAAGACTTACACCAATGCGTGATGTCCCTCCGTAAGGAAGGCCATACATATCTGTTAGAATCTTCCTCAACATGATCTTGAAGGTAAAGTGGCCTCCGCATATACCTTCATGATTGGCTTCTAATATATGCAAGATCTCCGGATGCCATGGTATCCTCCTGAGAATTAAATCAGCTCCCTTCATATACAGAACATCACCAGTCATGACATAAGGTTGACAGGCTTTCACAAATCTGTATTTTTTTTGCTTGGGTATCTCATCAGGAACTTTTCCGGTCAGCTGAAAGCTTTCTTCTTTTGCCAGGAACTCCCTACCTCTGTAAAGAGGCTCTTGTATTCTCACAGCCTTCACATGTGCTTCAGTCATTCCCTGGGCAGCATCGTGAGCAACAATATTCTGACTTCTATCTACATGTTGTAGAGTCCAGGCTTCAAGCTGTCCCAATCTTTTCTTGATGATACTCACGCAGTTCCTGAGATGGACATGTTTTGTTTTCCAAACACCTAAAATCTGTTTTACAACCAGCAAAGCATCACCTTTGATTATCGATCTCCTAATTCCCAGGTTAGCACATACCTGGAGGCCTTCATACAAAGCTGTGTATTCAGCTTCATTATTGCTGCCTGCCTTGAGCTGAATGCATGCCCTTTGAACCTCCTTTCCCTCTGAATCATGCACTACAATTCCTCTTTTTGCTTTATTTAAACTCTTTTTGAAAGAGCCATCAAAATGCAAGACAAATGCATTTTCCAAAACTTGGTCCTCCATCTTTGCTGTGCGTTCTTCCACTTCTTTCACCATATGGGACCCTCTTTGTACATGAGCAGATTAGCCAATGATGCTCTTGTAGATTCTTCTACCAGGAAGGTAAATGTATATTCTTGCAATTCAGTTATCCACCTAATCATACATCTTGAGAGATTAGTATTACTCAACAGCTGCGGAAGCAAGGTACAATTGGTCAAAAATACGAAAGTTTGAGACAACAAGTACGGTCGGAACCTCCGACAAGCATATACCAAGCTGGCCAACATCAACTGAGCTGCTGTATATCCCCTTTCAGCTTCACTTTTCACCCTACTGGCATACTACACAGGCCTCATGTACCTCGAGCTTTTACCCTATTGCAAGAGTATTGCTCCAATGGCATTAGGACCCACTGAAGGGTTCACATAAAATGTCAGCTTGAAATCAGGAGCCTTCACACTAGAAATGTGACCAAGCATCTCTTTCACAGCTTCAAATACCTCCACATTCACAAGTCCATTTCAATGGCTCATGCTTAACCATTTGCTTGAGCAGAAACAACACGTGGGACAGCATGTGAATAAACCTTGCAAGATATTTCACTTTTTGAATGAAAGTATGCAATTGCTTGGTGTTCGAAGGAGTAGACAACATCGTCAATGCCTTCACTTTATCTGGGTTAGGTGCAACTCCATTTTCAGAAACAGTATGCCCCAAAACCTTGATACTACTTCTTGCCAAACAACACTTAAAAGGATTCAGCTGTCTGCCACTTGTAGGCCATCTCTTGGTGGTTCTAGTGATGCCCTATAGGCCATGGTATGTGCCTTGTAGGCATAAATATAGGCACTTATAGTGTTAGTTCCTTTTAGGTCACTTACGACACTTAGTCCTATGTGACACCTAGGACACTTAGTCCTAGGGTCTAGGTACAAGTACCTTGTACTTCTTTTTCTATCTATCCTAGTTGACGTGACGGCAGACTCTATCAACTCTTTGCAACGTGCACTCTCTCTTTCATTCGATCCTACAGTGGTATCAGAGCCACGTTAATACTTGCTTCTTGCTCCTGGACTCTTACCAGCTCCCTTCAGCCTGCCTGCTCCTTCATCTGTACAGTCCGTACGACTGTATGGACGCCCGTATGCACAGCCTGCTCCAGGTCACTCGCTGTACCTGCATCATCGTACTGCTCAGTACTGTATTCTGTACATGTGCCATCGTACTTTGTACATGCGTTTCGTACAACGTACCTGCGTTCCGTATGTTGCACCTGCTTCCATACGTACCTACGTTATATTTACGGCGTCCATTGTACCTGCATCCGTACATCGTACTTCCCACGTACATGCATCCGTACTGCTGTCGTACACTTATCGTACACCGTAAGCTGTGCTCTGTACTTGCCATGTACTTGCTTCCATACAGCAGACGTAACTGCTCTATACTGCATACCGTACTACGTTTTGTAGCTGCGTATAGTTGTACCTGCTCCGTACAGCTTTCGACATTTGTAAAATTTTGGGGCTTTCAATACCTTTCATCTCTTCTAGTTGCAACTTCTTGCAAGAACACTAGAGATTTGGGCTTTGGTCTGCAATTTCTTTTCGATTGCAGTACATCGCGTCACTTTTGCAAGACATTGAGTCAGATTATCATACGTTGGGTCACATTTGCAAAAATTTCAGCAAATTTTGGGGCTTTTTTGCATTTGCCCTCTTTTTGGCCTATTTGCCCTCATTGAATCTGGGGCTTTTGCCAGATTTGCTGTTTTTGCAGTGAACATTGCCTGCCACAGTCACATTTGGGTCAGATCTGCATTTGCCCTTTGATTTGGGTTGGAAATTTGCAGATATTTGCTGTCATTTTTGGACAGCGAGCTCTTTGCAGTGATAGCCTTGAGGCTTTTGGGTTTTCAGGTCTCTTTCAAGGTATCACATTTGCTATGGCTGGGAACATTCAAGATCTATTTGGCGTTCTTCGTGAAGATGATAAGTTGGATGGCACCAACTATCCGATGTGATCTTATCTCATAAAACATATTCTTGTTGCAAAGCATCTGATGAATATTGTTTCTGGGGTTGATCTAAGGCCAACCAATGCTACAGTGGTTGCCTCTACTACTGGTCCCTTTGCAGGGGGTACTCCTCCTGATGCCTCATCCTCTAGCACTCCGGCTGCTGCTCTTCCAACTCAAGATCAGTCAAGATGGGATGCAAGAGATGCAAATGCACATTCATGTATTGCTTTATCATGCAAGAGAATCATTATTCCACACATCCGGTCTTGCAGGACAACAAAGGATGCTTGGGATAAATTGGCTTCTCTCTAGTAGATTCGCAATGAAGCACGTGTTGCATATTTGAGAAGGCAATTACAGGAAGTCAGTATGAATGAAGGTGACTCTATGGATGCATACTTGACAAAGGTCAAGGACCTCATGGAACAACTTGCCAAGAGTGATGAGGTGGTGCCAAATTCACAGCTTGTCAGTACCACACTGAATGGACTGCCAGATACATATCAAGGGTTTGCTACAATCCTTCGATTAGTGGCCATGGGTAATCTAGACCACTATTCTTTTGATCAGCTAGTTACTTTGCTTTTGCAGGAAGAGCAAAGTCGAGCTAATAGACAAGCCATTATTCCTGATCATGCATTTGCTTCACAGCACACAGGAAGAGGCAAGGCTTCCAAGCCTATGGGCAACCCAAAATCTGCACATAGCAGCTGCAATTCCTCCCATGCATCTAAAAATACAGCAGATAAGTCAAAGAAGCTCTTGGCTTTGAGGTTGTTAATTCTGAAAACAAGGTATGCCGGCTTAGAAAAGCCCTTTATGGTTTGAAGCAGGCACCCAGGGCATGGTATGCCAAAATTCATGCACACTTACTATCTCTTGGTTTTCAGAATAGCCCCACTGAACCCACTCTTTATGTCCGTGGGAGTGGATCTGATTTTTTAGTGCTGATTTTATATGTGGATGATCTGATCATCACGGGCCCAGATACTGAGCATATTGCAGCTTTCAAGGCTGATTTGCAGCAGGTTTTTGAAATGTCAGACATGGGACAGCTGCACTATTATTTGGGCATTCAGTTTGCTCATGTTGAGGGGGGTATCATGATGTCTCGGTCCAAGTATATTGGACAGCTCCTTGATCGTTTTCAGTTCGAGGATTGCAAGCCAATCTCTACTCTAGTGGACCCTAGCTTCAAATTCTCAGCTCATGATGGGAGCCCACCATGTGACAACAGGCTGTTGGATGCCTTATTTATTTATGTCACACCAGACATGACTTACAGTATGTAGTATCTCAGCTCAGCAGATTCATGCACATGCCCAGTTCACAGCATTGGCAGGCAGTGAAGGGATGCGTCAATTTTACGAGCAAAAACCTATGAGCAAGTTTATACGAGCGTGTTTTTCAAGAGATTTTAAAAATAGTATTTCTTTAGGAAACATGGTTTTTACACTTTTATTTTCATTAGAACTAGATCCCTTTATCATAAAAATATACAAACTAGTCACTCATTCATTTTTACATAACATAAATCTTCTTATTCATAGACATCCCTTTGTACCCTTGTTATTACCTTTCAAAAGTATTGAAAAATAATTCATTTAAGAAACGTCCCTCATAATCACTCTCAACATAATAATATTATACATAAATAATTACTTATTAAACATATTTATATCATATGGCAATATCTTTCAAGTGTTTTTATAGTATTAATAACAATATATTTATGGACATGTTTCTACAGAAGTTTAAATTACTGTAAATAAGTATTAACTTGGGCTTATATATCACTCTCATAAAATACATGTAATATTTAATACTATATATGCAAGGTTTTCCAAAATATAACCCCATAGATGTGCTCAAATGGGGTTTTCCGATCAATTTGAGTGGCTGAATGACTATATTTGGACATTGGATGTGAAAGTTATGTCACTTTTAAAAGTGCTGTCCAAGGTAGTTTCGCCAGCGAAACTACCTTGAAAGACCTTGTTCAAACGGGTTTCGCTGGCGAAACTACCTTGATGGCTTGCTTCAATGAGTTTTCTTTGGAGAAACCCTTTCATGAAGATAGGGTGAGAGAGGTTTTTCAATGTCACCCCCTATTAAGTAAAAAGTTGTAAGAAGGATCATAAGGGAATTTTCATAGAGAAGTCTACTCTACATGTGGGTTTCTTCAAAAGCCATCCCATTATGTTCTCACCATTCCCAAAGATTCACATAAATATTCGTGTATAAAATAGGCATTCCTATAATACTTTTCATATTTCTAAGTGAAACTATGTTTTCTTCTGATCCATTTTTGTCATATTTTTGCATAGTTGGAAGATTTTTTTTTCCTTCGCTCGGACGCTCGGAAGATTTCGCTCGGAAAATGCTCGTCCCCGCAGTGAAGAGAGTCTTCAGATATCTCAGAGGCACTCAGGATTTAGCCCTCTTCTGTGGTGATCAGGGTTCACTTACCATGCATGCTTACACGGATAGTGTCTGGGTAGGATGTTCCAACACCAGAGTGTCACATATCGGCAATTGTTTTTTGCTTGGCAATTCATGTATCTCTTGGCTTAGCAAGAAGCAACCAACAGTTGCCACATCTAGCTGTGAGGCTGAGTACAGGGCAGCTTTAACGCTACAGTAGAGTGTGTTTGGCTTCAACAGTTACATACAGATCTTGGTATTCGCTAGACATCCTCCACTATTGTCTACACTGACAGTCAGAGTGCTTTGGCCATTGCACATAACCCAATGTTTCATGCGCGTACCAAGCATATTGAAGTTCACTATCATTATGTTCGGGAGCGGTTGTCAGCATGAGACATGGAGTTGTCCTATCTTCCCACAGAGGACAACATAGCAGATATGTTTACAAAGGCACTTCCTCATTCCAAGTTCGAAGTCTTCCGAGAGGCTTTACACTTGGTTCCCTTTGTTACATGATCTGTCATCCCTTGTACATTCATAGGTGGCTATATCCTTTTGGATGAACATGTGCCACCATGATCAGAAAATACCAGGTATTCTGAGATGTTTCCAGAATACTTCAGCCCATCCCATGGAGGGGGGTTTGTAGGCCATCTCTTGGTGGTTCTAGTGATGCCCTATAGGCCATGGTATGTGCTTTGTAGGCATAAATATAGGCACTTATAGTGTTAGTGCCTTTTAGGTCACTTAGGACACTTAGTCCTATGTGACACCTAGGACACTTAGTCCTAGGGTCTAGGTACAAGTACCTTGTACTTCTTTCCTAGTTGACGTGACGGCAAACTCTATCGACTCTTTGCAACCTGCACTCTCTCTTTCATTCGATCCTACACCACTTGCATCCACCCTTTCAAACACAGCATCTAGCTTTTGCAAATGCTTTTTGCGATTACTGTACACACAGAGATCATCAATAAATACATTGCAAAATTTATCCAAATTAGGAGCTAGTACCTCATTAGAATTCTCCTGATAGTGAGCCGGGGCATTCTTGACACCAAAGGGCATCTGCTTGTAACAAAAGCACCCCCACGGAGTGATGAAGGTGGTCTTTAGTCGATCTTCTGGCTCTATAACAATCTGGAAGTAACTCGAGTAACCGTCACAAAGACTATACATATCATGGCCGGCTACCCTATCTAATATGTCATCCATATGTGGCAGAGGATAGTGATTACTCTTGGTAGCAACATTCAAGGGCTTATAGTCCACACATGCTCTCCATTCCCCTTTTTTCTTTGGAACAATCACCACAGGGCTGGCCCAATCCGAATGCATCACTGGCATTATAATATCAGCTCTCAACAACTCCACTATCTCTACTCTCAACACTTCTGTTTGTTCTGGGCTTAATCTCCTCATCTTCTGACATACTGGCTTAGCATTCTCTTTTAACTCAATTCTTAGTGGCTTCCCCTAGAATCCCCTAATTTCTTCATACGAGGTGATGAACAAATTGGGGTACTTCTGCAACATCCTACAATATTCTTCTTTCTCTCGAGGAGTAAGATCTGGGTTTATTGTATGCTGAACCAGTTCTTGTATAGGCTTATGAGCATCCCTGGGCTGCATGAATCTTTCCATTACCTCACTTCTATCCTCTTCCTGTTCACTGCATTCAGTTGTGAGATCCACTTGCAAATTTTCCATCCTTTCTATAAAGGCTACATTAGCATCAGAAGTAAGGCTGCTCTCCTCTTCACTATCAGTATCACTTTCACTGCCCTCCTCTGCCTCTTTTTAAGGATAAGAAACTAAAGTGTGACCAACCATATCAAACCGCATCCTCTGTCCCTTAGAACCATGTACTGTGATCACTCCGTTTCCCCAATTTTGTATTGCTCCTACCTTCCGTAACGAGGGTCTTCCCAAAATGAGAGGATAAGCTCCCATACCAGCCGGCATGACATGGCAATCTACCTTGTAGTGGACCTTGAATGCTTCAATCTCCATTCCAGCCACAATTCCCAGGGTCTTAACCTTAGCATGATTCGCCATTCGGATGCGGAACCTTGAAGGGGATGAAATCTTTAAGCCCAATTTCTCCACACATGACTGTGTGACTATACAGATTTTAGCTCCACCGTCGACATAAGCCTCACCAAGTCCCACTCCTTTGTGCCAGGCTTCTACTAAAGGCAAGATATATGGAAGCTCAGAAACTGACATTAGCTTGATTGTTTCCTTCCGAGGGCTCCACTTACCAGGATTTACTACTCTTCTCCATTATTTCTTCAACTTGGGACACAGGCTGATCATCTGACCAAACGTGATGTCGGGCTTTCGCTTGGAAAGATCCTCTACCAAATCATATTCTCCTTGCTCCTTCCCAATCGGATAGTCTAGAGTCTTGAATTTTCTTCTAGGCTTCTTGACCCGTTTAATCCTCTTTCTATGTAAGTAACCCCCTCTTTAGCAGGTTCTCCTTTCTTTGTATTTGTGCTTGCTTCATCTCCACGGTCTCTTTTCCCCAATGGCATCGCTGTCACTTCATCCTCTTCTAACCCAAGCAGGCTTACCACCTTCCCTTTGCTTTTTCCTCAGCTGTAGCCTTCACGACTCCACTATTACTTGGCTGGCCTGTGTCCTTCACCTCCACACTATGATCATTAGCCCGGTTATTTAATCCAGCCAGCAAAGAATACATTTCTCCACCCACCCAAGGAGGCTTGTCACAATGAGTACTGTAATGCCCCCATTCTCCACAGTTGTAACACTGTACATTAGGCACATAACTCCCACGTCCACAGCCTACTTGCCAAGGGTATGGAGTACCAAGAGGAGGCAGCCCTCTTGCTCCTCTCCCATTGGAGGTTCTTTCTCGTCCTCTACCACTCATCAAGTTGAGATTGAGGTTTTTCATAAGCTCTGACATCTCTTGGAGCTCTTCTTTGAAGGATTCCTCTTTTTTAGGCTTTGCCTTAGATGGATCATCCTTCACAGCAAAGGTGACTTGAGGTCTAGGCTGCACCACCGGCATTTCATTACCTAACTCAACCAGCCTCCTTTGTTTTCTCTCCTTTTCCGTGGCCTTCCTCACAACATCCTCACAAGTGGGCAACTCCTTGCACTCAATCTTTATCCTTAATTAGGGCTTCAATCCTGAGACAAAATGATCCTTCTTGATCACTCGGGGTGGAACCTCTGGCAGCAGGGCTGTTTGCCACTTATTCCACAACACAGTAAATCTACTCAGATACTACTCGTCCACAGTTTGGTTAGAATGCTGCTGCAAATTACACAACTCCCTCCACATCTTATCATAATCTTGGCTGCATGCAAACTGTGCCACAAAGGCAGCCCTCACCTCAGCATAATTTGGAGCCCTCGGTGCCCCGTCTTTAGTATGTAAACCAGCTATAAATTCTTGCAGCCAAACACGAGCCTCTCCCACTAGACAAAAGGTCAGTATCTGTAGTAACACTGTAGGTGCATTCCTATCTTTGATTAGAGCTGTAAACTCCAGATTTTCACTAAACTTTTCAGGATTCTCATGTGGCGACCCATAGAAGCGGGGAAATTCATGAGCCATACCTTCCGGTTCTTGCTTATCTCTTGTACATAGTAGTCCCTCACAGAATCTCTGTCTTTCGGTGCCAAACTTGCATCTAACTCTGCATCTTTTTCTTCTGAATAGCTTCTTTGAGGACTCTTTGGATTATAGCTCGAAGACGAATCACATGAAGTCGGTAATCAATGCAATCTTTGCTCCGGTGACCACACTTTTTACATTCCTCGCAAATAATCACCCGCATGCGAGGCTTCGTCATCAAATACTGCTCTCCACACTTCTGGGCGTCCTTGTAATGGGTACACACATTCCCAATTCAAGACACACAGGGGTCCCTAGCAGGATCGCCAAAACAGATGAAAGAAAAGTGGTAGGGAAACTAGTGAAGAGCCTATGTAACCAAAGACATGACGGATGTGAAGCAACTCTCTTTCATTCCATGGAAATGTTTACCAGTTCAGCATGCATGGTCATGCCTTAGACAACCAGGAGTAACTTTCATGAAAGCAAAAGGAGAGAAAAAAAACAACCAGCAATCACCATAATTCAATTAGCTTTGTAGATGAGGTCAGGACTCCCTATGGGATTAGAGTAGCAATATGGGCTCCAATAGAAATAGAGGGAATGTACAACGTCCAGAGCATGTACCCGGACCATAGTGACTTCAGATGATACCCTCAACAGAATACAAACAAGCACAAAGACACGAGGAAGACTCTCAATCGAGATGGCACAAATGACACGATGAACAAGACACGGTCATACGGGAACAATGCACATTTGTGGTACCACAAGCGATAGGAATGAGCCACAACTCCTGCAGATCATCCAAGATCCTCCAGACTTCAGTCGAACAGGTCTTCACCCTTCCTTGTCCACACGTATGGGTAGTTTCCCTTTCAGCATTGTCTTGACATAGGAACTTCCTATTCATATTTGACTATGAATAAAATGTTTGTAGGAACTTCCTATCGGAAGTGATGAAAACGCAATATGGATGCATTCTAGAGTAATGTACCCATGTGTGACGGGGTCGGTGGTTGAATGTCAAATGTAAAAGTTTTTTGTGTTTTTTTATGTATGGTAAACGGTCGTCTGTGCATGGAATGTTGTCATGTCAATATCTGTGTTACCATCCAATGTGGTAATTGTGTGGGCATGCATCAAAATGCCTTGCTTTGAAAGATTGTTGTGTGCTAGTGAAATGTGACCCCAATAGTGAGAGCAATGGTCTTGGTACAATGTTTTTTGAGGCAAGGTAAAAGAGTGGTAAAAAGAGGCAATGACGTGGAAATGAAGTGGAGAGGTGGCTTTGCATGAGGAAGCTACGATTTACGTGGAGCCAATGTTGCAATACGTGGAGACATGGCTCATTACGTGGGTGGCATGAAGGGATTTCAAAAAAGGAGTCGACGCTGCGATTATAGAGAGGGCGAGACTTTACAGAAGCGGGAGAGAAGGTGATGAATCTGGGATTTTGGAGAAGAGGAAGACGAGTGCGCTGATTGTTTGTCGCTGGTGATCTATGCTACCTGTGCGCTGATTGTGAGGGAAAGCCTTTGCTTGCTTGAGGCGCACGTACGAAGCTGACCCCTCTTTCGATGGATTTTTGTTGTTAGTTCTTGAGGAGTTGCTGATCGTTTTTTCTTGAGGTGAACAAAAATTTGAGGAGAGCAGTCATATGATTGGGCAGGAGATTGCTCACACACTAAGGAGAGGTTGTTGTGTACGTGAAGACAACGCTGAAAAGGGAAGTTGCCCATACGTGTGGACAAGGAAGGGTGAAGACCTGTTCGGCTGAAGTCTGGAGGATCTGCAACACGACTACATCTCAAGTCATTCATAGCTTGCCGGGCCAAGTCAAAGTCTATGTGTGTTTTTCATAGAAACCGATGCAAGTAGCATTGCGGTAGGAGCAATTCTCCTCCAAGAGTTTCGCTTGCCAGCCCCCGTGATCCAGAGCCGGAGGTGTGACACACCCGATAGAGGACAAATCCACAGATTACACTTGGGGGCATTCCCTCCATGTTCAGGGTTGGAGCGCAATTGACAGGTGATGATGATGATGTTAGAATTATTGTTATAATTTAGCAGTGACCAATGTAATGTAATAAGTAGGTTAGGGGCACTTTTCCCTCACTTAGAGGTTTTTCCCCCTAACCTCAGTTAGTTCACTAACTACGGTTAGTGAAGGATAAGGTTTTGTCACTTAGACAAAATGTATCACTCTATTCAGTTGTACTACAATCATCTAATTGCAACTAGGATGGTACCAACTACTCCCTTTGGAGTTTTATGGTACGCAATATTCTGATTTCCCGTAATTTGTGGGACTATGTAAATGGGGATGAGTTTCGGCCAGCAAATGTGGCACCTAATACCCCTCCCCAACAAGGAGGAGGCAGAGGTCGTGCACAGGATACAGCTGCAGCACAAGTTATTGGTGCAGTTATACCTACCACTCCAGAGCAGAAGAGATGGGATTCACGTGATGCTTTAGCTTTGTTGTGTATTTCTCTTTCAGTGAAAAGATTCATCATTCCGCATATCCGGTCGTGTAAGACCTCAAAGGCAGCATGGGATATTTTGGAGAGCATGTATGCAGCTCGGAATGATGCCAGGGTGTCTTTTTTGAAAAGAGAATTGTCTCGTACACATATGGAAGAGGGTGACTCCATGTCAGTGCACCTCACAAAGCTACAGGATTTACGAGAGCAGTTGCTGAATATTGATGAGATCATTCTTGATTCAGAGATGATTACCACTACTCTGAATTCTTTTCCTGAGTCTTATCTTAGCTTTCATACCTCGCTGAATTTGTCGTTGAGGGGGGTGCAAATCCTCTCAATTTTCACGAGTTGATAGGACTTCTGCTATAGGAAGAGCAGACCAGGAAAAACATGGCTTCATGAGCAAGTGACCATGCCATGCTTTCAAAATTCAAGCCTAAAGTAAAGGGACAGGCAAAGACTTCAGCAAATCAGCCTTCCAGTGGTTCAGGACAGGCTTCTCAAAAGGCTAAGGGTAATGCAGGTAAGCCCAAGAAGAAGGGAATATGTCATTACTGCAAAAAGCCAGGTCACTACATTGGAGAATGCAAGAAAAGGCTTGCAAAAGAAAAGAGAAACAGCTCCGGTATGGCTGTTTCTGATTCAGCTGCTCATGCATCTGACAATGAGCAAGTTACACCAACTTTGTGGAGCACGACTATGCCTTCTTGTCTTGCATTTCAGGCTCTCAGTTGGCTGCTCGGGATAGTACAGCCACTTGTAATGATGACTCTTATGCTTTTCTAACATGCAGTTATGATTCTTCCAAGGATGCATCAGCTTTCAGTGTCAATGAGACACAAAATACATGGTATTTTGACAGCGGTGCCTCAAAGCATATCACTTCCAGGAAGTGTCTTTTCACATCTTTGCATCCACCACCCGTTGGTAAAAAGGTCACATGTGCCAACAACTCCTCCTATTCAGTTCGTGGTACAGGAAAAGTTAAACTTACTGCCATTGATGGCTCAATATTCAAAATTTCTGATGTCTTGTATGTGCTTGGTATCACAAAAAATCTACTTTCAGTGTCGACTCTTAACAGAGCTGGATTTCAGGTCATTTTTTAAGATGACAAGTGTGCAGTCCATGACAGAGAGCATGACTATGCCTTGAGATTATCTGGCACTTTGTTACGTGGTCTTTTTCAGCTTGACATGTATGAGAAAAGACCAGCACATGCTCTTGCAGTTTCCACTCCTACTGCTGCTATGCAGAATGCGGAGTTATGGCATGCCAGATATGGACACATGCATTATGGCAGCTTGATGACGCTTCAAAAACATGCCATGGTTGATGCATTGCCTCCTCTTGAAACACCTCCTCCACATGCCTGTGAAGGGTGCATTCTTGGTAAAATGCACAGATCTCCTTTTAAGAAGGATGGATTAGTAAAAGCTATTCGAAAATTACAGCTTATCCATAGTGATGTCTGTGGTCCCATGAGGACTTCATCATTGGGTGGTCATCTTTACTTTGTCACTTTTATAGATGACTACTCCAACTACACTTGGGTTTATGGGCTGAAACGCAAATCAGAAGTGTTTATGGTTATCAAACACTTTGCAGCCATGATTGAGAATGAATCAGGACTCAAGATACAGACATTACGCACAGATAGAGGAGGGGAGTATTTGTCTGCAGATTTTGATGCTTTTTTGAAAGACAAGGGCATTGTACATCAGCTTACAGTGAGTCTAACCCCTCAGCAAAATGGCAAAGCTGAGAGGAAAAATCGTACTCTTATGGAGATGGATAGATGCATGCTAAAAAGCAAAAAATTGCCTCACAAATTTTGGCTTGAAGGTCTCATGTGTGCCAATTATGTTTTGAATCGGGCACCCACAAAAGCTTTGAAGACCAAGACTCCCTATGAAGTTTGACAAGGGAGAAAGCCTTCTGTGGATCATTTCCGTGTCTTTGGATGCCTTGCATATGCTCATGTGCCCGTTGAGTTTCGGCATAAGTTGTCTAATAAGGCAATCAAATGTATTTTTGTTGGGTACAGTGTAGAGAGCAAGGGCTACCGCCTCTACAATCCTGTCACACGCAAGATTATTGTCAGTAGAGATGTTATATTTTCAGAAAATTCAGCTTACACTCAAGCTGAATTTGATTTGCCTTCTTCTTCCGATGATAAATTTGAGGGGTTACTACCCATTGCCTTGGGTTCCCGTGCTGATATATCTGATGCAAATCAAAATTTTCAGATACCTCCACATGGTCCGATTCAGCCACAGGATGTCTTACCACCTCCACAAGCAGTGGAAGAGGTTGTTCAGCAAGAAATTGCAGATATACATGCAGCAAAAACAGTCCCAAATTGACTGTTACAAACTCTCAGGGAGAGTAAAATTGATGCTCCATTACCTGGCAGAACTCGGAGTGCAGTAAGGCATCGGGGAGGTGCTCTTTCAGTTGAATCAGCTTATGCAGGTACTCTTCTTGATAAGGAGGAACCTGAGACATTTGAAGAGGCACAGGACAATGTGCATTGTGGATGAATGCCATGCACGATGAGTTGCAGTCCATTCAGAAAAATCAGACGTGGGAAGTTGTCGATTTGCCACCAGGTAAACATGCCATAGGTACACGGTGGGTTTTCAAAGTTAAAAGAAAGCCAGATGGCACCATTGATCGGTACAAGGCAAGGCTGGTTGCAAAAGGATATGCTCAGAAAAAGGGCATAGACTATGAGGAGACTTTTGCTCCTACATCCAGAATGACAACCATCCGGTCAGTTATAGCAATGGCTGCAAATTTTCAATGGAATGTTCATCAGTTGGACATAAAAACAGCCTTCCTTAATGGAGACTTGTTGGAAGAGGTTTATGTCAAACAACCTCCAGGCTTTGAAATTTCAGGAAATGCACTTCAGATATGTAGGCTGAATAAAGCTTTGTATGGGTGGAAACAAGCCCCACGTGCATGGTATGCAAAAATTCATGCCTTTCTGACCAGCAAGGGGCTGCACAACAGTCCTGAGAGCACCCTCCACATCAAGAAGGATGGGGGGGATATTTTAGTCATCATTCTTTATGTAGATGACTTATTGCTCACAGGGTCAAATGAAGATAATATTGCAGATTTTAAAGCTGAATTGCAGACCACTTTTAACATGTCAGATTTGGGGCTGCTACACTTTTATTTGAGGATCCAGTTCACTCAAGAGAAAAGTGGCATCGGTATGTCTCAATCCAAGTATGTGCAAAAACTCTTGGACAGATTCAACATGCAGGATTGTAAGCCCATAGCTACTCCCATGGAGCCGGGGCTGAAGCTTACAATGCATGAAGCAGGTGAATCATTTGATGTCACACTCTACAGTCAGGCTGTTGGATGCCTCATTTATCTCTGCAATACACGACCTCATATTCAGTTTGGCAACCTCTTCATTTTGTAAGATGGATGGTTCGGTTGCATTCCATCCTTCAATGGTGCATGCCTCTACTAATGTGTTTGTCTTTGGTGATGCATGTATATCTATATCTGATCTACTTTTGATTTTTGGGATCTGATTCTCTTTATGCGTTGAAAGCATTCCATTTGTGGCTAGGATTGCTAGAGATATTCATGTTGAGGAACATTTGTAAATAGTGACTCTATACTTGGCATGTCTCCCATTTTTGTGGATATAGACTCACTCTTTGTAGGCTTTGTGCACTGTCGTCAAGCTACCCATACTTCTTTTAGCACAATGCATTGTATATCAATAGTTGCAAGTCCTATTGCGATAGGAGATTCCCCACTTTCTTGATACATATTTTGGGAATCCATGGCCACATTAGTCTTCTATCCAAGTTTTGATGTCTATTAGGTACAAAGTCGTGCACATCTTTCTTTTGTATCTAGATAGGTGTTGTCCTTGTTTGTTTGCATTGCATCTGATTGTAGGAATACTCACAGTTTCTCAGGTGAGCAGATATATGCACAGCCCAAAGACAATGCATTGGCAGGCTGTAAAACACATCTTCCGTTATTTGCAAGGTACCAAGTCTTTTGGCTTGATGTTTCCAAGGGGGGGTGACTTGCAGATGCATGCCTACAGTGACTCAGATTGGGCTGGAGACTATGACACTAGGCAGTCCACAAGTGGCAATTGTTTCTTTTTGGGCAAAGCTTGTATTTCTTGGTTGAGCAAGAAAACAATCTACAGTGGCTACCTCTTCATGTGAAGCTGAGTACAGGGCAGCTTTCACAGCGACAGTTGAATGTGTTTGGCTGCGTTGTTTATTTGCTGATCTTCATCTTTCATTTGAGGGTCCTTCTCCAATTCTCACTGATAGTCAGAGTGCCATTGCAGTGGCAAAGAATCCTGTGTTTCATGCTCGCACGAAGCACATTGAGGTTCATTATCACTACGTCAGAGAGAAGTTGCATGCAGGAGAGATCAGTATGAGCTATGTGTCAACACATGACAATGTTGCAGACATTTTCACCAAAGCACTTCCACGTGAAAAGTTTGAGGCATTTCGCAGTGCCCTGAACTTATCTCTTTTTGGTGATTGATCATTTCCTTGTACATGACATTGGCACTGCAGGGGGGTGTTAGAATTATCGTTATAATTTAACAGTGACCAATGTAATGTAATAAGTAGGTTAGGGGCACTTTTCCCTCACTTAGAGGTTTTTTCCTCTAACCTCAGTTAGTTCACTAACTACGGTTAGTGAAGGATAAGGTTTTGTCACTTAGAGGAAACCTATCACTCTATTCACTTGTACTACAATCATCTAATTGCAACTATCGCTTTCAGCTCTCTCTCTCTCCTGCTCCTGCTCTCACACTTTGCTCTCTCCCTATTCTCACAGATGAACCCAGAGCAACTCATATCTTACAACTAAAGGTCACAATATCACTACACTTAACTCACGGAACCTATGGGTCAAGCTTCTTTGACAATCCTACAATTTGAAAGGACCTAAGATATGGATAGCTGAAGAACTCACAAGGCAACATAATTAGCTAAGATCAAGGCTGCTAGGAATGATGGAAAATGGACACTGTGCCATGAGGGCGTCGCACTCATTAAAGAGTTTAAACCCAAGCCAAAGACTCTCAGTCTTAAACTGATGTATGGCCGATTATGTTTGTTCCAAGTCATAATGTAGGTACTCTAAATAATTGGAGCTGCTTTTTGCATTCCTTGGGGAGGTACCCTCCCTAAGCTGATGTACTAGTTGGTTTTCATGTTGTCCCATAGACCTCTGGGTCTCCCATGGGCGTTAATAGACTCTATCTATCTATCTATCTATCTATATATATATATATATATATGAATGAACTGGAAAAAGATAATGAAGAAAGAAGAGGATGGAAAAGGACATCGAAGGATGCCGAAGAAATCACTCATATGGGAAGATGACTCCTCACTTAGTGTGATTGCTTTGGGCTACAAATATGCACTTGCAAGACAGCTCAAGGCTCAAGTCTCAAGTGTAGTTGATTATGTGATCACAAGCTCACATGCAAAGAACATGATTGGGTACATCAAGATTGAGGATGAGTCTCTTGCGTCAGACCATAGAGCTATGTCCATAGGCATAATAGGGACAAGCAATGCTGTGAAAATGGAGAAATTGACTGCACATCCCAGGCTAAGAATGGACTACAAAAAGCACATATTTATGAAAAGGAGGTAGAGGAGGCAATGGCACAAGAGCAATGCCTTCCACATGTCAAGAAATCAGAAAATACATAACAGATATGCTGCTGTCAAGAGACCAGAAATGTTTCACTAAAAAGCAAGGGGAGAGGTGTGGGGATGCCATGTAATCATTGGAACGACCAAGATTGCAAAGATGTAAATAGATCTTGGAAAACAGCAAATCCAACAAGGAAGGAGGACAAAGCTTGAACATATAGACAGGTCGTAAGGCGCAAAAAAGAATAAATCTCAAAAGCAAGCAGCTTGAGAGCTTTGAGGAGCAGAAACAAAATCCCAGAAAGTTTTTCTAGGAACTTACGGCAACAAACCCCAAGAGAGAGAGAAAAATGGGATGACATGATATGATTTGTCAAAAAGCCTCTCTAAAAGAGATGGGGAAGAAAAAATCAACCACAACTATACTATCAAAGCAACAAAGGGGATTGTAACAGAGGAAGACATGGACAACGGCCTGGAAAACCTAGCTAATGGGAAAGCTCCAGACACACAAGGGCTAATAGCAGATATGTTAACATGGGGAGGTGAAAAAACAAAGAAAATGCTTACCACGCTTATGAATATGGCTCTAGAGGAAGGGTTTCCATTAGATTGGTTGATGAGCAGGATTGTACTGATTCATAAGGGGGGAGATAGCAAGATGGCAACGAATGATCGGACAAACATGGGAAGCAGTCTAATAGCAAAGTTATATGGCACTATGCTTGAGCAGAAAATCAACAAATAGGCAGAGGAGCAACGAGTAAGGGCGCCGTCTCAGTAGGCAAAGTTTCGCCCCAAGCACTACGGTTGATCATATGGTTGCCATAAGGGCTGCAGCTGAAGGAGTCAAAGGAAAGAAAGAGGTTGTCTATTGTTGTTTCCTAGATTTCAAGAAAGCCTTTGACATTCTGCCACGTAAGAGGTTATGGGAAAGATTGGAAAAGCTCAAAGCTCCTCAAGAACTCAGAGAAACCACATGCCGACTCTATGAGAAGGTACTAGTTGAGTTAGCTCAGCCGCTAGTGGATGGGTCGTGCTCCAAGGGGGAAGCTGCAATAAGCAATGACATAGGGGTTAAACAAGGCTACCCCCTCTCACCGACACTCTTCGGTCTTTTTATCGATGAGCTAGAGGATTGGATGAGAATGCACAGCAAGGAAGGGTTCAAATTGCAAGGTACGCTTTGTTAATGCTTATCTATGCAAATGATGTAATATTCTTCGGAGAGAATAAGGAGAACCTGCAAGCAAATTTGGATGCACTGAGAGATTTCTGTAAACACTAGGGGATGAAGGTCAATATAGACAAGACGAAAGTAATGGTCATCGGGACACGCAACAAACAAGTGGATATCACATTTGGAGGGGAGCCCCTGGAAACAGCCAAAGCATACAAATATTTAGGATTGGATTTCACAAACGGCTACGAATGGAATGCATGCGTGGAAAGAAGGATTCTAGGCAAGATACAACTTTCAAAATACATGCAAGAAGGCGCATCTATGGAACTGGGAAATGAGAGAGTTTCTATACACCATGCTTGTACAGATAGTCATCCTTTATGGATGCCCCGCTTTGGGCACGCGGACTATCTAGGATATACTAGGAAAGGATAGAGACTATACATAAATCTTTCTTGATAGGAGAGTGAGGGGTGAAGGCACAGACGCACTACCCCATCCTACTAGCCAAAACAAGCATGTTACCTCTAGAGGGGGAAGCATTATGGCAATTCATGGCTTGTCTCAAGAAAGTTGTGAAGATGGACACCAATAAGATACCACACAAGGCAATGGAAGCTACACAGATAATGGGTAAACGTACCAACACTCAACTCACCAAATCACAGGCGATGGCATAAAGAATATCCACCCAGCCAAAAGCAAAGCACAATAGATCACACGTGAATTCATTTCAGCAAGCCTTTGCAGAGCCCTCATTTCCCTAGACAAATCTAGATGCCACGTGTAATCATTTTGAAGCCCCTAGCATGCACCCTTTTTACCCCTCTCTTGGGATAACCATTAATTCCATTTGCCCCTTGGCAATTCACACATTTTTGGTGCGCACCTAGGTCCTCGACCATAGATTCGTCTAGTCCATGCCATATCACCCACACCGAAGACTTTGACATTGATTCCTTTAACTGTATATTTAAAGCACAATAAAATATAATACACAAATTGGTCCTCTAAAGGAAAATGTCCACCGACCCTTCCAAGGTCATGTTACCTCAGCTTGAGCATAACATTCCTTCCCTCTTCAGTTATCAGAGTCCCCTCATGATAAATGCTCTCCGCATCTGGTACACGAATTTCAAGGTAGCCTCAAATAGAGGTAGACCATGCCATGCAACCAACACCATGGGAATCTTTCGATTGTGTGCTTGCATTGTTCCTCGGTCCAGGATTCTTGTTGGTTTGTGCCTTGCATTATCCTCTATCTCTTGAAACAAGACAATAGTCTCGATTAGTAAGTCACTTGGGTGCAAAAACTTCTTTAAACAAGAAACACGAAACACTGGGTGCACCTTACAACCCTGTGGTAATTCCAACTTATAGGCTACCTCGCCTGTTCTTTTAAAAATTAACCACGGCTCAGTCCTTAGTGTCTCAAACACCGCAGTCCAAAAATGACTGGAAAATTTAGCATCCCTGTCTGACACTATGGATCTGGGTAATCCATGCAGACGGAATATATGTTTAATATATGCCTGTTCTTTTAAAAATTCAGTCCTTAGCGCCTCAAACACCGCAATCCAAAAATGACTGGAAAATTTAGCGTCCCTGTCTGACACTATAGATCTGGGTAATCCATGCAGACGGAATATATGTTTAATAAACAAATCCACCAGTTGTGGGGCACTAACAGACTCCCTAGTTGGAATAAAGTGAGCCATCTTGGTAAGACGATCAACCACCACAAGGATAGAATCATATCTACTTTGGTCATAGACAGACCCACTATAAAGTCCATAGAAATGCTCTCTCACCTCCCTAGTGGTATTTCCAAGGGCTGTAAAAGTCCAAGTGGCTTCACTCACTCTGCCTTACTTGACACGAAAAATATTCATGAACACGTTTAATCATTTTTTGCCAAAAGAAATCTCGTTTCACGAGATCATCATGTCTTCTCGACTCCTGGATGTTCCGCACACGGGCTATCATGGCATTGTTGAATGACTCTGTGCATAATTTTGATTAGGTACTACATTGCCATTTTGTTTCAGCATACCATCTGCTATGGTATATCTTGCATAAGTTTGGCCTTTTCTGGATGCCACGCCATCCTTTTCCCTGGATTTAAGCACATAATCCTTAGGCCAAAGGCTCTAAAGGAACTCGTCCATCTTTTAAGTTTCCCTATTCTCGGCCATTAGAGCACTCTCTAATACCGTGAAACTCATATTATGCATAATGTGCGATAATGCATCAGCAACTTTATTTTCACTCCCTCTTCAGTACCGAATCGTCATGTTAAACTCCTGCATAAGTTCTGCCCACCTAGCTTGGCGACCTCTCAAGTCGGGTTATTTACAAAAAAATTTCAGAGTATCATGATCAACATCAACATAAACCTCTGAACCATACAAATAATGTCTCCATGTTTGCAAAGCATGGACAACGGCATACAACTCTAATTCATGAGTTGGCATATTTCATTGAGAGGGAGAAAGCTTCTTTGCTTTGAGAAGGGTCTGCTAGTGTGCCCCATCCCTGTTTCTGTGATCTAAGAATGCTTTCGGTGCCCGACTATCTCATGAATGTACGCGGCCAAGCATCTCTGGTCTGGAAAAGAGAGAAAGTGGGATAGCATCCCGGAGTTGTCTCTGAAGAGATAGAAGTAGCACCCTTGGATCTCATGGTACAGTGGGCATGTAAAAATGAAATGCTCCTCCAACTTGATCTTCTGTAGATCACACAAGGTGCATATGCGCCTCTCCTTGGGTACTCTCTCAGTTCAGCCACTCTCGATGCAGAGTTGATGCAAAGATACCCGAAACTACCCACTAGCGATCCTTAGTGAATGGGAAGATGAATCCAAGTATGTCCTGGAGGATCAACAAAGCTCTCCTTCGAAATGCATAGGCATTGATCTTTGTAGAAGCTAATCTTCACCGGGAGTTCACACTTGGTTCCAACCAGGGCCGGAATGTGTGTAGCTGCAGCAGGGCATCGCATATGACATGGTTAACCTCGTGATACCCAAGTGGGAGAAATTACGCGTCCTATACTAGAAAGGAGGAAGTCTATCCATGTGGAGCCCTAATCTCTCGAACCACCTATCGGCACATGCATACCAGCATCTCTGGTCACGTGCAGTTGCTAGACAAGGATAGTGCTAACCATGGTAATTTACGACGTCCTAAATTGTAGTCTCCGTACCGATTCACACGCCATAGATATGTTATGACACATCAAGCTGTAGCGGGGATGATCCAAACTCAGACTAGATGAACTGATGGCTTACTCAAATCATCCATGAAAGCATAACTTGTAGATGCTCCACCCGGCCCACTCTGCATTTGAGAGATCTGGTCCCCAAATAAGGGCTGCCATACATCCCGGCTGGTCTGAGCGATAGAAGAGCCTTAGTCTGAGGGTCCCGGAAGTGTGAGTGGTAGCACTGCCTCTCCAGCCTATCCAGCCTATCCAATGAGGCATATCCTATGCTTAGACGAGCCTACAGCACCGGTCTTATTGTGAAGATAAGGCCAAAAAAGAGAACCCCTAGGCTGAAATAATCTCAACCATTGATCCATCAAAGGTGGACCGCTCTTTATGCATGGTTTCTCTGGATGTATTGAAGATCATAACCTTGGACTACCGCATCTGCATACAGTAAAATCTGAATCAAAGCGCTAGCTAGAGAGCATCCAGCCCCCCCAATGTCTGCATGAATGTTTTGAGCTCATCTATGTAGAGGCCAAACATGGTTGGTGAGAGAGGACACCCCTGCTTGACCCCAATAGTGCTCATGATCTTATCTGTCCAACTCCTGTCCGGACCCTACCTTCTCGTAAAGTGCCATGACAGCCCAAATGATCTCTCGGCCATTGCCCAGCTACTGCAATCGTCTAATGAGGCGAGCTCATGGTACTGTATCAAAGGCTTTGCAAAAATCCACAAAGCAACAGTAAACCCTCTACTTCCATGCCCTAGCCTCCTTGATGACACACCTGAGTGTGAGTATGTCCCGTGATCACATCGAAATCCAGCCTGCCCCTCTGCTCTGAGTCCCTGCATCTCTGCGAATTGGCTGACCACTAATGTGTAGATCTTGGACATGACATGTCCAATCATGATGGTTGTAGTTCTCCGGGTTCATGGGATCCGTGTCTTGTGGATGGGTGAGATGGTATGAAGGGTCCGGGAGCATGGGAAGCCAAGGCAAACAGCTTCATTGAAGAGCTTTACTAGGATTGGGGCTACGATATTAATCCTGTATGCAATAAATTCAGCGCACAATCCCTCGTGATCTTTCGCTCGGTCATTGTGAAGCTTCATCACAGTGTCCTTAACACCCCCTTTTGTGAAGAGTTTGTAGGAAGTGGGGCAAGGTGTGTGTGAGAGGTCAGAGGTGGGGGCTGGTGTGGAATGTTGTATAAAGTATGTGCATAGGTGTACCAAATCTGTGTGTTTGTGAGGGACGATGGGGACCGTTGTTCTAGGAATCTCTACCAAAAGTTGTTACTAAACAGGATGTTTAGTACCTCCTCCTCATAACGACGGACAAAAGCATGCTTCTTTCGACGTACCAAGCGACGATACCCGCACATTGTCTTTGATTCACTCGGAAGGTTATGCTTGGTCTTGAATTTGAGTTGACGGCGGAGAGCCTTGCACTCATCATCTTACCAGCTATTACAGGGGATGGTCCCAAGCAGTGGGGGCGAGTAGAGCGATTACTGTAGGGAAAAGCGTGAAGGGCAGCCTCGTGAAGTAACCAAAGCAGCACGGTCCTCTAGTAGTGGTATGAAATCGATATATGTGAGAAGTGTATAAAGGTGGGTGGAGTATCTAGGTGAAAGTCTACGGTCGAAATGTATGTCGTGGTAGGTGGTGTAGGTGGTACTACAAGACGGGGAGTGGAGATGCGAAACAAGTGATTGGCTCCAAGAGGAGGTGGTGCAACCATGAAATCAGTTAATAGAGAGGGGATCCCATGATGTAGCCGACAACGCTGGAGCCCTCTTCATCTAAGAGAGAGAGAGAGAGAGAGATTCATCCCAAAGATTGGACCAAACCTTTTACAAAATGTGGACACTGTGCCACCATGTAGCAGCAGGGTGCTGCCTTGATGTGGCCCCCATTGACTCCAAAATCTGTTTGCCTACTTCCTCATGGCACCTTCAAAACACTTTAGCCTGCGTGCTCTCCTAGAGCTTCTGTGGGCTTCATAGTGGTGCTCCATGGGTACTCCTTGCTGCTGCTCTTCCTGAAGAAGACCTGTAGATGTTTGAGCGCTCTACTGTTTACTGCTTTGGAACTGAAGCCAATCTCTGAGAACTTGTAATCCCTAATTGCAAGGTTCCACTCTTCAACCTGTAGGTTCCGCAAGGCATTCGACACCGTATCCCGCGCCCGACTCATCAGACGTCTGCAGGAGTTAGGCTACGACTCGGCGATTATCTGGGCAGTAGTAGCTCTCTATGAGCGGGTGACGGGGCAGGTCAGGATTGGCACCAGCTGGACCCTAGAGATCACGAGCACTATCGGAGTCTAACAAGGATGTCCCTTGTCACCGACTCTATTTGGCCTCTACATCGACGAGCTCGAGACCACCATCAGGACACTCGGAGGTGCAGGCTGCTCTCTTGCGGGGACTGCCATCCAGATTCTCCTATACGCAGACGATGTAGTACTACTATCCTCTTCTGCTACTGGTCTTCAGCGACACTTGGATGGACTTCAGGCCTTCTATGATACACATGACTTGAAGATCAACCTTGGGAAAACCAAGGTGATGATCTTCAACACTTCCAGACCCGCTATGTACCGAGAGCAGTTCCTCTTCGCCGGTGACCCTGTTGAGATAGTTGACTCCTACACATACTTGGGCGTTGTCTTCTCAGGCCCGATCTTCACGATGCGCCCGGCCATGCAGGCCAGGATCAGCCGGGGATACTCCGCTCTTGCCAGGCTGGAGCGACAGTGCTACCACTCCCACTTCCAGGACCCGCGGACCAAGTCTCTCCTTTTTTATTATTTGGTCCGCCCAGCAGGCATGTATGGTAGCCCTTGGTGGGGAGTCGACCTTTCAGACACAGAGTGGACTCGAGTTGAGCGCCTGCAGATACTGATGTTTGCTCGAATGATCCGTAGCAAACCATCGGTACCACACCAGATCATTCTAGCAGAGTTCGGCGCCTCACCCCTACAGCTTGATGCGGCTTTTCAGGCTATCACCTACCTCCACAGAGTCAGGGATTTTGGCTCCTCCGCTGACGGTCGCCTCCGCCTACCTTGGTTAGCCCTATCCTCCTCTATGGCCTTATCCGTTGATGGGGACCAGCGATGCTGGTATAGTCGTCTTTCCAATTGGTTCACCCGACTGGGCCTCGACTTAGACCGGTTGCCTCCTTTTCAGTACAGCCTCGACGCTCCACCATCTCCTCTCTCCCCCACTGACCAGGAGGTCAACCGGCTCATTCGGGCGGATCTCCACACCTGGCGGACATGGTTTCTTCACTCTGAGCTTCCTGTGAAGCTTGACTTCTGCCTCCAGATCTCACAGGAGGGCTTCATCACACCTCCGGGTTACACACAACTTCATCTACCACATGCGCTCCGGATCTCCCTCGGTCAATTTAGGGTCTCGTCACACCGATTACGGATCGAGAGTGGACGCGCAGAGGGTATCCCACGATAGGACCGCCTTTGCCCACTTTGCAACTTACAGGAGATCGAGTCGGAGGAGCATTTTGCTTTCAGATGTCCTATCTATTATGCCATTCGAGGCCGATACCACTGCCTCTTCCGCAACGGATTCGGCTCCCTCTCACACATGCTACAATTCTCGGATCAGCGGTGCCTTGCCGCTTTCTTACATGAGATGACCCGCCACCGAGATACTTCTCTCCGAGCACGGCGACACGAGCAGCACACACAGCGTGAGGATATCCAGCGGCCTATCACTGACTTCTTTCAGCCACATGATACCTCTTCTCAGTCTAGCCGACGACGCGGAGGTGAGCGAGAGCCAGAGTCACGACAGTTGCGTCAGCGGACAGATTCACACATCCAGGTCCATGACATCTCGTCTCTGCTCTCGGCCCACCCCACTGGGGTTACCGTTGCCCTCATCCACAGGGCCACCCGCCGCCCCCGACGACCGTCGACTAGGCCGCAGGCCAATCATCTATCGCAGGGTTTTTTCCGTCTTCCCATTTGACGGCCCCTCTATGATTGGTCTCTGACGATCACCACCAATACATGTATACTATATCTCCCCCCTCTGCCCCACTTTTTTGTGCCCCCCCCTTCTTCTTCTTTGTATCATGTGGAGGTAGACACATATTTTTTGTATCAGGACTAGACACATAGTCCTTCATAACCTCTTTTTTTGTAGAAATGGTTGGTTGGCCCGTTTTGAGACCACCACCGTTATGCTCATTGTATCAGTTATCTTTAGTCTCATAGACCTTCACGGTCTCCTGAAGACTTTAATAAACTTTTTTTCTTTCTTTCTTTCTTTCTGTAGGCTGTACTGCAAGACTTCTGGATGATCCCTCCGCCTCCCCGCTGCCCTGATAGACAGCCAGTGCTTCTAGCCTGGTAGAATGAAGAGGATACAATGAGCTCGAAGGCTGAGGGCCTTCTGTAGGCTTGGATTCCTTCCAGAAAACACCTGACCCAGTTCTAGATCTAGAGACTGACCGACTTGCTGGTGAAGGCACAAACTGGCCCAAATCAATGCGTCTTCTGCCACGGGCAGCGCGCTATTGCTGCGCCTGTTTGCTGAGTGTCCATGCTCTGCCCTTATCTGCCAAACAACTCCAAATGGCTTCTATCTACTGTGCAGGTCTGCTTCTCTGTCTGCAAAATCTTTCTAGCTTACCCCGACCTGCAGAACACCTCCATACTTGCCCTGGATGCTGCAAATTAATGCACAATTCTGCAGATTGCTTGCAGGCCTCTCCTCAGTCTTGCTGTGCTTCGAGGAGTGCTCCATCACTTTCTATGGGCAAGTTTTAATGGCATGCACATCAATTGGTAACTTGGTAGATGGCTATTCTTCCTAATCTGAGAAGGGACTTAGCATCTTTGATAGAGGTAGAGCATAATTCTTCTAGGCAAGTTGATCGTATGGGACTCTACGGGACTCAGTGCCCTAGAAGCTGCTTTTACATTTTGGTCTCCTTAGGAACCACTCGAGGAGCTGGGGAAATAGTCACTCACTTGGTGCCGCAACATGAAACTGTAAGAGTATCAACTTGGGAGCCAAGATGTACAATGTCATATCAACTTGGGAGCCAAGATGTACAATGACATTGCACAATGAGAAGTGGCCTAGCCCATGTCCTGGCGTCATGGATTGGTAGGGCTACGTGAGGAGGAACCGCTCAATGTTTTTCATACGTGAGAGGAACAAGTTGTTGAAGTGAGGACATTGATGCAACAATCATAGAGATGTGGTAGGAGGGACTATGTCATGTAGATAAGGGTCCCTGAGGACGTTAGCAGGAACAATGCTCTAGGATTGCAATCCCATTGAGGGCCTATTACATACCAAGAAGCTTGGAGAAATGAAATGCCAAGTGCAATGGCTTTTACTTGAAACAAAGCCTTGGCCCCTGGGAATCATGCATTTAGAAAAGGAAACAGTTGCTTAACACTAGTTTGGTAACGGGACATTTAAGTGTCCTAAGACATAAAAATGTCATGCTAAGTGGCCATGTTGAGGAATTTTCACAAGCTACATGCAATGATTTTTCATACCTTATCTTCATCATGTCCTTTATTATGATCCAAATTTATGCAAAAAATATTTTAAGCTATAATTATGTGTCCTAGGATTAAAATTCATATAATTTTCTCCACCCTAATTTCTGGGTGGTCAAAACAGCACCCAAAAACAACAGCTTCAGGTTTTGTGAAAAGTGGGTCTTACGAGGTCCTAAGGCATAATTTTTTGGATCTATTATATTATTATCATTGCTATATCATCAAAAGTATCTTCTTTGAATAAAAAGTCCAAAATTCAGGGATGTATCTAGGATTTGATTGCTATTTTCTCTTATTTTTGTTGTCAAACAGGCTACAAATGAGTTATAATGTGAGATTTTTAGGCGGTCAATCAATGTGCCCTTCTAACATGATAAACAGGATTACATACATATTTTAGCACAATTTAGTCTCAGGTTTTGCTTCAAACTGGAAATGCAAATTTGATCTTCAATATGCTGCCTCTGGCACTTCATAAAGTCAAAAGGCTAATTGATAAAGAAGTTGCAATTTGAGCAGCCAGAGAGGGAATTTATCAGGTTTGAAAATGTGGAAATTTTATAGCATTATGAGTTGGCGCCTTTGTAAAAAAGATCAGCTTGTGGTCCTCGTAATGAGGAGAGAAGGGTCTTGCTTTGCTTTCAGTGATGTGCATGGCACTCTGAATTGCTTGTTAAGCAGTTTGACAGGAGTATCATAATGACAAACTTTTTAATGCTCAGTGACCTGTTGTTTTTGTGTGGTAAGCATGTTGAACTTGCTGGCCATAAAGCTAAGATGAACAAATACTTTACTCAGATTCTTCTCTATTGAGAATGCTGCAGAATATTTCTGATGAAGACCTTACAAACCTGTTAAAGAACATGACAAAGATACGGATGCTCGAACTGCGCCAGTGCTTATGCACAATTTCTTCAAAATCTCTTCAAATAATTGCTACTTGCCATGGATATAATCTAACATGTTTGAGGCTAGAGAGGGGAGTTGAGTGGATGACAGACGGAGATGTACACATCCTTACGGAAAGCTGCAAGGTTATAAGGCAGATTTCACTCATAGGCTGCAAACATCTGACTTCAGGTAAAATATTTCAGTTTTACCAAAAATTACAGCAGAGTTACTTTCATTCTATGGAAATGTTTGATTTGTTTCTGTGCTTCATTCTGCAGATTCACTGCACAGAATCACTTTTATGTGGCGTGGTATCATCGAACTTCATCTAGAGGTCCTTGCCGATTCATCATCTTGCTTGATTGAAGGGGATAATTATCTGCTGATACTGTTATGTAGACAATGCTTGGAAGGCCTGGTTGGCCCTTGAATTTTGAACAACCTGTAACTAGTGTTTCAAGCAGTCTTTATCCATTTTTTGTTCCGTAGCTTCCATTCAAGGGCTGGATGTTTTGATAGTAGACTGGCTTGTGATTCTTCCTTGCTTTTTTTTGTTAACATAATAGCCAAGATAGTTTGAAATCTTTCATGCATCTCAATTCTGGTCAATGTGCTGCTCCTCAAAACAAGAGCAAGGGAAGAAAATACAAGGTCCGTCTTATGAATCTTGTGCAAAAAGTGACTTATTGCAGAGAACATTTTCACATCTGTTATCAAACCGTGATGTGGATGTATGCTCTCCAATTAAAAATGAAACAGCCAGGAAGGAGCTCCTCACACAGTGCTGCTAAGCAACAGGTCCAAATTAGAAAGTGGAACAGCTAGGAAGAAGCCCCTGTTTCCCACCAGAATTGCATGGGTGCCAATGGTAGTTGCAGCTCACTGCTTTCTCTCAATCTCGCCATCTTTGGAATGCATTGTATCTGTGAATTCTGATATAAATCTTGAAAGTCTTGAAAAATATTTGGTGAGATGTTAAGACATTGTGCTTTCCAGGTTGTCAGACATAGAAATGGAAGTAGAGATAGTTCGTCTTGTGGATGCATTATGTGAACTAGTTCGAGCATGATTAGCTCATGAATCATTGTCAAGGTGAGACATGGAAAAGGACATGGATCACTCTTTAGTGTTGCCGACTAACTAGTATTTATACTTACCAGGAATTAAAACTAACAGCCAGGATAAAGTCGTTGCAATTCATTCCATCAACTGCTTCTGTGAAGCCTTGAGTGAATCTTTGAGTCATTGGCTGATTTTGGCTTGGCAGCGGGGCTGTTTATTAATTTCAGAAAGTCTAAATTGCTTCCCCTCACTGCTTCCGATTGGCATGCATTGTTTTGGCCAGGAGAGATTTTAGATTCACATGCTCTCATTCGCCACCTTGGTTATCCTATTGGCTGGTTTCTATCTCCCAAGCAGCATATGCAATGGTTATTCTCTCGTATGCAAAGGAAGCTACATTATTGGAAGTTGCCTACTTGGCCTCTACATGTCCGTCTGCGCATTGTCCAATCTATCTTGATGTCATATGTGCAGTTTTATTTGCCACTTCTTCTGTGGTCCAAGAAGGATACTTCCACATTCATGTCCTATGCCATGGAGATACTTTGGAAAACAAAGAACCATTGTAAAGCCCTGCGCTTACTCAAAATGCACTTGGTTTGTTTGCCCAAGTCGCATGGGGGGCTTAACATTTTGAATATTCATCTTCATCTCTTAGCGCGAAAGGCTACCCTCCTCTCCACTTTCTTTATGCAGGATCAGCCTTGGGCTATTATGCTCGCTACCATGTGTACTACTATGCGATCGCATGTTTACAGACATTGGATTACAGATCATTGGGAAGCAGTTTTAGGCCACTTCTCTGGTAGCATTCCAGGTGCTCCATGTGCTACGGCGCTCATTCGCAATTGGAAAACTGTACTTTCCACTGCTTCTTGGACAGGTCAGCCTTCTCCACAGGGGAATTCCTTTCGCCTTGAAAGTCTACATTGGAGTGCAGTTTTTTCTCCTCCCTTAGCCTTGCGGTATCCCATCAAGGCTTATAATCTAATGAAGACAGGTATTCGTTTTGTGGGAGATGTGGTCGACCAGCAGGGTTATTTCCTTTCCTTTCCTGTCGCTTGCCAAACTTATGCTCTCCGTTTACATCATCGCACTCTCTGGCATGCTATTGGTCTCATGCTTGCCCCTTTTTTGCCGGCCCCTCCTTTGCAGCCTCTTCATCGGCTACAGGATTGGTGTCTCCTTCCGCGCTCCCCTTCTGGAGCTCCTATCTCTCTACAGGACCTTACTTCTCACAGGGTCTATCATGGGCTCTGTTCGGTGCCATGGATTCATGATCATGGTAATCGACTCTGGCATCTTTCAAAGCCTTTGATTTGGTGGCAACGAACTCTCGAATCTCTTTGGAAAAGTTCTTTGCCGCTCAAACAACGCCTTTTCCTTTGGCGTTGTTTGGTTGGAGCTCTACCGGTGGGCACTACTTTGGCTCGTCGCGGCATTGCTTCTTCTCAATGTCAGCGCTGTGCTTCTTCATTGGAGACCATCCCACATTTATTATGGTCGTGCTCCACCTCCAGGGATCTTATTCAGCGGATTTCGCACTGTCTTTGGCTCCGATTTCCTTCTGTGGTTTTTGGCCGCTTCTATTGGATCTTTGGTTGCACCCCTCCCCGACTTCGCTCGTTTGCCTTGTTCCTCGTCTGGGTCCGTTTCTGGTCATTATGGAGCATTTGGTTGCAGAGGACTCATCTATCATTTGGCTCTAGTTCCTTTGATCCATTTTATTTCTTTCGAGGATCCCTTCGTCAGTCATTCTATGATTGTATTCAACAGGGAGATCTGGATACTTTGGTCTTGGATGTTTTTTTCCACTGCTTTTGACTTTCAAAGGTTGACTCCATCACGGAGTTCACCTTCTGTATTACATAGTCTTTGATAATTTAAGCTGTGGTTTTACCAAAAAAAAAAAAAAAGAATCTTTGAGTCATTGAAAGCATCTTGCTGAAGCCCCAAGAGCTTCTGAGTTCTCAGGCTTGTTAGGGCCTTAGCACATGGATGGAACTAGGATGGATTTAGGATAGGAATCTATTTGTCATCATTACTTCCATCCTAGGGGAGGTTGAGGATAATGGCCAAATTTTATTCCATCCTAGACCATAGTCTTAGGACCCCAAAATCCAGGATGGGATCCCCTTTTTTAGGGGTTGGAAAGCATGGAATGATGACATGTGTCCTTGTCTCCACCTCCTGAACACATGAAATGATGGCACACGTCCTCTCCCACCTAACGCAGCCTTAGTTCTTTTGACTACTAGCACATGGTGGGATGGTAATAGAATAGAAACACATTTGAATACGGATGGGATCACCTTTTCCCATTTGCATCCTATTTCATCACATGTGCTAAGTGTTACGCTCAAGTCGAGGTAACATGACCTCGGAAGGGTCAGTCGACATTTTCCTTTAAAGGATCAAAGTTTGTATTATATTTGTTTGGGCTTCACGTAAATGATCAAAAAAAGGAATCAAGGTCAAGGTCCTAGGTGAGGGTGATATGGCACTAGACTAGGTGGATCTAAGGCTAAGGGGCCTAAATGCATTAAATGTGCCAAGGGGCAAATGGTTTCAATGATATCCCAAGAGAGGGGTAAATGATGCATTTAGGAGCAACCCTAGAATGAAGACATGTGGCATACTAGATCCATCTAGGGAATTTTGGGGCCTGGTGGAATTTTGTAGGCAGGAGCCTTCACGAAAAAAAAAAGAGATCTAGAGAGCTTGCTACCACCGAGGTTGGTTGGGAGGATAATTCGTGTGCCTATGCCCGTGATTTGAAGAAAAGCTAGGCGTTAACAGTTTTGGACGTATCATTTGGTATCAGAGCTGCAGGCGATTGGGAATAGGGGGATCGAGAGAGGTCCTGGACTGGTGGGGTGGTAATTGTGAGTATGAAGTACATCGCGGGTAGTTCGTTAATCAAAAGGTTGTATGCCACCCAAATTTAACGACGAATAACATGGACATCATCGTAATTCATAAATATCAGGATATTTGCATGATGGAGCGTCGGGCTGTTTGCGTTGTCTGGTTTATGTTATCTGTTCACGTAGTTCGTCAACGTTGGAGCTATGTGTGAAAGGGTAGCAGGATCGTGTACAGCTGCAGGTTCATATTTGGTACCTTCAGGGCTTTTTGGCATCGCGTGAAGAACTAGTTGTTGCACGCAGACTGATTGGCTAGCGTTGTGACGGGCTAACGGAATATTATATGGTTGGAAGCATTCGAATCGTGGTTCAATTACTGTGCGAAGTCCGTGCGTTACAATAGTTGCATAGGTTGTCTTCTTCGCTATCGGATTGACCACCCTGGTGTCGCCCTTAATTGCATTTAATTATCACGGAGATTGTGTGAAGAAGCCATATCGTAAACCTTCACGACATCTATGTAGGGAGGTTACGAAGCTTTACGTAGGTAGGCAAGAATGCTAATAGACATTCGAGGGGGCATTTTCCGTGCTGCAGTTGGTTTCTGGTGAGGTTACTGGAGTTAAGACTACCTACAGAGAGCTATTGTCTGGTTACGGACTTGCTTGTGATATTTTATTTTTTGAAGATTTCGGTTATCAACGAGTACTATGCAGATAACAGACGATAACTATTGAAGTGAGAGCCGGGGTGTTTGGGTCTCCAACAAGGGGGAGCTGAGCCACAGCAGGAATATTCATCTGGTTCAAATACTTGGAACAACCTAAACAGGAACAACTTGATCTCTCCATGCTACATGAATGACCAGGGAGCTTTCTATGCCTTCTAAGTTTTGTTGGAGTATATGCTCGTTTATTTGCCTCCGTGTTTGAGTTATTTCAGATTGCAAGAGTTTCCCTAGTATAGGGAAAAGTGGGTTTTGGTTACAGTGTGATATATGCCTAGTTAGCTGTAAATTTGGAAGTTGGGCTTTCAATTGTGGATACAGTTTTAGGCGATGTTTTATTTAGTTTAAAAAAAAAAAAAAACACCCATCGACCTGAATGGAAGTAGAAGAAGAAGCTTCTATGGTGGATCCCGTAGAGTCGAGAGTCCGGCTGACCCGACCCCGCAGGTGTCGTGCCCAGCAGGCCATACACTCTGGTAGAATTGCAATGTCAGAGGATGCCTTGAAACAGATTTTAGCGCAACAGTTACAAGCAAATGTAGGGCAATCTGAGCTCAGGAAAATGGTTCATAGTATGTCTACTAGACCATCTCGTGAAGAGAAAGATAAATCTCCAATGAAACCGGAGTTCAGTGTTCACACGGTCGAGCCTAGGAGGGCTATGGTGCCTAATATTGCCAATTATAGGCCAGAAAAGTATTCTGGTCGGATGTCTGATCGTAGTTCCGATATCATTGAGACCTGGTTACACAAATGGGACGAGGCTTTCGCCATTTGTGAAATCAGGAATGATATGAAGAAAATCCGCGAGGCCACTCATATGTTTAACGAGGCAGCGGATAGGTGGTGGATAAAACAGCAGAAAGATGGATTGGCATCCACTACTTGGGAGGGGTTTAAAAAAGAATTTAGAAAACACTTCTTACCTCTTGACGAAGCATCCCGAGCTTGGGATCATTATTGAAACCTTCGTCAGAGAAATTTATCAGTGGCGGAATACATTGATAAGTTCAGAGAAAGTGTAATGAAGATTTATGAACCTCAACCTCAGTCACAATCCAAGTAAAAGATTTTATCTTTGGATTGAATGATCGGATCAAGATGGAAATTCGGGCTAAGTATGCGAACACGTTAGATGAAGCAATTGCCATAGCCCTGAACTATGAGGATGCAAAAGGGAATAGACCAAGTGGGTTTGTGCAGGTTGGGACTTGGTATGAGTACCCGAAGAAAACTAGGTTTAATAAGAAGTGGATTAGCAAAGGGAGTGCCTCACAGCCTAGTGGTCAAGCCAAGCAGGTGAAGCCAGTTGAGACTCCTAAACCAAGTACCACCATTGGAATGAAAAGAAAAGTAACACCAATGGCAGCCCGGGCTTGGTCGAAGTCTTCTTTGAACCCAGAGCAAAGAGAAAAAGCGAGGAGAGAAGCTTGGTGTTTTGGATGCCTTCAGCCTCATCAGTGGAAAGATTGTCCACGAAACAAGGATCGTCGGATGGCTAAGATGGTGATCTCAGAATGCGATGTGGAAATGGAGGGAAGTCCCAGAGCAGAACAGATGCAGATTCAGCTAGCGGGATCTTCTCAAAGGTCAGTACCTGTTTTGTTATGTGTGTCTATTGCTAAGCTAGTAACTAGTGCACGTGATAATGTCCTGTCAAAGCCCGCAGCAACGGGGTATACAGCCTTTAATGATACGGAGTTAATTAAGATGAAAAGGCAAATAGTTACTCACAGGTGCACCAAGTTACCTTAGTGGAGCACAAAATTGACTTGAAGCCTCAAAGCAAGCCAGTGGTGCAACAACTTAGACAGTTGGGAGTGATACAAGCAGAAGTGCTCAAGAAGAAGGTAACTAACTTGCTCCAAGTTGGATTTATTTTTCTAGTTGAGAATTCAGAGTGGGTTTCTCTAGTGGTGGTTACTTCCAAGAAAGGAAAGAAATGGCGTGTTTGTGTGGACTTTCGCCCTCTGAATGCATGCACAAAGAGGGATTATTTTCCTCTACCATTTCAGGATGAGATATTGGATCAAGTTTTAGGCCTAATCATGATGTCATTGTGTTGTTTGACTCAACGTTAACGCACAATGTAATTAACTCCAAGCTTGTAAAGAGGTTGAAACTAAAGACTAGCCCATCTGACTATGCATATATAGTCAGAATGGCAGATGGAAGTTCAACTGAAGTATGGGACCAAAGGGTTACCCAATTGGAACTTCGAATTCAGGACTATGCTGAGAAGCTTGAATTTGAAATGACAAAGCTTGCTCATGCAGACATAGCCCTGGGTAAGGCTTGGCATTCTAGGAAGAATCCAGCCATAGATTGGAAAAAGCACATTTATCAATTCAAGATGAATGATGTGATGTATGTCTTACGAGGTGAAAGAGATATACCTCAAGGACCATTGGTTTCCGTAATGGAAATTCGAAAAGCTCAAGAAGAGTTTTTGTTTCTTTGTACAGCATCGGTAGAGCCGATTGATGATTCTTCGGCTAGCACTGATGTTGTCCAAAATGGAGAGATGGCCAAGCTGGCTGATCAAATAGTAGAGGAGTTCTCTGATTGTTTTAGGGATGAGTTACCTTATGGGTTACCTCCAGAGCGGAATGTTCAGCATAAGATTGAACTAATCCCAGGGGCAGAACCTGTAAATAGACCTCCCTATAGGTTGAGTTTTACCGAAGAAGCGGAGGTACGAAGACAACTGGAAGAATACCTCAAGCTGTGGGGCAGATTCAACCAAGTTTCTCACCTTTTGCTTCGCCAGTGATATTAAAGAAGAAGAAAGATGATACTTTTCGACTCTGTATAGATTACAAAGCATTGAATAATATCACTATTAAGCACATGTGTCCGATGGCTCGGATCGATGATTTGCTAGATGCATTCCATGGGGCCGTGATTTTCAGTAAGATAGATCTTAAATGTGGCTACCATCAGATCCGTATTAGAGCCGAGGATGCCGCTTTTAGAAGCAGGTTTGAACATTATGAGTTGTTGGTAATGCCGTTTGGACTTACCAATGCTCCAACTGCATTCGTCATGCTTATGAACGATTTACTATATCCGTATATCGGAAAGTTTGTAGTACACTTTATTGACGATATTCTTATATTCAGCAAAAGTGTTGCTGAGCATTACGAACACTTAAGAATAGTGTTTAGTACTTTGAGGAAAGCCAGTCTTATAGTAAATAAAAAGAAAACTATACTATGTATGGTAAGACTTGAATATTTAGGATTCATAATTACTCCTGAGGGGGTAGAAATGGATCCAAAGAAAGTGGCTGCGATACTGACTTAGCTAATCCCTCAGAGTTTGACCGCTTTGCGATCATTCTTGGGATTTGTCCAATTTTATCGAAGGCATATCAAAGGATATTCCGAAATAGTATCGCCATTGATTGATCTGACCTCAGATAAAGTACCTTTTATATGGGAACAGAATCAACAGGAGAGTTTTAACACCATAAAACAAGCTGTGGTCTCAGGACCGATGTTAAAATTAGTTGATTCCCAGAAACCGTTTTTCCTTGAAACCGATGGAAGTGGCATTGCGGTAGGAGCAGTTCTCCTCCAAGAGGGAAGGCCAGTAGCCTTTGAAAGCAAGAAGCTTTCTCCCTCTCAATAAAATTGGCCAACTCATGAATTAGAGTTTTATGCTATTGTCCATGCTCTGAAAACATGGATACATTATTTGTATGGATCAGAGTTTTATGTTGATGTTGATCATGATACTCTGAAACATTTTTGTAAACAACCTGACTTGAGTGGCCGCCAAGCTAGGTGGGCAGAACTCGTGCAGGAGTTTAGCTTGAGGATTCGGTACTGAAGAGGGAAGGATAATGAAGTTGCTGATGCGTTGTCACGCATTATGCATAATATGAGTTTCACTGTATTAGAGAGTGCTCTAATGACCGAGATTAGAGAAACTCAAAAGGTGGACCAGTTCATCCAGAGCCTTTGGCCTAAGGCTCATGTATTCAAACCCGGGGAAAAGGTTGACCTGGCATCGAGAAAAGGCCAAACTTATGCAAGATATGCGATAAGTGATGGTATGCTGAAAAGAAATGGCAAGGTAGTAGTACCTAATCAGAATTATCTCAGGCAGAGAGTGATTCAACAATGCCATGATAGCCCATGTGCGGGACATCCAGGAGTCGAGAAGACATATGATCTCGTGAAGCGAGATTTCTTTTGGCCAAAGATGAAAAAGCATATTCATGAATATGTGACACGTTGTTTTTCGTGTCAATTAAGTAAGGCAGAGCGGGTAAAGCCACATGGACACTTACAACCTTTGAAAATACCACTAGGTAGCTGGGAGAGCATTTCCATGGACTTTATTGTAGGTCTACCTATGACACAAGGTGGATATGATTCTATCCTTGTGGTGGTTGATCGTCTTACCAAGATGGCTCACTTCATTCCAACTAGAGAGTCTGTTAGTGCCCCGCAAGGGGCGAATTTGTTTATTAGACATATATTTTGTTTACATGGATTACCCAAATCCATAGTGTCAGACAGGGATGTCAAATTTACCGGTCATTTTTGGATTGCGGTGTTTAAGACACTAAGGACTGAGTTAGGAAGGAGTAGTGGGGATCATTCAGAAACGGATGGTCACAGGGAAAGAATCAACCAAATCTTAGTGCATATGTGTCATTGAGGCAACATACATGGGACAAGTGGTTGCCATTGTTAGAATTTACCTACAATGATAGAAAACATTCCTCTACAAGGTTCAGTCTGTTTGAGTTGAACTATGGTTATAGACCAGCGAATCCAACGACAGTTGGAGTACCTTAGAAAGCGCCTAGTGCTGCGAACTTTGTGGTTCATATGCGGGGGATGCTAGCACTTGCGAGAGTTAACATCCGCCAAGCTATGGATAGAGCTAAGGCATATGCGGATGAAAACAGATCCGTTAGAGAATTTAAGGAAAGAGAAAAAGTTTTTCTCAAAGTTCCTTCACATTCTAAGTCTTTGACTATGGGAGTGTGCTAAGATATCACCTCGATATTGTGGGCCATGGTTAATTCTAAAAAGAATAGGCAAAGTAGCCTATAAATTAGAATTACCACAGGGTTGTAAGGTGCACCCAGTGTTTCATGTTTCTTGTTCAAAGAAATTTTTGCATACAGGTGACTCACTAATCAAGGGTATTGTTTTGTTTCAGGAGATAGAGGATAATGCAAGACGCAAACCAACAAGAATCCTGGATCGAGAAACAATGCAAGTATGCAATCGGAAGATACCCACGGTGTTGGTTGCATGGCATGGTTTACCTCTATCAGAAGCTACTTGGGAATCCGTATACCTGTTACGGAAAGTGTTCCCAGACTTCATCATCGAGGACGCCGATGCCTCAAGAGGGAAGGAATGTTACGCTCAAGTCGAGGTAACATGACCTCGGAAGGGTCAGTCGACATTTTTCTTTAAAGGATCAAAGTTTGTATTATATTTGTTTGGGCTTTAGGTAAATGATCAAAAAAAGGAATCAAGGTCAAGGTCCTAGGTGAGGGTGATATGGCACTAGACTAGGTGGATCTAAGGCTAAGGGGCCTAAATGCATTAAATGTGCCAAGGGGCAAATGGTTTCAATGATATCCCAAGAGAGGGGTAAATGATGCATTTAGGAGGGACCCTAGAATGAAGACATGTGGCATACTAGATCCATCTAGGGAATTCTGGGCCTGGTAGAATTTCATAAGCAAGAGCCTTCACGAAAAAAAAAGGAGATCTAGAGAGCTTGCTACCACCAAGGTTGGCTGGGAGGATAATTCGTGTGCCTATGCCCGTGATTTGAAGAAAAGCTAGGCGTTAACAGTTTTGGACGTATCACTAAGGCCCTTAGCATAGGTAGCTCGAAAATAGCCCAATATTGGTTGACATCCGTGTTGTAATGCTGACTTGAGATGCCACTGCCCAAGCTATGCACTTGTGTGTTAAACACTATTTCTTGTCTGTTGAGTTGATTGTATATTCTTATTAGTCTGGGGTAATTACTGGCAAAGGATGGAGGCCACTGGTTACCTGAATTCTTCCACAAGGACCAGATCTACCAAGACAAACCCCCTCCCGCAAGCCTCCATCCTCCCCCTCCTCATCCTCCCGTTGTCAGCTTCACTCTTTCGTCACTCTTGGACCAATTGATATTTTTCTCCTCCAAGAGCATAAACTCATTGATAGGCCATGTACCAAGACATGCCATCTCACACTGGGGCATACATTTTAGTATGATGCACTTGGATCACGTGGAGGAGATTGCATTTTAAGTTTTGCCTTGACTCTTCCCTTTGTTATAGCACATGATTTTAGCTAGAGCTTAGTTGATCCTCATGGCACTCTATGCGAGAGTACTCAAGCAAGGTTCATGCAACTGCAGGGTGTACAGATGAGATTATGAGCACTATTGGAGTCAAAAAAAGTTGTCCATTATCACCAACCTTGTTTGGCCTCTATATAAACGAGCTCGAGACTTTCATTGGGACCCTAGTAGGGCCTAACTGCTGTCTCACCTAATCCTTGACCCAAATCCTCCTAGACATAGATGATGTGGTCTTACTCTCATCCTCAACAGAGGGCCTCCAATGACACTTGGATGCACTTCATACTTTCTGCAACACATGACTTGAAGGTCAACCTTGGTAAAACCAAGGTCATGATCCTTAATACACCCCGGGCAGCCATGCATAGAGAGCACATCACGCTGGATGGATTATTGATGGAGGTTGTTGCATCCTATACATACTTGGAAGTCCTTTTCTTCGGTCCGATTACACGATGCAGCAATGTAGGCTTGACTGAGCAAGGAATATGCTAGACTTGAGCGGCATGGAGAGGATCACATTTGTACTTTATGTGATTGATAGGAGATCGAGTCAAAGAAGCACTTCGCTTTCAGATGCCATGTATACTATGAGATCCAAGGTTGCTATCACTGTCTCTTCAAGGATGGTTTTGGACCTCTAGTTTCTTGTCCTACCCAGCTTAGAGGCTCCACCCTTTCAGCTCATTGTATCAAGTTCTTTTAGTCTCACAAACCCTTCGGTCTTTCAAAGACCTTAAATAAGCTTTCTTTCTTTATTTCTTTCTCTAAAAAGGGAGGACGCTACCAAGTAGCTCCCTTTCCCCGGCCCTTATCAGACATTTTGCACATGAATGCAAAAGAAAAGAAAGACCTACATGTCTGGACTTCAAGCATAATAGTTGTAAAACCATCTTCGTCTTACCATGCATATGCTTATTTCTACAAGCAATATTAACACTGTCAGAGACCCGACTCAACCACGACGACTACCCGGATGATCTTTTGATCATACCCCAACTCTTGCAAACGTCTGATGAGGCAAGCTTTTTGCATTGTGTCAAAAGCTGTGTGGAAATTTACAAAGCAGCATGGGAAGAATTTATCTTTTGGATAAGAGGTATAGATAGTTTTTTTGAGGACGAGTTTCAAATCAATGATGCCAATGTTCTATTAATACTCTTGGTCTAAGAGACTTAAAGGGCTATTCATGCCCAGATTGGTCGCTTTTACCTTGACGACTAGACTTTGGATAGAGGGGATGCACCTTTATTTTAGCATGTACCACCACATCCGACCATCCCCCCGTCATCCTTCTTGGTATAGACAGCCTAATTAGCGAGACTCAAGCTGTTGTACTTCATGTACATGGATGAGAAGCTTTCAAAGCAGATCATGTGTAGCTGGAGGAGTCAAGATTTTCAGCATAAAAAATGGCTTCATAAAAAGCCTCTCTACAATGCTTCAGCTTACCAAGGACTACCACCATCGGGTAGTGATTAAGGAGACATGCAATCCTTCTACAAGAGAAGGTTGTGAGATGCAGGCTGGCTGCTTTCAAGGAAGGCTTCTTCTCCATCGTAGGACAAAGCATAGCAGGGAGGGCATTAGACAACTTCAAGATTCTCATGGTATCAAAGGGCAGGATATGACCCTCATTTCCCAATGGAGGCCTATTATACTTCTTAGTGCTGCCTACAAGATCTTGGCCAAGGTAGTAAGACTCTTAGTCTAGCCCCTCCTTCACCTCATACATGACACCTAGATAGGCTTGTAGAGGGCAAGAGCATCTTTGATAAGTTTTTCTCATTCTATCAAGAAATTGTAAGAGTCTAGCAGGCCTTCTCCATTTCTTCCTTTGTTTATCTTTTCATAGCTGAGGCGAAGAGTCATTTCCTTCGCTCGTAAAATAGGTTATTGGATTTTGTCTTTCCATCAAGAATGATGAGGAACTTCTTGATGCACGGCACAACCATATTCCTAGAGGCATGTCTTAGGAATTTTATGATCTTCAGAGCAAGTTTAAAGGACTTTTGCGTTGCAACAGGTGTACTCATCCACTAGGTTGGATATTGGGTCAATGATGAGACAGGCTAGGATGGGATCCTGAGCTTGTCTTTAGGTGGATAGAGGCGGGGGCATGACTACCAAATAGATGTTCTTATTAAGAGAGTGTGATAACAAAATTGTCCTAAAAGTATGGTTTACTGTTGCGAAGAAGATCAACTGCTTCTTGATTAGGCATCTTCTTTCTGTGCATTGACAGTTGATCTAGCATGTCTATAAGCAATAATCATTGTTGCATTTTAAGCCTACTCAACGCATTCTGTGTATCAGCATCCTTGTATGTGGTTCGTAGTGTCTTTGTAGGCTTCAGCGATGCCTAGCCTATGAGAGTATGATTGTATTGGCTCTTCTCATCATAAGTCTCGAACTTCTCCTCAGATGCTTTTAAGTTTGATCTATAATTTCCCACACTTTTCAAGCTTTGAGAATATTCTTAATCTTGAATTTTTGAATGCCATAGTTGGTCCCTATAACAAACCTACACTTTTCCTTGACTACATTTACGGATTGTTCTTAGATATCTTATTTTATATATTCTTTTATGGGCATATGTTTACTGACCACACTGGTGAGTTTCTTTGTGTGAGTTATACTTTACATCCCGGCCAGTTATTTTCTACAGATCTTCTATATATGGATATATACAATTCAATTGTTATCTCTAATTATGGATGATCACAATGCATGCTCTCTTCAGTATAGCTTGGCCACCTTCAATGTGATCCCTAATTGCAAGGTTCCACTCTTCACCCTGTAGGTTCCGCAAGGCATTCGACACCGTTCCCCGCGTCCGACTCATCAGACGTCTGCAGGAGTTAGGCTACGACTCGGCGATTATCTGGGCAGTAGTAGCTCTCTATGAGCGGGTGACAGGGCAGGTCAGGATTGGCACCAGCTGGACCCCAGAGATCACGAGCACTATCGGAGTCTAACAAGGATGTCCCTTGTCACCGACTCTATTTGGCCTCTACATCGACGAGCTCGAGACCACCATCAGGACACTTGGAGGTGCAGGCTGCTCTCTTGCGGGGACTGCCATCCAGATTCTCCTATACGCAGACGATGTAGTACTACTATCCTCTTCTGCTACTGGTCTTCAGCGACACTTGGATGGACTTCAGGCCTTCTATGATACACATGACTTGAAGATCAACCTTGGGAAAACCAAGGTGATGATCTTCAACACTTCCAGACCCGCTATGTACCGAGAGCAGTTCCTCTTCGCCGGCGACCCTGTTGAGATAGTTGACTCCTACACATACTTGGGCGTTGTCTTCTCAGGCCCGATCTTCACGATGCGCCCGGCCATGCAGGCCAGGATCAGCCGGGGATACGCCGCTCTTGCCAGGCTGGAGCGACAGTGCTACCACTCCCACTTCCAGGACCCGCGGACCAAGTCTCTCCTTTTTTATTCTTTGGTCCGCCCAGCAGGCATGTATGGTAGCCCTTGGTGGGGAGTCGACCTTTCAGACACAGAGTGGACTCGAGTTGAGCGCCTGCAGATACTGATGTTTGCTCGGATGATCCGTAGCAAACCATCGGTACCACACCAGATCATTCTAGCAGAGTTCGGCGCCTCACCCCTACAGCTTGATGCGGCTTTTCAGGCTATCACCTACCTCCACAGAGTCAGGGATTTTGGCTCCTCCGCTGACGGTCGCCTCCGCCTACCTTGGTTAGCCCTATCCTCCTCTATGGCCTTATCCGCCGTTGATGGGGACCAGCGATGCTGGTATAGTCGTCTTTCCAGTTGGTTCACCCGACTGGGCCTCGACTTAGACCGGTTGCCTCCTTCAATGTGATCATATCACCTTTAGTGTGATTCTTGTCAATGTCAGTGTTATTCTTGTTGGGTGCAGGCAGCAATGGAATGCAAGGGAGAAAACAAGAGTTGAGTGAACGGGAGTACTTGCAAATGGATAATGGAGAAAGTACAAGAGTGGCCACTATATGCCCCCAAAGTCAATTGGTAGACCAAGACTAGGACCAAATGTCCTAACTAGCCTACAAGGCCATACCAGGGCTAAGTGCTCATAGACTCCCCTCCATGGTATCCGAGACACATCTTAGTTATACTTGGAAACTATATCATAGCTGCACATATTCGTCCATGATGGATATAGCAACCTATGATAGTACAAGGAGATCAACATCACGTAATAAATGGTGCCAAGTGTAAGGCATGTCGAAAAGCCTCAAGCTTGGGGCGTGGTAGAGCAGTGAAGAAATCTGCTAAGTTATCCTTTGTGGGAACATAGGACAACTGCAAATCTCCAGTTGATAGGCGCTCTCAAACATATGATAGTGCACCTCAATGTACTTTTGGTACGTGCATGGAAGACATGATTACACGCAATGGCAAAAGCATCTGGCTGTCAGTGTAGATCATGGTAGAGGAGGTCTTGCAGACATCAAGATCTGCAAGTAACTTACGAAGCCAAACACACTCTACAATGGCTGTGAAGGCTGCCTTGTACTTAGCTTCACAACTCAAAGTAGCAATTGTACGCTGTTTCTTGCTGAACCAAGAAATGCATGAAGTGCCAAGCATAAAATAGTTGCCATTGTGAGACACCCTCATTTGGTAACAACTTGTCCAACTGATATATGTGAATGCATGCAAATCCAGTGAAGATTGATCACTATAGAACAGTCCCAAATGCTGCGTGGCCTTCAAGTAGTGGATCCAGTGAAGACTGATCACTATAGAACAGTCCCAAATGCTGCGTGGCCTTCAAGTAGTGGAAGACCTACTTCATTGTCTGCCAATGCTGTTGTGCCTGTACTTGCTTGACCGGGAAACTGCTTCGTACAAATCAGGCTGGGTATGGCACAAGTAAATAAGGCAGCCCATAACATGTTGATAAACAATGGCATCAAATGGGGCACTCCCATCCTCAGAGAAGAAATGGAAGCTAGGTTCCAATGGAGTAGAGACTAGCTTATAATCCTCAAATTGAAAGCATTGCAAGAGCTGTCCAATATATTTGGATTGACTCATCATTATGCCCCCACCCCCAACATTATGCCCGACACAAGAAAATAAGGAAGCCCATAGCATGCTGATAATGAGTGGCATCAAATGGGGACTCCCATCCTCAGAGAAGAAACGGAAGCTAGGTTCCAATGGAGTAGAAACTAGCTTACAATCCTTGAATTGAAAGCGTTGCAAGAGCTGTCCAATACATTTGGATTGACTCATCATTATGCCCCCCTCAACGTTAGCATTTGAGATGCCCAAATAGTATTGCAACCTAATTTCTCAAATCTACCTTGAAATCTGCAATTTCCTGCGTGTCGGGCCCAGTGATAAGCATGTCATCAAGCAGAAAAATCAGAAATTCTGATTCACTCTTCCGGACATAAGAGTTCTAAAACCAATGCATATAAAAAAGAATGTATTTTGGCATGCCGTGCCTGTAATGTCTGCTTCAAACCATAGAGGGCCTTTTTCAGCCAGCATACCTTAGTTTCAGAACCTGCAATTTTGAATCTTAGAGGCTAAGCGACATAGACCTCTTCCCTTAAATCTCCATGAAGGAAAGCGGTCTTAATGTCCAACTGGTGGATCTCCCAATGCCTGTGAGATGCAAGAGCAATAACACAACGAATGCTCATAATGCGTGAAGTGGGAGCAAACAAAGTTGACCTCTTATTTGATCATAATTAAAGAGTGTTTCATTTATTTTAAATTATGGTCAAAGCATTGACTTTGCTCAAAGACACTTGACTTGGGTCAAGAAGACCTGACTTTGGTCAGGGAGACCCGGTTTAGGCCAAGAGGGTTGACTTTAAGGTATTCTAAGATATTCTAACCACAGTCGGAGAGGTTTGGTTATAATTAAGGTGCCTTGACTTTAGTTAAAGCCCCTTAATTATGGTCAAAGAGGATCAACTAGAGAATTGATTTTTGGCATGCACATTGGTTTGCTTGGTGGGGATGCCCACAGGGACTACGATAGAGTTTATTTTTGCATGCAAAAGCTAACAGTTAATGGGTGCTATGGTGGTGTGCTTCATGAAATTGTTGCAGGTACCAAGAGGGGTCAAAATGCCCTATTTTTATGGAGCTAACGAAGAACCTTAACAAAGCCAAGTGACCATGGGAGTTGGAAGGCCCAGAAGGACTCAACACATGTTCTGAGTTTAGATAGTGGCTAGAGTTTTGATACTTGCAAGAGTAGAGAGTTCTCTCTCTTTGTAGTCTGAATTACTCACGTTTTTGAGTGAGCTGCAAAATTGTGTACTCTGTAATCTTTATTTTATGAAATAAAACACCAAAGGGGGGGGCGGGGGCAGCCTGTTGGTTCTCGTCCCTAGTCTGTGTGCGAGAGTGCAGGAATGAGAGAAAGAGAGAGAGAGAGAGAGAGAGAGAGAGAGAGAGAGAGAGGATGAGGAAAATTTATCCTTTGATTCCTTTGTAAGGATTGTCTCAATTCCATGATCGCCCGACGATGGCTTGCACTGAAGAAATGATTGGTCAATTGTATTACTGTGGTTAGCGGATCCTTGAGTATGTGGGACTGAGTTTTTGTCTTCTTTGTTTGTCCCAAAGATCCATGAGTAGCAAGAGCGAAGTGAAGATGGGAGCACACTTGACACTTATCGTACTTGTAGAGCTTGCAGCAAGACCCCTATCATCTCATCTATGCCGCAAATCAAGACAGCAATGAGGATTGTTAGTACATAGAAGATTGGATGGTTGATCTGTAGATCTCGCCTTCAAATCAAATGTGCACCTTCAGATGCCTTGTATACTATGATATAAGAGGTCAGTATATTACAATCTCTTCAGTGACGGTTTCGGACCCATATCTAGTCTTTTGTCCTACCCAGATCAGAGATGCCTAGCAACTTTTATCCTTGAGGCTGTCCGACACAAGGAGCATTCGTTAGGGCACACAGGCGAGACGGATGTGCAACCAGATTCCACTACCCAGATCAGAGATGCCTAGCAACTTTTATCCTTGAGGCCCTCCAACACAGGGAGCATTTGCTAGGGCACATAGGCGAGACAGGTGTGCAACTAGATTCCATTCAGAGCATAATCACTAATTTTTTCAGCCAGATAGCACTGACCAGCATGGCTTAAGGAGACGGCAGATGCGAGGACCAAGGTGAGAGACACGACAGACTCGCCAGCCCGCTGACACACAGATCAGACCTTTCCTCCATGCTTACTAGATTGAGGACATGACCAACAGGAGTGACAGTGGCATTGGTTTGCCGCAAGGCTATAGCTAGGAGACCATTTCCGACCACACTTACCTACAATGTCAGCGTTCTATCATAGGCTTTTTGCCATCGCAGCCTCATACATCGCCGACCCCCTCTTAGGCTTGACATATCCGCTAGCTTCCAGATGATCACCACGGTGCTGCCAGCCCACATCCTCTCCATGAGCTCAAATGCTTTTCAGATTTTCTCTTTATGTATCATTCTCGTTATGATTATGGCCCTTCTTGTATCCGTTATGGGTGTTGATGCCCATTTAGAGGCTCACCCCTTCAGCTTGTTGCATCAGGTTCATTCAGTCTTAGAGAACCTTTGGTTTTTCAAAGACTTTTAATAACCTTCCTTCCTTTCGTTCTTTCATTCCTAGTATCTTCCATCCTTCCTTAGGTCTATGCCAAAAAATATTAGTATTGGAATGCTCATAACAAGTCCACCTATTCAGTTGCCACTTTCAGTTTTGGTGAAAGAACTTTGAGCACTTCGTGAAAATATTAACTTTTAACCAGTAACAAATGGCGTATTGTTCTAGCTTTTGAAAAGTTATGTTTGCAATACTTTCTAATTGCTCATATAAAATGTATGCTGCAGGAATGTGGGATGGTAACATCTGGTGGAGGGTCCTGTTTATCTGCATGCAAAGCTCTTCAACAGCTTGTTCTGCGACACAATGTGCGTAGAAGCATCCCTCTTGCCATCATAGTTTGTCAGAAAGTTGATTGCAAGTAAAATCATTTTTTACTGGAAAATTCCAGAGAGGTCATAATCAATGCTTCCAACAATGCTATGGGAGAAGTCTTCATGGAAAAAGGCAGAGTTATAACTTTTGACAGTCATACACATTTAACCCTCAAGTTCAGATACCCTGTCTATAACAAAGAATTTCTTGCTATTCTTCAAGCTTACCACACGTGAAAATGATAGAAGCTGACTTTGTGGTCAAAATGGATGACCATTCACTCTGAAACTTATTTTTGCGCAGCCAGTTCGTCACTCAGCTAAAGACTTTTGTGCAATCATGCAAAAAACATACAAACTAATATGCTGGTGATGCATTGTAAGAAGTAATCAGTTCCTAGGATATCCATGTCAATTAGCTGTCTTAGACACAACTCTGATTTCATTCTCTGAACAATAAACCCTTCATCCTGTCTAAAAATTGTGCATTTTTTGCATTTGCATTGGTGTGGATGCTCGTTTAGTAGCTCCACCACCACAGCTCGTTTGTACCAGGTTTTTCAGTCTCATAGACCCATCAGTCTTCCGAAGACTTTAATAAACTTTCTTTCTTTCTTTCTTTCTTTCTCAAGATGCCAAAGTGTTACAAGCATCCAAAAAACTCGCCACTGCATGTCAAGAAAGGGACATAAAGAAGATTGATCATCCTGTTTTGTGAGACTCACATCAGGCACAAAAATCAGCACAAAAATTATGTTCAGCAACATGTCATCTAAATAGGGGAGGCTGTGGCAACTGTCTTTTTTTCTGAAGGGCAAGCTTCAACAACCATGTGGGGAGTGTTCTGATTGGACAACTTGTTTAAACAAGTCTGGTTCCCATTTGAAATGGGATAGGATGACCTGATGATTTCTGCATGTCCTTCCAGAATTTATTGTTAATTTTTTATAAATTTATGCATGTCCCTAGTAGTATATGTGTGCGTCAGTCTTCAGAACAAGCTTGTTGCAGAAGAATGCAGGCTGTTCATAAAGCTTCACTACTACAAGCTAAAGCTTCTAGGCTGGAATAAAGGTCAGACATCTACAATTGCAACATAAAGGCTGCTTCACATAAACATCAGCAAACTTATACCTGTCTGAAGGTTGTAGCCCTACCAGGGTTCTATATGCCTATATAGATCAATAGTCATTTGGAGATTGCACACACTTGATGAACCATGATATCACATGCATGCTGATATGAAGTCTCAACTAGGCGTCCTAGGCCAACTTGGGCTAGGATCACTAGCCTTTAGTTAGTTAAGACTATGAAGCTTGCTGCCACCGCATAACTAACTCAGTCAACCGAACAAAGAGGCCCAATTCCACTCGTGAAAAACGTCTTTGGGCTGCCTAAGGTTCTCCAGTCCCACTGATCCCTCAGTCTCTTATTGCAATTGTGACAAAATCTCTGTGTGCTCCATCAGCTCCCCTCGAATGTCTACATACAATGGGCACACCATGTAGCATACAGATCTAGAGTTTCTTCTTTGCTAGCTGGAACAACTTTTTGTTTCAACATTGGGGACCGTGATTTTGTTGTTGACTTTTTGGTCTGGCTATAGGGGCTCTCATGGCAGCTCCCTTGGCCCCCCTGTCCATTTGGAGCTCCCTTTCCCACGAGGGCAAGCAATAGGTGCAGATAGCCAGCTAATACAGTTCCTTTCAGATAGAATAGGGGTAGACCGCATTGTGGGCCTCATGCACACTTAGAGTCACGTTTGAGACTAGATTCAGGCCACGTCTAGGAGGTCACCATCTATGGGAGAGGAGTCTTTCTCCTCCGAGTTACCCTATCATTGTCTAAGCCACATTGTGGAGCAGAGCCCCATCTTCGTTGGCACACACTTTGTCTTCTTCATACATTGGCACCACCTCGACCCACTATCCAAACTCGACATCGTCTAGGGTCTCTAGATGATTCTCCTTGGGTAGGGACTCTAGGAACTCCGCAATAACTCTGAGCCACAGAACACCATCATTCTCAAGGACCAAGGCTGTTGTGGTGGGGAGAAACTGTGTTTTGAAGCAAGCAAGAGACTTCTCTCACAGTGCATACTGCCCCCCTCCCCCAAGGGGAGGTCTAGTCTCTTTCAAAGTGTTACAAGAGGCCAAATTCCACTGGTATGAGGTGCAATAAGTGCATGATGATTGGGTGGGTGTTGATGCGGTACTACTAGTGATTTTGTCGCAAGTCAGGTGCGGTAGATCACATGATGATGGTGCAACTAAGGAACGATTACGCAGTAGACTGTGGTGCCGGTGATGGTGCAAGTGTGAATAGAAGGAAATGATCTAATGAAGGACAAGGAAAGAACAATGCTCATGATGGGTGATGGTGCAAGTGTAGGGCAAAACAAAAAGAACCATAGAATAAAAGACAAGGAAAGGACAATGCTCATGCTTGTAAGAATAAGAACAAGGATGTGCATGCTAGAGCGAAATAGGACAAGTATTGGGCTGGCCACAGTATCAGAAGGCAAACAAAGTACACAAGTCCACTTTTTGGATCACTCATCAAAATTCCTGAATGCAATAGGAGAGCTCGTAGCTAGCCCCCCCCGGCAAATGATGCTCTCACCTCTCTTTACCCTTGCCTTTGCCCATTGGTCTCATCCCTCGCGACGATTTGAGTCTTCTTTCATTGATGCAATCTCCTTCCCCTCCCTTCATTCTTTTTTTTTCAAAGGAGAAAATTTGTAAATTTACGATTTGTACAATGTCATTTCAGAGTAACCAAAAATTCTCTCAAATGAGAATATCACTTTGACCACAGCCTCTCACACATATACTCTGCACACCTCTACACTTTACTCACCTATATTAACCACATTCCACTCCAAGAGGACTGGGCCACATTGATTAACTAATCACTGCACGAAGTTGCCCTTCACGCCTTCCCGTACCCCACACGTTCTAACCGTCCACCGCCTTTAGGTTCTGTGGCATGTAATAGGTGGTACGATGATGAGTGTAAGGCTCTTCGCCAATGACTCCGACTCAAATCCCAACATGGCCTACCAAGTGAACCAGACACGTTACGCAAGTATCGCCATCTAGTTCCCCAAAAGAAACGAAACTTTGTTCGCCAAAACGAGGATGAATTATTGAACATCCCACTCACTGACATCTCCTCTCTCTTTGAGCAATAAAAAACAATCCTTCAAAGCATTTAGAGTAGCAACGACTTGTAACCAAATTCGATACTACAAATCATAATGAAAATGATGCTTTCACTTGCATGCTTCATAGAGGTGGCTAAATGAAAGTATTCCAAGAAAATCCAGTTATAGCAACTTAAAGGAAAGCTGTAGCCATAGTTGTACTGATGCTATTCAACATTTCAAAACATCAGAAATGCTAAAGTAGCATCTGATGTAGCATCAAACTCACAACATTGTCAAAACTGTCCAAAACAGAGACCAGAACTTGGAGGGTGCAATTCTCACAGCTCATAGCTCTATTCAAGGGGATTTTTATGCAGGAAGAAGGGCCTTATACCAGAGAAGGGCTACCAACAAAGAGGGGTGAAATGTTGCGCCAGGTCGTCCTGTAGATACTTGAGAAAACCGACTGGTTTTTCAGCGTTTGCTGCTCCATCTCTTGTCCAAATGAGCTCATATTTCAGCAGCAGCTTGTCCTCAGTGTCGTCCAGCACGGGCTCAGAGGAATTTGCAGATAGGTAAGTACAGAGGCGGCATTGCGTGAAATTTCGTCAGAGAGTGTGAGTGTTGGCGTTGTGCCTATAGTCGAAATTTCTCTGAATGCTTGGAGCTGGAAGTTCGCCCATACGTGAGGAGTTTGCAGCTCAAAGGGTTTGGGCAAAGGTCGCTTGAAGGCAGAGAACAGAGCTCTCAAAGATTTTGGGAAGGAGGAGGTAAAATGGAGAAGATGAAGAAGTTTTTAGAAACTAGTAGTTTTATGCTAGAGATAGCATCTAATGCTAGACTAGGCTAGATCTAGAACCTAAAGCTCTGATACCAAGTGTAGAATCCCATAGAATAGAATAGATGCATCTTACAAGAGGTGTGAGAGCACAATGAAAGAAAGATGGTAGTTCTCTTTTATGGTTGTGAGAGAGAGGTCTCTCTCTTATAGAAAGGAGGAGAAGGTAATACCTTCCCTACATAAGTGGCATTCAGCCCCTACATCAGTGGGAATCAATCCCTACATCAGTGGGATTGCCTTTGTCTTACATCATCACTTAGGTCACACACTAGACACATCATAGCACTTGATGTGCCTTTACAACACACACAAACACACATGTGACTCCCCTAGATCCACACATGCACCATAGAGCAAGCCCTTGGTCACACTTATCCCAACATTAACACCATAAAACAAGCTATGGTCTCAGGACGGGTGTTAAAAATAACAACCCGACTTGAGAAGTCGCTAAGCTAGGTGGACAGAACTCATGCAGGATTTTAACTTGACGATTCGGTACCGAAAAGAGAAGGATAATAAGGTTACCGATGTGTTGTAACACATTATGCATAATATGAGTTTCATGGTATTAGAGAGTGCTCTAATGACCGAGATTAGAGAAACTTATAAGGTGGACGAGTCCAGAGCCTTTGGCCTAAGGATCATATACTTAAACCCGAGGAAAAGAGTGACTTGGCATTCAGATATACCAAGAGATGGTATGTTGAAAAGAAATGGCAAGGTAGTAGTACCTAATCAGTATAATCTTAGGCAGAGAGTCATTCAACAATGCCATGATAACCCATATGCGGGACATCCAGGAGTCGTGAAAACATATGGTCTCGTGAAACGAGATTTTCTTTGGCCAAAAAATGAAAAAACATATTCATGAATATGTAACACGTTGTTTTTCGTGTCGAGTAAGTAAGGCAGAGCAGGTGAAGCCACTTGGACTTTTACAGCCCTTGGAAATACCACTAGGTTGGTGGAGAGCATTTTCATGGACTTTATTGTAGGTCTACCTACAACACAAGGTGGATATGGTTCTGTCCTTGTAGTAGTTGATCGTCTTAGCAAGATGGCTCTTCCGACTAGAGAGTCTCTTAGTGCCCCGCAAGTGGCGGATTTGTTTATTAAACATATATTTCATTTGCATGGATTACCTAAATCCATAGTGTCAGACAAGGATGTTAAATTTACCAGTCATTTTTGGACTGAGACACTAAGGACTAAGTTGGTAATGAGTAGTGGGGATCATCTTAAAACGGATGGTCAGATGAAAATAGTCAACCAAATTTTAGAGGATATGCTTAGAGCATATTTTTCATTGAGGCAACATACGTGGGACAAGTGGTTGCCACTGTTAGAATTTGCCTACAATGACAGAAAACATTCCTCTACAGGGTTCAGTCCATTTCAGTTGAACTATGGTTATAGACACTGCAGTGCTAGCATCTCTTGCATCTGAACCACAAAGTTTGTGGCACTAGGCACTTTCTGAGGTATTCCAACTGTAGTTGGATTTGATTGCGAAAGCTAACATTCGCGAGGTTATGGATAGAGCTAAGGCATATGCCGATGAAAACAGATCCATTAGAGAATTTAAGGAAGGAGAAAAATTTTTTCTCAGAGTTCCTTCGTAGTCTAAGTCTTTGACTGCATGAGATTGTGCTAAGTTATCACCCCGATATTGTGGGCCGTGGCTAATTCCTAAAAAAATAGGCAAGGTGGCCTATAAGTTAGAATTACCACAAGGAATCCGTGTACGAGTTACGGAGAGTGTTCCCAGACTTTATCATCGAGGATGTTGATGCCTTAAGAGGGAAGAAATGTTACGCTCAAGTTGAGGTGAATTCCTACTAGGGAGCATCTAATGCTAGGCTAGGCTAGATCTAGAACCTAAAGCTCTGATACCAAATATAGAAACACGTGGGATAGAATAGATGCATCTTGGAAGAGGAGTGAGAGCACAAGATGTAACCAAAAATGTTGTTTTCTATTGATTGTGAGAGAGGTGACTCTCTCTTATAGAAATGGGGAGAAGGTGGCCTAGATCAAAGGCACCTTCCCTACATCAGTGGCAATCAGCCCCTACATCAGTGGGACTGGCCTAAATCAAAGGAACCTCCCATGTGGGGGCCTTTGGCTTACATCATCACTTAGGTCACACACTAGACACATCATAGCACTTGATGTGCCTCTCCAACACACACACACACACACATGTGACTCCCCTAGATGCACACATGCACCATAGAGCAAGCCCTTGATCACACTTATCCCAACAAAAGGTTTTCTCATAGGAATAATCCGCCATTTGAGTTAACGAAAAAACATGGAAGCAGCAACGCTTTACGAGGAGGAAAGCACAGTAGGTACAAAATTGTACGGCTTTTTCCTGGCTGTATGGACAAAATCGTACAAAATTTTGATAGTACGTTTTTTTTTTTCCCTGACAGGCAAACTATACGGACTTCCCCGATTGTACGGACAAAATTATACTGACTGTATGGACAAAACTATACGGAATTTTTTGAATGTACGGACAAAATCGTACGGATTTTTGATATTTTTTTTTAAAAATCTGATAGGCAAACTGTACGGACTTCCCCAACTGTATGGATTGTACTGATTTTTCTGACCGTACGGACAAAATCGTACAAATTTTTGACATTACGAAATTTTTTTTTCGGATTTTCTGACAGAGCGTACAGCAAAACGGACGTCAAAAGGAACCTCGAGGGTGTCAAACTGAGGGAGAAACAAGCAGCTGTAGCGTGGGACCACGAGGGCTACTAGATACACACACACACACTTTTTTTTTTTGTGAAACCAAGAAAATTATATTATGAAACATTCAATTACATTAGGGCAGTGCTTGAGAAAAGAGCCAATGCCCTATCCATCAGAAGCAGTAAAAGAAAAGCTGAATACAAGAAACATCCAAATCTTCCTCATGTAAGGCATCATATAAAGACTGCCGCAATGAGGCTCGGAAGAACTCATAAGGGTGCTGAAGGGGAGAATTCAGATATGCATGATTTCGCTGCAGCCAGAGGGTCCATAAGGCCCAGTATCTGATCCATTGGAAGAAAAGAGAATACTGTGACAAAGAAGCTGATAGTTTGCCATACATCTAGAAAAACCTGAAGAACCTGTGTGCAGGAAATCTGAGAGATAAGAAATAGGAGATCTTGTCTAGAAGATCGTTGGAATATGAACAAAACCACAATAAATGCGGAATACTCTCAGGAGTATGGTGACATCTTGGACAAAGAGGTGAGGCAATCCTTCTTTGAGTCAATTTCACTCCCATTGGAAGAATACCAACAATTAGAAGGAACATGAAACTCCAGAGAAAAGGGAATATCTGCATCCGGAATAATAGTATCTAAAGCTGAAGGAGACAGTAGATTTTCTTCCACTTCTTGCATAATAGCAAAATTTTGCAGCATTGAAGAAGAATCTAACAAAACAACTTCAGGTGTTGAAGTAACAACAAGAACCGGATCACAAGGAACCTGACAAGGTGACACTGTGGGGAGTGGATCCGGAACTGATAAAACAGCAAAAGGATTTGAATCCGTAACCAACTTAACCTCCTGAACTTTCCTTCAGACTTTAGAAGGTTTGAAAAATTGCCTGACTTCCAGGGTATTGGAGGAGGAAAGAGGAATTGCAAGAACCGTAGTAAAAGGCATGGTTGTAAGACACGTTAAGACACGACACGTTAGACACGCTTCAGACACGAGTGTCTAAAGTGTCTTAAAGATAAGACATGTAAGACACGTCATTGTAATAATAAATATTTAATTAATATATGTATAAGTATACAAGTGTACAACTTGCTAGCATAGCTAGCTGCTTGATTTTAGAAGTACAATAAGCTACACTTAAACAATGCAAGAAGTAACAATGCAAGACTCACTACTCAAGAGCTTGCAAGTTAAGAGTCACGGATCAAGAGCTTGCAAGTCATGACTCACAATTTTAAAGATTTAACAACATATTAATCAATACACATAAATATCATGGCAACACTCTGTCAATCACATGTGACATGAATGCAATATGCATCTCGATACATATAATTGAAAGGAAACTTTTGACTCTCAAGATTCATCCTAATCCGAATCTACGAGGTCACTGCCACTGCTGGATCCGAAGTCACTATCAATGATAGCATGGTTAAGTCAAACTCGATGTTTGTTGTTACACCCAACCCACTTAAAAAAACAAGAGTGTCTAAAGGTGTCTTAAGGTAAGACACGTGTCTTAAGTGTCTTAAGTGTCTTATCGTAAGACACGAGTGTCTTAACAACCATGGTAAAAGGAGTAGAAATCTTCGGAGGAGGAGCTGAAGTAGAAGAAGGGCATGCTCTAACAAAATGGCCTAACTGGTGACATTTATAGCAAGCATTAGGAAAAGAGGCAAAGCGAAGTGGAATCCGGAAAGGATGAGAAAAACCAAAGTCCACTTCTAGACATGAAGGGATCAACTGCTTCATATCCCAAAGTACTCAAACCCGCATATCTCTGTTGGTGACCAAGAAATCCGGAGCTTGGGAATGAAAAGAACACGGCCGAGCGAAGCGGCAAGAGAAGGGACGTGTTGAAGAAGTGGGACCGGCAAATCTTTAAGAGTAACCCAAACAGGACAGAAGTGGAGGAGGGAGCTGGCTGGATCAAAAAGAGGATCCCAAGGCATAACAACTGCTAAGTGACCTGCTCCATGAACTCCACCCAAAGTAAGGATATGAAAGACTGTGTCCACAGAGTCACAATGAGCAAAATAAAATCCCTTGCCCATGAAAACAAAGAAGTAATCTTCCCAACACCCACTACAGCTGAAGACCGAGCTTGCAAGGAAGCCACTGTCATAACTCTTCGCATAAAGTAAAGGGAAACACCAAGTTGTTGTTCCTTGCGAATTCTCTGGAGCAAAGGTTCAGGGGAAAGAGTTCTTCGTAAAGAAATTCCAGCAGCAGAGGGCAAGGCCACTGAATCAGCACACAATTGATGAAGCAAGTCTTGTTGAAGCGAGGAAGAGGGAAAGGCAGAAGAATTGAATTTGGCAGCCTTTACCCCTTCCAAAAATGACGGAGAGAGGGAATCCCTTTTCTTCTTCCGAGCATAGTGAAACATAGGAGAGGGGACGCTGGAAAGGTTAGGAGAGGAAAAGGAAAGAGGCACAGGGAACGAAGAGGATACAGGAGGAGTCGAAGTGGAGGTAGGAAGGGACAAATTCGCTGAAAAAAAGGGCTGAGCAGAGGAGAAGGCAGCCAGGGTAGGTTCAAAGGGAGATTGGAAAGGTATGGACAGCGGCTGGACAGAAACAGGTACGGACAGCAAAGGCAGCTGAGAAGGTACAGATGACTGCAGGCAAGGTACGGGCTGCTGCAGGCAGGGTGCGGACAGCAGGCAGGTTGGAAGAATTGACGATGGGATCTTTACAGATTGCTGCAGGGACTGTACGGACTGGAACGGGCTGTATACGGACGATGGGGACAGAGGTATGGACAGTTGCGGGGCTGTACGGATGAAGGCGGGGAAGGTACAAGCAGGTACGGAGGATGGCAGAGGTACGGAAACAGTAACGGGCAGGACGGGCAGGGAGGGGGGAGCAGGAGAGCTCTCCATGCTCACTTCACACACACTCCAAGTCATCACACACACTTTTTTTTTAGTGAAATCTTTTATTTCTGTGTGGGAAACCCCAAAAAGAGATAAAAACCCACCAATAAGTACAAAGAAAAAATTTACAAGTAAAGCCTCAGAGCAAAAGTCATGAGGCAGCCAAGTAAAAAGTTACAAGATCAAACTGGAGCAGGATCAAACACAACATCCTCCAGTTTCGGATTGTTGCTTTGTAAAAATTGATGACAACATCAATTAAAACCACCTGTTTTTTGCCCTTGTGATTCTTCTTAATATAAGCTGGAAGCTGGAATTTTTGAATCACAGGATCAAAAACCTGTTGCAACATAGGATGAAAAGAGTCCAGAGAAAAAGAAACATCTGCATCCTGAACAGAAAGAGACTCTGGCACAGTCTTCACAGACATAGGAACTGGATCAATCTCTGTACTCTTTGAAGAAGGAGCATCTGACGAAAGAGCTACATTGGATAAATCAGGACTCATCACGTCAGCTTCAGTCAGGATAGCAACTTGAGAGAGAGCATGCGGATCATCCTGTAAAATCCCCTCTACAAGGGGCACATCCATATCCTGAGAAGGAGACTGATGGTGCTCAAGAGGAGTGTGATCCTGAGCTTCTTCAGCAAGAGAAAGATTAGCTTGTGATTTATCTACCTTCCTTCAGTAGTGCTTCGAAGCAGTAGAAGAAGGCTTCTCCAATGAAGCCATAGCAGAAACCGGAGAAGGGAGAGTAACCTTGACAACTAAAGAAGGAGCAGGAGGAGTGGGCTTGGATGCAGAAGGGCAATCACGTGCAAAATGACCAACTTGGCGGCACCGATAACATGCAGTGGGAAAAGATACAAAATGCAGCCTGATGCGCATCGGATGGGCAAATCCCAAATCAAGATCCAGAGTAGATGGCACGGGCTGCATCATATCCCACAAAACGCAAAGGCGAACATCACGGGGCAATAACTCATGTCGCGGAACATGAAGAGACCTCCCCAAAAGCACTGCGAGAGTAGGAAGATGCTGAAGAAGAGGCACAGACAGTGCTTTGAGAGTAATCCAGACCGGACAGTGAGTCGGAAGGGTAGCAAGAGGATCGAAAAGTGGATCCTAGGGCATCACATAAGCAAAGAAACCAGCCCCAGGAACACCAGCACGACTGACAAGCCACTCCACCACATCATTCGAAGAACAGTGGGCATAATAAAACCCTTTGCCCAGAAAGACAAAGGAGGAAATACAATCGAACCCACTGCGGCTTCAGCCCAACGACGAAGATGAGCAACAGAAAGAACCCTGCCCATAGAGTAGAGACAGACTCCAACCTTGGTGAGCCTATCGAAGGCCTGAAACCAGAAGGGCAAAATCCAATGAACAAACAAATGGGGAACTCGATGAAGGAACATCTATGACAGAGGCTGAACATAACTGGCACAGAAGATCAAGCTGAACGGAAGAAGAAGGGCCATCTGCGAGATCAAGCTTTGCCGATTTGAAAGAGGATGAAGAAGGCAAAGCACGCACTTCCGTCGAATGAAAACTCGGGCAGGAGGAACAGAGGAAGCGGAAAACACAAAAGAGGTTTCGGGAGGAGCAGCAGCAAGAAAAGATGGAGAGGAAGGTGATGGCTGCAAGGAGTATACAGATCGCACCGGATCAGCGGGGGAGAACTGAATAGAGAAGGGACTGCAGGCTGAATCAAGAGGCGGGGACTGTACTGACGTCCGTACAACCTGTACGGATGCCTGTACAGACTGTACGGATGGCCGTACAGACTGTACGGATTGCAGAACTGGTGAGGGGACAAATGCAGAGGCAGCGAAAGTATGTACAAACAGACCTAGGGGCTGCAAAACTGGCATCAACGAGGCAGGTACAGAAGAGGACGAAGGCTGTACGGATGGGGAAGAGGGTCGCACATGCTGTACAGATGCCGAAAAAAGCATAGAGGGGGGCTGGCAGGGTACGGATGAGGGTGAGGAGGGCCTTGTGGTGGACGGACAGGGTACAGATGAGGGCTGAGGTATGGGCAGGGAGGGAGAAGCAGATGAGCTCTCCATAGCGCACATCACACACACACACACCCCCACACACTTTTTTTTTGGGTGAAATCTTTGATTGATTATATTACATGAGTAGCAACCTGAAAACAAGGTGCTACAAATACATCAACTGAAAATTTCAGTATATGCACTTTTGTCCTCTCCTCAGGCTGATGCTTCATCCCAGGGCAAGGGCCCGGACATTGAGGTGGAAATGCAGATGTAGACAGCCCGTTAATTGCTGTACATACCTGTCCCATAACTGTAAATACGCTTGATCATCTTAAGTGTGTTACACCCACACACACACACACACAGTTTTTTTTTTTTGGTGGAATCTTTGAATCATTATATTACAAAAAAGCTATCCCAAATAAGGGAAGCTGAAGTACATCAAGAGAAAATCTCACTGTAGGACGAATATACATCTTGAGTAATAGAATCAGATTGCAAGCAATTGAAAAGCAATTGCTGCAAAGAGTATCTAAAGAAAGAGAAAGTGGAGAAAATGGGATTACCAAAGACCCTATGATTGCGATCCTTCAATAGAGTCCAGAGTGCCCAGTATCAAACCCAAAGAAAAAACAAATCTTGTCTGGGAGGATGCACACCAAAGAGTCAGAAGAACTTTCCAAAGGCAGTCTGAGGAAATTGAGCTCTCAAACGCTGCCCAAGAAAGTCCAAAAAATGACAAGAGTGAGAACAATGTCAAAATATGTGAGGTACAGTCTCCCACAGAGCCAGACATCTGTGACAAATAGATGAAGCAATATGTCGATGTGCTAATAGCTGTGCATGAGGAAGAACACCATCAAAGTTCTCCACAAGAAAACCTACACACAGACACACACACACACTATTTTTATAGTGAAATCTTTTATTTCTGTGTGGGAAACCCTAGAAAGAGGTAAAAACCGACCAATAAGTACAAAGGAAAATTTACAACTAAAGCCTCAGAGAAAAAGTCATGAGGCAACCAAGTAAAAAGTTACAGATCAAACTTTTTTTTTTTGGCAAAAAGAGACTATTAAGTATTAAAGAAAATCGTTAGAGCAAGCTCCATACGGGATACACCATGCAATGCATGAAAAGTTCAAAAGCCAAAAAGAAAGGATTGGGGCTGATAGTGCCATCTCAATCCTATAGAACCCTCTGAGAAAAAGGGAGAAGCCCTCCAAACTCGTAGGAATACAATCCTCCTAGAAGAGGCTGCCCGTGAAGGGCCCTGCATGCTAGCCCAAATGGCTATCAAAGTATGAACCATGCCAGTCCAAATACCCATGAACACCTGTGAAGGGTGTATCTGGGTGCCATCCAGGGCCTCTGTACATCTGGCTCTCTAGATGTGCCAAGAGGAAATGCTAGCCAGAGTCTCTCAGGAAGTGTCCACTGAAGCATTGGAAGCTCTGAAGGGAGTAAGTGGTACATCCTGAAGAGAGCAGGTCTCTATCACCTGCTTGCAGACTGAGAGTGCCCAAGAAGAAGGCTCACCCTCATAAAATACCTGGGGCCCAGTAAGGGATAACCAGGTGACCGAGCCCCAAATCATGAAGAAAGGGGAGGTATGAAAAATGCTGAGTATCCGAGCAACCCCTTTCCAAACAGTCCTGGCCTGACTGCAGTCCCAAAGGCAATGTCGCACTGACTCCTCTGCAGAATGACAACGAATGCAAGTAGGGTCAGCTCCAAATCGTGATCTCCATAGGTTCACTTCAATCGTTCCATGAATAGAAAGCCAAAAGAAAAGAGTGATCTTTTTATTTCTGAGGGATTTTTACAGCCTCCTCCAGAAGTTCCTATGCAAATTTGCGGTGATGTCTTAAAAAGCTGTCCCAATGGGGGGCTTTGGAGAGAATCACCCCTATTGCTCAACTGAAATCTCTTGGCATTACCAACCGTGAAACGAAAGAATGGAATCCACCTCTCTCGGTGCCCATGATCTATCCACTCCCACTCTCCTGGGTCCCATTGTAAGCACCTGATAGGTGCACCTCCATATAACCACAATCTCCAGGATCCCAGGGCCAAGAGCAAAGGGCCGGGGTCTAAATACCACTACAAGCCCGCTCCATGATCCACAAAGCCAATCCTGAGAGGCTGAAAGGCAACCTCTAGAAGAATATCATCCGTGGATCTAGAAAGTATACCCCCATCCCCAACGTCAAAGACAAGTGCATCCTCCCCAACACCTCGAAGAGCGATCACCTGAAGAGGAACTGCTGTCCTCGAGAAAGCTCCCATCCAAGTGGTAGAAGTAATAGGCATATCAACTGTCCAGTCCATCGGGATGGTTGCATCTATCTGCTGAAACGTGCGTGCTACCCCTCTGAGGTGACTCAGGGAGACTGTAGTCTTTGATCCTCAGGTAGCCTGATAAATGCTTTCCAAGTGCCTACTGTGAAGGCAGGGCCTCTCTCCCATCTAGACCGCTGCATGTAATGCGAAGTGCCCAGTGGTTTGCCATGCTCATCAAGAATATTGTCATTCCAAATGATTGGCTACCTATCAATCTCTTCGAGGGTAGACGGCGGAACCCTGCGAAGTGTATTCCTGAAGCTGCCCCAAGCTTTCAGGATGGTAGCCATGAGAGGAGATGCAGGAGATCTGAGAGGGGTGGAAGTAAAAATCCAGCGAGGGCTGTCCACCCAATCATCTCCCAAGGTAGGTGTGCAAGCCTGAATGCGTCCAAAAAAGTCCTTCCAAGGTTCCTGCCTAGGCATGAGACCCCTCACCACTACCTTACAAAGCAATGCCCTGTACAAAGCAATGCCCTGCATTGCAGGTCAGGGTCAATGATATTAAGGCCTCCTTCACATGTAGGGAGAATAATGGTCTCCCAGGCCACCCTCGCTGCAACATCTGCCGTGCCATCGAGTCCACTCCATAAAAAATTTCTGATTGGTCTAATGAGCTGAGTGATGCACTCTCTAGACCGGCACCAGCATGAACACACAAACCAGGCGGTCGCCAAGAGAACCTGGTTCACTACCACAACTCTAGATGCAAGGTCAAGTTTGGCTGAGCTCCAGAAGAGAAGCTTTTTCCTTATACTCTCCAGTACTGGGGTAAACTGCTGTGCTGGAGAGATGCCAACCCTACCTGGCGTCCCAAATATCTAACAAGAACACCCCTCTGAATCTAGGAGAAGCCAATGTCAACTCCCCATCTTGGAGTGTCCTCATTGCTGATCCAAAAGCCAAAGGATTTATGCCAGTTAATGTGTGCTCCTGTAGTTGAGCAAAAGATATCCAAGGCTGTCTGTAAAGCATCTAGTGACTGCGAGGAGGCCTCAATAAAAATGGCAGTGTCATCAGCCAACTCACAGTCCAGAAGCTCGTGCTTTTGTCTCAAGGGCAATCTCAGCCCATATAAACCAGCCTGAGATCTAAGAAAGATACTCATAGCTTCAGCCACAAAAAGGAAAAGGAAGGGGGCTAAAGGGCATCCCTGACGGACCGATCTGGAAATCTGAAACCTGTCACCCCTTACCCCTCCAATCAAAACCTGGCTGTGGGCTGATCTGTAAAGGGAGGCCACCCCTCTAATCCATGCCTCTGAAAATCCGAATCGTAGAAGAGTGCCCTCAAGAAAACCCCAATCTACTCTGTCATAGGCTTTCTCAAAGTCCAAGAGTAGAATTGCCAGCCTCTGTTTGCTCTGCATAGCCTACTCTGAGGCTTCCCAAAAGGAGAAGATGTTATCAAATATGCTCCTGCCATGCACAAAGCCTCTGTCTGAGTAATGGATGAGGTCTGGAAGAAGGGGCTACAATCTGATGCTGATCGCCTTGGCAAGAATTTTGTATAGAGTGCCCAAAAGAGTGATGGGTCTCCAATGGGATACAAAATTCCTGTTGCCACCTTTCGGGATAAGGTGTATAAGTCCCTCGGTGAGTGAGTCAGGCATCTCACCCGAGTCCCAAATGCCCTGTAGGGCTAAAGTAATATATGATCACCTATCATATCCCAAAAGCCTATAAAAAAAGATGGAGTAAGATCATCTGAACCAGGGCACTTGCCCTTATGAAGGGCGGAGAGAGCAGTCCTGAATTCTGTGTTGGTAAATCGTGCATCAAGTGAGCATATCATCGCTGGTGTGACCAACACAGGTAAACGCTGCCAAACCGCATCTCTAGCCACATCTCTGGCCTGTGTGTCACGGTCTGCAGAAAGAAGGGAGGCATAAAGATCTGTCGCTAAGTGCATTCTCCACCCTCTTCTCCTCCCCCATGCTCTGTCCTATTTTTTCCAGTTAATATCTTTGGTTGATGAACTACTATCTGTGGAGTTTGCAACTGGACCCTTCGAACTGTTCAGCCACAATTGCTCGGCACTTTGGATCCACTTCTTTCAATTCCTTGGTTTTAATGAATTTTACATATCCAGCCCAAATTGGACATTCAAACAAAGATGATTCTCTCTATCAAAAACATCATATCTTCAAAGGGTTTGTATTCTTCCCCTTGCCATTACTGACTTTGTCTTTACTCTACTTGGGGCATGCCAAAGTGTAGGGCACTTTCAAAGCTAGTCTCCCTTCTTGACCTCCATGATCTACGAGAGAGACGAGTTCTCCGCCATGTACTCTACCCTGAACCTTGGATCCTCCTTCTGAATCCTGAACCTCTTCTAAACCTTGGAACCTCCTTCTAAACCTTGGAACCTCCTTCTAAACCCTAAACCTCCCTCCAACCCTTAAACTCCTCCCACACCCTTCAACCCCCAATGAAGGCCAAAGCCTTCATTACCCCAATCATGATGATGCACGTTTGATATGTACCTTTCCTACTTACTACAGCAGATCACGGGAGTAACACCACAGAATATCCTCCCAGCCAAATCTTGTTGAAGCGTAAGAGCTCTAAGAGAAATCGAAATCAGCAAAATCACGTAAGGTTCATTCTCCTTCTCTCACTAACTCCAACAAGCCCCATCTCCCTAGATGGATCTAGATGCCACATGTCATCATCATAGGGCCTTTCCTAATGCATCTTTTCACCCCTCTCTTGGGATACTTTAATTTCCTTTGCCCCTAGGCACATTGCTCGCATTAGGCCCTTAGCCTTAGATCCACCTAGTCTGGTGCTATCAGCCCTCACCTAGGACCTTGACATTAATTCCCTCTCGATCATTTACATGAAGCGCAAACAGATATATTACAAACATAGATCCTTTAAGGGAAATGTCGACTGATTCTTCCGAGGTCATGCTACCTCGGCTAGAGCGTAACATTCCTTCCCTCTTCAGACATCAGCGTCCTCGATGATAAAGTCTAGGAACACTCTCCGCAACTGGTATACGGATTCCCAGGTAGCTTCTGATAGAGGCTGACCATGCCATGCAACCAACACCGTGGGTATCTTCCGATTTTGCACTTGCATTGTTCCTCGGTCCAGGATTCTTGTTGGTTTGCGCCTTGCATTATCCTCTATCTCCTGAAACAAAACCACACCTTCGATTAGTGAGTCGCCAGTATGCAAAAATTTCTTTAAACGAGAAACATGAAACACTGGGTGCACCTTGCAACCCTGTGGTAATTCTAATTTATAGGCTACCTCGCCTATTCTCTTTAGAATTAACCACGGCCCACAGTATCGAGGTGATAATTTAGCACACTCTCCTGAAGTTAACGACTTCGAGTGCGAAGGAACTCTGAGAAAAACTTTTTCTCATTCCTTAAATTCTCTTATAGACCGGTTTTCATCCGCATACGCCTTGGCTCTATCCATAGCCTGGCGGATATTAGCTCTCGCAAGTGCTAGCATCTCCCGCATCTGAACCACAAAGTTCGCGGCACTAGGCACTCTCTGAGGTATTCCAACTGTAGTTGGATTTACTGGTCTACAGCCATAATTCAATTCAAAACTTCGTAGAGGAATGCTTTCTATCATTGTAGGCAAACTCTAACAATGGCAACCACTTGTCCCACGTATGTTGCCTCAATGACACATATGCCCTCAGCATATCCTCTAAAATCTAGTTGACTCTCTCCGTGTGACCATCCGTTTCAGGATGATCCCCACTACTCATTCCTAACTCAGTCCTTAGTGTCTCAAATACCGCTATCTAAAAATGACCGGTAAATCTGACATCTCTGTCTGACACTATGGATCTAGGCAATCCATGCAGACAAAATATATGTCTAATAAAGAAATCCGCCACTTGTGGGACACTAACAGACTCTCTAGTCGGAATGAAATGAGCCATCTTGGTTAGACGATCAAGCACCACAAGGATAGAATCATATCCACCTTGTGTCGTAGGCAGCCCTACAATAAAGTCCATGGAAATGCTCTCCCACTTACTTAGTGGTATCTCCAAGGGCTGTAAAAGTCCGGGTGGCTTCACCCGCTCGACCTTGCTTACCTGACACGAAAAACACCGTGTCACATATTCATGAATACACTTTTTCATCTTTGGCCAAAAGAAATCTCGCTTCACGAGATCATATGTCTTCTCGACTCCTGGGTGTCCCGCACATGGGCTATCATGGCAATGTTGAATGACTCTCTGCCTAAGATCATTCTGATTAGGTACTACTACCTTGCCATTTCTTTTCAGCATACCATCCCTTATGATATATCTTGCATAAGTTTGGCCTTTTCTGGATGCCAGGTCATCCTTTTCGTTTTCCTCGGGTTTTAACACATGAGCCTTAGGCCATAGACTCTGGACAAACTCGTCCACCTTTTGAGTTTCTCTAATCTCGGTCATTAGAGTACTCTCTAATACCGTGAAACTCATGTTATGCATAATGCATGACAATGCATCAACAACTTTATTATCTTTTCCTCTTCGGTACCAAATCGTCAAATTAAACTCCTGCATGAGCTCTGTCCACCTAGCTTGGCGGCCCCTCAAGTCAAGTTGTTTACAAAAATGTTTCAGAGTATCATGATCCACATCCACCTAAAACTCTGAACCATACAAATAATGCCTCCATGTTTTCAAAGCATGGATAATAGCATATAACTCCAATTCATGAGTTGGCCAATTCCTTTGAGAGGGAGAAAGCTTCTTGCTTTCAAAGGCTACTGGCCTTCCCTCTTGAAGGAGAACTGCTCCTACCGCAATGCCACTTGCATCGGTTTCCAGGAACAAAGGTTTCTGGGGATCAACTATTTTTAACACCGGTCCTGTGACCACAGCTTGTTTTATGGTGTTAAAACTTTCTTGTTGACTCCGTCCCCATATAAAAGGTACTTTATCTGAGGTCAGATTAGTCAATGGCGATACTATTTCGGAATATCCTTTGATATGCCTTCTATAAAATTGGACAAATCCCAAGAATGATCGCAAAGCGGTCAGACTCTGAGGGATTGGCCAAGTCAGTATCGCAGCCACTTTCTTTGGATCCATTTCTACTCCCTCTAGAGTAATTATGAATCCTAAGTATTCAAGTCTAACCATACACAGTATAGTTTTCTTCTTATTTACATAAAGACTGGCTTTCCTCAAAGTAGTGAACACTATTCTTAAGTGTTCGTGATGCTTAGTAATACTTTTATTGAATACCAGAATATCGTCAATACAATGTACTACAAACTTTCCGATATACGGACGTAGGAAATCGTTCATAAGCATGATGAATGTAGCTGGAGCATTGGTAAGTCCAAAGGGCATTACCAAAAACTCATAATGACCAAACCCTCTTCTGAAAGCGGTTTTATGCACATCCTCGGCCCTAATCCGGATCTGATGGTAGCCACACTTAAGATCTATCTTGCTGAAAATTACGGCTCCATGTAATGCATCTAGCAAATCATCAATTGGAGCCATCGGATACCTGTGCTTATCAATGATATTATTCAATACTTTGTAATCTATACAGAGGCGAAACGTATCATCCTTTTTCTTCTTTAAGATCACTGGCGAAGCAAAAGGTGAGAAACTTGGTTGAATCTGCCCCAATTCCAAATATGAAATCTTTCACTTGGATTGATTGAGGTAGGGGTTCATCAACCTTCATTACGCTCTCTCGAAACTTATCAGTGTATTCTGCCACTGACAAATTTCTCTGACGAAGGTTTTTATACTGATCCCAAGCTCGGGATGCTTCGTCAGGAGGTAAGAAGTGTTTCCTAAATTTCCTTTTAAACCCCTCTCAGGTAGTATATGCAATACCATCTTTCTGTTGTTTAATCCACCACCGATCCGCTGCCTCACTAAACATGTGAGTGGCCTCGCGGATTTTCTTGATATCATTTCTAATTTCACAAATGGCGAACGCCTCGTCCCATTTGTGTAACCAGGTCTCAATGACATCAGAACTACGGTCATTTATCGGACCAGAATACTTTTCCGGCCTATAATTGGCAATATTAGGTACTTAAGCCTTTCTAGGCTTGACCGTATGGACACTAGACTCCGGTTCGATTGGAGCCTTTTCTTTCTCATCTCGAGAAGGTCTGGCAGACATACTGTGTATCACTCTTCTAAGTTCAGACTGCCCTGCATTTGCCTGTAACTGTTGCGCTAATAACTGCTGCAAGGCATCCTCAAGTAATGCAATCCTGCCAGATAAGGTGTGAGCTACTGGGCGCGACACTTGCTGGGTCGGCTGGTCTCGTGACTCTACAGGGTCCATCCTGGAAGCTTTTTCTTCTGCTTCCATTCAGGTCAATGGGTGGTTTAGGGTTTTTTTTTTTGGTTTTTTTTAAAAACACCGCTAGAACAATGTATCTACAAACTGACAAAATTCAGTGTACTGGCACTCTGACAAAATTTCCTATTCTAGGAATACCTACAATCCCACATGCACACTGACTAGGCATTTGATACAGGCATAACCGAAATACCGCTTTTCCCTATACTAGGGAAATTCCTACAAATCAACTCTGACTTTATCACAAAGGCGTATGCACAAGCATAATCTCCCAGATTGCCGACAGGAATTTAAAGAAGTCCCAAGTCTGCTATGTACCCTGTTATGGCATCGAACCTTCATGCATACTAAACATTCACGAGACCCTCTTCATGTAAGCGGAGCATCAACAAAGACTAAGGTCGGGGAAAAAAAAAACACAGAATTGACGAATGTCAAAGAAAGCTTCCTGGTGGATCGCTCCTGCTACCCGATTTGATACCCCTGGAGTCTTCACATAGCGCAGATGTCCCGAAGCCTGCAGCCTCCACGTAACTCCCTGGATACCAAGTGATACGATCTTTTGCTTCTTCTGCCAAAGCGTTGCTCTCTGTTTGGAATCTGTCTCAGCCTACGGGCTAGCTACGTGACCACTAACGATCTTTTTGCTTTTTTCATCGACCGAACCAGAAAACACATGGCTTCACCTTAGATCCACCTAGTCTGGTGCTATCAGCCCTCACCTAGGACCTTGACATTAATTCCCTCTCGATCATTTACATGAAGCGCAAACAGATATAATACAAACATAGATCCTTTAAGGGAAATGTCGACTGATTCTTCCGAGGTCATGCTACCTCGGCTAGAGCGTAACAACGTTCCTTTCACACATGCATGCACTATGTTTGCTTACCACACTTAAAGCCTACGTCTCTCATTGGAATACAACCCGAGGTTCTAAGTTGCACTTATACTACAAATGATAACACTAATATATCGATCGGTGACAAAAAGCCTTGGAACCCTGCATATTGAGAATACCCTAGTCTTCCTACAGAAGTCGCGGGAAAGAGCCAACATTTGGTGTTGCTTCTAGGGAGACTAGCATCTCAAGTAACAAGTAAACATATGCAAGTAAACATATGCAAGTAGTTGCTTTTTTGGCCTCTTCTTCTTCTTTGGGCAATCTCTAGCGAAATGCCCGGAGGATTTGCAAATCATGCACTGGTCCTGACGACCTGCAACCTCAAATCTCTGGTGAAGAATGACCTATCGGGTCGCTGTAGCATGATGTGGTCATCTGAAATGTTAGGGTCCTCGACAATGACCCTAACCCTGGGTACCCCATCCATCCTGACCGCCTCAGCAGCCGATGAAGGCTCGCTAGGAAGAGGGAGGATCTCTGCTACCACACCAAACCTCTTGCCAATAACTGAAAGAAGCCGGTGATAAACTGAAGGTAGACCAAGGAACCTGACGAAGACGGAAACTCCGTGCTTGTCCTTTTCAACTGGGTCAAGGCCCAGTTGAAAGGGAAACAAAAAATCCTCCTGTAGCCTAGAAAGAGAAACCCAATCTGTAGCAAGTCTCTCGTGACGTCTGGGGAATCTAGGCACACTTAAAAGAAACCTCGTCCCAACAAACGTACATCCTTAAGGTGGGGAGCGAGCTCCTAAGGAAGCGCCGCAAGCATCCAATCTCTAGCGTGTGATCTAGAGGAGCGGGAGCCAAAGATGCGTGCGAAGAGAGTCGTGGAACACTCATGCTCCAAATGCAACTGCTGTAACTCGTCTTTTGAGAAAGTGACGGTTCTCACGGCTGTTGTGTGAGGTAACGGATTGGCTGAATGGGTACCCATTCGTCAATCGAGGTAGGAAAGGCCGACTCAAACACAAAGAAACTCCGTTCGCTTTCCTGAAGCTAGGAGACCCCAAAAAAATAGGGGGTACACCTGATGAAGGGAGAGGGTGAAAGGAGGGAGGGAATTACAAGATCAAACTGGAGGAGGATCAAACAGAATATCCTCCAATTTCATATTGTTGCTTTGTAAAAATTGATGCAGTGAAGAAACTGCACCATTAATAAAAACCACCTGTTTTTTACCCTTGTGATTCTTCTTAATATAAGCGGGGAGCTTGAATTTTTGAATCACAGGGTCAAAAACCTGTTGCAACATAGGATGAAAAGACTCCAGAGAAAAAGAAACATCTGCATCTTGAATAGAAAGAAACTCTGGCACAGTCTTCACATGCATAAGAACTGGATCAATATCTGTACTTTCTGAAGGAGCATCTAACGAAAGAGCTGCATCAGATATGTCATGACTCATCATGTCAGCTTCAATCAGGGTTTCAACTTGAGAGAGAGCATGTGCAGCATCCTGTAAGATCCCCTCTGCAAGGGGCACATCCATATCCTAAGGAGACGGAGGTTGATGGTGCTCAACGAAGGTGCAATCCTAAGCTTCTTTAGCAAGAGAAAGATTGGCCTGTGATTTATCTACCTTCCTCAAGTAGTGCTTCGGAGTAGTAGAAGCATCACATAAGCGAAAAAACCAGCCCCATGAATACCAGCACAAGTAACAAGGCTCTCCACCACATGAAACGAAGAGCAGTGTCAATAATAAAAACCTTTGCCTAGAAAGACAAAGGAGGAGATGCAATCCTGACCCACTGCAACTTCAGCCCGACGACGAAGTTGAGCTGCAGGTAAAACCCTACCCACAAAATAAAGACAGACCCCAACCTGTCGAGCTTGTCAAAGACCGGAAACCGGAAGGGCAGGATCCAAAGAACAAACCAAAGGGGAAGCCGATGGAGGAATATCTGTGCAAGAAGCAGAACACAGCTGGTGAAGAAGGTCCAGCTGGAGTGAAGAAGGACCACCTGCAACATCGAGCTTCGCAGATTTGACAGACTGCGAGGGAACCAAACCACCACGCTTCCTCCGAATAAAGACACGTGCAGGAGGAGGAGAGGCAGAAGGAGGATGCAAAGAACACAAAAGATCCATCAATTGGAGTAGCGGGGAAAAGGGGGGGAGATATAGCAGGAAAAGGCTGAGGGGGAGAGGGCTGTTGCAGAGGCTGAAAGGACTGTAAAGCAGGATCAAGGACAGACGAAGGCTGCACAAAGGAAGAGCTTGGTATAAAATTTATAGGATGTACGGAAAGGCTGTGCAAGGAAGCGGAAAACAGCTCAAAATCTGTAGGAAAAGAACCCTACAAAGACGACCGTACAACCTGTACGGACGGTCGTACAGGCTGTACGGACGGTCGTACAACAGGTGCGGATGTTGCAGCAGAGTGGACAGAATTGGTGGCGCTGAAGACAGACTGTGCTGAGAGCACGGACTGCCGTACAGCCCCAGGCTGTATGGACAGGTTAGGGAAAGGCGATTGGACAGTGGAGGTAAGTACAAAAGGTACGGCTGAAGCAGCATGTACAGATGGCACAGAAAAGGACAACGGTACGGACGCGAGGATATTAGGCTGTACAGATAGCAGGAAGGAGGGCAAAGGTACGGTTGAGGACAAAGGTACGGACACGGGGGGGAGGAGCAACGGAAACCTCCATCTCCACCTTCTACACACACATAAACACACTACACATTTTTTTTGGGGTGAAATTTTTAATTGATTATATTACATGAGTAGCAACCTCAAAAACAAGGTGCTACAATTACATCAACTGAAAATTTTGAGTATATGCCAAAAAAACCTCATGATCTATGCAGTGGGTTTGCAAGCAATCAAAGAAAGATTGCTGCAAAGAACGCCTGAAAAAGCCATCACCAAAGACTTCACAATTCCTATATGTCCATAAAGTCCATAGTGCCCAGTAGCGAACCCAAACGAAGAAAAGATGAAACTCTGGTCTGGATGGATGAAACCCAAATAGCCAGAAGAACTTCCCAAACGGAACAGATGGAAATCTCGCTCGTAGGCGCTGTCGAAGCAAATCAAAAAACTCACAAGAGCACGGACAATGCCAAAACAAGTGAGGCACATTCTCTGAAGAAGCAGAACATCTGTGACAAAGTGCAGGAGCAATGTGTCGATGAGCCAATAGCTGTCTAGATGGAAACACTCCCAAAAGAACTCGCCAAAAGAAAACCTATTGCCGAAGCGGTACTTTATAGGTCCAAAGTTGCTATAATCTTTTCCTCCACCACTTGGTTGGGCAATGCATTCGCCAAACAGAATCACCTCTCACTGAAACCCAAGGTTGAGGCAAAAGGATATTATACAATGTAGGCACAGTAATCTGAGATAGCCTCAAAGGATGAGAAGAGGACACTGGAGAAGTCAAAGTCCAATCTTCTAGTCGGTCTTGAAGTTCTAAAGGAGGAATCGGAACAAAAGGCAAAAGCTTAGAAGTAATTTGTTGCCACAAAGGACGATAATGAGAGCCCAATCCATATCTGGTGGCTGAGTACCAGCATCATCAATAACATCAGCAACCGAGGTGATGCCTTTAAACGAAACAAAGTAGGAACGTCAAGGTTCCTATAAAGCCAAGGAGGCTGAAAGACTTCCGACCAGTGAATGCTTTCAACTCTCAACGAATTCCCAAGCAAAGACTGCCGACCATTCCATTCCAGATGAGAAAGAACATGCCTCCAGTGAAGAAGTAGGCGGGAGATAAAAGGGCAGCCAAGCAAAGTACCATCAGTGCGGCCAAAAAGGAAATTCCATTGATCGAGATGCCAATGACCAAACGCAGAAATAATGATATTAGTGATCAGAGATCTAATCATAAGAGCCCAAGGTTGATCACCATGCAGAAATTGCAGCAACATTTTCCCCTTGTGGGCAAGGATATGCACGTGAATATCCGTGATGTTCAATTCACCATGCATCTTGGGAGAACAAATGTGATGCATCGAAAGCAGCCTGAGACTTTTTCTGCCATGTTGATTGCCAAAAGATTTCCATAAAGACAGACATGAAAGATGTAAGATCTGCCTTAGTGAACATGATCAATGGCAAGTAAAATTGAATATATGCCACAAGGATGGACTGCACTATTCAAAGACGAACGTGCAAAGGCCAGGTTGCCAGTTTCCATTACTCAAGCTTTTTCCGAAGCTTAGCCAAAACCCAATCAGTTTATTGTCGGCGAGTGAGTTCCCACCCCAAAGGGTAACCAAGATGACGAACAAACTGAGTGGGTGAAATGATATCTCTGGGTCATAAGAGACTATGCCAATCTTTGGAAGGCAAAGGGAGCAGCTTAGACTTCTAAAAATTAACATGAAGACCAGCTGCCAAACCATAAACAGAGAGGGCCTGCATCAAGGCACCAAGATCATGGAGCGTATTCTTCGGGATAAAGAAAGAATCATCAGCATATGCTTGAGCAACCATGCTGCTATTAGCATCCGATTCCAAGCCATGAAGTGATCTTGTAGCCACAAGATGATCAATATCTTGTAGCATAGGATGAGTAGCAATGGCATATAGTAAAGCACTGAGAGGGCATCCTTGGTGGACCGAACAACGAAGAGTCCACTCATCAGAGATATCCCCAGAAAGAATGCAAGCTGCGTTGCTATCTCTGTAAAGCCAATAAATAACCTGCTGCATTTTTTGTCCAAACCCCAAAACTCAGATAGTTTGCGAGATGAAATCCCATTGAACTGTGTCAAAGGCTTTTGCAATATCTACCTGCAAGAGTAGAACATTCTGCTGCGTGTATTTGGCATATTCAATCCCAATATAAGCATTGGCAATGTTATCTGTGATATGGCGATGTGGAACAAAGCCATATTGGGAGGGATGCAACCCATCATGCAAATAACCTTTAATATGATCAGCCACCATTTTGGCAATAATCTTGTAAATGACTGGCATAAGCGTGATTGGCCTCCAATCACCAAGTGAATCACATAGCTGCTTTTTTGGAATCAGCTTGAGAAGACCCTTTTTCCATGACACAGGCATTTGTTGATTTTGCCATATTGCATTTACCATTTGTAGCAAGGTGAATTTAAGAAGATCCCAGAAAGCAAGAAAGAATTCAACAGTGAGACCATCCCATCCTGGAGATTTCCATCTGCCACAAGATCTCAGCGCATTAGACAATTCCCTTTCAGTGAAGGGATGTTCAAGTTCCAAAGCCTGAGCATCAGACAGAATTGGATGAACATGCTGCAAAAGAAGCTGACGTGCAGACACGACCTAAGGAGAAAGAGTATTCACATGCCCAAAATGAGTAGAGAAGTGCTGCACACATAAATAAGCAAGCTCTGAACGAGATGTTGACCAAGAACCATCAGGCATCCGGATCCGACAGATATTGGCAGCCTGTCTTTTGTAGTGTAAGCTCTTAAAAAATTGCTTGGAAGAGCAGCCTTTATCCAAAAAAGCCCATTGTCTGGATCTAGTCTCCCATTTAGTAAGCTTTCTGTGATCATTGGATTGAAGAGATAATTGAGCCTGACATAAGAGCATGCTTTCCTATGAAGACAAAGGGCGAAGATGAGCAAGCTCAGTCAAACTCTGACAAGTAAATTTGGCATATGCTACAGTCTCCCTTGTGGTTTGCATATAGAATTTGCCATAATCCCGAATAACTGCTTGCATCCAAGCAACAAAAGCCTACCAGGCATAATCCAAACCAATGTGTATCTGACGAGAGAGAGGTTGAATAGCATCAGAGACCAAGGCTTTAAAGTCAGCATGCTCCATATAACTATTATTAATCAGCAAAAGCCTTCGGCAAGGCAATCTGTCAATGGGAAATTCATGTAAGAAAAGCCTCAAGCAAAGAGGAGCATGATCTGAATGTGTGAAAGCATGATCAACCCAAATTTGACAAGTAAAGGCATCACAATGTTTTGGATCAACCTGATACCATCTGTCCAAGGGTGCCCAATAAGAAGATCGAGTATTATGCTGAAAGGTATAGCCAAGAAACATGGGCTGTAATTCCTTCCAGAGATCAACCAGGCGCAACTGAAGCAAAAAATCAGAAAGGAGACCGAGTCCTTAAGAGACTATATCATCAGGATTAAACATCTAAACTCGTGGTGTGAACCCCACGAGAGGATGAGTGATGTGCAGCTTCTGCCATGCTTCCTCATAGGGCTACGTGATGCTAAGCTGCAGACCGGCCTCTCAAGTGAGGCTCTGAGATAGCCAGCACAAGAGGGAAGTGGTCTGAAGTGGAAACCCCAGCAGCAATGCATACCGATCCACCTCTGTCTAGTGCCCAGTCATCTACATAGAATCTGTCAATGCGTGCATGAATAGGCATTTGTTGCCTCCTGTTCGACCAAGAGAACAGGAGGGACTGTGGCTGAATAAGAAAGGCATCATCACACCAAGTATCTCTGCCACAGAAACGAAAAAGGAAGGCATCCCAAGCTGCTCTCTCCAAAGAGTGAAGTCCGCCTTCTCTACCCCCTTTTTTGTCTGACGGTAACTCGACCATGTTAAAGAAAGAAGAGACTGTTATATGAGACAGCTTCAAAGGATGAATAGATGAGTATAAAGGCAAAAGGGTCCAATCCTGAAGCCTGTCTTGAAGCTCTAAAAGTGGCACTGGCTGAAATGGCTGAACCATTCGAGTAATGACTTGCCGTAGTGGACGATAGAGCATAATCTTTGTAATGGAAGAATCCGCAATCTTTTCTTACCATGCTTTGATCGCCAAAAAATTTCCATAATGGTGGACATGAAGGAAGACAAATGCTTCTTAGTGAAAAAAATCAATGGCAAGTAGAACTGAATATAAGCCACCAAGAAAGACTGAACAATGCGAAGACGGACATGTAGCGGCCAAGTAGCCAACTTCCAATATTCCTGTTTTTTCTTCAATTTAGCAATAACCCAATCAATCTGTTGCCGGCGAGTAATGCTTCAACCTAGAGGATATCCAAGATGACGAATCAATTGAGTAAAAAAGACAAGATCACCAAGGACTCTGTGATTCCTAGCTTTCCAAAGAATCCAGAGTGCCCAGTAGTAGCGAACTGATGTAAAGAACAAATCAAAGTCCGGCCGTTTAGGATAGATCCCAAACAACCAGAAATGCTTGCAAAAAAAAGTATGAGAAAATCTTAATCTCAATATGTGCCAAAGAATGCCCAAGAAATTATGTGTCTCAAAGCAATGCCAAAAGATATGAGATACATATTCCGTGGGAGCTAAACACCGATGATAGATTGCAGGAGCAATACGTCTACAAGATAAAGGCTGTCCTGACGCAACAACCCCCAATAGAACACGCCATTAAAAAACCTGTTGGCGTAAGGGAACCTCAGAGTGCCAAATCTGCTTCAATCTCTTTCTTCACCAGTTGAATGGACGGTGCAGTGCCCAAATCTGATTGGCTCTGTCTGACACCCAAGGTGGTGATAACAGAACTTTATATAAAGAAGAGACTGTCATATGAGACAGCTTCAAAAGATGAATGGATGAGTATAAAGAAAGAAGGGTCCAATCCTGAAGCGTGTCTTGAAGCTCTAAAAGTGGTACTGGCTGAAACGGCTGAACCATTTGAGTAATGACTTGCCGTACTGGATGATAATGCATACTCAAATCATATTTTGCAGCAGCCAAAGGGACGGATAAAAGAGTGCCATCATCTTTAATAACATCTCTGACAGTGAAAATCCCTTTCAAAATAAGAGCGTCGAGGCTCCTGCAAAGCCAAGGGAGCAAAAAAAACCAAAATGGATGCTCTCAGCTCGCAAAGAGTTATCCTGTAAAGAGTCTCTTCCATTCCATGCCAAGTGTGAAAGAATAAGCTTCCAATCTAATATACATCTGAGAAACCATAGGACAACCTTTGATTTTAGCATAATCTTTGTAATGGAAGAATCCGCAAGCTTTTCTTACCATGCTTTGACCACCAGAAAATTTCCATAATGGTGGACATGAAGGAAGACAAATGCTTCTTAGTGAAAAAAATCAATGGCAGATAGAACTGAATATAAGCCACCAAGATATACTGAATAATGCGAAGATGGACATGTAGCGGCCAAGTAGCCAACTTCCAATATTCCAGTTTTTTCTTCAATTTAGCAAGAACCCAATCAATCTGTTGCCGGTGAGTAATGCTTCAACCTAGAGGATATCCAAGATGAGGAATCAATTGAGTAGAAAAGACAGGATCACCAAAGACTGTGTGATTCCTAGCTTTCCAAAGAGTCCAGAGTGCCCAGTAGTAGCGAACCCATGTAAACAACAAATCAAAGTCCGGCCGTTTAGGATAGATCCCAAACAACCAGAAATGCTTGCAAAAAACAGTATGAGAAAATCTTAATCTCAATCTGTGCTGAAGAATGCCCCCAAGAAGTTATGTGTCTCAGAGCAATGCCAAAAGATATGAGATATGTATTCCCTGGGAGCTAATCACTGATGACAGATTGCGGGAGCAATACGTCTACAAGATGAAAGCTGTCTTGACGGAACAACCCCCAGCAAAACACGCCATTAAAAAATTTGTTGGCGTAATGGAACCTCAGAGTGCCAAATCTGCTTCAATCTCTTTCTCCACCATTTGAATGGACGGTGCAATGCCCAAATCTGATTGGCTCTGCGTGACACCCAAGGTGGTGATAACATAACTTTATATAAAGAAGAGACTGTTATATGAGATAGCTTCAAAGGAAGAATGGATGAGTATAAAGGAAGAAGGGTCCAATCCTGAAGCCTGTCTTGAAGCTCTAAAAGTGGTACTGGTTGAAATGGCTGAACCATTCGAGTAATGACTTGCTGCACTGGACGATAATACAGACCCAAACCATATTTTGCAGCAGTCAAAGGGAAGGATAAAAGAGTGCCATCATCTTTAATAACATCTCCGATAGTGGAAATCCCTTTCAAAATAAGAGCGTCGAGGCTCCTGCAAACCCAAGGGAGCAAAAAGAACCCAGAATGGATGTTGTAAGCTCGCAAAGAGTTACCCTGTAAAGAGTCTCTTCCATTCCATGCCAAGTGTCAAAGAATAAGCTTCCAATCTAATATACATCGAAGAAACCATAGGACAACCTTTGATTTTAGCAGAATCTTTGTAATGGAAGAATCGCCAAGCTTTTCTTACCATGCTTTGACCGCCAGAAAATGTCCATAATGGTGGACATGAAGGAAGGCAAATGCTTCTAAGTGAAAAAAATCAATGGCAGATAGAACTAAATATAAGCCACCAAGATAGACTGAACAATGCGAAGACGGACATGTAGCAGCCAGGTAGCCAACTTACAATATTCATGTTTTTTCTTCAATTTAGCAATAACCCAATCAATCTATTGCCAGCGAGTAATGCTCCAACCTAGAGGATATCCAAGATGAGGAATCAATTGAGTAGAAAAGACAGGATCACCAAAGACTGTGTGATTCCTAGCTTTCCAAAGAGTCCAGAGTGTCCAGTAGTAGCGAACCCATGTAAAGAACAAATCAAAGTCCGTCCGTTTAGAATGAATCCCAAACAACCCAAAATGCTTGCAAAAAGCAGTATGAGAAAAATTTAAGCCAAAAAGTGGCACTGGTTGAAATGGCTGAACCATTCGAGTAAGGACTTGCCATACTGGAGGATAATGCATACCCAAACCATATTTTGCAGCAGCCAAAGGGAAGGATAAAAGAGTGCCATTATCTTTAATAACATCTCCGATAGTGGAAATCCCTTTCAAAATAAGAGCGTCGAGGCTGCTGCAAAGCCAAAGGAGCAAAAAAAACCCGTAATGGATGCTCTCAGCTCGCAAAGAGTTACCCTGTAAAGAGTCTCTTCCATTCCATGCCAAGTGTGAAAGAATAAGCTTCCAATCTAATATACATCTGAGAAACCATAGGACAACCTTTGATTTTAGCATAATCTTTGTAATGGAAGAATCCGCAAGCTTTTCTTACCATGCTTTGACCGCCAGAAAATTTCCATAATGGTGGACATGAAGGAAGACAAATGCTTCTTAGTGAAAAAAATCAATGTTAGATAGAACTGAATATAAGCCACCAAGATAGACTGAACAATGCGAAGACGGACATGTAGCGGCCAAGTAGCCAACTTCCAATATTCCAGTTTCTTCTTCAATTTAGCAATAACCCAATCAGTCTGTTGCCGGCGAGTAATGCTCCAACCTAGAGGATATCCAAGATGACGATTCAATTGAGTAGGAAAGACAGGATCACCAAAGACTCTGTGATTCCTAGCTTTCCAAAGAGTCCAGAGTGCCCAGTAGTAGCGAACCCATGTAAAGAACAAATCAAAGTCCGGCCGTTTAGGATAGATTCCAAACAACCAGAAATGCTTGCAAAAAACAATATGAGAAAATTTTAATCTCAATCTGTGCCGAAGAATGCCCAAGAAATTATGTGTCTCAGAGCAATGCCAAAAGATATGAGATACGTATTCCCTGGGAGCTAAACACCGATGACAGATTGCGGGAGTAGTACGTCTACAAGATAAAAGCTTTCCTGACGGAACAACCCCTAGCGGAACACGCCATTAAAAAACATGTTGACGTAATGGAACCTTAGAGTGCCAAATCTGCTTCAATCTCTTTCTCGACCATTTGAATGGACGGTGCAATGCCCAAATCTGATTGGCTCTGTGTGACACCCAAGGTGGTGATAACAGAACTTTATATAAAGAAGAGACAGTTATATGAGACAGCTTCAAAGGATGAATGGATGAGTATAAAGGCAAAAGGGTCCAATCCTGAAGCCTGTCTTGAAGCTCTAAAAGTGGTACTGGTTGAAATGGCTGAACCATTCGAGTAAGGACTTGCCGTACTGGATGATAATGCATACCCAAACCATATTTTGGAGCAGCCAAAGGGAAGGATAAAAGAGTGCCATCATCTTTAATAACATCTCCGATAGTGGAAATCCCTTTTAAAATAAGAGCGTCGAGCCTCCTGCAAAGCCAAGGGAGCAAAAAAAACCCGGAATGGATGCTCTCAGCTGGCAAAGAGTTACCCTGTAAAGAGTCTCTTCCACTTGCCGTACTGGACGATAATGCATACCCAAACCATATTTTGCAGCAGCCAAAGGGAAGGATAAAAGAGTGCCATCATCTTTAATAACATCTCCGATAGTGGTAATCCCTTTCAAAATAAGAGCGTCGAGGCTCCTGCAAAGCCAAGGGAGCAAAAAAAGAATAAGCTTCCAATCTAATATACATCTGAGAAACCATAGGATAACCTTTGATTTTAGCATAATCTTTTTAATGGAAGAATCCGCAAGCTTTTCTTACCATGCTTTGACCGCCAGAAAATTTCCATAATGGTGGACATGAAGGAAGACAAATGCTTCTTAGTGAAAAAAATCAATGGCAGATAGAAACCAAACTTTTTACATTCAAAGCAGGCTCCTGCAAATAAACCCCATTTCAGCTTGTAAAATACACTACCCATTGTAACATTGTTTACAAAAGCAGAATATGAGTCTAGAGTGGGATTTTCTGTATCCCACAAAATGCAAAATCTATTCGAGTTGCCATTCGATCGTGGGTGGACACACCACCTTCCCCAAAGAGGCTGCAATTTTTGGCAACGAGGAAGCAAGGCATTGAGGGAAGTCCACAACCTCCACCCACACAGGACAACGATGCCTAATCAAAGCCTGCTATTCATCCACCATAATCACTTCAAAGAAGCCCCTAGTTGCATAATGCACTTTGCGAACAAGACAGCCCCCCAAAGTGCGTGTCAGTCAATTTTCAACATCCACTACAATCGGCATCCTTCCTGGAAAAAATATAATAACTGCATGCTTGGCATATTCACATACCAGATCCACAATATCCTCTACTTCCACCATTATTCCAAGTGTGGGAGCAGGATCCTTCCAATCCTTGCGTGTATCATCAAAACCTTCATGCATCAGATCATACACTAATTGAGCCTCCAAAGAAACATGCCTAGGGTCATCCTGACCCAAATCTTGCTTTTGCCCTTTATTTATGTATGTCTTCATAGTAGTCATGGAGGACCTGTAAATCGAAAAAGGAGAGGTAGGAAAGGAAGAGAGCTTTGAATAGGATGAAAGTAAAGGGTAGAAAGAAAAAGTGGAAGAAGATACTGACTGAAAAAAAGCGGCCAGAAAAGAGAAAGCGGGCTGATATATACGAGACTGAGAAAGCTAGAGAAGGAAGAACGTGGTAGACATGGGCAAGGAGGATATATCTGGACGTGTCTGACTTGAAACATCATAAAGGAGGGGGTGGGGAGTTTCCCGCCAAGCTCTGGTTTTATCACTATTATTTTCTGAGGATGTCACAAGATGGAGCGATTGCTTGGCCTAGATACTTGGGAGGGTAGAGGTGTCTCACATGCATTGAGGATTGCCATTGGTGGCTGCAGGTATCGTCCCATCAGTTGAGAATTGAGGCAAGGAGGGCAGCAAGCATATCTAGGGAGTAGAGGACATGCAGACTATGCTTACTGAGGAAGGCGAATACGGAGGAACACTTTGTGTAGATGCTAGTACACTATGAGTTACACACATGGTTTTGGACCACTGACCCGGGTGATTCATTTTCCTAATTAGGTGTGTTGCCCTATCCCTGATAGAGCTGCGAAGGCACAAAGATACCCTACTAAGGCGTATCAGCCGATAGGAGGAGACGCCGACATTTGAGACAAGGATGGAGCGGAGATACATGCCATAGACTTCCTTAACTCTGAGTCAAAGTCATGCCATGAGGAGGGGGAGGAGGAAGCATGCAGTGTATGAGATAAGGGCAAAGTGGATCAATTGTAAATGGCGGTGATGAGAGATGCAGCAAGGATATGTAGAGACCGAGACTAGAAAGAAAGAAAGAAAGTCTATTAACGTCCACGGGAGACCAAGAGGTCTATGGGACAACATGAAAGCCATCTAGTACATCAGCTTAGGGAGGGTGCAAGGCAGCTCCCAAGGATTGTAGAGACCGAGCACAAAGCAGAGACAGATTAGAGCACACACAAATGGAGGTTCAGTCTATCACAGCTTTACGTAGAGGTAATTGCTAGACACAAGGAGTCACCATTGACATGGCCTATAGCATATGGAGAACACAAATACCATGTCCCCACCACGTCGAGAGATGACTTGATGGCGATAGATCCGTGATATCCTCATGGGCCTCACCACCATGATGTAGGTGTGTCCACTAGGAGGGGCTCCTCAACTAGTCACTTTTATATTTATATATATATCTTCTGTTGATATGTGATGTTCAGTTCCAGGGTCCTAGTGTACCCTGCACCAGCCCATGATGGCTTCTACTTGGATTGACTTTAGGCCCATGAGGCTTCTCTCTCTCTCTCTCTCTCTCTCTCTCTCTCTCTCTCATCTTTCAAATTCTTCAATACATGTCCACTTTGTCGCTGCATCTTCCACATGCTTCCTACTTGTACATGCGCTTGGATTGAATCTTTCATTTTAGCATGCATCAAACATACATGTATCCTAATATAATATTGGATCCCCAACAACGGGAGGCCATCTTGGAGTGGGAGATGTTAAAGGAGAGAGGTAAGTGCTGGTAGTTATCTACAGATCTGTCCAATCTTTCTGCTGTCTAGGCTATGTGCATTTGTTCCAAGCAAGAGTGATTGCGTGTGTGGGTCGTATTCTCTAGGGAGGGATGGCTTACTCCTTTGGGCCATTATTGCAACAGTTTTCCACAGGGATAGTTGGGACACTGCCTTAGGTACAATACCGGCTTTGGACTTTTTTCTGTTGCCTCATGAGGTGCCCCCATGGGATACCATTTCCGGTATCATTCTCAGGAAACCCTAGCATTCAAGGTGCAGGCAGGTGATTGGCAGGGATCCTTTCTCTCCTTTTAAGGTACATAAAGCCTTTGTCTCAATATCATCCGGTACCTGGGATTATTCTATTGTGTATTGTCTCTGATCAGGAAAAAGTACATTCTTTTTATTTAAAAAACGGATTGGAGGCCATCTTGATTAGCGGTCTATGCTCGCTTCATGTCATCGCATTCTGATGCATTCCAGAGTCTTGGAACTTCCCTTGGCATGTCTGCTCATCCTTTTTCTAAAAGAAATGGTTAGTTAAGCCTTATGGGCTGGTCTTAAATGTACCCAATGACAAACCTGAGGTCAAGGCATGGGCTTGCTCTCGAAATTCAAACTATGTTTATATGTTTGTTTTTGTCCTTAATATTCCCTGAGATCCATTTGTGAATTATTTTTCACCTTACTGCAGGGTCCAGGTTTGCACAGAGATTTTGCCATCCATCTCACGTATGAGGTAATATGTCTACATTCTCTTCTATTAAACTCAAAATCATAGAAACAAAAAGAGTGATCTGGAGGTTCTAGCGGACTAGAAATGGCAAGATTATATCTGTCTGAGCAATGTTTCTTATTATTTCGAGTCCTTCTGGCAGCTGTGATTTGTGCTCTCAAGTACTCATCACTGTCTTCTTGTGCAGCTACCTCTGCTGCAGGGCTTGTGTCTTGATTTGTGTGATTCTGTAGACAATGGATTTGATTCACCATCTGTAAGTCTTTCCTATGCAGGTGTAGTCTTGTCTCCTGTAGGGCTTGAATGAAAATTCCAGGCTTATACCATAGCCCTTAACAATGGAAACTCGAGTTTATAGGCAATAAAAGATTTTTCTGTGCTCAACAATTTTCACATTCTGTTATGTCATCCTAACATTTTGTATCCTTAGTGGCAAGACAGGAGATCATTGAACATCTTGAAGCTTGCTCGCTGTAGAGCACTACGAAATCCTTTTGAGAGATCAGTACGTCGGTGTTACCTGCATACTATCTTGGTGAGGTGGAGTGACGTTGGGCAGAGAACAACTATTGTTAATGAAGGCTTGTAGAATCTTCAATTAAGTGATTATTTTAAAATTCTTCACGGCTTTCAAGCTCTCCAGAGCCTTGATTTCTTAAAGCCTCTTTTATGAAATTTTGTAGGTTTTATCAATCAAGTATATTTCATAAAAAAAGTGAAGAGATGATATTTTAAAACATGATATCATAGCACCTCTCTCTCTCTCTCTCTCTCTCTCTCTCTCTCTCTCTCAGCACAGACCGGAGCGTGATAGAGCCCAGCCTGATAGAGCTCAGGCACACGCTATACCAGAGGACAGAGACCAGGAGGAGCATGAGGAGGTCAGAGCTCACACAGGACACATGCCTCCACCCTGTGGGTGTACATATGAGATGGTTTGTAGACGCCGCAGGATCTTGTTACATAGGGGACGTACTCGCCGCTTCATCTCCAGACGATCCAGGATGATGGCAGCTTTTCGGAGGAGACTTACTCATGGAGATCTCGCCCCACCAGCCGCTCACCTCACCTTTGCTCAGATTTGTACTCTCATAGCAGGAGGCAGAGTCGATGGACAGGATTTCCAGTATTATTTTGGTTCTCAGACTCCGTGACACCTGGACTTGTATCTTTGCATTGGCATATTGTACTCATCCCCCCATTTTGCACCCAGGGGCGGTTTTCTTGCATCTAGTTTACTTTGTATTTAGGCTCAGATTTGACATTATGTACTTTCACTTGCATTGTATTGCGTAGCACTTAGATGATATTCGACGATGCCTCTTCTTTGTGGCACGTTGATTTTGTGCTATCTTGTATGCAGAGTTCTTGATGTCCCATGGGCCCATTTTGGCCTTTAGTGGACAATAATACACTTTCTTTCTTTCTTTCTTTCTCTCTGAGAGAGTCACAAGGTGGGATAGCACAGCACATCACCATGGACAAACAAACTTAGCCCCCCCTTTTTGTGGGGATCTCTCTTTCCTAATATTCTTCGAAGCCATTTGAGGGAGTTAGGAGCCGGGTAAGGATGCAACAAGAGAACCAGAATCTGGCTGGAGCTGCACTGGTGAGGGAGCCCATTTGTCCATGGGGACTGACTGCAGGTGAGGATGAAGAAATACAGCATATAGAGGGATCAGTGGCTGATCAGTGATTGTAAAAGTAGGCAATCAGAAAATCTGATCCTTAGGGACTGGGTCTAAGGTCTTTGACAGCAGGCTGCCGGTGATTTTTGTTCATTTGAAAGTGAAAATCCAATCCAAATGGGCTCTAAAGGGTTTTCTTTTCCTAGCATTGTCTTGGCAATGCAACTTACTAATTCAATGTGCACATGGGAATGCAACTCGCTAATTCGTTTCTGTGATTAGAAGCTAGTTTGATGTTGATGTTACATACATAATATATGATAACGCTAACATCCATCCTATTCTTTCAAATTTTTTAGTTGAAATGATGATTTAGGTGCTAGCTGCAAGACTTTTTTGGAGTTGTAGAGAAAAGATTATTGAACCCTTTAAAAGTATATCACGACATGAAATGGACAAAGCTACAATTCTAACTATACTTTTTGCAAGAAGATGTCATCTCTTAATAAAGAATTGACAATAGAAAGCACAAGGAGAAGATGGAGAAGTGAAAGAATACGACGATGAGATGACCTCAATGAAATATATAAACCTCCAATAATGAGATAGCTAGATGACGGCATAATACATTTGGGGGGAAATTTCCTAGCTTACAAATACTGTTGATATGGTGATAACAAACACCTTCGCCAGGATGCTTGATAAATTTTATTTGGAATAGATATTTGAGGCCTTGTTGGATGGAAAGAAAGTTGTTGTATCAAATGCACTGCTCCATCTTATAATGTGTATAGAGGATAGAGAAGTAGTTTTGACAATCCAACCATGTGTGATGGGCATATAGATTTTGAATTTCAATTCACCAAATTTGTTGGGAGAAGTTTTTCAAGTATCGTAAACAATGAAATCATATAGGAGCAATTTTCAAGAAACAAGAAGAAAGTTCTTAACTCACTCAATATGTAGATTTGAACCTATTATTGGACAACACTTTGCTTATAAAGAAGCGCACACAATTGGAAAGATTGATGTGGAGATGTTTAAGGGGGTATCTTAATTTCATCACTTTCTTGGAAGCAGTTGTATCTTTAAGCATCCAATAACTAAATGATTGTGTTTAAAAGACTGAATCATGATATTGATACAATGTGTAAGTCACCTCTACCTCTGAGTTTTTAAAGAAAAACGAGGATTTTATGGAAGACATATGGTTCTCTCATAGCCACTTTGAAGAGAATAGCAACAAAAGTAGAAGAAAAACACTTGTAAATTGCTATATTTCCTTAAGTATAGAGCGCGCGGTTGTACCAAAAGGAAAAATAAGAAAGAGCAAAGCTCATTGCAATTTTCAATGCAATAAGGGATAGGTATTAACAGCATATAGGTATTTCTTTTTGTCTTGGCAAAGTATCTGACCAAATAGTACAGGTCTACATTACCTGTGAGAGGGGAAGATGTAGGATATTGGATTCATTTCCTACACAGAAGGACAAAGCAAAGAAAAAGAGGTGATTTTAAAAATGTGGAGGCTGGTGAAGCTCCTATCAAATACGTATACAATGGTGGACATGAAGAAACTTATGATATTTTTTAGAAAGAAAAGCAAAGACTATTGCATGGAGTGCATCAACGTACAGGTGAATAGTGCCATCAAATCTCTCATGATAGAAAAAGACATACCAATTGATCAATGTAATATTGATACATGAGTGTTGTGAAGCAAAAGTAGATCTACCCATGGTACAGGAAAACACATGGGCTCGTAAGTGGGTAAAGATAATGGAAGATAGGTTTGAGAATGTTACTAATATCATGGAAAGAGACTTTCCATAATAGGAGTTACCATATGTAGAGAAGTTCGTGTGTGAGGACCAAATAAAAAAATCAAGAAGGCTTAACAAGATCTTTCAATACATAGTGCAAATATGTTTAATATCTTGAAATCTTGTGGAGTAGAAGAAGATTCATATGATGACTTCCTCTTTCATTATTTGCTACTGGAAAAGCCACAACTCTTTTTATTACTGAAACATCACGAAAGACACTATTTAACATTTTTGGACTTATGTACGTCTAATTTCAGAATTGGACTAATGAAAGTCAAAAAATGACTTTTATGCTACTATGGTTTTTAAAGCTAACTTTCAAAACAAAGTTCTCTTGAAATAACTTGCTAAGATTATTTGAATATTGGAATGTTCGTACCCTAAATTATAACCAAATACTTGCTAAGGATACCCCAAATACTAGAATGTTGGCGTCCTAAATTATAACCAAATACTTCCTAAGATCAACCAAATAGTGGAGTGTTGGCATCCTAAATTATACTTGATATGATTAAGTTATGTTTGAAAACACCAATTATTCTTGCTATAACTAAAAACTTTCCTTGAATACTATACTGTCTATGTTTTGTTAAATAGTTGAGCATCCGTTCCTATGAATATCATAGATGACTTGTTCTCTTTGAGATTCATTTACATACCTTATTGGTGTAAAATTTCACCCTTTAAGTATAAAAAGGCAAACTCATAAACAATGTGAGTATTTATTTTTCTATAAATATCAATAGATGAGTTATTCTCTTGTAGAGATGGTGTGCATTTACACTTTCTTGGTGTAAAAATACACCCTTTAAGTATGAAACAAACTCATAGTCTTCATACGTATTTTTTTCTTTTCTATTTATGTATCACATTTTTGTATTAACGCACACACTTTAAGTAGTTTAACAAACTCATAGACAATGCGAGTAATTATGTTCATAAGAATAGAATAGATGACTTATTCACTTGTAGAGGTGGTGCACATTTATATCTTCTTGGTGTAAAAATACACCCTTTAGGTATAAAAACAAACTGATTAACAATGTTCATACACATTAATCAGGGCCAATAAGTAGACTCATAAACAATGTTTATACACATTAATGAGAGCCAAAAAAGTGATTGCTTTATTCCAATATTTGTCATCCTTATCATCTAAGCTGGAGTTAGCACTCTTTGGTTTACTACTTCCATCCTAATATCAGTTGAAAAATATCACATGCAATAATTGAAATCAACTCAAAGAGTAGAAATTATAGGATGAGAAATATGAAAGTTGGACATAAAGACTTCTACTAAACTGTATTGCAATGCATGCTAAGTTAGAAGCTTCATAGTTGTCCCTCCGCATTCCTACTAGGCTTTTAGGTGGGTTACGTAGTGAAAGTACATGCTAAGTTAGAAGCCATAGTTGTCCCTCCGCATCCCTACTGAGGGTTATATAGTGAAAGGCATAAAAGATCACTCTTACAACATCATCGAGCCTTTATAGAGAGTTTGCAGTGGTTGCATGTATCAACAATGCATAAGAAATCACGGGAGGTAGGACGTATTGCCAGCATGTGATGGAATAAAGAACCTCACCACAAATTGGGTAATTATATATCTCCAAGCTTTACCAACACAAGTTGCCAAGGATGTCACCTACTGGCTCCCATGCAACCCATGCAAACTCCCACATACCCACATGCTAGATCCTTGTAATTTTATGCTATCTTAGAGGCCCTAGCAACGTTTCCTTCCTTTCCAACACCCTCCCTCAAACAAAAGGTAGGGGTTGACACATAGACTGTTCAAAACAAAGAAACACCCCTCGACAAATGGTGATGACTCACAGTAAAGAGTCGCACCCCTAGAAAGTCAAAATAGTCTATCATAATATAAGCATGAGCCTTCAAAAAAAAAACCTTCACAAAAAACGAGATGGAATCCCAACCAAGAAGACTTTAGCTTAACAATCAACAGTCTGACCAGCAAAATATTAAGAGCTAACTAGTGACATTATTGACTCAAACATCAAATCCAAACGCTTGAAAAACATCATTCTTTGTCTTAAAAAGTGTAGCCATCATCAGTACTTGGTTTGGCCATGCACAACCCTGCATACTTTTTTACAACTAGATTTGTAGTTGCTTTGTTCTTGTTTCTATGTCTTCATGCATCTTATACCAATACACCTCTTAATGACCCTGCTTGCCACAATATCCACAATTGAGTTGGTCACAAGTCTCTTAAGAAATTTATTATTGCCAACAGAGCTACTTTCGTAATGTATGCCTACTAATCATTATGATGCTTGTCATCCAAGAGAGTGGAGGTCACCTTGTTCAGACGTATGCCATTGTTAACCCACATAATTTTTACTCATCATAGAATGGTGTGATAGACTGGACAACAGCATCATGTTTGTGTCATCATCTTCCACCTAAACTTCCATGTCCACTTAGCACTACTTGTCTAATAATTGTGTGAAGGTTGTTGATGTGCTTTCCAAGCTTCACTTCTCCAACCATTTTCAGACCAAAATTTTCTTGTTTGAGTTCTTTGATCTAGATCCAAACAAAGTTCTACTACCACTCAATTCTCGCATGCAAACTTTCGATCAATCTAAGTGGTGATTAAACTTTCTTCCAAGAGCTCTTCCCTAAATTCCAAGTGCTTTCTCATTTTTGACCTCTCACTTAGTAGCTTTTTGTAGCGTCTCCTTATCATCCTTGTTAGTCAAATTTTCCTCTATCCTAGCAATAATCAACCACCACAGGATTTTTTCTAGGAGATACAAATAGACTCCAATTTTCCATGCTGAATATTTGACCCATTAAAATTCACAAGCTTGGTTGCCCTTCATGCTAGAAATAAATCAAAAATGAAAACTCACATGCAATAATGGAAATCAACTCAAAGAGTAGAAATTATAGGACAAGAGAATAAACAAAGGTTGGACATAAAGATTTCTACCAAACTATATTGCAAGTAAACACTGAGACAAAATCTTCATAGATGCATTTTGACATCTCTATTGGGTTTGTAGATGGGCTACATGGTGCAAGGAAGTACAGAACACACTTACAATGACATTGAGCCATTTTAGAGAGCTTGGAGTAGCCATGGGTATCAAACATGCACAAGAAATCATGGGAGGTAGGTCATATTGCCATCTTAGAGAGCTTGGAGTAGCCATGGGTATCAAACATGCATAGGAAATCATGGGAGGTAGGTCATATTGCCATCCAATGATGGAAGAGAGAACCTCGCCATGAATTGGATGATCATAAACTTGCAAGCTTCACCAACACAAGTCACCAAGGATCTCATCTACTGCAGTACTCATTCATGCAGCCCATAAGTTTTAAGTTGTATATAATGGAGCTTATTTAGATTCAAACAAAAGAGAAGTTTTCCAAGGTGTATTGAAGTTTAAAAAGAACTTTGACATTATAATTTTCAAAAACTTTTATTGAAAAAGGCCTAGAGGCATTAATCTAACTAGGTACAGTAGTCTTCTTTTATAGTCTCGAGAAACTTGGAACTGAGGAAGTTAAAGGAACTAAAGGAGAAGGAAGTGGTGGAAGAGGAAGTGAGGGAGGCAACTCACGAACAACATGTGAGATTGCAGGAGAGCTAGGACAACCATGTAACATAACTTTAAGTTTCCATATGAGGTTAGGTGTATAACTATGTTGGTAAAGAGGAATGTTAAAGGGCTTGATATGAGTTCTCCACATCAAAGGGTTCTTTTTAGAGGTTCTTTTATTTTTACAAAGAGTTGATTTTCCTTCCAAAGTAAAACCTCTTGGGAAGAAAGTGTGTAAAGTTCTCATCCAAAACAATTCACGAGGACGAGCAGCCTTGTAAAAATCCTTGGCATTATTAAAATGGCCCTCTATATGCTCAATGGGAAAACAAAGAAAAGATTTGAAACCAGACTTTGCCATTGCCGCATATAAGGGTTTTGAATTCTCAATTAGGGAATTCTTCCTATGAACTTTTCTAGCTTCCCTAACATGTTCTTGAAAACAAATAAAAGTTGTCCTATAGGTTTGTCCTACATAAAGCATATTACTACTATGTATGTTATAAACAACATAAATTACTTGCATGGCATGAATAGGACTAATGGAAACAAAAGTTTTAAGATGCTTGTTTCTAAGACGTCTTAGTTTATTAAGAATTCTTATGTTATTATTAGTATAGTGAGTGATAACTAATAAAGCCTTAAAGTTAGACCAATTAATGTTACCTTCCCCAAAATCATGAAGATTATTCATGTTTGACCTAGCTAAAAAGTTAAACCTTTCTCTATATATGTTTCTTCTAACTTTTTTGTTTTGATTTACTGAGCTAGACCCAACTAAAAACCTACCAAAGAGACAAGACCATCACTATTATTTCCAATGTTGTTCACTGAGGTTAAACGATCAAACATTGGGGAATTCGCTTGCACTCTCGCTGCCCATCCCAAGGCAGTTTCTCCTTGCTATATCCCCTAACTCTAGCTAGAGTGAGACTAGTATTTAGGGGGGGGACTTGCTTGCACAATCGTTACTCGTCCCAAGGTAACTCCTCCCTTACTACTAGTAACAAGGGAATGTCACAGGAGCCACATGACATCCCAGGAGATCACCCTGTTGGTTTCCAAAAGGTGAATTCATCATAGCATGTATTGCTAAGCCAATATACCCCCAAACTGGCGATTACAGAGTTATGGATAGCTAGGGCCCCAAGGCCACTGTAAGAGATTAATCAACCTAGAAGCACCAAAGAAAGAGAAAGAGAACATAAAAATTACCAATATTTAAAAAAATAAAAAAAATAAAGCGATCATTATTAAAGACAAGAAAAGAGAAATGAACAGTTAAATAAACAAATGAGAGCAACTAAAATAAAATGCAAAAGCACACTTTTTGTAAAAAACTAAAATAAAAACGGCACTCAAAAAAGTAAACTAAAAAATTAAGAGAGAGAAATTTTAAAAAAATAAAAAAAAATTATTAAACAAAAGAAAAGAATTAAAATAATAAGAATAAAAATTGAGAAGAATTTTAGCTGTTGGGGCTTCTATATCCGCGTAAGATAAATCAATGTAGATATAATTAGCTTGTTGGAATGATATAATGTATTGCAACCACCTTATTCTGTGTGCTTTTCCCTCGTTTTACTTTGCCCACCTCTTGTCAAGTTTGCATAGTCTTGGCCTTCTTTCACCATTATGTACTCTGTTGCTTTCTAAGCCTTTGCTTTTTTTCACCTTTTGATGGGTCGCATTTTGCTAGCATTGTCTGAGATGCTTACCTAGGTGCTCATTGATAGTGTGCCTTCTCTTCATAGCTCTTCTGCGCTCTTTATAGCTTGTTCTCTCTCTCTCTCTCTCTCTCTCTCTCTCTCTCTCTCTCTCTCTCTCTTTCTCTCTCTCTCTCTCCCCCCCCCCCATATGTGTGTGTGTGTGTGTGTGGATACATATACTCTTATATATTTGCATATATACTTATTAATATGTGGTTGTATATATGTCGATATACATACTTGTTTACACTTATATCTACAGACTTATATATATTTGTATATTTGTAGATTGCTTTTGTACATATTGTCTATTATGAGCCTCCATGTGCCTAGCCATAGTACTATAATTGTCATTTTATAGTAGCTCCTTCCTTATAGATTCAAAAATAATTTCCAAAGAAGAAAACCTCTATGTCTTACCAAAATCAACATCCTAGGTTCTCCATATATTGGAACCATATGCGATGTGGATGTAGAAGTCTCTCCGTGACCTTGCACCACCACACGTTTAACACAAACAAATCAATTTGAAGATGAAACTAATTGCATACTTGCAAACTAAGGCTCAATAACAACAAGCAATAAAAATAAGATCCATAAATGTTCAAATGTATATGTACATACTATTCCAAACAATCAACACACTCTGCATAAAAGAAACAACTTAGTTCCTCCAAAAGAAACCAAAGAAAAAAAGTAATCCAAAACAAGGAATCTTAACTGAGTCACTCTTCAAAAAGAATCTATGCCCCACAAATTTATACCGTCACACGAAACCATGTCTCCCAATCTGCAGCTCTATCTCCCATCTATAAGTGGTAGAGGAAATCAATAGCAACCATCCTAGATCATCCAACATGGCTGCATTCACAAAGAGTGCGATTCCTAGTCCCAAGTACCTCACCACTTTGCCTCTAGGAATCACCTGGACCTCCAAAGGCAGCAGGTCAAATTTGATACGAGGATGAATGAATGAACACCTCCTGCACACAAGCAACCTTTACAAGAAGGGTTTGAGGACCTAGGAGGATCTCTAGGATGCGAGTAAGTTATATTCAAAGCCGGTCCTGTCCCTTCAAAATCAATTTAGAACTACTACTGGTGAATCAGATCTACTCTCATTGATCCTAGAAAGAATTCCTGATGAGTGGCCATCCAACTTAGTTCCTTCTCCCTTATGGAAGGTGAATCAATGGGCGGTGGGAAGAACATGCTTCAAAAAGATCTCAATGAAGATATTCTACTGTTGGCTGGAGAAGGATCTATCTAGTCTTGAATTTGAACCGCCCTCAGGTAGAGCCCAACATGGTGGCGCAAGAGGCTGTAGGAGATTGGAAGTAGCGCAAAGTAGGGAAAGCCTCCTTCCTTTTATGGAAGGCATTGCACCAATGGCTCCTATTCAGATCCAAGATGGTGAAGTATATTTGATTATCCCTGTGTTTCCCTTATGTGGAAAGGCGATTGAAATGGTGTGACATCTTTTGTGGAATTGCCTGGTGGTCAGAGTGGTATGGAGTAAGGTAGAATCTGTGGTAAGAAAATCAGGGCTAATGTCAACGATTTATCTTGGTGCTAATTGGTGTGCGGTGCTAACGGGTGACACATAGGGGATGCCATCCATGTTGGGGGCTCCATGGCCTTATGTGAGAGCAACCATTTTCTTAGCGGTATCGGAGGTAAGGGATCTGTGTGCTTTTCAACTGTGGATCCAGGTGGGTCATCACGAGTAAGTGATTGTAGCCATGAGGGTTAACATCCATGATCGAGTCTATTATGTGGTGGCAAGGACCCTATCATGAGCAGGGCACTCCTAGAAATTAGGGTATGGCTAATGCAAGGGTAGTTTGGCTCTATAGCTGCTTGCAACATAGGCCTAGGCCAGCCTGCCCCTTTTGATAAGGCCAAATGTTGTAAATCTCTATTTTGTTAATATAATTTCTCTTTTCTGTTTTTTAAATAAAAAATATGGCTACATTCATTCCAAGAAATTCCCCAATCATGTCAATGGGCCACTTACTCCAATTAGGTAAGATGTCAAAAGCATCCACTTATTCCAATCAGGTAAGTTGTTGAACCCTCCACTACCATGCTTGTTGTTATCTCCATAGAAAGTTTATGTAATGGCTTGATCATTGCCATTGTAAAATACTTTTTACTACTCGTAATATTGTTCAAATAAAACTCCAAAAAAATAATGCTTGATTTATTTTAAGATTACTTCCATATTAGGTAAACATATATTCTCCCCGTTGTGTTCTCTCTCTCTCTCTCTCTCTCTCTCTCTCCCCCTCCCTCCCTCCGTCCCTCCCTCCCTCCGTCCCTCTCTCTCTCTCTCTCTCTCTCTCTCTCTCTCTCCCCCTCTCTCCCTCCCTCCCTCCCTCCGTCCCTCCGTCCCTCTCTCTCTCTCTCTCTCTCTCTCTCTCTCTCTTGTCAAGAGACCCAACAAGCATAACGAGTAATGTCATTGATGTGGTAATACAAAGATAACTACATTCACATATCCAAAAACTACCTCGAACCTAAAACAACTAAAATTAGACAATGATCTTTTAGAAGGTGTAGGATTCATATACCCCAATAGCCAAAGACAGATATCTTGTATACTTTAATTCCTCCAAGAAAGCTATAAGAAAAGAAAGCTACATTTTTGGGAACTGGGGGAATAAACAAATCTGGCAATCGATTTTCATAGAGCGCTTATGGCAGGCGTTATGTGCCACCAGTCTGGACAGCGTGCTGCTGTAGAAACTTAATGGGCTAGTTGTTCTCAGCAGAGAGACCCAAAGGCTTCAGACGTCAAGCATGAAATTGCCCTATGGATTGACGGCTCGTACAATCCAAATTGGGTTAAAGACACGTGCGAGGAGTCGTCGTTCGGAAGCAAGGGAATGCACGGGGGCCAAAGCATCCAGTGGCCAAGCCCGATCAGACTCGGAAGACCATGGCTTGGTGGAGGAGCGAGGGGACTGTGACAGCCATTTTAAGACCAGCTTTAGGTCTCGAATACAGATGAATCCATCTGACGTAGAGAATAGTGCCTTGGATGTGTTGAGCATAGAGGAGGCACTCAATTCCTTGGAACGACTGCCGCAGTTGCGTGTGGTTGAGAACTTTATCTGCGTCTCGCAGATGTGCAGGAAAAAGAAAAAACTGCCGTATGTCAAGCGCTTGCATGCTTACATGTGCAAAAGCGGCCTGGAAGCAGATATATGTCTTGGGAACTACCTTGTGGACATGTGGGTACAATGTGGAAGCATGTGGGATGCTCAGCACGTGTTTAATGGGTTGCCTGATCGGAGTGAGTATTCGTGGACTTCTCTCATGATGGGCTATATTGAATGCGGGGAATCCCAGTTTGCCCTCAACCTGTACCAGGAAATGCAAGAAGACTATGTACATCCTAGTAAGAATACGTTTTTGACCCTACTGAAGGCTTGTGCCAGGCTGGAAGATATGGAAAGAGGCCAAGAAATACATGCTGAGGTTGCCAGAAAGGGTTTGGAAAGAGACCCGTTTGTTGGCAACACCTTGGTCGATATGTATGCCAAATGTGGCTCACTCGCAAAAGCACAGGAAGTCTTTGAGAAGCTGTTTGTTCGAGACGTAGTCTCATGGACTGCACTAATCACTGGATATGCCAAACATCTGCTTGGCGAGGATGCTCTGGACTGTTTCAAACAGATGCAACTGGAGGGTATATCTCCGAATGCTGTCACTTTTGTTTGCAGCTTGAGAGCTTGCGGCAGCATACAAGCCATAGATAAGGGACAAGCAATACACATTGACATCGCCAGAAAGGGGTTGGAGGGAAATCCTATGGTTGGCAGCAGTTTGGTCGATATGTATGCCAAATGTGGATCACTTCCTAAAGCATGGGAAGTGTTTGACAGGCTGCCAGTTCGAGATGTAGTCTCCTGGAACATATTAATTGCAGGATATGTGGAACATGGGCTTGGTGAAGAAGCATTGATTTGTTTTGAGCTGATGCAACTGGAAGGTGTCGTTCCGAATGCTGCTACATTTGTTTGCAGCTTGAAAGCTTGTGGCAGCTCACGAGCCACAGATAAGGGCCGAGAAATACATGTTGACATCGCCAGAAAGGGGTTGGAACAAGATTTTTGTATTGGGAGCTCTTTGGTCGATATGTACACCAAATGTGGCTCGCTTGCAAGAGCACAGAAAGTGTTCGACAAGCTGACAGTTCGAGATGTAGTGTCTTGGACTGCACTAATAGCAGGATATGCAGAACATGGCCTTGGTGAGGAAGCATTGAACTGTCTGAAACAGATGCAACTTGAAGGTGTGTCTCCAAATGTTATCACATTCGTTTGCAGCTTGAAAGCTTGTTGCAGCATGCAAGCCTTAGACAAGGGCACAGAAATACATGCTGATATTGCTAGAAAGGAGTTGGAAGGAGAGCCTATTGTTGGCAGCACTTTGGTTGATATGTACGTCAAATGTGGCTCGATTGCTAAAGCACATGAAGTGTTCGACAAGCTGCCAGCTCGAGACGTAGTCTCATGGACTGTACTAGTTGCGGGATATGCTGAAGGCGGGCTTGGTGAGGAAGCACTCAGTTGTGTTGAACAGATGCAACTGGAGGGGGTGCTTTGTAATGCTATTACAATTGTTTGCAGCTTGAAAGCTTGTGGCAGCATAGGAGCCATAAATAAGGGTCAACAAATACATTCTGAGATTGCCAGACAGGAGTTGGAAAAAGATCCTTGTGTTGCCAACACCTTGGTTGACATGTATGCCAAGTGTGGCTTACTTGCAAAAGCACGGGAACTCTTTGACAGGCTGCCAGTTCGAGACGTAGTCTCGTGGAATGCACTAATTGCAGGATATGCACAACTAGGACAAAGTGAAGTAGTTTTTGATATGCTTCAGAGAATGAAAGGAGAAGGCATAAAGCCAGACAGGGTCACCTTCCTTAGCACTCTTGCTGTATGCAGTCATGCAGGTCTAGTGGATAAGGGCCAGAACTACTTCGAAGCTATGAGCACGGACTATGGCATCACTTCATCTATTGAGCACCACACTCGCATGATTGATCTCCTTGGCCGTGCAGGCCAATTAGACAAGGCGATAACAATGGTGGAAAATATGCCCTTCCAACCTAGTCTTGTGGTGTGGCATACTTTGCTGGGGGCTTGTCGAAAATGGGGTAATGTGGAGCTTGGACGACAAGCATTTGAACATGCAGTGAGATTGGATGAAAAGGATGCTGCAGCTTATGTCTTGATGTCCAACATATATGCAGATGTGCAAATGCACAAGAACGAGAAGAAGGTTGAGGGAATGAGAGTAAAAGTCAAGGGATGGAAGAAGCCTACGTGGTTTGAGGTTGGCAGAAATGTGCAGACATCAGGGATAAATGACATTTCAAGAGCAAAGTTATGTATGCAAGGCTAGAAGATCCTTGTCAATATCCAATGATACAAAGATGCTGCGCATACAATCACAAGCTGGCTATTGTGTGCACAATCAATACACCCTAGGGACATTAATACTCCTAAAAAATCATTTGGGAGGACAATCGTGCACTCACTACAATTCACATGAAATTTAGATCTATTATTATCAGATTGCAATACACTTTGATGTCTTCAAGGAAAGTATTTGGAAGGGACTATTGATCACATGGGTGCATCTTCAGTAGCTAGTTCCTGATGGAAAACAGGCTTTTCTCAGACTTCACTAAATGGTAATTGCATAACCAGACTACCTAATTAATATCGAATGAATAAAACTTCGTGAGTAAATCAATCAATTTTAGATCCTTGCGAAACCTTGGAATGCATTTCAAATTGAAGTGCCAAGCTATGAGTTGTCAAACATTAATTGCCCAATTCCACAATGTGATTTCCTTCAAACTTACTACCTAAACGAGATAACGTGCGAATCTGCCGATGGACGATGATGAAAATCACAATGAACATGCTGGTAAGATTGCAAGAAGCACTACTAAAATCACTTAAGTCTTCGCAAGTGTTTGCAAAACTTAGACTTGATTTCTAGAAGCTGCACAAACAGTTTGTCTTTTTAGCACAAATCCAGTCTGATAAGGACAACTCCCTTACTAGGTGATCCGATTATGTAAAAATATGGCAAAAATAGATAAGAAGATAACATAGTTTCACTAAGAAATATGCTTATTTTATACACAAATCTTTACATAAATCTTTGGGAATGTGAGTAGAATAATGGAATGGCTTTTGAAGAAATCCACATGTAGTGTAGACTTCTCTATGAAAATTTTCTTATGATCCTTCTTACAACTTTTACTTAATAGGGGGTCACATTGAAAATCCTCTCGCAACCTAGTCAAAAGGGTTCATCCAAAGAAACCTCATTGAAGCAAACCATCAAGATAGTTTTGTCAACAAAATCCCTTTGAAGTAGGTCTTCCAAGGTAGTTTTGTTGGTTAAACTACATTAGACAACACTTTTAAAAGTGTCATAACTTTCACATCAAATGTCCAAATATAGTCATTCAACCACTTAAATTGATCAGAAAATCCCATTTGAGCTCATTTATGGGGTTATATTTTGGAAAATCTTGCAAATATAATAATAAGTATTACATGCATTTTATGAGAGTGATATATAAGCCCAAGTTAATACTTATTTATAGTAATTTAAACTTCTTTAGAAACGTATTCATAAATATCGTGTTATTTATGCTATTAAAACACTAGAAAGCTCGTCATATTGATATAAATGTGTTTAATTATATATGTATAATATTATTACATTGACAGTGATTATGAGGGATGTTTCTTAAAGGAATTATTTATCAATACTTTTTTAAGATAATAAAACGGGTACAAAGGATGTCTATGAAGAAGAAAATTAATGTTATGTAACATTGAATGAGTGACAATTCTATATATTTTTATGATAAAGGGATCTAGTTCTAGTGAAAATATAAGTGTAAAAACCATGTTTTCTAAATAAATATAATTTTTTAAATCTCTTGAAAAACACACTCGGATAAACCTGTTCATAGGTTTTTGCTCATAAAATTGACGCATCCCAGTGCAATGTACTCACTACTCAAGTTTTTTTAAAGCAAACTATGCGGTATTTGGATTTTTCAAAGGGTGTTGTTCTATTCATTGCATGGTATGTTGTGTATTACTATGCAGTAGCAAAGTTAACTGTATAAAGCATGCATGCCTCGAACCTTCTCATCAATTCAGTGCACGATTGTGTGGAATAGTAGCTACTAAAAAATCAAACTAGAAAAAGGAAGGAGGGGAAGTAAACGAGGGAAAAATAGGTTACATTGTGGGATTTGTCTTTTTATTTCTTCACAAGTGTGACCATGTTCCTAGCATGAGTACTGAACCCGTGCTTTGCACGAGCAAAGATGCATGACCATCCTTAACCACTCCCCATCTGAAGATGGATATTTAATTCTTAAATTTTGACTAAGTCTCAACCCATGGCTCTAAGACTTCCATCTCCTCCTTTCATTCCATTAACCTTCCATCTCCTCCTTCCTCCCAAAGGTGATCTTCCATCTTCTCTATTCCATTGACCTTCTATCTCCTCCTTGCCCTTAAAGCTGCCTCTTGTCTTTCCACCTCCTCCCCCCTCCAAGCCTCCACGTCTGTACTGAACCCAGGCTTTGCGTGCTTTGCACCGGTAAAGATGCATGATCACTCCCCATCTGAAGGTGGATCTTTGATTCTTAAATTTTGGCTAAGTCTTAACCCATGGATCTAAGACCTTCCATCTCCTCCTTTCATTCCATTAACCTTCCATCTCCTCCTTCCTCCCGAAGGTGACCTTCCATCTCCTCCATTCCATTGACCTTCTATCTCCTCCTTGCCGCCAAAGCTGCCTCTTGTCTTTCCACCTCCTCCCTAAGTCCTTCCACCTCCTCTCCCCTCCAAGCCTCCATCCAAGAGCTCCTTTGTGACACATGGTAGGCTCTTCTCCTCCAAGCTACCATGTGTCGTCTCCTTTTTTTTTTGGGTGTCCATGGTTAATAGGTTAAAGATGATATTACCCAATTTATAGGCAATAGTGTTATTAGAAAAATACACTTGTTTACATGATTATATGAAAAACAAACGAGAATGCCCATGCAAATATGTATGTATGAAAAGGGAGATTTAAAATCTTTCATATATCTGCACATGACAAGGGAGAAATTTATATCAGTAAAATTTCCACACATTTGGCAAGATGGTCTTTAAATCATTGAGAGAGAGAGAGAGAGAGAACTGCTTTCAAAGGAAAATTAAGAGAGCCTTTTTAGATAGTACATACATTCAATTTTTCAACACTTTAATACAACTATTGTGACTTCGTACATATAATATAATACATAAAAACCTATATCTCACTTGGGAGGTGTATATACCATTTTGGAATGAAAAAAATGCATGCACATCATGCATGTCCCCAAAAAGAAAAACATCTGAGATATGTTAACTAGAGGAAGAGAGTAGCAGACACTCACATCTCAACCAAAACATGAAAATAATATATCCCAAGCCAATGAAGACATCCCATGGAGATTTCCCCACATTTAAGTGCATAGCTAACAAGATCGTAGCAAAAAGATTTGGCACATGGAACCAAGCTTGACAACAAGCATAGTAGATGGGTGTATGAGGATAGTTTGGGAGGTTTCGAAAAACGTTCCGTCTATCTGGAAATTTTTCATCTTTTGGAGGAAAAAGGTTGTGTGAGATGGAGGTCAAGGGACCACGTCCAAAAAGGATGTGGAGACCTACGATGTGAATAAATGATGTGAATAAATGCTACTAACTGTTAGTGGGGACAAGAGGGGTCCATTTTGGTTGGTGAGAGGGGGATAGATTCCATCTTCTATTTCTTCTTGATTAGCCCAATCTATTTTACTCATCCACCATTATCTAGTATAAAGAAGGAGCTGCTAGATTGAGTTCTTTTCTAAGTCTTGATTCTTGATATATTTTTTTAATTATATCTCATACCTTGATTTGGCTATATTCATTGGTGAAATTCTTGAGGACTTTAATTTGTGCTTCTAGCTCTTTGAAATAAGTAGCCTTGTTATTAGAAAGCGAGACAAGTCTCTTGGATTAGAGAGGAGGTCTCTCTAATGGCTTGGGTCCATAACTTGTGAGAGGGATTATTTCTATTGAAGATGTTTGTCCACATCTTCTCAATGTTTTGCTTAGGTGCAATAGGCTTAATTTGAAATAGGAACCATAAGGTGTTTCCCCATATCAAATTTGATGGAAAAGTAAATTGGCTTGTGATTAGAGACTATGCAGTCATCTCCAACAGAGAAGCTTGCGGTGCACACTCTTTATAAGGGGGCAATTTGCTACTCTGATGATATGTCCATACCCACTTGGCAATCCGAGTATGTCGTTGTCTGCCCGGTGAAATCCATTGAAAGCCAAGGGATGCCTCCTAGTTACGAATCTCCTAGACCTCCTCTGTTGATGTAAGGAAGCCGATGGATTTGGTCCAGATGATCCTAGCCCTAGAGGTCATGTAGTATATATCTAGGGATCCTTAACCATCTTGAGGATTGCTGTTGAACCCTCCAATAAAGGGTAGTGTCATCTGTAAACTCTGAATCCAATAGCTGCTCCTCTTGTTAAATCGGGAGCCTCATCCTAGTGAGGCATGTAGTTTGAGAGCGCAAAAATAGCATGTGCCTCACCTATGAAGAGGAAAAGAAAGGGGGATAACCCTATCGAACTGAGCAAGAGAGGGAGAAGGCCTCACCCACTTTGCCACCAATAAGCATCTGACAGAACTCCATGCATATAAGGTTGAGACTTCTCTGATCCATTTATTCGAGAAGCGTAATTTTTGCATAGTGTCCTCCAAAAGAGACCACTCCACCCTGCTCTGAATCTCACCTACTGCCCACGAGGCCCAACCTACCTCCAATGGGGTCCCAGGCTACTGCCATATCTCTATGGCTGCTCTGAATCTCACCTACTACTACCCACGGGGCCCAACCTGCCTCCGATGGGGTCCCGGGCTACTGCTATATCTCTATGGCTGCCTGCTATACCTCCTCCTCTTGGAATGAGGCATCTGAAATGCGGACCCCTTTCTAGGGGAGTCCTCGATGGGGTTGCCCGAGGTGAGAACGACCAAGGAGTGGTCAAACATCATGGTGCCTCCCAAATTCAAGTGGCTCCCCCCCCTTACACATCACCCAATCACTCATGTAGAACCTATCCATCCTCTCTACAAGTCCATCATGCCGATGTTGCCCAAAGTGAGTGGAGACAAGGGGAGGTCTCTCCACCAATGAGAGGCCAATGTGGATTCCTCCAAATTTATGTGTCTAAGCCTTCCTATTTGACTAGGTCCCTAATTTCTAGGTTAAAAGGTTGCTTAATATTACTACTCCAAGAGGCCCTTTTTGAGTCCAAATCTCCTAGGGAGATGCACCCAAGCAACCAAAAAAGGAAGAGAACGATGGATCAAGAGAGCATAGTCATTATACTTGGATACATATGTTGCAAACATGACCGCATATGTTATGTTGATGTGCTCATTGACATGAAGAAATGCAAGGAAAACACGTGGCAAAAAGATTGTTCCTCTTAACACCTTCGCTCTAATCAATATCATGAAGTTTTCCTTCCCTCAAATTGTTCCTCTTAACACCTTCCCTCTAATCAACATCGTGAAGTTTTCCTTCCCTCAAGATGATGATTCTAGGGTTTGAACAAGGACTAGCCATACTTTCTCTCTCCCATCCTTAATGGGAATGTCCTTCCTCTAAGTCCAATCAAGAGCTTGCCAGTTTTTCTCTAAAACCACTTTTCCAAGCAATTTGTTAGAGATGTCTGCACCATTATCTTTCTTGTCACAATGTTATTTTATGATATCACCAAGGAGCACTTTTTCTCTTATGAAATGCTCATTGATGTGAATGTGATTTTTCCTTGAATGATCTATTGGATTCTTTGTAAGTGCTTGACCTAATTGATTATCACACCGTTGGTTTTGTCTCACAAAATAGTTAATTTTAGGATGTAACTTTGAGCCAAATAGCTTCACATGATCCTATTGTGAGAGATATATACTCTACTTTTATTGCTAATAAAGAAATATTTGGTTGCTTATTGATAACCATGAAACTATTGACCAAGGAAAACTCCATAGCCTTGGGTTGAATACTCTACTTTTGTTGCTAATAAAGAAATATTTGGTTGCTTATTGATAACCATGAAACTATTGACCAAGGAAAACTCCATAACCTTGGGTTGATCTTTTTCTATTCTAATCTCTTACATAGTCACTATCATAGTAACCTTACAACATGATATGACTTTCCTCTTTATTCAATTCCAAACTATTTGGTGCCTCTGATGTATCTCAACACTCTTATTTTTGCATTTTAGTGTGATTGTTTTGGCTCCAACACAAGCTATGCCAATGAATTGACAATGACTTGCTCTATACTCAATTCCAAAATATTTGATGCATTTGATGTATTTCAATACTCTTTCGTCTAATTCTACTGTGATTGCTTTGGATTTTACATAAACTGCATCGATGAATGGACATCATAACATGTATCTATCCTTTTGGTTATCAGATATACCAAAGGCTAATAAGCTATCTAGAGGTACTCATAGGGTCAAATGAGGAAATAATTACAGATTTCAAGGCTGAATTGAAAGTTGAATTTGTCTTGCAATCCTTTGTATGGAACTTTTCAATAATTTTCAAGACATTTATGTTGACTCATGAATGCTATTTTTGCATCTCTCCAAAATGCCATGCTTAAACAATAGTGCACCTATCCAAGATCTTTCATGTCAAATTTTGCAAATAGATCTTTCTTTAGCTTTGTGATGAACTCTTCATTAATGCCTCAGTAATAAGATAGTATACATATAAAAGTGCAATGGTTATGCCTTTCCCTTGAACTTTGTAGTAGAGTCTATGACAAGTATTAGATTTTGTGTATCCCAAATTAGCTAAATGTTTGTCAATTCTACTATACCAATTTTTCAGTGTTGATTCAAGCCATATAAACTCTTCTTTATGTTGTATACTTTCTTACCTTTTCCTTTTTTTGCTGACCCTTATGGTTGATGCATGTATAACTCTTCATTTAGGTATCCATTTGAGAATGCAATTTTGACATCAAGTTGGTATAGATTCCACCTGCTATTGGTTTCGAGTCATACCGAAAATCTTATGAAATCCACTTTTGCCTCTCCATAGTCCTCATGGTCCTCTCCATATTGTTGTGTGCATCCTCTTGCAACTATTCTAGATTTTTAGCATTCAATGGTTCCATATGGATTCTACTTCACCTTATGAATCCATTTGTTTGCAATGGCTTTCTTTCTTGATGGTAAGTTGCATAACTCCCATTTATTGTTTTTAATTAATGCATCCATTTCTTCATTCATAATTGTCTACCATTCTAGCTTTTGAACTATATCTCCAAATGACAAGAGATACTTGATGAGATGTGGTGGCATAGAGGAAATCATCTATCAGTCGTTTCTTGCTTGAATGATTGTCCATGGGAAATTTTCACTTTCCTCGAATAGAATTTGATTCATTGTCAGCAACATAGATTGCATTATATGTTCCTTCCAAATATTTCATTTTGTAAACCATTATTTATGACCTATCATGTGGAATGATGCTCCACTATCAATATACGTCGGGTCTTGATTTTCTTCTTCTACATTGCTTGCATGATAATTGCATTTACATAAAGTACTTGATTATTGATCTGATTCTTCCATGCTTTCAAGTATTGATACATAAAAATGCAAGGAGGAATAAGTCACGGTACAATAACTCACAAATAACATCAATAACTTTAATCTTCCATGCTTGTGGACATTGCCACGATGGTTTGGCTTGATGTTATTGCATTGTTCTTTTATATCACATGTGAGCCTTTTATTAGAACATGAGGAGCAACTATATGGGGCAGAGGGTTTGGTGCCTTTGCTCTGTATGGGTCTTAGACTGGTGACCATGCTTTCTTCATGCAACATCGCCTGTTGAGCATGGCCCTTTAGAGCTAAGTATCGTGAACCCACAAGATTTATTTTTAATACCTATTCTAGCTTAGGATTCCTTGCCTCTTCATAGGCTAGTTTAACTTGGGAGGTGGTACCCATCATTACATCATGGCAGATCTAGTGTTTAAGATGTGCACTTATTTTAGGTATCAAACCGTCTACTTTGGATGGTTTATTGGCTTCTATTTGGGCAGACCTTATTTTCACCATCAAGAGTCAGTGGGAGAGATGTACCTTGGTCCTCTATAGTGGCACAAGAGAGATTGACCTCATTCATGAGGTCCCCTACAATGGCATAAGAGAGATTCATTCATGAGGACTTGGGTTTGTTTTCATTTTTTCCATTTGACACCACTTGGGATGTCGTGGCACTATAGACCACCACCTTGACTTTTCAGTCATTTTTTAGAGGTTAGGGATAGATTTCTTACTCTCCCATATCTTGTGTAATTTCTTTTCTTTAGGCACATCACTTCCATCGGCTCTCCTATTGCTCCTAACTAGGGGCCGTGTTGAGCTTAGGCTCAGCACCACCCCTCGTTGGCTCTCTTAGCCTTGGCCCTATTGCAACTGTTTGTTTGTGGTGGCTGGTTGACCTATTTCTCTTTCCCATCTGGGACTTTCTTCATCTTCACACTTAGACGTTTCTCTTGTTCCTCTTATGTGTCTTGGTCATTGTCACTCTTTGAGCATGCTGAGCTACTTCATCTCCAAATTTGGATGTGGCTAAGATGGTCTGCTGGGGTGTTCTATTTCAGGTTTTGAGATATCAAATCCCTCTACTTTGTTCATTGTTATTTTTTTCCTGCCTACTTCCCTTGCTTGTCCACACCTTTGGGAAGGGCAGGTTTCCTCTTCCCCTTTTTTTCAATTAGCCCTGGCTGTGACATTAGAGAGCTTCTACCACTTTGGTCAACACATTGGAAAGGGATAGGTAGGTTCTTTCTTTGTAGATGTTGGAGGGATGCTCCAACTTCTTCTACAATTGGTTGTAGGGTTTTTTGTTGTTCTTGATAGGCTGGGGATTTATTGTTTCTCCTCACCTATGCCCATTTTTTTGTTTCTTTGTGAAGTTTGTGGGGTGGAGATTACTCTCTGTTGTAATCACCTTTTGGCCATTTAGAATAGCATTTTTTTTAAAAAAAATGGTAAAACAACTAGTAAGCTCTTATAGAAAGCCACCAAAACAAATGTTGAACCCATTGGCTTTGTAAGATTGCAGAGTTATCAAAAGGAAGAAACTTGTGAAAAGAAAAGAGAAGTAATAAGGAACTAAACAATACATTACAAGAAAAAAAGTAGTGAGGAACCAAACAATAAACGCACAAGAAACTTATGGATTTAAAAAAAGGAGTGAGGAACGGAACAATATATTACAAGACAAGTGCCTTCCTTCTTGAGAAGGCGAGAACACAAAAAATGTTGTGCACCATTACAAAATAGTGTTCATTGCCCTCATTTTTAAAGTCCCGATTGTAAGAGTGAAATTTTCTTTTCAAAAAGAAACACATCCTCATACACATTATTTAAACCCTCATACATGACAGCATAAAGGAGACAACTCACAAACAACTTAGGGGATGATCCATCCCCCGTGCTTTATAAATTTGGTAGGTGAAGCATGCTACCACTTTACTCACACTTTGTGCAAGTCCAGACATGCATGCATGTATGTGTGTATACATCCATCCATCCATACATACATACATGCACTTGCATGCATGCATGCATCCATGTACACACACACACACACACACAGAGTTATTTTTTTATGAAACCACTGATTCAATTAATTAATGCAATTTACAAATTTAGCCACCAAGTGTGGCAGCTAGAAGTAGTGGGAAAATACTTCTAAAAGATGCAATGAAATGTCACCTATATGGTAAGCATCATATGGGAATATATGCAAAGGATGCTTTGAAGAATGCATAGGTATCCAAAGGATCACGAGAGGACATGTGATGGTTTCTATCATGCTAGATAGTCCCATAAGCTATAAATCTAACCCACAAAAAGAATTTCCTATAGTCAGCAAGGGATGGGTGATATCGCCCAAATATCCAGAAGTACTTGGAGAAAGTATGCGACGGGAAGCAAGTCTGAAGCCTAGCTGACAAGGTCACAAGGAGATCCTTTGTAGCCAAAAAAGTCCACAAATGATTTAGAATTGATACTCTAGGACAAGAGCAGTGTAGACAATGTGAAGGTGCAACATGACATCTAGCCAGTGTGGTCCCCTCTAGTAGAACCCACAACAGACACCGCCACATAAAGAACTTCTAAAGCCCATTCTTCCATATGATACACAAGCATCTTTTCCACCATTTGAGAGGTTTATTCAACTATCATAGGTGATTGGCATGATTTTGTATCCATGGCGTAGGGATCAAAAGACGATAAGCTCTTGCAGTAGTAGTCAATTTCATCATCAACAGTTCTAACAACCAGTCTCTAGTCTTTCAAGTTTCTAATCCTCTAGTCAATATCTTTCTCCTCAAGATGAGGAATCAAGAGGAAGCGCTGAAGTAAATCATGTAACTTGTACCATATAGGCCTAGAGTGCATCCCTAACCATAAAGTCTATTTGTTGTAGGAAAGGACATAAAAGTACCATCATCTTGAATGACATCCTGCACATATTCGACACCTTTGCATGCAAGAAAATATGCTTTTCGGGGTTTTATCATAGAAATTCTAGCATAGGTATTGCAGGATTACATGCCAATCAATAATTAATCGGCTATAAAAAGGATTGCCATGGACATTTCCTTGAAAAGAGCTTGTAATAAAATCCCAAGAATTGGTCTCCCACTCACCAAAAGCATGTTTACAAACCTTTGTGCACATTTCAGCAAGCATTTGCATCCATGGCTCCTTCTGAGCTACAAAAGTAAGTAGCAATTGGAGCTTTCTGAGCAATCAAATGATAGGTATGTTTAAAATATTGAGCCCTCCATGCATTTTTAGAGAATAAACTAGCTCACCTTTTAGGACACACAGAGCTCTCTTGTCCTTTTTGGTTTTCCAAAGGTATTCCATTGCTTGTGACATGAAAGCATCCAAGGTCTTCTATCCCATGCTATAAGCGACAGCAAATGGAACTATATGTGAACCATGAGGATTGCTTATACGATTCACAGGTGCACATGTAGCAGCCAAGTAGAGAGCTTCTAGTAATCTAGCTTATGTTGCATCACCCAAGACGTTTCCTCCTTTAAAGATATACACTAGCCAATCAAGTATCCTAAGTGCTGTATTATCTGTCCTGGTTACAAAATATGACCTGGCCATAGTATCTCTTTCCAATGTTTTGCACCCAAAGACAAGAGCTTAGACTTTTGAAAAATAGTGTGTAGCCCAGCATCTAGTCCATATAATTCCAAAGTATCCATGATAAAGTGTGTTTCTGACTAAGTGTTGCATGGAAAGAAGAAAGAGTCATCTGCATATGCCCTAGCTAGAAAATGTTTGTCATTTGGGAGTTGCACGCCATGCAATCTTCCAACAATAATGGGTGGGTCGCAATGGCATAAAATAAAGCATTGAGGAAGCATCCTTGCCTCACTAATCTTCCCAACATCCATGGGCATGAGAGATCACCACCAATCATGTAGCGAGAAGTACTATTTTGATATAACCAGAAGATAACATTGCACCAATCATGCAGTGAGATCATCACCAATCATGCAACGAGAAGTACTATTTTGATATAACCAGAAGATAACATTGCACATTCTTGAACCAAAACCCAATCTGTGCATTACTTGTGCAACATAATCCCACTCCATAATGTCAAATGCCTTAGTAATATCAACCTGCATAATTAGCACATCTTGATTTGTATACTTGGCATATTTAATGCCTATATATGCATTCTCAATGTTGTCATGTAGATATCTACCTTTGTGGCACAAAACCATGCTAAGACAAATGTGACTTGCATGAAGAACCCCTTTTAATCGATTGACCAACATTTTTGTTTTGAGATTCTAGATAATAGGCATCAAAGTGATAGGTCTCCAATCAAAAGTGGTTTCACACACTTTTTTTTTTGCGATCAGCTTCACTAGTTGCTTTTTCCATGAGGGTGGTAGGACTTGAATCTCCCAATAATGGTTACTACTCTACTATCACTCACTACCATACTAGTGCTCTGTGGCACCACAATTCTCATGGGGGCTTCCAGAGGGACCAGTTGCTCACTTGTCGGGATCATCATCTAGATTCTTCTTTATGCAGATGATGTGGCACTCTTGTCATCCACACCCGAGGGGATTTAGCGACACTTGGATACACTGCAGGCTTTTTGTGTATCCCATGATTTGGAGGTCAACATTGCCAAGACCAAGGTCATGATCTTTAACACCTCTCGAGCAATCATGCAATGGAAGCAGTTTACTTTCGGTGGGTCACCAGTTGAGATCATATCCTCATACACTTCCTTGGGGGTCATCTTCTTCGGCCAGATCTTCACGATGAGACCAGTGATGCAAGCCAGACTGAGTAGGGGATACGCCTCACTAGCTCGGCTAGAGAGACAGTGCTTCCACTCACACTTTCAGGACCCTCGGACCAAGGCTCTTCTCTTCGACTCCTTGGTCAAACCAACTGGTATGTATGGCGAGAGCCCTTCTTGGAGACCTGACATGTCAGAGATAGAGTGGACACGGGTGGAGCGCCTATAGATCCTCATGCTCTCATGGATGATCTGGGGGAAACCATCTGTACCACATCACATCATTCAGGCCGAGTTCCATGCTTCTTCAATCCAGCTAGATGCAGCCTTTCAGACCATCACATATCTACATCGGGTTAGATCATATAGGGACTGCACATCAGGGAGACAAAGGTTGCCATGGTTGGCTCTTGATTCCTCCATGAGGTTGGCAGCAGAGGGAGATGAGCGATGCTGGTATGCACAGACTCATAGATGGTTTGTGAGACTAGGGTTTCACATCGATAGGATACCTCCTTTTTAGTACAGTTTAGATGCCCCTCCGGTACTCGCACCCACCATCCCGATTGGGCCACACACCAACTAGGTCATTCGAGAGGATCTCCTGTAGCTACATACCTTTAGGACCTGGTTGGAGTCAAGGGAACTTCCAGTGAAGCTGAGTTTCTACAGAGATTACTGTCTTCGTATTTCGGAGGAGGGATTCATCACACCACCAGGGTACACTGAGCTTCATATGCCTCACTCACTATGGATCTCCATTGGACAGTTTCGTGTATCATCACACCACCTCCACATAGAGAGCGGCAGAGCAGAGGGGATCCCTAGGGAGCATCGCATATGCATATTATGCGACTATTAAGAGGTTGAGTTGGAGGAGCATTTTATTTTCAGGTGCCCAGTGTACTATGAGATGCGAGGTTGCTACCACTGTCTCTTTAGAGACGGCTCCGAGATCCTTTCTAGATTCCTCACCTACCCAAATCACAGATGCCTCATGGCCTTCATTCACGAGGGGGTCTGACACAGAGAGTACTTACTCAGGCGATGAGGCTTGGCCATACCATCTAACACCTCTCAGAGTAGGATCACAGAGTTCTTCCCATCGAGTGACATTGATCGTCCAGTCTTTCACCACAGATGTGATAGAGACCCCGACCCGACGATCGCAGCATGACACACGAGACATCGAGGGGACACATAGATCACCATGGAGGACCTCCCATCATTGTTTAGACCTAGGATACATTCCACAAGAGTCATGGTGGCTCTAGTCTTGCGTCGAGCCTCCTCCAGGAGACCGAGATGCACCGGACCCCTTGACGGATGCCAACGCCCTTTCACCAACTATGTACCAACCAGGGCGACATGACATATGGAGGTCATTGTCATATCCAAATGTATTTAATTATGTATGATCAGACTTAGGATTCAGCACAGGTGATGATGCTTGTTTTAGTAGCTCCACCCTTACTGTGATTTGTATTAGGTTTTCTTTTAGTCTCATAGACCCATCGGTCTTCTGAAGACGTTAATAAAATTTCTTTCTTTCTTTCTTTTCTTTCAGCACGTCTACTACAAGGTGAGGTTACACATCATTTTCACTCTTCCTTTCTCTCCTTATGTGTTCAAGTAGCTTTATCCTTATAACTAGTTTGGATCTACACCTTGAGTGCATCACATATCATTGTATCCCATATTGAGGCCAACCCTGAGTACTACCAATACCTCATGGTATTTGGAGAAACCTAAAACACAATATAAAGCCATGCATTGACTTTCTCTTAGCGCCTTTTGTAACATTGCATTGGCAGTAGTAATAGGCCATCGATTCTCATACAAACTAATGTAGTCCAATGAAGCAACCATTTAGAGATACTAGAGGATTATTGCACTTCTCATAGCAAAAGCCTCACAGAAGGCTACAATAGATGTCACACAAATCATAGACTCTTGTGCAAACTGCAAAGGAGACTGGTGTGAGAAGGTAGAATCAGTTTTGAGATGGACATCAATACCAACTAGCTACATAGTTGATTGAAAAAGGATAAAGGTTGAAGGCTGGGTGAAAGAGGATTGAGGTGGGAAACTATACCATAGTCTCAAAGCCAACCATGGGTCTACCATTGAATACTTCTCATACCAATGCTCCACCAAGATCTCCACAGGTCCTAGTGATGATTAGAGAACCAACTAAGTCTCCGTGTCCCATGGGGACCTACCTTTGGAAAGGGAAAGGGCCTGCGGAGGAGCCTCCTAGGAACCCATAAATTGACTTTTTTTTTTTTGGGCGCAAAAAGTAGTGCTAGATATATTACTTGAAAGCGAGAGTACAAGAAGGCCTAAAGGCCAGCGGGCTGTAATCACAAAACGAATTCAGCCCGAGGAGTCAAAATGCTAAATACAAGCCTCTTAGGGCATAATCATCAGAGAGTGGACAAACAACCATGGTGGAGGGGCATAATGCCAGTGAAGACTCTAAGTGGAGTGCTAGAAGAACAACTCCTGGTGGTCCCAGTCGCGAAGGAAATGTCGTCTCTTTTCCTTCCCTGCCTGGGACTCTCCCTGAATCTGATCCCACTGACCCTTGAGCGTGTGAATGATTGTGCTCCAGATGTTTGCTAGGGTCTAGGTAGAAGTAGTCTGAGCTCCTATAGTTTGCGTGCATCTGGAAGTCCAGATATGCCAGCCTGCAATGCTCCCTATGATCTCCCAAACTGGGTGCCGAGGCATCGCTCCTGCATCTGTCTCTGTCAGATGCCAAGGGAAGCTGTCCATGTATGCCCAGTTGGCCTGCGTGATGAAAAAGACGGGATCTTGTCTAGAGAACTCATAGGCCAAGTGATGTCCCGGCTTAGTGCTGCACCAACAAACGGCTCCCCAAGTGATCGGTCCTAGCTCAGGTGTAGCCCTCGCTAAGATCCCCATGATTCCCTTCCAAACCGTCTGCACATGCGAGCAGCTCCAAAGGCAATGCTTCAAGGACTCCTCCTGAAAACACAACTGGCAATGCCCCTCCTATCCCATCTATCTCAGCCAGCTGCCAACTAGAAGCCCCTTGTGTGCCACCATCCAAAGGAAGTAGGAGATCTTCCTCGGACGCCAGCTAGCCCAAAGAGTCTTCCAGAAAGTGCGAAGAAAGACCAAGGATATCCCCTAGGCATACCACCTATGTGCCTGTGTGGGTAGCCCTCGCTGGAGAGCCCCAAGAGCATGCCGACCCATGCGTGCACTATAAGAAAAGAAGGGGGTAGGGTTCTCTGAGGTCTCCGATGGTGGCCAACGCCACTCTCCTAGGTCCCACTCCACCTTTGACAAGGAACGGCCCTCCCATATCCAGAGTCTCCAATCCTAGTCCTGCATAATCAAGGGGTCTATATGCCACGTCTTCCCTTGCAGCCCTACAATGCGAAGGCGCTGCCAGGGAAGCTGGGGGTCGATCACGGCCTCTCTGCTCTGTAGGTGACTATCATCAGTGATGGAGAAGAAGTGTACCGAGGAGTCCGAGAAGAGGTCTGCAACCACCAAAGGAATGCCTTGTGGAGTGAACTGTCCTAGCCACCTCTCATCTCCCGGGAAGAGTTGTCCGGTGACTATGGGAATCCTCCAACCTGCAGGAATGGCAGCATCAATCTCCGCTCGTCGAGCCTAGATCCCACATGCCGTACCTACTGATGCTGCCAGCTCGCCTGGGCTCAGCTGACTGTAGACGTCCCTCCAAACCCGGAGCGAGCGCACGGGCCCACGCACCCAGAGCGCCCAAGGGATATGGGATCTCTCTCCAAGCTGACAACCTGTAACATCTATCACCTGGCTGCTCCAGATCAGGGGCTGTCTATCTATCTCCTCTCGGCAGCTAGGGGGAACCTGGGAAAGGCTATGTCGCAACTTCCTCCAGACCGAGATGAGGCTACAGAGGAAGGGGGAATGGGGCTGAGTCAAAGGAGCTGAAGTGAAGATCCATCGGATAGAAGGCTGCCAAACACCCCCTCTCTGGGGAGTACATGCACTGAGACCATGATGTAGCAAGAGCTTCCATGTCTGCCCTCCTGGGGTCAGCAGACCGCGGATGACTAGCTTGCCAAGAAGTGCCTGACTCTGCAGTTCTGGATCTATGATGCCGAGGCCGCCCTTTGCCTGGGGGAGAATGACCGTCTGCCAGGCGACCCTAGCTCTGGTGGTGCCGGAACTGTCTGAACCAGACCATAGGAAGTTCTGCACCAGTCTCCTCAGTTGGGCTACACAAGACCTCGAGAAACACCAGCAAGAGGCCACATACCAAGCAGTGGCAAGAAGGACCTGGTTGACCACAAGGGCCCTGCCTGCTAAGGAAAGCCGAGCCGTGCTCCAGAAAGCAAGCTTCCGTCGTATGGAGGCTAGGACCGGCAAGAACTGCTGAGCCGGTGTGATGTCCAGGCCTACCTGGAACCCCATATAACGTGTCGTCTGTCCTCTAAGGATCCAGCGAAACCCCAGGAAAATACCCCACTATGAGCTGGCTCCCGGATCCATAAGAAAACCAACTGACTTATGCCAGTTGATTTTCGCTCCAGCCGCAAGGCAAAAAATCTCTAGGGATAGTCTCACACGCTCCAGTGACTCGACATCATCCTGCACATATAGGGTTGTGTCGTCTGCATACTCGAAGTCCAGAAGCTCTGCATCATCTCGAATAGGGAGACGCATCCCGCGAAGACCAGTGGTATGGGCTCAAAGGAAGTGGGTCATGGCCTCCACAAAAAATAGGAAGAGGTAGGGCGCTAATGGACAGCCCTGACGCACTGAGCGCTCGAGTGTGAATCTCTCCCCCATCCTGCCGCTAATGATAACCCGCGACTAGAGGCCGATATGTAAAGGCTAGCAATACCTCTGATCCACTCATTCGAGAAACCAAATCGAGAGAGTGTACCTTCCAAGAAGGACTAGTCTACCCTGTCGTATGCCTTCTCAAAGTCGAGAAGGAGTATGGCAAGGTGTTGGCCACTGTGCTGGGCCCATTCCGTCGCCTCTGAGAAAGTGAAGATGTTGTCCAAAATGCTGCGATCTTGGACAAAACCAGTTTGGGTGTCATGAATCAAGTCATGTAGCAGGGGGCAGATGTGGTTGCTGATCATCTTGGCGAGGATTTTGTAGGCAGTTGGGAGGAGGGTGATTGGGCACCACTGTCTGATCTCCTGGCGGTCCCCCCCTTTGGGGATGAGGCAAAGCAAGCCTGTTGCAAGGCTCTCTGGCATCTGCCCATTGGAGAAGATGTGCTGGAAGGCTGCGAGCAAGGGCCAGTGGATCTGCTCCCAAAAGGTGGTGAAGAAAGCTCTAGAGAGGCCGTCCTCACCTGGGCATTTCTGCCCATCAATAGCGCTCACCGCATCCTGCATCTCCGCAACAGTGAAAGGGGCGAGAAGGGCGTCGCTCATGCTGGGCTGCACGAGCGCGGTGTAGATCTCCACACCTCCTCCCTGTAAATGCGGCCACGAGGGTCTGGGGGCTCTTGCTGGAATAATGATCTGTAGAAGTCTGTCGCCAAGTCCCGGACCTTGTTTGGATCTGTCCTGACACTACCATCCTGCGCCCTAAGAGAACGGAGTTGTTTCCCTGCTGACCTCTGTCCATGAGTCCTGAAGAACTCTCTGCACAGCCTGTCGCCTTTCCTAGCCCAGAAGGACTTGGAAGCATGAAATGAAAACTCTGAGCGACGTTGGGTGATCTCCTCTAGCATGGCTCGGGCCCGAACCTCCTACTGTCTGAGCTCCTCAGAGCCTGGAGAAAATTGCTGCATCCGCTGAATCGAAGCGAGATCACGTCTGAGACCCCTCTCCCGCACCCAACACCGCTGTCTGACCTGAATCACCTCCTGCTGGCAAATGAGGCTAGACTCAGCAAGCACCTGAGCTACCTGTGCTGCCATATCCCTGGTGGGGTCCCAATCCTGCTCCCATAGGTCCACTATCCTGTTGTGAACCGCTGCTCTGGAGTAGATGGAGTCTGGGATCCGGCATGAACGTGGAGGTGAGGACTGAGAGGCTGAGTCCAGGACTAGGATGACTGGGGCATGGTCTGAAAGTGTTGTCCCTGGAACCACTCCTGACTCTCCTCCTCTACCAAGCGCCCAATCACTGACATAGAAACGGTCCAGCCGCTCCAGAAGTCTGCCTCCCTCCCTCTTGTAACCCCAAGAGAAGTCCAGACTCCCAGGCCATCTACGAAAGGAAGGCTCCCTCCAACTGTCCCGACCTCCCACTGCGAAGAGGAAGGAGTCCCAATTTGCCTGCTCTACCTGAGCTATACCGAGGAACTCTGGGCCTCGTCCCTACTAATCCTCTAAGGTCTCAAGGTTGTTGAAGTCCCCTCCTACAATCCAAGAGTCCATCTCTGGCAACAAGTCTGTCAAGGATCTCCAAAAAACGGATCTACGTCGAAGATCAGTCGGAGCGTAGATATTGAGGATGCCGATATGGAATCCCTCAATATGCAAGCCCACCCAAAGCACACGTCCTGGGATCATAGTGCCAAAACCACACACATGCTGAACTAGAGAAGCGTCGATGGAGATACAGACACCCCCGCTCCTCCCCTACTCGCCAATCAAAGGTTCCCAGTAGGTGTGGGAGCATCCTGTGAGGAATTTCCCACAAATACTAGTCTGTGAAGCCGAAAGCTTGTGTTCCTGTAGTAGGAGCACATCTACCTTTCCCACCAAGGCTGGCTAGAGCTCCTGTCGGAGCACCATCTTCCTAGGGCCACGGGTGCCTGATGAGCGAAAACCGTTAACATTCCAAGAGATAATGCGTAAACTCATGAGGAGGGAAGGTGGGCCACAAACAGCTGTCTGCTTGCGGTCGAAGTCGAAGTGGTCGGAGGATGTCCTGTGTGGAGACAAAGGCGCTTCTGTGAAGGTTTTGAAGGAAAGGCCGGATCATCGGACCCATCCTCTAAAGCCTTTAGCAGAGGGGAAAGGCCCTTTGTCCCGTGGTGGTATGCTCTCTCTAACCAGCTCGACGCCTCTAGTAAGGAAATGCTGTAGAAGCCCGCTACCTCTGATGTCCTCCATGGGCGAAGCCCTTCCGTGTAGGCCCACTCCAGCGGTGGTCTAATAATGACCAAGAGTCGGAAACGTTTGGTGCTGTGGCGCCAATGCAAACGAACATCACCCTCCTGCCACTGCTACTGAAGAAGCTCTACTGTTGAAGAAGCTCCGCTGCTCTGCTACCAATCCAATCCTGCACTTGCTCCTGGGACTGGTCTCGTATCGTCTCCCAAACATTTTCATTCGTCCATTGCTCATTCCCTTCATTGGAGATAGTGAAGGAATAGCTAGGACCATCGTGTGGGGCAAGGATGGACACCTTACCCTCCGCCCCCTTACGGAGGAAGAAGATGCTAATGTCTAGGCATGTGGGGAAGGAGCCAATACCCGCTGCATCCAAGTAATCCCAAGGACCTGCTTGATAAAACTCCAATGGAAGAGCTCTAGGAGCAGCCCTTGGGCATGGGGACGAAGATGAGGAGTCTGAACCAGAGGGAGGGGTGTTGGCCACCTGCAGGGAAGGGCCTCTCCACTCCGCCAGGCCCGAAGGGATAGGCCAGGGTGAGGTCTGTGCTAGCTTCGGGGCTGCAGGTGGCACAAGTGGAGGGGGGCATTCCCTCTGGATCATGCTCGAGGAAGAGAATGGAGTGGAAACCACCGGTGCGGAGGGGGATCTTGGAGGGGGAGGGGGTCGGAGAATCGAGGAGATAAATTGACTATGAAACATCATCAAGACTCTATAGCTCTTGATAGCTCTCATCATAAGTGGACTCTACTAGGACAATATCAAAGAATAGATGGACTCTACTAGGACAATGTCAAAGAATGCAGCGTGCCCTCACATTGCACAAGGTCTGCCTCCCCCACGTGCAAGCATATGCCTAATAGTGCCTCCACAAAATATTTTCATAAATAGATGCAATAATTGATCAATGTTTGCATGTCTAACATCCACTTTGAGTGGAAGAATGTATACTTTTTTTTTAGATGTTCGATTTAGATTTGAAATATCACATGATCATTATCATTATTCTTAGTTAATGTAAACATTTTATAGGAAGCAATCAGATGACAAATAGAACTTTTTCATTAATATAATTTAATGTAAACATTTTGTAGGAAGCAATCTGATGACAAAATAAATTTGTCATTACCCAAGGAATTTTGAGGAGACTAGAGTCATACTGTGCTACTCTTGGAGATGTGAGAGATGCTAAAGCATAGGCATGACAATGCCTTGTACATTTAGCGACATTTGAATTCCGTTTGTTGCATTCAATAAATTTTTAAAGAAAAGCATGAGAGAGAGAGAGAGAGAGAGAGAGAGAGAGAGAGAGAGAGAGAGAGAGAGAGAGAGAGAGAGAGAGAGAGAGAGAGAGAGGATATGATATGATTTTGCTAAAGTCCACCCACTTGAGAACCTTCGGGATCTATGGGGCTAGACAAACAGTGGCTCTTACACGAAAATTATATCGAAAAATTAATTCATTAAATATTTTTGTTTTTAGAAAGTATGTGCCTAGCCAATTGGTTGGTACAAATCAAAGAGCAAAGTGAAGGTAGTAAGTACGTGCCACCAAGTATAGCAAAAGAGCCAGGTAGCCTACAAAATAGGGTAGCCAAACACCCTATAAAGAGTATGTGCCTAACCAGTTAGTTGGTACAAATCAAAGAGCAACGTGAAGGTAGTAAGTACGTGCCACCAAGTATAGCAAAAGAGCCAAGTAGCCTATGAAATAGGGTAGCCAAACAACCCTAAATATAACCTAGAGAGATCTAAGCTAGCAAAACCCTTGAATTTAGAGTAGGAATGACTAAGGAAAATTACAAACTACAAAATTGTGAATAGAAATTACAAAAATTACAAAACTATAAACAGAAAGTAGCTTTTGGATTAGGGAGAGTGAGTCATGGGATAGACTCATAGCAGGTTTCAAGTGGTGGGCTACACATGGACAAGAAAGATAAGACCCCTTGTTGAATGTAAGCTTGAGCCGATAATCAATTGTGCAAAATCCAATTTTATTAATGAATGTGTGTTTGTACAAATGGGATAGCTTGGGCTTTTTAAGGCTAGCTACTACTGATGTAGTACTCCTCATATGTTTTGTTTCTAAATACATGGCCTTTAAATCCCATAATTCTTTTTGGAACGTATTGAATGTGCCCTTCCTCTTCCATGGGAGGCAATTCGTCAAGGACTCTTCCATGATCCCAAGAAAAGTGAGACATGAAAGAATTTTGGATTCTAGAAGACAAAGGAAGTTCCCAGGCTACATCCCCAATTTTCCTCAACACTCGATAAGGACCATAGTACCTGTGGGCTATTAGTATTCCCTTTCAATGAAGCATACCAAGGTTTGAAGCCTGAGGAATACATGATCTCCCTTCTCAAAATACAATTCCCTATGCTTTTGATCTGCATATGCCTTCATGCGGGCTTGAAATTTGACCACACTGTTGTAACAAAGCATTTGTGTGGACCAAGTTATTACTAACCTATTGATTGGTCAATGCTTTATTGACAATTGTGGAGGGAACATGTACTTGAGATCCATACATAGACTCATTCTAATGGATATATACTTCATACTATTATAATAGACTTTAGCTAAGTGCAACCATAAATCGCCAATTTGAGTGTCAAATCAAAAGTGTCTAAGGTACTCCATCCATATATTCACTCTTTTAGTCTGGCCATCTATTTGAGGGTGATTGGCCGTGCTAGGGATGAGAAGTGTACCCATGGATCCAAACAATTCTAGCCGAAGGCCCATAAATTTAGCAACACGATAGCTAACAATTTCTTGTGGTAGTCCATGCAATTTGAATAAAGTGATGCAATCATTAAAGCTGAAAATTGGGTTTTGGTTTGAGAATAAAGTGAGCAATCTTTGTAAGCCTATTACAACAATCATACATATGAAGGAAAAAAGTAAAATGTGTTAGAGACAAGCACGTGAGGCCTTTGCAATCAAGACACCACCAAGTGCTCAAATCTAAGCTAACTATCGACGATGGTGGTTATTGGGGGACAAGGTCACTAGAGTGCACACGTATAGGTAGTGGTGATGGTGTATCTAATGACTCACCGGAATCCATCTCTCATGTGAGAAAGAAAAACAAATGTTTGAATTGATGTCACAATATAGGCTCAAAGTCAAAATTCAAAAGATAATAAGATAGATGAGGCACGTCATGAGACTCTTTAAAATGTCACCTTCCCTGAATTACAATTGTTTGCATCCTACCAAGGAAGGTGCAAGATGGACTTATTTTTTTGGAAATTATGTCAAGAGTGGGATGTGCTTAAAAGAAGGGCGCCCAAATCAACCGTTGGCAAACGTAGCGGACCACCGACGCCCTGGTAAAGATGGCGGCGCCGCCTCCAAAAACGGCGGGGCCCAGGCCTATGCTGTGAAGCCCTGCAGCACAAGTAGGCCCGCCTCGCTACATTTAGAGGCGCTGCTACTTCACTGTTGCGAACTGCCACCTTAGCCTGTCCCCTCCCTCTATTCCCCTCGCTCACAACCGCTGCGCTGCACACATGTAAACAGCTCCTCCACCGCCCTCACCCCCTCGTTTTGCACTCATGACCTCTTGAGAGCTGCATTTCCCCCCTTCAATCCGTACTCACAATGCCCGACAACAAGTCCGACGGGGATCCTTCCGCCATCGATGAGCCTCCTGATAAGAATTCCGACCTTAGTGATTCCGAATTTGTCGAGATGGACCACACTGGTCGCTATGGTCGGGTACGTCCCTCTTCAACGTGTTTCCGCTCTCCCCTTGTCGTTATTGTTGGCCCTTCATTCATCAATTGAAAGGTTAAACGTTTATCAGAAATTGTGGATTTTCCATCGGTACACTTTGCAACTTGCCATGCATGTTGACGCTTCTGGATGGCTTTGCGCTTTCTTAATCTTCTGATTTTTGCGAATAACTTCGTCTTGCTTTTTTGCCATGTTTCCAAAGCTGAGGTTGGGCATAGGTCTGTGTACATTAATGAACGCGGCGCAAAATTAGAAAAAGTTTCGTGTGTGTGTTGGACAAGTTGCCTACTGTCCTCTATTCTCTAAACACTTTGCCACGTACACGATTAATACGCAGCTCAGCTTTTTTAGTTTTCGTTTATGGGGCCCGCTGTGCTCTCGAGTCGGTCTTTTTACTTTGGCACTGTGTTGATTGATCTGTACTGCTGACCTTGCAGTACAAGGAGGTGCTGGGTAAGGGGGCCTTCAAGACAGTGTATCCACATCACTGTGTGACTTTATTTTTTTAAGGAAGTTCTGTCTGTCAGCAATGTAAGCTTTCTTCTAGTGTGGATTGCTTTTTCCCCTTAACTTATCTGACAGTTACAGGGCGTTTGATGAAGTGGATGGAATAGAGGTGGCTTGGAATCAAGTGAAAATTCAAGACCTTTTACAGAGTCCCGAGGAATTAGAGCGTTTATATTCTGAGGTGCATCTGCTCAAGTCGCTAAAGCATAAGAACATCATCAAATTCTACAATTCTTGGGTAGATACAAAGAATAAAAATGTCAACTTCATTACAGAGATCTTCACCTCTGGGACTTTAAGACAGTACGTGTTTGCCCTGTTGCTTGTTCTTTTCGAAGGGAACATGGATGGTTCTGTTGTTCTGCAAGCAGCACAGTTTCCTGACTTCAAAAGCTCATCATGTTATGCTCTAGGTATCGAAAGAAGCACAAGCATGTGGATATCAAGGCTGTTAAAAACTGGGCGAGGCAAATTTTGCGAGGTTTACTCTATTTACACAGTCATGACCCACCAATTATCCATCGTGATTTGAAGTGTGACAATATATTCGTTAATGGAAACAGTGGTGAGGTAAAGATTGGGGATCTTGGTTTAGCAACCATTCTACGTCAAGCGCATGCTGCTCACAGTGTGATTGGTAAGACATGTACATGTAACATGATTTAACAACATTTGGTATAAGGGCTTTCTGCCATGAGTATATAGCTCACGGATTTCATTTATGCGAGCAGGGACGCCTGAATTCATGGCCCCAGAATTGTATGAAGAGGAGTATAATGAACTAGTCGACATTTACTCCTTTGGCATGTGTCTGCTAGAGTTGGTAACATTCGAGTATCCCTACAGTGAATGCACGAATGCAGCACAGATCTACAAGAAAGTCACTTCCGTAAGAAGCTTTTTTCTGTTGCCTTCTCTACTTTTCCCTTACTGTTCTGTTCTATGTGTTAATGCTGTGGAGGAGAAGAAAATGAAAATGTCAGCAATGAGTCATCTTTTTTGTTCAGTATATAATACATAGGTGAGTCTTTTACAGGGGAAAAAGCCTGCTGCATTGGAAAGGGTAAAGGATCTGGATGTACGTCAATTTATTGAGAAATGTTTAGCAGTTGCATCTAAAAGGTTGCCAGCAAGAGAGTTGTTGACAGATCCCTTTCTCCAAAGTGATGGGAATAGAGAACATCTGGAATGTTTGGTACCAATTCAACGCTCAGAGTTAATAGGAGGTGACATGGATGAACTGATTGTAAAAGGAGAACCTGAATCAAGGTACCGCCATAAAGCCTCAAAGTCTGGGCCAGCAGATTTAGTTTCCAATATTTCAGGTGCAAAATGTGGTTACGAGTCTGGACACTCCATGAGCGCAACTTCTGTACTCCCTAATGGGGACAACAAAGGAGACCGCAACATTGAGCACATTCCTAGTCTGCCTTCTCGCTCTCCAAAGGAAGATCAACCAAGGAGAAGCAGGGATTTTAGAGTGAAGGGTAAGAAGAGGGATGAATGCACAGTTTTCTTGAGGCTGCGCATTGCAGACACGTTAGGTATGGCTCTTTGCCCTACTTGATGTGTACTCTTTATCCCTTGCACTCTCCTTGTCCACCTTGCACTCTTTTTGTTCAGCTGGTCTAGTCAAGTAGGGAACAGTTTGGATTACGAGTCTCCCATTTTCGAATATCGAAACTTTTTCAAGGCCATCATGTATTGACTGACAAGGGCTGTGCAGGTCATATTCGTAATATTCATTTTCTATTTGATATAGAAGGTGACACAGCCATGAGTGTTGCAAGTGAAATGGTGGAAGAGCTTGATCTCTCTGACCAGGATGTGACCACCATTGCTGAGATGATTGATGCAGAAATTGTGGCTCTTGTCCCTGAGTGGAAGCCTGGAGCCTCCTTTGATGAGACTGGGCCTGATACAGAGGATTGTGGGGACCAAGTTGACCCTGCTCCAGATAGTAGCTATGAGAAAGCCAAGAGTGAGACGACCGGTAATGATGGTACTGATGGGGATGAACCTTGTCTTGACAGAGTGTCATCTAGCCGAAAGATTCTCTCCCCATCGTTCAGGCCAAGTGCATACGATGGTTCACCATCCCGAGGGGAGGGTATGATGTATGGTCGCTTTGAAGAAGTAACATACAATCAGGGTGGTTCAGACTATTCTCCTTCTAGTTCAGGGGCTGCTCCTCCAGTGTCCAGTAATTCATCTGAACACAATGCTGATGAGGAATCTGCATATCATCTAGCAGACCCTAGCTCTCCGGTGTCTGATGATATTGGGAAAGGTACTTGGTCCACTGTCATGGGCAGTCCATGTATACATCCATCAAGCAATGTTGGCGATATAGAGCCAGTTGAGCTAGGCTGTTTGTCATTCAATGACCTTGTGGAGTCCCAGAGAATCGCTGGTTGCAGTAAGTATACACATCAGACATGGGAAGGAATAACGAACATGGCTGGAAGCCCAGAGGAACATGTTGGATTTACAGAAGATGGAAGGGATGGCTCACCGAAGGATTTCCCTTCACAATCACCATGGCCAATATGCGGATTGGCTGTGGACACTCCACCTGATATTACTGATGGAGAGGAGGTTTTGGGACGAGAGTTGAATCGTTTGAAACTCAAGCAGGAGCAAGAGTTCAGGGAGCTTCAACAGAAGCATGAACAAGCAATATTGGAAGTGAAAAGTCGATGTGAAAGGAGTGGCTCAACCGCATCATCAAATTTGGCTTCTCCTGATATCCTGCAGTGTAATTCGTCTTCAGATTTGTTGATAAGCAAACACTTACCACTTTGTAGTGGTAATCAGGCTCCGTCGCTCTGCTCAGTATCTTCTCTGGAAAGGGAGGTTGGTCATTTTTCTGCAGTTAAATGTGGGTACACTACTAGAGAGACTGTCGAATCGGACAGACTTTCTCTGAAAGAACTTGCAACTATGACTGCTAGGGTAGCAGGTGGGGAGGCAGTCAAATCAGCAAGCTCAGAGCAATCGTGTTCAGGTGTATCAGACGGACAAGGTGTTCTGATTCCTAATGCAGGGGCTTCAGAACAAACCTATTTTGCAGTTGACTTGGGAGCCAATGCCAATCTATGTACTACTGTGAAATGTGAAGAGCTGTTGTGTGGGTCAGAGCAAACATGTTTGCAGGGGCTGGGGACTAGATATGGTGCAGAGAATCCTGCTCCTGTTGATAGCTCTTTTTCAGGAATGCAGCGGGAGTTGTTTAACCCTGCAACTTTTAAAAGTGAGTCTTTGAACTTGAAAGCATCAGATCTTGTGTTTCCAGCAAGACGTGAGTCATACATTGAATTTTACAAGACTGCTGGCATTGAAAGAGAGAAGATACCTTCCCATAAACCTGAAATTCAGGCAAGTGATGGAGGTGCTCAAGAGCCTCTTGGCAAATCATCGAGCTCTAAACTTGATGGTCGGGCTTTGGAATTGAAGAAGGAACAGCTTCAGAGGTCAATAGCTGAGCTTGAAGCAAAGACGCTGGAGGGCCTCCATTGTTCTAAGAATGGATTTTTAGCTACTCATGCTCCAAAGAAAACCTTGGTTGGCTCCTCTGTGCAATCTGCATCTGGTGGATCTTCTGCTTCTCAAACACGGCCCCATCCAGTCTCTGACTCAAACAAAGTTTGATTCTCATTTGAGTTTTTTACATTAACTTGAAGATGGGGAGACTCTGATAAAAGCTACCTTCAAGTCATGAGATTGGGCTTTGCAACTGAGTTTACTGCAGGTTGTCTCAAGTTGACTCTGATATTGCAGTCGTCTTGGTTAGTCCCACTGCTTAAAAATCCAAAGCAGCTTTGAATTCTATTGAGCAAAGTAGTTTGTGCTAATAGATCTATTAAGGATCATGTTCCACAAATCAGGTTCCTTTGCATGTTTCATCATGTCCTTTGTTACACGAGAATGCATCGTCATCACATATGAAATCAGCTAAGCTAATGCTTGCCTTCAAATTACTGTGCATTTCCACATCCTTGGTATAGCCATTGGAAACACACTTGAAGACCTTCAAAATACTTTGTTGTTTCAGGGTTGTACAGAACCCTGCATTTATGCATGCCCGGAACTCTCTTTGAATCCTACCCTATAGTGAATTCACTTGTTGGAGTAATTGATTTATCAAAGCCATTTAATCTGTACTTTAGAACAACAAAAATTCTAAATTTGCTCGATTGGATATTTTCTAGTCTTACAAAGGTACTATCTCCCTTGGTATATGAAGTGTGCCAGACAATCTATGGATGAATTAGAGAGGCAAACAAAATCCAATGCTTACGCGGCCTTTCAATAAGTGGAAACCCATGAAGTGAAAGGGCCTTTTGCACTTGTTGCTCGACTTGATGCCCTTTATGGAGTTCAATTGGCCAAACTAGTGAAAGTAGCTTGGTACTGCAAGTCTGACAAAAGACCATTTAGAAGAGATAGATGGAATCGATGCTTATGTGTCCTTGCCACAAGCTCAATCCCATCAAGTATGAGGGCCTTGTGTACTTGTGCAACTTGAGGCCCCTTGCCCATTATGAATGCCCAAATCAGGGAATAGTGGCTCCCTTGGTATAGAAAGTGTGAAAAAAAGACCATTTTGGCTAGCCAAATGAGTGAAAAATGGCTCCCTTTGTATAGAAGAGTGAAAAATGATATTATATGGTTCAATTATAGGGTAGATGGAATCCAATGTGTATGTACCCTTGCCACAAGCTCAATGCCATCAAGTATGAGGGCATTGCATACTAGTTGCCTAAGTCAAGGGCATTTACCCACTCTGCTCGGTCAAATTAGTGAAAAATGGCTTTTTGGTATAGGAAGTCTGAGCAATATTATTTATGAATGAATTAGCCAGGTGAGTGAAATCCAATCCTTATGTGCCTTGCCACAAGCTTGATCACATCAAGTATGAGGACCTTGACACTCTTTGCTTGACTCAAGGCCATTATGCACTCGAGTTGGCCAAACTAGTGAAAAATAATTTTGGTCCATTAGTAAGCGCAATGTGACTTAATCCCATTGTCATACTCATTTTGGTAAGGGAAGTAAAATTTGGGTTTCATAGGTGAAAGGGGCAATCAGGTTTGTAGACTAAGGATAAGTGTTGGGGACAAAAGAAGTTCTTTTTGTTGCAATCTGTTGGTAAATTAAAAAGTTGTTTTCAATTTTTCATTGATGCTTGTATTGATGAGTATACCAAATTCTAGAAGAGATAATAATGCTTTTCTCTATAGTGTATGTTTTTATAACCCTTTACTCCAATTAATGATTGAGTAGAAAGTGTATTCGAGGAGTTGCATTTGAGGAAAGAGGGGAGGGGAAAAGAGGTAAGGATGAGAGGGGGATGGGGATGGGGATGATGAAATGAACATTAGAAAAGGTGGGATAGGATGGGGATGTGAGATAGCTATTTGAGTATAAATAAGAGGGATGCAAAGATGTCATTTTCCTTGCATAATTTGATTTCTTATTTGTAATTGGTTACTCTTTAATCATGGACATCTTGGTTCCTCAATATTTCAACAAGTATGCAATAGCAATAGGTTGTAGGGAAAGGGGGGGGAGAGAGAGAGAGAGAGAGAGAGATTAACATCTTCAGAAGAATACACAAGTCCATGAGACAAAGGACAAACACCAAAGTGACTTACTACATCAAGATAACGATAGAATCAGGATAGTGCACAAGGGTAAGCTCCTCCCAAGTTATTATAGGGCATAGGTACATTCTATTACCATCATAAGGTAACATGAGTTTAAGACTGAGGAAGTAGACCTGTGGTTGTGTGCCATTTTGACTGATATTGCATATATCATTTTCATCCAATCCACTTATGGTATTTCCTTCTTAAGACATGATTATGCCATCTATGTATTTCTCCTCATCATCATGAAGGCAGCCATTTTTGAGTCCCCCAATGCATGATATCATCTTACAATGTGCTTTAGTTTCCTTCTCTTTTACTTCTATATAGAAATCCATTCTATTGACTTTGTTGTTGGCATTAGTATCCATTTCTTGCTTGATTAAGCTCACTTCATTAGTGATCACATTCTTAACCTTGGAGATAAGTGTCGGTGATGTTGGAGATCCATGACATTTGTGTATGACCTCTACAATAATTTTTTTCTTTCCATTACTTTCCATACCCTGCACTTTCCTCCCAAGGGTTGCAAGCTGAAGTTTGAGCTCTCTGATTTCTTATTACAAGTAATAGATTTGCTCCCATGTGTCTGAGATGATCTTTTATCTCAAATGAGTCTTCACATAGGGAGCAAATGTCGATAATGTTGCAATGGTTGAGTATGAGGGCTTGCTTACTAGAGTGAAGGTAGCTAACGGCTTCATCTTGGGAAGCTCCATATTGGCTTATGTAAATCGGAGTACGCTAATGCTGTAACTAACCCCCAAGTTGGGCTAAGGGCTTAAAGTAAGAAGCAATTTTGAGCTTTGAACTTTGGGGCTACCTAGAATTGAAAGAAGATCTGAAATGAACTAGAAGGCAGCACTGGAACTGGGACTAACTGTGAGCTCAACTAAAGTGAGCTAGGAGCTACTATGCAAGTTGTCTGGCCTGGTCTTCTTCGATATGACTTGATGTGAGACTTTGTAGATGATCCTAGAGTGCTTCGATGCAAGCCAAATTGGGATTTAATGTAGAACTTTGCGACGACTATTGTACCTTTGCTGCTAGATAGAGAGACCTAAGAGAGGAGCTACTAGGTAGGGAGACTTGCGAGTAGAGCTAGGCACCTGGAGAGCTAGGTGGGGAGCTGTTGTGTGTGTGTGTGTGGGAGGGAGAGAGAGAGAGAGACGGGGGGGGGGGGGGGGGGGGACACAGAAAAGGAGAGAGAAAAGGGATTTTAAATAGAGGAAGTGACTTTAGATGGGAGAGGTGAAAGTGACTTTAGATAGGAGAGGGGAAACGGTATATTAAATGAAAAGGGAGAGGGTGAGATAATGGGGGGAAAGGAAACGTAAGAGGGAGCTTGTAGGAGAAAGGGAATTCTAAAAAGGGAAATGCACTTAGAGAGCATTAAAGGGGGAGCATTGTAGGGAAAGGGAAAAGGAGGAGGAAGGTACCATGGAGGTTGAGAAGAAAAGGCATTGTTTACTAGATGTTGGGGATCAACTAGTATTTGATTTGACAAGTTTCTTGCTCGCATTTATACAATGATAGTGTGATTGTGCTAAATTGAGGTGTGCTTAGATTTGGGGTGCCAAGTGTTGTTTTGCACACAATATCACAATACATGGGTGTGCACTATAAATAGACATGAAGTCAAAAGAATTGTAAGAAATGACAAAACAAACAAGGTAATGTCAATTCAACCTGAAGTCTTGAAGACTATGCTATTATTCTAAGAACCCTTCTAAAAAAGACATCTTCTCGGATTTGAAAAAATTCTCCCGATGCCGCAAGAAAACAAAGTTAAAACATGGATGTACTAAATTTGGAATAAAATTAAAAAATAATGAGATGATATCTCATTTAGGATTAAAATTGTTGATTCCCAACACACAATTTCCACCCATGCAATCGCCAAATTCTTTGAGATGTAGTTACCATGATCATAGATAGGGTGGTTGATTATGATAAAGGCTGACTCCAAGATCATCTTTCTCAAGGGACACAATTCCAAGATTTCATAGGATAATTAATTTTGGAGGAGCTATGTGCATTGCCTCCAAAATGCACATCAAAATGGCCACTTGGAGCTACTCTTGGGTAGGAGAGAGCACTGATGATAAGAAATATGCACAAATATAGTACCCACATGAAGGCATTTTTTTTCTTTTAAAATTTCTTCCAAAAAAGTAGAAAACTTTGACATTAATGTCGATGCTAACATCGAGTAGATTTACCATTATTTGTTCCAATGTCCATCAAAATAATTAAAAAGAGCATTGATATATGACCCATTTTCTTGTAGTGTGCATGATTGTCTAAAATTATGGGTCATTAAGATTGGTCAGACTTACTAAGCATACCCTTGTAGGTAGTATTTTGGTTTGTTTTAGGCATTTGTACATTACAAGGAGCTCACCAGAGCCCTATCCAAGACAGTTTTGATGGTTTGGATGATAAGGCAAATAAGAACTACCATTTGGACATGCCCAGTTTGAAGTCATGCTTTCTATATCGGAAACAAAAACAACATAAGGATACCGGCTTAATTGGTTGGTGCATCGCTTATGTAAACACTTGTCCCACTACTGGTACATGGACATATTGAAGGACAAGGGGTTTATACATAACTTCACAATCAATAAGCTAATCAAGCAGGCCAACACTAGATCCGTTGACATGCTAGATCATGGATAATAAGCACAATGTCATAGTCACTAACCAAAGAGAAATAAGAACTATTACATTATATATAATCTAGTCTTAAGATGGGCATGTTGCACATGTGATCATTAAACAAGGTAATCTATGTAAAACACCAAATTAAATTGGTCATGCTTTGGGGTTTCCTCCTATACACTGTCACCTGCAAATGTCCATTAATCTCATGAATTATAGCTTCAAGAAAATGTTACTCCTATATTGAGCCCTGTTTCATCATCACAAGTATCTAAATAAGTTGGGGTGTTGTTGTCAAATGGTATGTAAAAGCTTAATGTTTTGTGTAACAAATGTCTAAGCAAGCACTTGGTGCAAAATTTCCTTAAGGAGGGCTCATATGATAGTATTGCAATGAAGGAAACATAATGGTGGATATGGAGGACAATTTTGAAAATGTGGTAGATACAACCAATACTTCAAAGTTTGTTGCATGCTTGCAATTGTAACAACATGACTATGAGAGTGATCGGTAAAGGTATGTAGAAGTAGAAATTGACCCGCATGAAATTACCATGTTTAAGTACATGGGAATGCTACATGAAGTTACCATCTTTAAGTACATGGGAATGCTACCTAGCAAAGATCGATATGGACCCACACGAAATTTTCATATTTAAGAAGTATATGGGAAGACTACCTAGTGAATTGGTGGAGATAAAATCACCTAGGGAGCATTAAAATTCTACCGTATTCAAAATTTTGGACCTCTCCTATTATGGATTTTATTAAGTAAACTTCGTTATATTATTTTGCTTCACAAGGACGATGAGGGAGCATGGATAGAGTCACTAATAAGGAATAATTAGAATTTTAACCTTTGTTTGAGATGGATTATCTCACATTGGAAATGGCTACATCAAGAGCCCCATATTTGCACCATAGACAATGCCATGCCAAGTGCACCCGTATATCCAATTATAATATCTAGGTTTGCTATGAATTTGTTCAACTTGATATTATAGTATTGGCAAGTTGTGGCAAACTGCAACTAGAGGGACCTTCATATTCTTCCAAACCTAGAGCCCCTAAAGCTATCTGCATTTCACAATGGCATGGCCAACTTTCTGAAATAATTGAGGCTAAAAGTATCATGGTTTTATGGTGTGCCCAGTAACATACATGGAAATAGGTCCACACACTAGGTGGGCTTGTGGCTTTAATGTGACTTTTGCAAAAACCACTCCCCAAAACTTGGGCCATCAATTGTTTTTTATCCTTTTGCAAAAGATTGTAGTGGTATGTTTTTGCCAATATAGATTAATGATGACTTGTCAAGGACTTGATAGAAAAGTACATTAAGACACCATAGTCAAAAGAGCTTTTTCTGCTTTCTGTGCAATGGTAATACACACTTCAATACACTCTTAGATAATGGTGAGTCCATGTGTGTTGTGAATATAAATTTATGTGGGTAACAAATTAAACTTTTGTGCATGTTTGCAACTCTTATAAAATTGTGAATTTCTCATGATCCTTTCATTACATTCTTGCAAATGAGTATAACATTGTGTTATACGCATGTCATGAGCATTGATCAATGTTCACAGTAGCATTGTCATTGTAATGTAATAATGTTTCCAATAAAGTGATCTCATGTCATGTATGACATGTGACATTATGTGATGGTATTTCATTGCACTTCACCATGTCATGGTAATATCACACAAAATCAATGTTGCGTGATTTGGATTTTATTGGGGTGTCATTTCATCACATGCCATGGTATTTCAAAACATGCCCCATGATATGGCATGCCATGGTGTGCTATAATGTGCATCTTATTCTATGTCACAATTTTCCAACCACAATGTGTGTCACAGTATGCATGTCATAGTATATGATCACGGAGCTCACACACATTATGAACCTATACCATGCTACATGAATCATGTATATGCCTAGTGTTGATGAGTTTGAAAAGAGAATCTATGCTGCTTTACAATGCAATACTAGTAGTACACACACAATGCTAAATACTACCAAGTATGGGAGAGTGGCATGGGATAATACTTGGTCACCAATAGTCCCCAGCATGTGTAGGGACCATGTAATTTTTCATTCACATGTACAATCAATAGCACATGGGATGATACTTCATCACCAATTGTCCCCTACATGTGAAGGGGCCATGTAATTTTTTATTCATATGTATAAGTAGTACCACATCCACATTTTTTTCCTCTTCAAGTTAGCTCTTAATAGAACAAACTAGTCTCCAAAGCTACACATTACTTTTGAAGAACTCATAGGTAGATGGAAGGACAAGTTATCCTTAGACCTTGCCTATAGATATTATAAAGTCCATTACAAAGGTTTGTAAGTGTCTTTGTCATGCTTGGGTTGGGATCATGTTTTTACTATGTTTTAATAAATACAAAGAATGATCCATGCACATATGTGCCTTTTTCAAAAAAATTTCTTCATTGTAATAAGTAATCCTCGCATGTGATGCTTACTTGGTACTTGTATTGACTTCATAATCCCGACACATCAAGATTTTGTTTGACTCAGGACTTTATATTCATCATATTTTGAAGATGAAATAAATTAATGCTAATAAGGAATATTCACCTTATATGGAAATTTTCATGAAGATTACTTTTTTCATAGATAAATATACGTTTTGACCTAGTTTCTGATATGTGTTTCTATAGTAAGTTTATACACTAACTTCATAGTATTCCTTTGGTAGAAGCAATAAAGACTCTCACAAATACATAAATTTCTCGAGAAAAAGAATTTAAAAATATTTGCAAATGATTCTCATTGGAATCTGGAGCATTAGGGGCTCCTCGGTGGAAAAACCTAGATGGAGGATAGTGATGGCAATGGAGGTAACCTTGATGGGATGTACCATTTATAGCATACCCTTGATAGGCCCTTTTTGAAAGTAGCTACCAGTTAGCTGTGATGTTTCTTCATTAATAGGCATTGGCAAACATGGAGAATATTTCTATGAATGACAAAGTTGACTCTCGCCCTCTGGTAGAGGAGGACAAAGCGCCCATGTAGGAAGAGGAGGATGTGGAGGTAGTAGAAGTGCAATAGCTAAAAGAGAGTTTGAGATAATAGGAATGAACAAAGACTCCCTGAGGAAAGAAACTTGCATGTAAGGAGGGGTGATCAAGGTGGTGCCCAAGCTTCTAGATGCAAGTTTTTCTCCCTTCCAAAAAGATCATGATTTTCTCCTCACTTTGCCTTGCTAGAAGAAAATATAGGAGTCAAAAGACTAGGAGGCAAGGGCGAAAATCCAAGAATAGCTTACCCCTATGGTAGAGAAGGAAGTTCCAGCAAAACAAGAATGCATGCTGTAAAGATAAAAAACAAAGAGCCAAGAAGAGAAGTCGCCACACGCTTAGGAGAAATCATTCAGCAAAATGATGAACGAACATAGAAGACTCTGAAGTCTAGGAAAAAGAGGAAGGTCAACAGACCTCCAAGACTCAACCGATGGGAGTTGGAGAGAGAGGAGACGATCACAAAGGAGCATGCAGTCTTTTGGAAGAGACCACTCAAACTGGTCAAGCAAAAATGTCTCCTGATATAGGTACGCATGAACCTGCTATGCTAGAAGATGAGCTCCTTCTTGAATCAATGGAATGGCTTAGCACACATGCGTTAGTCAATTACTTCCCGTGGTCTTAGACCTCCCATGACTTTGATGGAAGGTTGGATACACACTAATTGTGAGGAAGGGGTTGGTGGTGACTAATTTTAGGTTCCTTAGGAAAGGGTACTTTGTATATCTTTTTGAACGAGTGAATATGGCTACAAGACCCTAGCAACATGGCTTATGACAGTTCAAAATCAGCCCCTCTACTTGACTTGGTGGTCCTACAAATTTTCTTTGGATAATGCGAAGTCTACTAGAATGCCTATCATGGTTGAGTTACTCGGTCTTTCTTTATCTCTTGTAATCACCTCCCACCTTATGTAGTGTTCTAGGTGAAGTGCTAGGAGTGGACAAGGAGAACTTTATTAATCCTAGGAGGAACCCTCAAATTTGTATCCAGATGGATATAGTTGAGGAGCTTTCCAATACTCTTGTAATCCTCAATAGAAATGGGAGCATTTTCAAAGAGTAGCAGTTACTTTACCCAAAAAATCCTAACTCTTGCTTCTTTTGTGGATTAACTAGCCATTCAGCCTCAAAACTACCCTCAGAAGAATAGTAAACCAGACACCAACCAGCCCCACCTACCAAGTCCCTAGTGTCCTCTTCAAAGAATGGCTTCCTAAAGCTCCTATCCCTAGCAAAATCTCTAAGGTACCTATTCTAAATTGGGGATCTCCCTCTAGTCCCAAAGTACCTCTTGACAAGGGGAGGGAGAAGACTCCTCTATCTGTGTCTACCAAAAATGCATTTGAAGCCATAGTAGATGAGGGAATTGAAGGGTGGATCAAAGAAAACTAGGACAACATTGAAGATGTTGTGGTTGAGCCAGGAAGGTCCAAATATTTCAAAGAAGACATTAATAGGACTAATGACATGGCTACAGATTCGATAAACGGATCCCTAAGTCATTCCCAAGTCAGAGAGATAGGCTTTACAACCATTCAAAACAAGAGGAGATAGTCTAAAGTTGCTAGCCCTTAGGTAAACAATCCCAACCCTAGTGCTAAAAAGGAACAAAAAAATAATGGTAAGTAAATTGATTTTCTTCCTTACTTTAAATGACAGGGGACTCACTGACCTTAGAAAAAGTGAGGAGTTTCCACACAGGCTAAGGGCTAACTCCCTTTCCCCTCATTTTCTAGCTCTTTAGGAGGTTAAAGTCACATTTACAGTTTCAGACAATAGGCTCAAATTGGTGGATTGAAGAAGAATCTCGTATTACATCAATCATGAAGAAGGTAAAGGGGGCACTTTCTTGGGAGCGCTCTCTCATTATGGTGGAAGCATTTTGTAGGAAATTGTTGTACTAAAAATAGATGGATCTCTCTTCTATGCTGCATGAAGGGGAAAAGATTCTCCTTTACTTCTCTTTATGCCCCCATTTGTTGTAGAGACAGAAATATTCCTTGGGATTCCTTAAATGCAATAAGTGAAAGTGGTTTTGTCTTGGGTGATTTTAACATGGTTGAGACAAGGAACGACAGATGGCTAGAGAGAAGCACTATCATCGAGGGTGCAAACGTAGATGCCTGGGAAGAAGCAAAAGACCTCTTGCACTTGGTGGTAGAGAAAGGGAGTTCACATGGTGTAATAGTCAAATTGGGAATAATAGGAAAGAGGCCATATTAGATAGAATATATATTGCTCAAGACATAATGAGCAATGTTTGCTCTTACTCTTCACAAGTCCACTCCACTCTCAATTTATTAGACCATAAGCCTGTCTCTCTTTCTTGTGATTTTGGAACGGCTAGAAATCTCATGCCTTGTTTAAGGAAGATCCTAAATTTCTTTTACTCAAAAGTATTGAAGAATGTGTCAAGGTTGCTTGGATTGAAAGTTTTGCGAAAGGAAAGACCTGCTCTGCAATTTCCTAGCAAGAGGCAATGGGAAAAGCCCTAAAATTTTTCAAACAGGCCAAGAAAGATAGAGCTAAATTAGAGCTATGCAAATGGATAAAATAAAAGAACACGTCACTAGCCTTGAAAATGATGCCAGACACCTAGAGAATAGTGAGATGTTGTGTTTTAACCTTTGCCATATTCTCTAGATGTTTTAACCTTTGCACGAGAGGAGCTTATGAAGGCTAAGAGAAAAGTGAGATGTCATAAATAGATCAAATTGAATGAGGCTAAAGTCTACCTTAGAGAGTGGTAGGTAGGCAGAATTGATAGACCCACCAAAGAAACCTTCAAATTAATAAGGAAGAGAGTGAATGAGGGGATTCCTCTCTTAAGGAGGGAGGATAATTCCATAATCCACAATTCAAATGAGAATATCCAAGTGATATCTCATCACTTTAGAAACCTATTCTCCACTTCCATTTCTCCTAATGATGCAGTCCAACAAGTAAGGAAACTATACAAGCAGGCTAGAGAACACACTGCACAAAGATTTGACAATGTTTTTTTGGAGAAAACCACTCACTTTAGATGAACTCAAGAAAGCTATAGATGTCATGGCAAAGGTTAAAACACCTAGAGAATATGGACTTCCTATAGAGTTGTACAAAATCTTTTGGGAAGTTGTTGGCCCTTTCCTAGTACATGTATGGAATGAAAGTCTCGAAAATCTCTTCTAGCTCACACAAATGGTGGAATCATAAAACGTATTCCCAAGGAGGGCTCTAAGAAGGAGTTGAGGAATTGGAGACTCTCACTATGCTTAGCTTTAGCTACAAGAATTATGCAAAAGCTCTCTACCTCAAAATACAAAATAGAACTGACCCTTGAACAGAAGGGGTTTATCAAAGGCAAACACCTACTTGAAGCAATAATTAACATTTGGGAAGGCTATGAGTTGGCCAGGGAGACCAAGCAGGATATATGCTTTCTCAATGTTGACTTTGATAAAGCTTATGATAGATTGAAATGGAATTTTCTCATATAGGCTTTGTAGGATGTGGGTATTGGACCTACTTATGTATCCTTTGTCATACTTTACTCTCTAATGCCTCAGCTAAAATCTATGTCAATAGGGGGATGAGTTAGCCGTTTACTTGAAAAAGATCTATAAGATAGAGTTTCCCTTTAGAGCCCCCTACTATTTGCAATTGCTATAGATTCTTTGGGATGGCTCATTCCAATCAGGTTAAGGCAAGATCAATCAAAGGAATAAGGCTTCCTATTGGTAAGCAATTGATTTTTTCAATAGTTTGCGGATGATACCAATTTCACTCCAAGGAACAATAGACAGGACATTCAAAGGGTACTAGAATGCCTTGATGTTTTTTGTAAGGCCTTTGGCTCTATAATTAATCATGCAAAGACAAAGTATGCAACTTTGAGTGGTGCAGATTAGGAAGTCCTAAGGATGCATCAGAATCTCCAAATGGGCCCAGTCTTCAAATTATGGGGTATTCCAATGGAGTTCAAGATCACTCTATGAAGCAGAGATGGGATTGGTTTTTAGATAAATTTAAAAGAAGCTAGACAAGTGGCAAGGCTACCATACAAATGTGGCTGGTAGGAGACTAGTTTTAAATCAGTGCTTATCCTGTGTAGCTATATTTTACTTATCATGTTGGTCTCCATCATAGGACCTTTTGTGGGGAGAAGCATCAAGGATCTCCAAGGTAAGATGGTCATAGATGGTTATTCTACATTAAACCCAAAGGGGAGGGTGGACTTGGAGTTATAGATATTGATCAAGCTACTAGGAAATTATCTGCCTCATGGATCATCAAGGCTATTCTAAATCCTTTGGAGGATTGGGATCAAATTCTCCTCAAGAATACTATACATATCCATCCTTTTAGAGCACCCAAATGGAAGAGATACCCTTTACTCTCTACCTTGTGCTATCCAAAGCCCTACATCACCAACAAAGAGATCCCTTTGTGGCAAATTCTCTAAGAGCTTATGAAGAAATTAAGAGTCACTATTATCTCCTATGGTAAAGGGGATTTCATGGCCATGGACTCAATTTGGATATTTGTCATTTTCAAGGGAAATCACCCAAGTGATGAGGACTTCATTAGAGCTAGCCATCTCTTCAAAAAGGTCTCCAAAGTTGGGGATAGCTATGGAACAAATTTAACATGAGATGCAAGAGCTGGCAGGAGATCAAACGGGAGTTTACCATAGCCAACAACCACAAAGAGATTATTTTGAATAGAGTGGCACTTTGGCAAGGTGAAACCCAATGGAAGGGGTGTAGTCATTTAGCGAGGTAGCCAATTCCCTTTTCTACCCAATCCTCACTCCAACTTCCACTATTGAAGATTTATTTAGAGTTTTAAACAAGAGATGGAAGCTACTTGATAGTGTGGACAAGTAAAAGAACAAGTTTCAACAATTTGGGCAAAGGACGTCACTGAAAACATGTCAACTCTACTATGGCTTATCTTACATATGGGTATGCAGTCCAACACCAGAAGCCTGAAAATAGGAAAAGGTGATACTCAATGCAGAAGATGCCCAGGGGTTAGAGAGGATGTTTTCGACTTTTTTGTGAAATGTCCACATGCAAAGAAAGTCTGGAAGGTGGTACACATACTCAGTTCTATGCTCTTTCAAGAGGCAGTTGTACCAATTTAATAATGTTAATGTTCTTACTGGTGCTATGTTTTGGGAATGGTGGGATAGGATCAAAGATGACTTGAGAAGGTCATTGCAGTGTACAATGAGTCCCACACATAGTTGAATATGGAACTCGAGACCCATGCAACCAAATGCTAGGATGGACCACACACAGTGGATAAGTACATAGTTGATCCTCAGCTTCCCATTGTTGTTAGAGATATCGATATCCAAGCCTGTTGGTAAGGAAAAATTTTCACCTATTTTAGAGTCTCCGCAGCTATTACTTCAAATTTTACATTTGACTTTTCCACAAGTCGGCATCATCAAATCCTCATCATTAGAACCACCTCTTGATGATCCACTATAGCATAACCAGCACATAAAACGAATTAAGATAAAATTCTTTTGCTACATTTGACGCTTTGACATGTATTCTAGCTATAAACTAGCACCCCATAAAGGAGATCCCCAACTCCACCAAGACAAGTAAGCCATTATTGCATTACCCAATTAATTCCCATCGGCATTAGTCCCATCAGATCTATCATCAGTGTACATCTAACACCAATTCAGTACTCTTGGCATTTGGCAGTTAATCACTCAGTGTGACACGTGGTAGAGATCTTCCTCGGATTCAGGATTGTTGCACATCTTGCACACACACATGCCACCCATGTACAATCATGTTTATTGACTATTTTTAGGGCATTGGTTCCTACACAGATACATCAGGCTTGTACAGCCTTTGGCTATGCCCAACACTCAGTTGTCACTATCATGTTATAGGCTTGATCCTTGGCACATAGTTCTTCCATCACATGACTTGGGTTTTGACAGATTTAGTGTAAGCCCACAGTGGTAGCTCTCACACAGTGTTCTCATGGGTAGTAGACACTCTTGCCAGTACATGGGTAAGCCTCTTGCACAGAGCACCAGACCATCTCCATAATGGAGTTATTCTCATCACACAGTTGATGAAACACTAGTCATGACTCTGGATGAGATCTCTGTGAGTGGAAAGTGAACCTTTTTTTACCATTTATTGCCGCAAGGTATGTACCAGTTTATGACACAGACTCGAGCCTCATCGATCTTGAGAGATCAGATGTAGATGCTTCACATGTTAGCATGGATCAGACCACACCTTTGGTAAGCCCTCAACATGAGGCACATTCAGTAGTAAGCTCTCATCACAAGGCAAATTTGATGGTAAGTCCTCAACATGAGGCAGTCTCATCTAAATTAGCACAATCTGATTCTAGTGATGTACAACCATCACATTTATGCATGGATCCATCTCCATCTTTTGCCACAAATGGAGATACTCAGCAAGAGTTCACCATTGATCATGTTGTCTTATAGTAGGTAAGTCCTCAATACAAGGCACTCACATCTTCTGCTGCATCCAGAGATCCATGCCACCACAGCACATTCAGCTCTTCAAGTGATTCCATTCTAGCATCCATCATTGATGCTTTCACCTCTAATACGGAGCCTATCACATCCTTGGACACATTTTCCATGAGCAGTACAAATCAATAGATCAGTCTTCAAGACATTCTAGCATCGGCTCAGTCATGCCGCATTGCACCACTGTTGGATCTATTTATCACCACCTCTTTAAATCAATAGATCATTCCTTAGCACGAGGATACTTATGCATCAATAAGGTCTTGCCCTAGTGCAGTGGACATCATCAGGTTCAGCCATAGCGCAACCTGGGGAGACTCAGTGTTTAAGCATGCACTTATGGCTGTCGTATATAGTCCATACTTGATGCAAATTAGTAGTTGGATCCATGACTTCATATCACTCCCTTCATCAGCATTCAGCACCTCCTATTCTTTAGGGACATCTTATGCATTCTCAGTTGTATTTTAGGCTTCTAGGCCTTTACACTGTCAGCTCCACCTTGAGCCTATGATAGATGTTACATCAGATGACCTTCAGCTCATGATAGTTGAGCATACAGGTTTGATAGGTTCCTATACCTTGTCATTTGTATGGGCCTATTCTTTAGTAGAGCAATGTATCATACCTACACCTTTGGCCCCAACTTTTATGTAGCCTTTGGATCACTCTGTCCACACTGACTATGCGGTCTTCTTTGACCCCACATCATTTGACAAAGATCATACTTTGACTACAGCATATCTCATATATTATTGTCACTCTTGTATGTCATAATCCACCGAATCACATCTTCACAGTGACATCGACTAACTTCACATCTGGATGTCTCTTCTTTAGAGTAGCTGCATAGTCCATGGCAACACATGACATGATCAACTTTGACATGTTCAGCACGCAGCCATACACAAAAATTTTTAAGCAGTCATCTTTTGATCGACCAGCCAAGGGAACATCTTGCTTCCTTTCTCTTCCCTTCACCTTATTTTTTGGGCTTTGTTCCCAAAGGAAAAGGATGGCCCACAACTTAAGAGGGGGAAATGCACATCTTGTACAGGACCACGTAAGTTGTACTCATTGTACATGCTTCTACTTCGTATAGTCACTATGCTCACATATGCACATACTACTCTGATTTCTTTTAGTTTTCTTTTCAATTTTGGATGCTATCATATGCACCAAACAAAATCCACAAATAGGTCTTGTACAGGCACCCTCTACTTACCCACCAATGCAATTTAAGATGGGGTGTTGAGAACGATGTAAGTTGCATCATCTACATAGGGCATTAGGGGCAAATCCTAACCCTAACCCTAAAGGGGTTCACATGTATATCTTCATGTTCATGTTCATGTTCAATACAAATCAGTGTACATGTAGGTATATCATGTGCACTCCTCTCTCTCTCCCTCTCTCACTTTCGCTATCATAGTCTTCATACTGTGCTCCATCATTGTGGACTATTTTTTCAATGATATTGGATAGTCTTTGTAATGTAGCCACAGCTTTGCATGTATCATAAATAGATATTTCCCATACTCTACACCAACTGAATATAATCAATTGTATTAATAATAAATCTTGACATTCTCAATTATCTAAGACTAGGCTTCCATCAAAGTGTTGGATGAATCTATGAATCTCTCAGGCGTTGATGATTATCAAAAAAGCCATTGCCCGGTGGTGGGCAAAGGATCTTTGTCTCCAAGCTTTGGTAGATCTTTGTGCCAACATAATCCTATAAAATTTTGGAGTTCATAATGATGTTGAAGAAGTTCCACTCACTAGCATTCATCCACAAAATGGAATTGTAAGAACAAAAAACCTTAAACTGTGGGACTACAAGCTTCATTTTTGCTGAACTCCACTTGTTAGAGATGTCACAACAACAAACAAATTACAACCTCATAATAGCACCTAGTTGGAGGTGCCTCATGAGGTATTTCTATACTCAATTCATATGCTTCCAGATGCTCCATGTCTCATATTAATTTATTCTGACCACTCGTTTTGTGTGATCACCATTCAAGGTCTCACAATGAGTGAAAGTTGCATCAATTTGTACATGATGGACCATGTTGATAAATCTATTTAGCATCCCACATATTTATGACTACCTTTCCATGTATCACTCCCATTTGAGGAACCATTATGACCACTCAGCAAAGTATAGACCTTGGCAAATCATAGCTTGCATTTACCACCGAGGAAATGAAAGTCTTCCATAGAGGTGTGCTTTTATGGGGCCATCTTTATGACACTTTTAAAAAAAATTTATTGTCTTATTTCTACTAAAAATTTACATCATGAGAGAGCTAGATAAGGCCATCATCAACAAGTATTAACCACTTCCTGAATTTCCCTTCATGTCCTTGGTGTTTGCAGCTCAGAGACATCGCCTCCTAGTTATTTTGTTGCCTTTCTTCTACAAATCTCATCAACATGTTGTTAACTCAGGTATAGACACTATGGCACATAGCTTTGTAAAGGCAAACTAATGAGGTGCCTACAATCAATATATATTTGATGTTGTGCTTAGACAGATCATTACGACTTACATGCAATATGTGACATGTTTTATGAGTAACCACTTAGCAAAAATTGTAGCCATCTTGGCCTTACTTCAAATGTTTTTTGATTGTGTGTCACTAGCTCTTGTCAAAACCTCATCACAATGCTCTTATATACAAGCTTTTGCCTCAGCCGACTACTCGAAAAGGAATATATGCAACTGCATGGAACTTTGCCAGTAAGTTTTTACAATGTATGTAGACAGCATATGTGGAAAAAAATCAGCACATGATTGCTTTGCTAGTTCTAGTGCATCTACAACTGGCCATGCCTCTTATATTTCTAGATCATCATGTTTATGTAGCTCCAATTGTTTCGCTACTACCAATCACGTATTGAATGCTTTGGTGATCCTACCCAAAGTCTTTTCATGCAAGCTCATACTTATGTGTTTGTCCTATCCATATCTACATTAATAGTCTCAATGTCACTTCACCATGCTCCATAATGGAGTAACATACCCTCACCAAGCTGTCAATGTAACAAACCCATTTCTCCTCTTATACAGGACCCCCCATTTTCAAGTATCAACCAATAAAATTAAGTGCAATGAAAACAACTATTATAAGGACAACATCCAAGATCCCCATAGGGTACTCTTTCCTATTTTCTTCCCATATAAGTAGCTAATTCAATAAAATGTAGAAACGACATTCATTCCATAAGATCTTCAGTCTCTTTATATTTTTAGGCCCTTTCTCCCTTTTCTAACTGCAGCAAGTAGTCCAATATTTGCAGCCATGCCGATGTTTAAATCCAATAACATATATATAAAGTAGGCACACGTGATGTGATCCATAAGTTCATTGGTAATTTTCTCATAATTTGCTACCTACATAAGTTCTTCTAAACACTATGCTATCATACTATGGCAGTTTTTCAAAAATATCCCAAAAAATAAGACATAAAAACCTTGCCAAGGGCTATTCCTTTCGGGCAGACTGCTCCATGTTAGAGTTAGCTCAAATGTCCACCCACCAATATTCTGTGTACCCAATGTTGTAAGGCCCCCATATGAGGAGAAGCCATGATGGGTATCAGATATTGGGAGGGATCCCCAGTTTAGACACTGGAAGGGGTCTTAGAGTAGACCAGATGGTTATGAGACAGCTTAGGAGCCAAGAGTAGATACCCGTCTGCACAAAGGGGGGGTTCGGGGGGGCGATAGCCCCCCCGATAGCAGGGGGTCCGGGGGGCGCAGGCCCCTGGTGGGGGTCTGGGGGCAAAGCCCCCAGCGGCAGGGTCCGGGGGCTGCCGGTAGCCCCAGGCCTGACGGTATGACCTATGCGCGATCCGTCATCTGCCCGACGGCATGTTTTCTGAAGGGTCGGTGGTCTTCCAGGCCGACTGTCTATTAGGCCGACTGCCTATTACAGGGCCGACCGTCAACCACTTACACTATATAAGTGGCCACCCCCTATCATCAGATCACCAATTCTTCACGCTCATAGTCCTCCGTCTAGCATCTGTCTAGATCACCATCGAAGCTCTGTCTATAGAGCGCACAGGTGGACAGCCAACCATCAGTTGTATCAGCAGTTTGGTATATCAGAATTTTTGTATTCTCTCCAGCTTTCCATCGTGTACTTGCGTTTTGTTGTTATCTTCCGCTGCGTACTATTTTCTTACACTCCATCCATGTTTAAAAAGTCCTTAGTCATGAAAAGTCATGGAAAGTCATGAAATTCTTCTAACGATTTCAGGAAACCTTGTGGAAAGGTGCAGCAGGGGAAACACTATGTGTGTGTTTTAGACTTGACATGACCCCTTTCCATAGTGAAATGAAAACAATGTAGCTCAAAAGAGAGAGCAATTGTCAATAATGAAAAATATTGAACGCTAATGTTTTGTCAAAGGTTTAGAAAATTGTAGAATGCACAATTGTTCAAAAGGTTGCGCTTTGATAAGTCGTGGCAAGCATCTAACAAGAAAAACATGGTGAGAACCAGTTAAACCTTAGTTGGGAAGACAAGTGTCATAAACACCCCTCCCTTGTTATCGGAGTCACAATAAAAATAAACACTTAACCATTGACTTACAAAGCTAGTTGAAAAAAATATAAATGTAATAAAATTGTGTGGAGTAATGGTGTGATCACTAGGGGTGTGAAAAATTACATTAAGGGGGTGATAAAGTGGGGGTACAATGAAAAAAATAGACATAAGCAGAGTGAAAGAGAAATTAAGTTAAATGGACAAATTGACAGTTATGAATATATAGAAAATAGGGAGAGAAAAGAAGTTTTTGGAGAGACCATTTGGAAGAGATTAGGCTAAAAAAGTTTTTCAATATGGAGCAAGGGAAGGGAGAGAAAAAAACCGTGCAAAGCTTTAGAAGTAAATTTTGAAAATTCAAAGAAAGATTTTTTTGTGTAACAAAAAAGGAACTAATGGAAAAAACGATTATGGGGAGTGAGAAGAAATACAAAGAATAAAAAAAATGCTAAATATCTGTAGTGGGAATTAAAAGGGAAGGGTTAGAATTGGAATTTAAGAAGAACGACTAATAGGGGAGAAAAGGGATTTTAAGGAAAAAGGGGGGGGGGGGTGTTTTAATGAAAAATAACATGGAAAACGTAACAAACCCTGTGTTAATAAAAAATAATGTGAAAAATCTAACGAAACATGTGCATAAATGGGGGAAGAATGAGGCATAGCCATCCATGGATCAAAAAACCATAGCACGCACGGGGGGTCGACGCCGTAATGACGAGCACTAAGTTACAGCTACTACTAGCAAGGCTTATTAGAGTCTAGCAGGAAGTGCACACACGTGTGAGGTGAAAAGGATAGCTTGATCAATAGATAAGAGCGGTGTAGTCGAGGAGTCTATGGAGCTGTGAAAGAGGCTGCAGGCAATGCATAGGGCAGCGCGCTAGTGTACAGATGATTATGAGTAGAGGCAGAGCATAGTAAAGAAAGCAGGGTGAGTAGTAGCTAGCTAGGCCGGGCAGTCGTTAGGCTAGGCTAGGTAGAGATTATGAGTAGGCAGTTAGCCTCTTTTATATAGTTAGGTGAAAAGGGAGAGAAGGGTAGTCGGGGTGGAAGGGGGGTTTAGTTAGAAGTGTGTAGTAAATAGAAAAATAGGAAAAAATGATTAAAGATAGGAAAATTAGGGAGAGAAGAGGGGGTTTGGAAAAAGTTTTTTTAAAAGGAGGGCACGGTTAGAAAAAAGAAAATAAGAAAGCAAGGAAATAGAACAACTGAAGGATAGTAAAACATAGCGAATAAAATTAAGGACAAAATATAAAAGTAAAAGTAAATTAAGGGGAGAGGTTTAAGAGGGGCATGGAAATCAAAGGTCATGCATCAAAGAGGTAACTCTGAAAAAAGGTGAGTGCATTAGGGTCGAGGGGGGGAAATAAAAAATTAAGGGGGGAATTAAATTTTAAAGGGGTTAGGTTGGCGAGATTAGTTTAGGGTAATTAGGGTAAGGTTAGAGAGTTGGTTAGGGAGAGAAGGGGGTTATAAAAATTAAAAAATATATAGAAAGAAATAAAGATAAGGTGGTTAGGAAAATTAGAAAAATATATAGGAAAAAATTAAGGGAAATTTAAGAAAAATTAGGGGAAAAAATTAGAGAGGGGCTGGGTGGGGAAAGGAAGGGAAAAGGAAGGGGGTGGGGGGGGGGATTCAACATGGAAATAAATAGGGGGAAAGGGGTAAAAAGTACATTGAATGTAAATTGGGAAAGAGAAAGTAAGTGTATGTGTGTGTGTGTGTTTTATATTAATAAATAGTCCCATCAATAAATGAACCATACAATTAATTCCATCATTTGGATTAAAAAATTATCTTATGAGACAAGGATTAAAAAACCTTTTGACAACTACATTAAATATTTTGACAAAATTGTAACAAATTGTGAGTTAAGCACTTCAACATCAAATTATCAAGAGAAAGGAGACTCATTGAGGGTGGAAGATTCGAATAGACAAACAAATTTCTCATTATTTCTGGAGATTTGTTCAGCAAAGTCCACTAAAGAATTAGTATCTTCATCCATTACTGTTCCAAAGATTCAACAAGATGTTTGATGAGAGAAATGGGCGTCAATATTTCCCTTGCCTAAAACCAGTATCCGACACTAGTCACATTAAAGAAAGCTATGTGAGTAATAACTTAATGAAATCAGGGTGGTCTCTTAGTTCCTACGAGTCCAAATCTATGTGATAACCTCATGGATTCTCCCACTAAACATTGATAATATAGATTGGCATCCCAAAGAGGGAGTAGGAGAGGCTCAGTATAGCCAAGAGCTCTCAAATCCTAATGCCAGGAGGAAATTTGTTGAAACATTCAAGCCCACCATTAGAACATAGATATTTGTTATCTCTAAATGGTGTGACTGGTGTGTGTTTGTCCTTTGTTATCTCCAAATGGTGTGACTAGTGTGTGTGTTTGTCCTATCCATATCTACATTATCCACATTTTACAGTCTCGATATCACTTCACCATGCTCCATAATGGGGTAACATACCCTCACCAAGCTATCAATGTACCAAACTTGTTTCTCTCTTATATAGGACCCCCCCCTTTTCAAGTATCATCCTATAAAATTAAGTACAACGAAAACAACTATTATGAGGACAACATCCAAGATCCCCATAGGGTACTCTTACCTATTTTCTCTCCACATAGAGAGCTAATTCAATAAAATGAAGAAACAACATTCATTCCATAAGATCTTCAATCTCTTTATATTTTTAGGCCATTTCTCATTTTTCTAACTACGGCAAGCAGTCCAATATTTGTAGCCATGTCCATGTCCAAATCCAACAAAATATATATAAAGTAGGCACATGTGATGTGATCCATAAGTTCATTGATAATTTGCTTCCTACATAAGCTCTTCTAAACACTATCCTGTCATACTATGGCAATTTTTCAAAAATTTCCCAAAAAATAAAACACAAAAATCGTGCCAAGGCTTCTCCTAATGATGTCATATGAGCTATCAGTAGGATTTTTAGGAAATCTTGTGGAAAAGTGCAAGGACTCTCACCTACCACCATCCCAAAAAAAAACTGTAGTTAGCCTCAATTTTTGGGAAGGCAGGCTTCAACACCACTACACATTTTTTATCCATGGATTAAGCAAACAACCAACTACAATCCTTACTCAAGCTGGTGAGTAAGCTGTTAGTACCCCAGCCTGCAAATAGCACTTTCCAACTTAATCATAGAAAATGAGTGTCAATATATCATGTTAAGAACCATTGTCAATCTAGATCAAGTCATGGCTATGTGCCTTAATTACCTATGCATAGTGAAAGTAAAGATAGCATTATAAAGCTATAACAATTAATGTTTCAGCCAATGTAATAAACACCCAAGATTCTAATTTCATTTTGGTTTATCATACAATTAATAGTGCAAAAGTATACAACCCATCTACCAATATGAAAGCTCTTGATCCTTGCATATAAAGGATATGATAAGAATTCATCCAAGTTTTCTAAATTGGTAACATGCAACCTTTTGAGTCTATAAATGCTTTCCCATAGCATTATTTTCCCATAGTGTTACCCATGTGACCTAAGTATAAGTTGATGTATGTACATCAAAGTTCCCATGCAGATGTAATCATAAATCCTAGATACTAAATATGCAACATGTACATCAAAACTAGCAACCGATTACACAAATACTAGCCAAACACTTGTTTCAAAACTATTCATCACACACGTATACATATACATATACATGTGTGTGTGTGGGTGTCTACACACACACACGCATGCATGCATGCATGGATGCATGCATCGGCCAATATGCAACCTTTATGGCATGCTTTACATGTATATGTATATGTACATGTACATGTACATGTATATGTATATATGTATATATGTATATGAATAAGTATATGTATATATATGTGTGTGTGTGTGTGTATGTGAATGTGTATGTGTTTGTGTATGAGTATGCATGTATGTACATCCACACACACATTTTGTGAAACCACTGTATCTATTACAGAATGGAATGTACCATCATAGCCACCCAAAGTGGGGGGAACTATGATAAGGAGCTAGAAACTGTGGGAAACACCTCAAAATGTTAAAGAAAAAGCTCTCCTAGATCATAGCGATCTTGGAGCGATCAAAAAAGAGCAGCATAGAAGTAAGGGAAATGAGGAACAGTGTCACCAAAAGAGTGGAGCTGATTTTGAATAAACTAGATTGTCCATAAGGCCCAAAATCATAGCCAAGTAAAAAAACTCACATACAGAGGTAACCCTACAGTGTAGACAATCAAAGTCCAACGGTTTCAACTGATTTAGAGAATCTTGTAGATCCATCGGAAGTTGTCCATGCATGTGATGCTACTGGCATTAGTCGGCAAGGGTACTTAGCTGTGTATAATGTCTTTGTAAATGCACTTCAAGGTCAAGGTAGTAAGAATCCTCTATTGTCGAGACTAGTATACGTTAGTGCAAGGAAAGAAACAAATTCTGATATTTAAGATTTGTTGGGTGGATTTATACACATCTCAAAAAGCATGATGTTGGAAGGCATAAACAAGACAAATGTCCAACATAGCAAAAAGAAAGGAGGACCAACTACCAAAGGGGCAAAGCAAGGACCAAGAACCTTCGAGTACACAGAGCATAATAATGTTTTTTTGGATGTACATAGGATCCAAGTTGCAATGGTGGAGTTTTACAACATGAAAGCATGGGGTAGGTTAAAATTGTATTGTTTAGAGAGTTGGAATTTTTATTGAAATCTTTTCTAATCATGTAAATCTTTTAATCTTTCAGATTGTGAAGGAAAGTTAGTATTCGTTATCAAATGGGATGAGTGTGAGGTTGTAAAAGGCTAAAGTTGGAGAGGTTTAGTATTACTTTGATGAATAAAGCCCTCGGACATGCCAAAGATAAGGAAATTAGGGAAGACTTTAGTGTGCAATCAGAAAAGCACATTTGGTGGCTTGCTGCGTTTGAACTTCCTAAAGAGACACACTCATTCTTGAAATGGGTATTTGATTGATCTCCAATTCCAAGTGTCATAGATGCACAAACGAAAGGAGAGTTGCTTCAAGTTGAAGGTTTGGGATCATTTAAAGTTGAATGGCACATGACAAGAGATCTTAAGACATTGAAGTGTATGTTTGGAACAGAATTGAGTGCAAATGCGACATTTGTGTCTTTATTATATGCACTCACACCAACCTCGAGGTAGTAACATAGGAATACATAGAGGGAAAGAGCAAATAAAAAGAGGAAAAGACTTTGGGAATGCTAAAGATTTAATGAATGACATCACAAATGATGATGCTTACAAACGGATGTATTGGAGCAATGGAGTAATGAGCTACAATTAGGATGCTACACCCAACAGAGATCAAAATGATAAAAATTGGGATCCAATTTTAAACCTTCCATTACAAAGAGTGCATTTCTGTGTGTTACATGCGGAGATGCGGTTCATTGATAAATTGCTTTACTTGCACATTGTATATGTATGGAACATGAAACTGGAGGAGTGGCATCATGTATAGCAAGGGTCGAAGCTTTACTCTCAAGCATGGGTCTACATGGGGACAAACTTGTGTGTAATCCATGCCAAGAGGGTTACGATCATGGTAAAAGACATGTAGTTGGCAAGGCGGATCAGAGAAGACCCACAACTTAGGCTATCAGATCTTTTGTTGTATTCACTATGGACACCAATTTTGGTTGTCAAAAGCAATTTTGTGCAAAGATGGTTGTAAATATTTTTTGTAATAGAATCCTTTGGAAACTATGTTTCTTGTAGATTTTCCACTTTGAGCTTTGATTTTCAAGTGGAATCTTGCAGTATATTATTTACTTCCATATATAATGTATGCACATAATGTAATTGATTGTTGATGGCAAATAATCACGGTAGAATGTAATTAGTCACTAGTATGTAATTAGTCAATAATCATGGTAGAATGTGATTAGACACTAGTATGTGATGGGAGATGCATCCCCCCCAAAAAAACCCAAAAGAAAAAAAAAACCTCGAGGGGCCCTGGTGTGCACAGGTGCAACTTTGGGTTAAACGAGGGCCCCGTCTGGCCCAAAGTCACGCCTGCGCGCACCAGGGCCCCTCGGGGTGATAGCACTTTCAAGTTTAGGTTGTAAAGAATTTGCAAATCCCTTAGGTCAAAAAGTTTTAGAAGGATTTCCAAGGATAAAGAGTTGGATCTGCAAGCAGGTCCTATAGGAACTCGTTTTGTATCCCTGGAAATAGCCTATTGTGTAATTCTTTTGGAAAAGGAGGACACAGATGCACCTTCATTCATCAATGTAGAGCCACCTCTTCTTCTAGTAGCAGGGTAAGATGTGGATGTTGAGGAGAATCCCGATGTGGTTGCGAAAGCAACCATTGCTCTAGATTGGTCTAGTGCAACTTTGGACAAGGGAAAGCACACAACAAAAATAAAGCAGACGACAGAGTTGGTTGTGGTCCTCGAAGCAGGCAGGACATCATCCCCCACAGGACAGCTAGAAGAGGAAGAGGAAGAAGGAGAGCAAAAAGAGGAGGAAGAAGGTATGACGAATGAGGTTTTGATGCAAACCCTTCCATATATTTTGATTGAAAATAGAGAATATTTATTTTTGATTGACATTCAATACATTAAAAAATGGAGAGAAGATGAAGTACTGGGGGCACTCTCCGCTTGGGAGAGTAGTAACTTAGGTTACCCAGAAGAGGGGTTGGATAGGTGCACAGATTTGGCACCTACAAACACTTTGCAACATCCGATCTTAACTGTGTGGGAGGAAATGCATGACTCTACTAATGCAACAATTACAGAGACGGAGTTCCATGAGGTCCAAGAAAGATTGGAGGCAAAGAGGGCGCAGAAACGCCAAAGACTTGAGAATACTGCAGAGGCCTCATCATCGGCACCACCTCGACCAATTGATGAGAGCAAAAGCTCCAACGATATAACTCGACTTGGAATGGATGAAGAAGATGTTGCCCACATTGTAAGTTCATGATATTTTGTCAATATGAATGAATTTATGGTCTTAGTTTGGCATTGAGAAGATAACTAATGTTATCTCAATTTTTAGGATGTCATCAAAGTTATCAGTTTGCGACACGTAAAGGGGGTTGAGGTGACAGCATCGGTGTGGATTCAGTACTAGGACACTACATGGGAATGTTTGAGTGCCATAGCCTAGTGTGCTTCCATACTTTGTTCTCCTCTTATGGGAAGGAGGAGATGAACCCCTTCTGCACGCAAGTGTATTTTGGTGAGGTGGGACTTGGCACTATCTACTTTTAAGAGAAACTAGCAGGAAGAATCATGGCGGTTGCTGGTATGGGTGCTTCGGTAGGTGTTTATGATGCTGGGCAGCTTGTAAAATCTTTCAGTGAACCATTGTTTTGTCAACTTAGAGGAGAGCAGCAATAGTAGCTAAAGCTAAGCAAGCAAATATTTTGTAAAAAGTGCATCTATTGGATGCAATATACAAGAAATATTGTATAGACATCAAAATTTAATATATATTTCTCTTGTTTTCCAAATGGGTGGTGTTTTGTGTTGAGGAACTAAAAGGAAAGCATGAAGTGAACACAAAATGAGAATGCTTGATTATGGAATGAAGAAAGGTGAGGTCCATATGTAGGCACCTCTTACATGATCACTGACATCACTGATGACCTCTGAGCTCCATAATCATCTCCTCAATCAGCTCCTAGAATCTCTCAATCATCCTATGTGGCATCTACCACCTAATAGTGCTTATGGGCACCTAACTATGCCTCTAGCACACACACACATAGAAACCAAGGTGTGCCTGGGGCATACACCTTGAGATATCCCAACAAACCCCTTCTCAAGGGAATGCCTTAGGCTATGTCAAGGATTCATCTAGTCTCATAGTTTCTCATGCCATCTCATTGTGGTCAAGGATTAATCTATGGTTAGGATCTCATGCTAGCAAGGGTTCCCAAGTGTGTGAGGTAAACAAAAGGGATACATAACCTTCCAATGGTTATCTCCCCTACATGTACATGCACACAATGTCTGCAAAGGTACCATGGAGCAAAACACATACACATGGCCTACATCATATGGTGACCAGAGGTGTTTACAAAGAGCACAATAGTTTAGTTCATTCATTTTGGAGGACTATCCAGGCTGAGTACCTTCACTCAACATAAAAAGAGAGATCTAGAGCATATATGGAGATGGTTCAAAAAGCATAATCTTCATCATGTGAAGACTCATCAAATAAAAGTAGATTGGCAGTTTCTGACTTTGTAATTGCTTCCTTTTTGGCTCTATAATACTTTTCATGGTGATTGTTTTTGCCACAGTGTTTGCATGGATTGATCTTGAAGCAGTCTTTTGAGAGGTGATTAGTCTTCCCACAATGTTTGCAAGGTGAAAACTTGCCCTTTTGAAATTTTATGGCATAGGCTATGTCATTGCCTCTTTGGTATGCTGTGTCATTTCCTCTCTGGAGTTCCATGTGCCTTTCTTCTTCTTAAAGAGTAGAAATAAGACCTTCAAGATTAGGATTAGGAAGATTTTTCAAAGTGGTAACAACATGATCATAATCTTCAGGCATACTTTTGAGCAATACTGCCATTGCATCATCTGTAGTGATTGGAGAGTTGATAGAAGCAAGTTGAGTCATGAGACTCTGCATAAGATTGACATGGGTAGCCAGAGGAGTGCCACTAACCACCTTCAATTCAAAGAAAGCAATCTTAAGTGACAATTTTGAGATGTGAGAGCTAGCACAAAAAATAATGTCAAGCTTCTGCCATGCTTCTGAAGGAGACTCTAAGTTAGAGATGTGATGAATATAGTCATCTCCTAAGGCAAGAGCAATGATGCCATAGGCTTTCTCCTCTCTAGCAGGATCTCTTGCCGGGTGTGTCAGAGCTGGGGATTCTCCAGCATTAGAGGCTGTTGAAGAAGAAATTGAAGCCGATTTGACAAGCCCCCCGAGGTTTTCCCTCATCAATGCAAATTAACCTTCATCTGCCATGTGTGAAAGCCTTTACCATTGAACTTATCCATATTCAAGATGGTAGCCATGAGAGGGTCTAACCCAGAATGGGCAGTGTGTACTCTCTTACAAGGCTAGAAAGAGTTGAAGAGCTTCAAAATACAAGCATTTAGAAAAGCAAAGGCTTGCAACCAAATTCCATACTACAAAACATAATGGAAATGATGTTTTCACTTGCATGCTTCATAGAGGTGGCTAAATGAAAGCATTCCAAGCAAATCCAGGTGTAACAACTTAAAGCAAAGCTGTAGCCATAGTTGTATTGAAGCTATTCATCACTTTAAAACATCAGAAATGCTAAAGTAGCATCTAATGTAGCATTAAACTTACAACCTTGTCAAAACTATCCAAAACAGAGGCCTGAACTTGGAGGGCTTGTATCTCCTTCTTCATAGCAAAGAAAATAGGGCTTTCTAGGTAGAAACAAAGCTCATATACCAAAGAAGAGCCATTGAGGAGGAAGGGCGAAATGCCATGTCACATCACCATAGCTAGCAGCTTGAAGATCGACTGGTTTTTTCACGTTTTCTCCTCAAATATGCAACAATTGCTGCTCAAATTTCAACACAAGATAGTCCAAGGATGGAGAAGGTTCCCCTAAAAGGAATTAGAGAAAGGTGGAGCAAAAATAGAGAATACGCAGAAGGGAGTTTCGATGATCTTCGAGGAATGGCGACCAACAGCGATGATGTTTCTTCAATTCCTTGCAAGTGAAAGTTCGCCCATACGAGGGGTATCTCTAGCTCAGAGGATTTGGAGAATGGTAGAAAAATGAGGGAGAACAAGCTCTAGCAAGTTTTGGGAAGAAATGGTGAAGATGAAGTAGAAGAAGAAGATGGAGAAGAAGAAGATGATGTGGCACAAATGGGCTCAAGGAGGATCATAGTGCTCTGATACCATGTTGATGAACTAAAAGGAAAGCATGAAGTGAACACAAAATGAGAATGCTTGATTATGGAATAAAGAAAGGTGAGGTCCATATGTAGGCACCTCTTACATGATCACTAACATCACTGATGACCTCTGAGCTCCACAATCATCTCCTCAATCAGCTCCTAGAATCTCTCAATCATCCTATGTGGCATCTACCACATAACAGTGCTTATGGGCACCTAACTATGCCTCTAGCACACACACACACATAGAAACGAAGGTGTGCCTAGGGCATACACCTTGAGATATCCCAACATTTTGCATTATAACTGAGTTTCATTTCTTGGATTTTAGTGTATCCTTAATTTAAATATACGGTTGATTTTGAAGAAAAGTGCATTCCCTTATCAAAGGTTTCAAGAATTCTTCAAGTTACTAGGTGTATGAATAGACAAGATCAAGATTGCCTACTCAAGATAGCAACAAAAGGTTAAATTGGATGCACAATCTCAAACCCATCCATATTTAGATTCATCTTGGGACTAGGATATGTGCATGGTTAGTTGGAAGGATTAATGTAAAATAAGAGGATATATGCTCAATGATTGAGATGGCAAGCTCTCACTTATGCCAATGGTTCCACATGGAGATGGCAATAATCCACACGTATACTTGGTTCGTGTTTGTGTATTATCAAATTTGGATAGGGAACAAGCATATGATTGACTCAATCCTAGCATAGGAGATTGGGTTTTTACTTTTATGGAAATTGTGGCTAAGGGGTGCTACAGGCCCTTATGGTGTAAAATGTTGTAAAGTATGCTAGGAATGGCTAAAATTTCTTTAGAAGTGTGCCTTGATATTCTAAAGGCATTGGTGATTACTACAATGAAGTTTGATACAAAATGGTAAGGTATGCTCATATATGTTGACAAATGTACTGATAGCTATGAGCAACAATGGATTAAAATGGTTGTAATGGCATCAAAATGATGTGAATAACATGACATATGAAACCATGATTCAAAGTGGGTCCCAACTTTGAATGCTAATGATCAAGATATGAATATATAAATTGGGACCTCTATCTATGTCTAGCCGGATCATGTAAGGCTTCATTTTCTCTCTCACGTAATCTACCACATCTCTAAAGAGATCTAGATGCTTGTGGACTATGCCGATGACATCTATATGACAATCAAAAATGTCATACAACTCTGCCTCTCTACTCAAATGATGAGTAGAAGCGGCAAAGTCATGCTATGCCTCACAGGGTGTGGCCATTGGAGGTTTGTGAAAGATGGCAAGAGCAGGCTAACTAGGAGGTGAGGACAATAAAGGCTATGTCATACCTAATGGCCCTTTATATCGTTGACTTCAGACTCTTTATATGCCTTAAATGTTCGACTACAATTTAGGTAATAAAATATTGGACAATGTAATATATTGGCCTAAATAATTTGCCATCATATTCCACTCCCGCCTCCCCCCACCACCCAAAATAATGGATTTTTTTTTGGAATTTAGGGGGACTTAACAAAAACTATTACATTAAGTCAAAAATTCAAAACTTTTACATTTATTCAAGTGCTATTACAACACACATCAAAAACTATATCATATTTTCAAAACTATTACAACACACATCAAAAACTACTAATTTTATTAAGTATACTCATTGCCAGTACAAATGACATCACACTTCAAAAACTATTACATTTATTCAATAGCAGTATGAATGGACAAGCTACAAGGTGGCTTCCATTTCTCAAGCGTTGATGTTCCTTCGAGTTGCCTTCTCACTATCTTCCCATTTAGTGTAAAGAAAAAATCACTATCATCAAAGTTGCTAGCGATGTATTCTCGAAGGTGCTTCAAGCTCCAACTATCTGTGACCTCAAGATATTGGATATCCCCATTGGGCATATGTACCTCTACCTCTGTGGTGTCCACTACATCACAATCCATGGGTATCCATGTGCCATGATTATTTTTCTGATGTCTGTAAGCATATCTCATGTAGCAAATACTCTGCACTACTTGATATCTTATTACTTTACTTTCTTTAGTAAGTATATATCAAAAATGGTCTCCCTTCTACAAACCCTCCCTAACATCCCACGTTGGGTATAGAAGATTATCAAGAAATGCATTTTCTAGGCCTTTGCATACCCACATGATCTTTGTCTTGTGAATGAAGACTGATTTGAAAAAATAAATAAATGTAATGGAGGGCATGAACCAACTAACACCCACAGATTTTGAACCGAAAGTAAACTTCATTGATGATTGAATATCCAATCTCATCTTCATTCTAAATGCATCTATAGAGAATGGTGGATCAGGAAGAGGCCATTCTAGACTATCAAAGTTAGGGAGAGGAATAGGACATAGGCTTCCATATGCACCTTCTCTTCGAGGAACTTGGTAACATGAATTATAGAAAAAAATACTAGACTTTGTCAAGGAGGCAGCACTCTGTCCTAAGAACATTAATTCCCTAATATTTGAATGTAAAGCTTGAAATATTCCTGTGAGACTATCCAGAGGCTGGGTTTCAACTTTGGTAGAGGGAAAGATATCTATATAGAAAGCAAAGAAAGATATTAATGGGCCAATCAATCTGTCTCTCTCACTCTCTCTCACACACACACACTTCTCTCTCTCTCTCTCTCTCTCTCTCTCTCTCTCTCTCACACACACACACACACACACACACAAATCTCTCCCCTCTACTATCTCCCCCTAACACCCCTCAACCCCCCCATCTCTCTCTCTTTCTCCCTCCCCCCCTCCCCCTCTACTATCACCATAGGACACCCTCTCTCAAAATGCATGCTTACATACAATCATTAGAATACACATATTGAACTAAAAATGAAAAGAAGTTAATGTAAAAGAGAAATACAATTTGAAGGAAAGCAAGTTTGACTGGCAGGATCCAAGTTCATGTCTCGAACCATGTACACGTGCTGAACCTTCACCTTAAGTCCTTTTTTTGTATTACAAAACCCAACAATGCGACCCTTCCAATGCTTCTCTTTCTTTGCTATATCCTTTCTAGAAACCTTGAATGGACTTATTGCAGATGGTTGCATTGTGAGCCAGGATATTAACCTAAACTCTTAAGGGATCCAAATATCACTGTTGCCCTTCAAAATGCGACCCACACAAGATTGAATTGATAGCTTTGGCCTAGGGGAAGGAGAGTGCTTCACCATTGTAGAAAGAATGGGAGCAAGCAAAGATAAAGAGGTTGGGAGGAGGAAGAGGCTGAGAGGAGGTTGATTGGAGGCTGAGAGGAGGTTGAGAGGAGGTTGAGAGGAGGAAGAGGTTGGGAGGAGGCTAAGAGGAGGTAGAGAGGAGGAAGAGGCTCAGAGAAAGGTGGGGAGTCAATGGGGATAGTTTGGGGTGCTAGGGACACTTTTGGAAATTTTTTATTTTTTGGAGGGGAAAAAAAGTCGCAGATTTGGGGGCTTGCCAAGAGAGCCTAGGAGGGTATGGGGACCATCCAAAAGTGAAGGGGGGGAGTAAATGCCTCAAGAGGTGGTAGCGGCAAGAGAGAGGCAAGTGGAAGTTTAGTGGGGACCAAGGAGGACTCTCCACCAATGAGAGGCCAATATGGAATCCTCCATTCTTTTAATGCCCAAGCCTTCCCATTGGCTGGTTTGCTAATCACAAATCTTGAGGGACTAATCCAAGAGGCCCTTTTTGAGTCCAAAATTCCCCTAATGAATGGTTGAAGGTCCATAGCAAGAAAAACCTCTCAATGGAAAACTTGAGAGAGGACAAGAGAGAAGAAGCATCTATCCAACTCCAACTATTGGACTTCATTCCACACCACACACTCCAATTGTGTACTTATACAAGTATTTGGATTGGGCTACTCATTCCCAAATCCACACACTCACACCTCATTGGCTCCTCACATGCTTAGCCCAATAACCATTCACTCATGCACTCTTCTTGAATATATTTCATGGGGATATTCTAACATTCCCTCCCAAAGCAAACATGTGGTACACATAGTGATCATCTTCACTGATCAGAAGATTACAACGATGCCAATGTTACATTTTTCTCTTTCCATTTAGAGAAGTCCATCCATATTGTCCTATGATGTGCTTTGAAAAAATACTTGAAGTTTGAAAACACATAAGGAATTTCATTATCCATTCTTTCTACATGAATACTCCTCTTCCAATTCAAGGATTCCAACTCTCTCTTCTTCACTTGCATCGTATGGATTAAAAAGCTTATCCCAAAATGTATGGCAATAGGCTCTTTGCCATTTTTGAATAAAACACTTGTTAATTAAAAGTAATTGAGCCATTGAAGCCCAAAGAATGAAAAAACTACCAGTACACACACACACACACACACACACACACACACACACACACACACACATGCACGCACACACACACATGCACGCATTAGAATGTCAAGTCGTAAAATAGAAGAATCCTCATTTTCAAGCTCTTCATTGTTATGGCCATATCTTGGGTTAATTTGGGTTTTAGATATTAATTGGAGTAAGATTATGGATTTACTAAGGTTTTAGCAAGTGTCTAAGCTAGAGTTATTGGAAGCATTTTCGTACACTTTCCCTTGTATGATTTATCTATGATAGTTGTCATAGGGGTTTCTTCCTCACACATGCTTACACATGACCTGATTTTGCTTAAGGCACTAACATTCTTGACCATGGAACTAAAATGTCACCACTAATTCTTTTGAGGTTTGTCACCTACAATTATGTTTGATTGCTTGTTGTACAAAAAGTGATCACAAGTATGGTATAGGGCTTCAAGTCATATCTCAGCTAGAGGTGTAGGCCTAAAGCATGGAAAGAGATCCTTGAACAAAGTCAATTGAAAAAGAATACTTGCCCAATGGGGTCGATGGTGGTTCTCACTTCCATTGGGGTTTTAATGTTCGAAACAAGTTTGCAATGTTTAGAACAAGGACTGGGTTGAGAAATCTAAGCTAGGAGTTTAAGGTCAAAAAGTGTTGCGGGGTTTAGTGAGCATTGTAGGTTTTAGAAAGGGTTGCAAGGTTGAGAAATGGCTCAAGAGAGAGTTAGTTTCCTTCACAGACTAAGGGGGGTAACGGTTGAGTAATCTATGTTAGGAGTTCAGGGATTGCAAAGAGAGAAGGATTGTGAAGGTAGAATGGAGGTAAGTGGATGGAAAGAATATATCTGAGAAATAGAGGATGGGGAAGGAGTAAAGAGTGAGTAAGGAGAGGGTGATGGAGTGGGATATGGTATGACAAAGGAGAACAATTGGACGGTGCAAGGGAAAGGAGGATTGCAAGGGTTATGGGTTATTGTAAGGGTAGAGACATGTTAGCACATGTTGATAGTGTAAGGGAGCATGAACACAAGGAGAGAATGCCATGAACACAAAAGATGAACTAAACATTGAGCCCCGAAAGAATGTGGGATTCATTTTACTATGAGATATTTGTACATGTTATTGAATTCGTCTCTCTATGTTGAACCTGTATCAAGAATTTTCTCTCTTTAACATGTTATGACAAACAAGTTTAGCATCAAGGGATTGTCACAAAGGAGTATGAAATAGACTATGACAATATTCAATTGCCATATCTACACAATTTTAGCTACCCATCTAGTAAATAGATGTTTAAAAAACCTTTCTAAATGGATACATTGATGAGGATATCTACACAAATGAGCTTGGAGGTTATGCTCTCTTAGAGGTTAGAAACAGCTCAAGCATAGATTGTTGAAGTCTCTTTATAGCTTAAACAAAGGAACTTGATAGTGGATTGTCAGAATTGATACATCAACTTGGTTTTTAGATTTCATCTACAGATTCAAGTCCCTCATCATAAATAGATTTAACAGGTCACAGCATTGCAACTAGCATCATGTATGTTGGCAATTTTATTATGATAGGATCACGCGAGGAATTACTTACAAATGTGAAAACAAAGCTTACATTGAAGTTTTATATGAAAGACATGGGTCATTGATGTTTATAGATCAAATTATGTTAATTTAGTTTAGATATGCGAGAAAACTCTTGACTCAGCTCCATAACTTGGATGCCAAACCCCTTTGACAATCTAATGAAATGTGCTATGAAGTTGGCACAACATAGATCTGAGATCTTACCTCCAACTTATTGAAAGTCTCATCTACTTCACCGTTCATACAAAACTAGATTTCAGTTATGCTATCGATGTGATTAGCCAATACATGCATTTCTTGCACCAACCTAAAAGTGTTCATCTCCATGCAACATCCAAAGTAGTACCTAAACTACTTAGATTGTGAAAAAGACCATTGACTTGACTCAAGTATGACAACCAATCAAAACTTCAACTTTCAACAATTATAGATGTAGACAAATTGGGTGAGTAGGATAGATGACATAAGACCTACCAATGGTTTTGCATTTTATTTTAGTTGTTCAACTATCTCTCACAACAAAATAAGAAGTAGCTTAGAGTGGCTTTATCTCTAATAGAAGTTGCGTATGATGCTATAAAAAATACATCAAGCTTCCATATAATTTGACAATATGAGCATCATACACTTGGCTAGGAACCCTATTTTTCATGCTCATATAACAAACATAAAGGTGCATTACCACTTCATCAAAGAAGTATATTTTCATAAAGGTGCGTTACCACTTCATCAAAGAAAATATATTTTTTGGAGAGGTTGATTTGGTATATTGGTCTACCAATGAGCAAGCACATGACATTTTTACAAAGCCATTGAGCTTTGACAAGGTCTCGCATTTTTAAAATTGACTTAGAGTCTACCAAAACCTCTTCCAACTTGGACTAACAGATGATAAGTTGCTCCAAGGTTTTTTCATTTTGCTTTAGATAGAATCCATGATCATAGTAGCATAAGAGTTTGTAGATTTTCCTCTTAATGTAGTTTTTTCTTTTGGACTCCCCCATCACTGATAAAGTGTAATTAAAAAGTGGATGCTAAGGAGATGTAAATTGCACTATATGTACAATAGTGGTAGGAAATGGGCAGTTTGAATGTGAGATTGGTAAAAGATGGGACTTTTGGAATAAAGAACTGTGCATATTGTATATAGATCATGGACCTGATAGCTCCCTCTTCCATCCTTTCCTCTCACATCATCACCACTTCTCTCAACAACACCAACCCTTGTCACATTGATACTTCAAGATCTTGTGAGAGGTTGGAGTGGATGTAGGAGATGCAATAGATGGAAGGTTGGAGTGGTAGCTGTATGATGAAGGATTGGAGTGATAGGTTGGCCTCTAGATATAGACGCCTAAGTGAGCTACTATGCTCAAGGTTCAAAATGAAGAGAGAGAGAGAGAGAGAGAGAGAGAGAGAGAGAGAGAGAGAGAGAGAGAGAGAGAGAGAGAGAGAGAGAGAGAGAGAGAGAGAGAGAGAGGGCCATCTCAAAGCCCGTAAGGTCTGAGATCTAGAGTTCCTATATGAATTGGTAAATCTTTCAAAAGTAGAATCCTTGAAAATAAGCTCTTCTAGTCTTTCAATGGGTTGCTTACAAACTTTATTTAGTGCCACATCAAGGCCGACCCTCGCTAACTAAAATATACTCTGTCATTTTTTAAAGGTGAAACTTGGTTGCTAGGGGCCCATCCTATCATTGTGTACCATGGTACGTGAGTTTAGACTTGGTCCCCATGCAATGTGAATGTAGCTTTGTTTGGATATTTTGGGCCTCTAAGCACATCCCCATGGAAGAGCCCAATCAACTGCTCCATGAGTTTAGAAGTAGCACTTCTAGAGATTTTTAGCCCATTTGAAGGTGTTTTGGGTAGTGGGTTGGGGCACCCTCCGATCTAGAATCCATCTCTTCTATTCTTGGTGGAGGATCAGTACACATGGAATTAGCAGAGGAATGGTGAAATATTTATCTCCTCTCCAAATTTAAGAAATGGTGGGACACAAGAGGCCCTCCACGCTAAGATTTCTCTGCAAATTTAAGTAAGGGTGGGAATTTGATTCTCAGAGGCAATCATGCAATTTGAAGGCCTAGCTAAACATTTTTTTGGAAGGCCTCATACAATGAATGGCCTTCCATAAAGAAACCAAAATTTGAAAACTAGTCTTTAAATGTTTGGAATTCCATGATATTATTTTGAAGTTTTCTTGTCCTTTCAATCATTCAATTCACTCTATTCAAATGAAAATGAATGATTCATATTATGAAAGACACGCATAACATTTTAACAAAAACCACCTATTGCGTAGATGGGAATTACAGTGGATAAATAGTTTTTTATATATTTGTTATCTAATTAGAGTGATATGATTCACAAGCAAGCTCGATCATCAACAATTTTACAATTGTTTGTGCTCTCCATCACTTACATTCCCTCCTCTGGTAGCGTTTATTTGTCCTCCCTCCCTTCCACTCCATCCCTCATCTCCTCATAATGATTGTAAAACTTGTCGATCAAGCATCAATCCTATTTTTCTATTATCCCACAAATCAACGTAGCAAGCAAGAGGCATATTTTTTCTATGGCACTAATTATCAAAGGCAATACACAAAGTTTTTTAATCGATGGGGTAGGCAATCTACTAGTTGATCTGAAGCGAGGTGACATTATTTGTATCAGAGTGGCGGCTTTGTTTCACAAGCAACAGAACCATAGTCAGAACAATAGTTGGTTGAAGACTAAAAGGAGCTGGTTGTCAGAACAATAGTTGGTTGAAGACTAAAAGGAGGAGAACAAATGGCTCGTCGAAAGTTAGAAGTCTCACGGCCAAGACTCAAGGGAAATTTCAAATATTCTTTAGTAAACTATTTAGACTCTTTAAAGTTTTCTCATTTTTAACATATATATATATATATATGAATGCTCTAAGGCACATGAGGGTTGGACATTTCACTTTGAGTTTCATTTGCAAGCTAGATAGAATTTAACCCCTGCTTCCGATGAAACTTTCATACGTGAAGTACTCTACTAAAACACACCAAGGCGGTAGTAACCCTTATAGATAAGGGAACTCAACCCTGCAATGGAGGCTTGTCCTCTATTTGAATCGTGTCCTCACGGCAACAGTGACGAGGACGAGGGTGAAGACGAGGGAGCTTGGGAGGACTGGATCGCCGCTGCGAACGACGATGTCGGTGGCGAACAGTTGCTTTGCCTCTTCTGCGAAACTATTTTCCATTCCTCAGCGCTTGTTTTTCAGCATTGCGCCAGCGAGCATGCTTTTAATTTCTTTCAGCTCCGGAAGGATTACGAATTAGACTTCTACGACTGCCTTCGTATGATTAATTTCATTCGTTCCAAGGTACGGGTTTGGTGTTTAGAGCTGGAATGTTCCACCGTATTACTAGGAGTTCTTGCGTGATAACATGTGCTTTTACTTTATGGATGCTAGGTGGTAGACAATACATGCTGGAATTGTGGACTTGTTCAAGAGTCTTCAGTGGCACTTCTGGAACACCTTAAAACCTCAAACCATCTCAATAGAACTTTGCAGAACGAACCACTTGCGAAAGAGGGGTTTGATGATATGGAAAGTAGAGATGATTGTCATAGTACAAACAAGTTTCCTTGGCGAGATGATAAATTTTTGACTCCTTTTTTAAAGGATGACCCGCTTTTATATAGCTTCGAAGATGATGTAGAGGAGGATGGTGGTGAACAAAAACTAGAAGACAAAATGGGATTTTTGCAAGATAATAAATTGGAAGGCTGTCTATCAACCGAGGGTGATTCACAAAAGCATGCGTCTATGCAGTATGATACTGCCCTGAGAGAATCTCATGCTGATTGTATGATAGATGAGTTGGGAGTCTTGGCCATAAGTTGTGATTTGGCTTCAACAACTGAAGGTGCAATTCCATGGAGGGAATATTCTGATTTATTGATAAATGGATCCAATTTTGGAAATGGGCACAACGTTGAAGCCTTTGTGTCTGACAATGCATGCTCAACTAAACAGACACAGGACGCTGCAGGTGAGAGTTTGCACCTTCTGGCAAAGAAGAGGCAAAAGAACAAGCTGAAAGTCTCTTTTGCAGAGGTGGCCAAGAAAGAAAGGTTTAGCATCAATCAGAGTTACTTTGGTTCTTATAGTACCTTTGGCATTCACAGGGAAATGCTGAGTGACAAGGTACGTCCTTATGGAATCAAAAGCTGAAAGTTTTAAGGAACCATATTCTGAGGAACATGAGGTGGTTGTTTAAGGGATAGGTGACATACCTTTGAAAGTGATGTACATTTAAAAATTTGAACTTGGGCCTGGTGAGAATGTTGATTTCCACCAACAAGATTGATCTCATTGTCTTTGCATTGTTTAGCTTGCCCTTAACAATATTTAATTTCAAGTCACATGACAATGGGAAAGCTATGCAGATTCGAACAGAGACATATCAGATGGCAATCACAAGAAATCCCCTACTTTTGAAAGGTGCTGTTGTGATGGACTTAGGGTGTGGCACTGGCATATTAAGGTGTGAAAAATTTGCCCTTTCATCATGTTTCTTTGGTACTTTGGACAGTTGAAGATTGGGAGGGCTGGCCCCAAGCTACTTTCTCACCTTGATGCTTCCAGTTTGTTTGCAGCAAAAGCTGGAGCAAAGAAAGTATTAGCAGTCGAAGGAAGCAAAAAGATGTCTTTTGTGGCTCAGCAAGTAAGATTTTGTGAACGCTTGTATCAGACAATTTGATAGTCTAGAGGGTCATGCATTTGAAAAAGGGGGTCGCAAAGATTTATGTCATTATTCACCTCAAGGTCCTTCCTACATCAAATGATTTGAGAATGGATTTGAAAAAGGGTTGCAAAGATTTATGTCATTATTCACCTCGAGGTCCTTCGTACATCAAATGATTTGGGAAATTATGGATTTGAAAAAGGTAGTCACAAAGATTTATGTCATTATTCACCTCGAGGTCCTTCCTACGTCAAATGCATCAAACCATGGATGCATTTTCTTTTGCTATGCTTCTTACCATTCATGCCATTTCCTTTTGATGTTTTGGCTGGTAGGTGGCCAAAGCAAATGGCTATTTGAGTGAACCCGGAGAAAGCAGTAGTGAATGTAAAAATGAGAGGGTGATCAAGGTGGTTCAAGGCATGATAGAAGAACTGGACCTGCAAAACCTTGTGGAACCTCCTGGCGTGGATGTGTTAGTGAGTGAGTGGATGGGTTATTGCCTTTTGTTTGAGTCAATGCTGAACTCCGTCCTTTTTGCGCGTGACCATTGGTTAAAGCCTGGAGGCGCTATTCTACCAGATACAGCTGAGGTGGTGAGTCAAATCTCCATGCTTTATCCAAACAGTTGACTGCATATTTTAGGAGTCAATACCGGGTTGATATGTTCCTTTGTAACAGTATATGGCAGGCTTTGGACGAGGAGGAACAAGCCTTCCTTTTTGGGAAAATGTCTATGGATTTGATATGCAGTTTATTGGGCGAGAAGTTTTGGAGGATGCTGCTGTGTCAACGATAGTGGATGCTGTAGAAAGCAAGGACATAGTCACGGATGCCTGCCTCATTCAAGTATTGCCTTATGTTGATCTCAACTTCTTTGAGTTGTTGCTTTCCTACTCTGAAACACCATCCCTTTGTCTGGAAAATATTTGTTGTAGTGTTAAATATATTTGAATCCATTAAAATGTGTATCCTAGGGTAGAAAGGGGGATGAAGAATGACATAAATGCCATGTGAGAAGGTGACACATAAGGGAACAGAATAATGCACTCATCTTTTTCCATTGGCATGGGAACAAGGAAAGAGCTCTTAACCAACATAATAAACTCTGTGCAATGGACTTGAATTGATGGGGGAAGAGTGGACAAGTAGAGGGTTGAATGCAACATCTGAAGACTGAGATTATGACAATTAAAGCTTATATTTTATTGCAGTATAGCTTCAAAAGCGAAACAATTTGAAGGAGCCTTATAATATTATCTGGGTTTGACTGCAATTTTTGCAAGATGTTTTAGAATAAATTTTAATCTGATCCATATCCATATAATTTTGACATTTTGGCTTCAATGTGTTGTTAGGCATTCGATCTTGTGACTATGAAGCCAGAAGACGTGGACTTCACTGCTACATTTCAGTTAAAGCCATTTACAGGGCCCTGGCATGAGTCTGAAGAGCATACTGGTGAAATCATAGAAAAGAATTCCCATACACATAGCAATGGTGCTGTGTTGCAGAAAAGTGATGGAGTTACTTGGTGTTATGGGCTGGTACTATGGTTCGATACAGGTTTTACCAACAGATTTTGTAAGGAGAATCCTGTGGTGTTGTCAACTTCTCCTTATTCCCCAAAGACGCACTGGTCACAAACACTTCTTACATTTCGAGAGCCTGTCTGTCTGTCTGTCTCAGAGAACATCACAGGGTATGTGCCTGAAGCTGATGCTGTTGGTACAGCATCATCACCAGCAATGCTTCTCAAAGGGCGAATTAGCATAGCTCGTAGTGTCAGGCACAGAAGCATTGATATTTCTCTTGAAAGTGCTGCTGTAGGGGTAAGTGGGATTGTGCGTACATGGCCAGTGCAGATGTTTGATCTCTAGTCTTTTTTTTTTTGGGAAGGCTTCTGTCTTTTTTTTCAGTCTAGGTTCCAATACTGCAGTCTGTTGAGCTTGCTGATGAGTTTTCCAATGTGAGCTCTGCCACTTTGCCTGAGCTGCAGATTTAACTATGCATGGGTCATGTTGACAGGCATGAAGTAGCTCTCCATTACAATTTTCTTGTTTCTGTTTGATTTTTCTTGATGGCCATGAATGTTCTAATCATTCAGCATTTAGGATTTAGTGTTGGTTGTCTGTTGTGAATCTTGTACAAATGCGAGTCAAGGTTTGACAAGATTCTGCTCAAATTGTTTTCAAGGCATAACCTTGGTTGCTGTAACATTCTCTACTGCAGTATGTTTTGTACGTGTTGATGCCCTGGCTAATTGTATCTCATCCAGTAACTAATCAGGTTGTTGCGCTAGTGGGACTGAGGATGAAACAATGGCATGGTGGTTCAGCAGGTTTAGAAGTGCAGATTTTTCTCAAGAGAAGGTCAACGCACTTGGAGCAATTGGAGTGAGTATTTAATGTTTTGTTGAACAACGGTCTTAGTTGCAGTTGACAAGTACTCAAATGTTGTGTCTTTACTGGCGATGATTGATTGCAATGAATTTCCGATGAAGAATCCCAATAGGAAAATAGAGCTTGTTTATCTTGAGTAATGTTTTAGAACTCCCCCGCCCGCCCCCCCCCCCCCCACAAACCTCCCAATTGATATGTGGTGCAAGGGCATTGAGCCAGGGGATTTCAAGATTGTAGCATGTAAAGAAGGGGGTCTCAATGCTTCTACTGTTTATCTTAATGGGAAAATGTGAAGAAAATGTGAAGAGGTTCTCGATTCTTCAAACATGAAGAGGGTTGTTCAAGGCTTTCATTGCATGTTGATTTGGGAGGGGACACGCATGGGGAGATAAAGTTGATTTGTACAATTTGTTACATATTCTGTCATGTATTGCTTCATTTTTTATAAAGTTGACACTCCCTCTGTGCCGATGTTGCACTCACAAAAGACTGCCCGTAGTTCTACTATGGAGGAAGGTGGGGATGACGTCAAGTCCGCATGGCCCTTATGGGCTGGGCTACACACGTGCTACAATGGCAATTACAATAGGAAGCAAGGCCGTAAGGCGGAGCGAATCCAGAAAGATTGCCTCAGTTCGGATTGTTCTCTGCAACTCGAGAACATAAAGCTGGAATCGCTACTAATCGCGGATCAGCATGCCGCAGTGAATATGTACCCGGGCCCCGTACACATCGCCCGCCACACCTTGGGAATTGGTTTCGCCTGAAGCATCGACCAGGGATCACCCATTACTAAAGTGTTCCACGCCTAGTTGAGTGTGGCCCACTTTGGTATTGGTGGTCTTCTTGGCGCATACCACGGTTGGGTCAGTGACTGGGGTGAAGTTGTAACATGGTAGTCGTAGGGGAACTTGTGGCTGGAGGGAATCCTAAAGGAAGGCGCCAACGTCCCTCCATTAACTGTACTAACGTCGGTAAAGTCAATTCGTTGGGTAAATGGCTGGGCGCTATGCGCGAGGAGAAAGCGCTATGTGCAGGGAAAGTTAGGTAGATTCGGGCTAACAAGAAATGCACTTTCCCAGGACAGCAGATTACTTTGGCCTGGCAGAAGTGGACACTTTGATGATCGATGAATTCTTGCCAGGTTGATGAAGTCCCTGCCGTTGGTTGGTTGGATTATACGAAGCAGGAAGGATGTGGCGGGGCAAAGCTGGATTTGCAGATTATGGAATTTGTTTGGAAGATACTGCCTTCTTGCATGATCTTTTTGATGGCGGAATTTTTATGAAATTCGGAACCCTCGGCCCAACTGGAACCCTCCGGCCACAATCCAAGAAACTGATAAACGTCAGGAACAAAACCCGAGTGGTCGTAGGACGTAATTCTACAAGCGGAAAAAGGGACTCGAACCCTCAACTTCAGCCTTGGCAAGGCTACACTCTACCATTAAGCTATTTTTGCTAGCGGAACCAGAGTCGGGTGCGGAGCGGAGAAAGCGCTATAGCTTTCTCTATAGCGCTTTCTCCGCGGCTTTGTTGTGGATTGGAACCATTGACTCGAAACTTTGATGATTGATCGACGTTCCTTTGTTGATCGATAGGTGGGGGGTTGCGCGCTTCCCTGTGAAAATGCTACGCGTTGTTTTCGACCCATGCTTGGAAAGATTCGAACTCTCGACCCCAAATTCGTAGTTTGGTGCTCTATCCAATTGAGCTACAAGCACTTTGGTTAGCGAAACAAACAAAGGCTAAGACGGTCGGAAGACCTTCTGCGCTTCGCGTTTCCCCGGTCAGAGAAAAAAGCCCAAAGTGTTTGGCAGATTCCCACGCGTTACGCACCTGTTCGCCACTTTGTTTCCAACTGTTCTCACGTGGGGCATTTGACAAGACAAGCAAAGGCGGGGTGGATCTTGTCGATGGTACACTTTTGTTTGGGGGGTGGGGGGGGCCCCACCAAGCAAAAAACGCTTTGCTTCACCGAATCCAAACCACTTTTTTTTGCCTAAGAAGGCAAAGCCAACGACCAAGGGGGGGAACCGGCTTTGCGGTTGGTGGCCCCGTAAGGACGAAAACAACGTTTGACTTGCATGTGTTAAGCGTATCGCTAGTGTTCATTCTGAGCCAGGATCAAGGGTTTTGGGGGATTTTGCCATCTAAGCAATAACTTACGACGAACCTCGGGGGGGGGGGGCCGAAGGGGATAGCGTAGATCATACTCTACCCCGACGATCCCGCTACTAATGTAGGCGATTCATGCTTTCACTGTTGGCAAAAGCCAAACGGCCCCGGTCCGCCCACCATGCCGCTAGCGGACACTTCGTCGCAGCTGAAAATTCTTTCACTAATAGGAACACACATAAAAATTCTACTGCGAATCTTGGCTGTGCTCGTAGCAGGCTTCTGGTGCTTAAAAAAAGTTTCAAAAAGGCCCATCTCTAATGAATAATCGGTCAATAAATGCCACATACCAATATTAAGCCCAAAATTGGAGAATCATTACGATGAGGACAGAGAATTGCATGAGCAAGCAGAGGCTTCTTGCAATTAGAATCAAATTGTGATCACCGCACTATGAAGGCACAAGAGTGTTGTAAGGATTGTCTTCTTAGTCTTCCCTCTGATGGTTGTAGGTATCATGCATCTCTAGCAAAACTTTGCAGCATTCGGAATTAACTTTTTGCCTCTCCCATGACATGCTTCTCATGTTTGTCTTGAATCGAATGTGTTACAACTCCTGTTGCATCTTGGCTTGCTTGCTAAGCTTGTCTTCCTCCCTTGTCTATGTGCATGTGCTATGATTTGGGTTTCCATCCTGAGCTTTTTGTCCTTGTGCAGCTTTTTTGGCTTTTGCTACGTGTCCCTCTTTGTAGTGCTAATCAAGATGATGGAATTTGTGCAACTCCTTCAGGATTTGATGCACAGTTATGCATAGTCAGCTCCTCTTAAGGTATTTACAGAATCTCAAGAATGTTAGAATTGACAGCAGTGTCATTAATGCCTTCACCCTTGTCTAATTGAATTTTCAAATCTTGCAGCTTTGGAAACTAGCTTGAATCTTGATTTTTAACCAACTAAGAACTAGAGTTCTAGACTTGTAGAGCTAGTTTTGTGCATTTGAGTGCACATGACTACTAACCACCTCTCTCCTCCATCTTCAAATGGTGTTGGAAGGGCTACAATTAATAAGCGATGTTTGTTGGACTAATGGTGATGCCTGGCCCTCACTCTTGGGTTGTCACAACATCTAGTCAAACATAAGTACGTGGCGCCTCAGCGAGAAGGTACCTCTTAGTTTGGGACACCCATTTGGAAGTCCTTTTAAGAAATCTCAAGCCAAGCAGTAGAGAACTTCACGTCTTGGTCATCCAATCCTTATTTTGCTTGAACATTGTATACACCCTTTTTGCATTGTTGTATGTCGTGCTACATTGTGGTCTCGCGCTTGAAAAGATATATGGCAGCATTCTTACAATATGTAATTGTTAGCCATGCATCCATATTGGGATAGTTCATAGGAGTGCCCTTCTTTGTGTTTGGAAACTTGCACATACCTCTTTTGTACCCTACACTATTGGGAGCCTTAGTTAACACATCCATCCCATGGATGGCAACCTAAAACCTTGTGTATTTGTGCTTTCCATAGGCCTTCGATTGATCTTGGGCTTAACAATGGGCATTGGTGTTTGGCTACGTGGCACTAGAGGTGGATTGAAAAAAGGGAGGAGAGCATTGCAATATCTAGCTATGGATAGTGTGTAAGGCATGGTGAATTGTGTAAAAATGTCTTCCATTCCCCACACAAGGTAGGCAAATGAATCTGCCCTTGCTATCATTACTCTCTAAATAATCTGCCTTTAATCTCCACTTTAAGTAGATAAAGAGCACATGGAATGCATCTACCACCTCACAACCCAATCCTGAATCATCCTCCTCTTGTGACGACTTTTTGCAACCAATGTGCACAAGGAAGGCTTTACCAAGGTACTATCATCCCTAGCACTAGAAAGCATAACCTCCACATTAAAAACCCATGACCTCAATTTCTCGACGCAATCTCAAGACTTATTCACAATGATGATCATATAAGGTAAAATATCTTTTAATGACAAAGCTTAATAACGTAGCTTGAAGACTTGTAAATGCATCCATTTGCAAGCCCACATATTAACCATGTGCTTAGTTGCCAAGATTTAGGTCCCATGTTAATAGCTCACTAGTGTAATACTTACGTTATTCCTCATCGATATTGGTAGGTCAAATGCACATCCCTTTGGTCACCATGTGTTCTAGAACATTGTTGAATTGTTTGAGACATTCTTCTTTTCATCCAATCACTCAATTTCAAATTTGTAGCAATCATGTAGAACACTTTTTAATGCTTATCCTTTGTGATCAATGAGTACCAGCCACATGCTTTTCACTACTAAGAGTTAGGTAGAGCGAAATGATAAATCAAGGAGTGGTTACCCTTTGCATTGTATCTTTGGGCAAATACTATCACCTATCTTGGTCATCTAAGATAATAATATTTTCAACAAGGAATGCAAGGCATCACTATTTTTACTAATGCCTAGACTTGACTTGTTGGAATTCATGGTGTTTATGGTGCATCACACCTTCTCAAGTGTTACTACTAGTAACATTATCTAATTGACACTAGGTCTGATGCATGCATTAGACATGGCACTAGTTAATTAGGCATAATGTTAAGCTAACATGCTTACCAATGGACGCAACACATAATATCAACCACATATTAATTGTTTACTACTCCTTCCGCGTTCTCTCTCGCTACCTTGATTTAAAAGATGTCATTCTTATAATGAAGGTTGCAAGTGTTAAATTACCTATTGTTAGTAAATAATGTGTGGCACTTGCTAAAAGGATAGTGCAATTATTTTGAACCTTCATCATTACATTCAAAACTTTTAAGACAAGGATCTAAAGTAGACACTTCATATACCATTTTGTAACCAACTTGTCATTTGCAACAAGAACAAAGGCCCCCAAATTTTGAATAAAAAAGCGCATAGTTTCTCATTACTTTGACCATTTCTGTTTACACCTTATGAAAATATCATTACATGTATTATAGGTCTTCTCAATAGTGCAAAAGCATGGCACACAAACATTAGAGTAGAGAGGACAAATATAAATACCTCCTAATAATTGCAAAAAAAATTGGGCTCATGCTATAAGGAGCGGACCCATAACCCACTAAAGAAGGACAGTGCATAAGTGCAATTGGACCTTGTACAAGTGTTATACGCACCTACCTTTAATAAACAAGATACACACTACATCAAGCAGAAAGAACCACCCAATGAATTAGCAATACTCATCCTCTAAGTGCTATAGATGCCCACCTCTGGCAAACAAGCTACAAACTACACCAACCAAAAACCCAACGAATTATGCACCAGTGTCCACAAAGGACCGGTCAACCAACAATTATTCAATCACCAACTACTCACAAAAAAGGCTCAAAATCTGGCAGTAAACTGTGCCCCCTCGCAAAGTAGAAAGCCCAATCTTGATCTTTCACATAGTCATCTTGTGCCAACATAGTCTTCTCTTAATTATCCTCGATTGCAAGAAATTTACCTTTTACTTGTTTTTAATATTTCATCTCGTTATTTAGTATCTTGACCTTTCTTCTTTTTGTCATGAATAGCATACACGTTCAAGTCATAAATTGAATTGAAATTGTGCTTCTCCTCACTGAGCAGCATCCCCGCAGAGTCCACAAAATCCCTGTTATCATCCTATCATAGAATTCTAATTGTCTCTCCATATTTTTTGAGTGGTAAACTTTTCAGAAGGATTGCTTTTTGATCTTCTTCGTCAACTTTGGCTCCAGGATCATGCAATTGTCACAGCAGTGCTTGCATGCGATTTAAGAAAACTCTAAGGGACTCTGATTCCTCCATTTGTAAATCAAAAAGATCTTGTTTTTAGGTTGGCTTTTGAATGCTTCATATGTACACGAGGATTCCAAGATCTGCCAATTTTTTGTCGTCGCTATCAGCTTCACATCGAGGTGGTGGAAATGTTCGAAACCGAGAGATTTGCCCATATAGTTGATGGCCTTTTTATTCTTTGTATCCCACGCTAGGATTTTGTCGGCATCATGCGACCTCTCCTTTGGTCTTTTCTATGTCCCAGCAACCACACTGCCAAGAAGGGAAGTTTTTGTCGTTAAATGTAACGAGTACCCCACCAGCCTTTTCGTTCTTAAACACATCCATAATCACCGACTTAAGAGCTCAACAAAGCAAGCCTTTTCTAACAAATCTAATGGTGAGCATCTTCTCTTTGGACCACGGTTGCTTCGAGGTCTTAACTCTCTAGGTACCACAATGAGGAGACACACAGAAGAGCGACTGTGCAATACTCTCTTGGACATGGAAACATCACCCTCAACCCTCATGATCACCTCACTCTTCTTGACGTTACTTTGATACCACTGATAGGTTTAGAGCCTTGAACTGTTAATGTGCATGATTGAAAATGACTGTGGATAACAAGAGATGAGATGCAAGCTAATTTTGCATGGATTAACCAGTTCACCTACGAAATGGAAATGACACGAAGATGGTATGAAGAAATCTTTTACTAATCAAAACGGCTCTAGACAAAGCTCACCTTTATTGAGTTTGTTGCTGATACAAATGACTTGAGGACTCAATTAATGAACCCTACAAAAGCATGAACTAGTAAGCTCTCAAAGAGCTTGACACCATAGGCACGACTTGACAAAAGGATTGAGAGCAGCTGCGCGAACCCTTCTTGTTGAAGATCACCACCATGAACATCGCCAAACTCCTTGACCTCCACGTGCTGATCAACCGCCATGTATCTAGAGTTCCAAAGAGGTCGCCATGTATCTAGAGTTCCAAAGAGGTCGCAATGCTCCATGTAGCCTCCCATGCAATCCACCACTCATCATGCATGACTTGCATGTTCCAATCACAAAGCTCAAACACCTTCCTCTCAAACCTTAATCTGTCACTCCATGAGGACGACCATGGAATCATAGAATTCCTATAGGGAGATGATGAAAAAGAGAGAGAAAGGGGAGAGGAAGGAAAAGAGAGAGAGAGAGAGAGAGAGAGAGAGAGAGAGAGAGAGAGAGAGAGAGAGAGAGAGAGAGGAGATGAAAATTTGTTACCAAGGAGGAGTGACGACCAAGGAGGTAGCGACGACCAAGGAGGGAGCGACAATCAAAAGGAGGGATATTAGAGGTGAGGATAGAGGTAAGTGTTGAGAGGTTAAAGGAGATTAGGGGTGACGATAGAGGTAGGAGTTGAGAGATTAAAGTAGAGAGATTAGAGGCAACGATCAAGGAGGGAAATTAGAGGCGACTAAAGAGAAGATAAGAAGGAATAGAGGCAATGATCAAGAAGGGAGATTAGAGGTGAGAAAAGAGAAGATAAGAAGGAGAAAATGTAAAGGAGAAAAGTGTAAAGAAGGGAATCGTACCAATGTAGAAGAAGAACAAATGTGTCGGATGTAGAATAAACAAAATTGTGTTAGAATATAAAATGTACCTTGTAAAGTCTTTTAGGCTATTCTTGAAGCATGAAATTGGCAGTTATATCATTGGGCAGATAAGACTGGTTTATCAATGGGACTCATTGTACTTTTGATTTATAAAAATTAATTATACTTTTGATTCAAAAATATTATATTATTTGTATATAAAATGACTTATCTTTATCTAAAGTCTTTATTGTGCTTTAATATAGGATGGGTCTTGAGGCTACAACATTTGTTAACAATATGACCTTGAGGTACACTGGAAAAGATTATGTCCCAAAGAACTTCTCATCAATTGGACACAACTAAGAAAGCTTGGTTCTTGGTACTAACAATAAGCTCTTTTTAGTGATGACAAAGAGAGTGTTCAAGGAACATGAGGAGCCATGGGATGCATCTTTCTCAAAGCGTAATTTGACTCAAGGGGGCACTTTACTTGGAATAACAATAGAAAGAGATAACGGCATAATGGTAATTTATACAAAGTCTAGAATGGGTAATAGAAAGTTTCTTCTTTCAAAGAAAGATGCAAAGCACTTTGTGATGCCACCTCCAAAACCATCTCAATTTTTTGAATTGATGCTTGTATTAGAGATCTTCCAACTTGTGTGGGAGGAATTTCCCATTGAGGAAGCAAGGAAAATGCATTTAAAGATAATCCTTGAATACTTTGTGGGTGCCATAGAACAATGTCCAACTTCATTGGAGGGACCTAAGGTACAAGGATCCACACATGGAATAAGAAATGCAATAGATGAGACACAACATGTAATGGATGAGACACAACATGCAGCCTTGATTCAGGGTCATACAAATGAGAGAGAAACTAGAGTGGATGAGATAAAACATGTAGGTTTGGATGAGGGTTTTATACACATGGATGCTTATTATAAGGGATCACAGATAAGACAAGAAGTGGATTGGATGAGACATGACACAAATTGGATGAGATGCAACATGCACATCAGCCTTGGTTCAAGGTGTTACTCACTTAGATGGTGTAACGCATAAAGTTGATGGGATACAAGAACAAGTATAGCCCTTGAGTACACTTGAAGTAGAGGCAATAAAAGAAGAAGTAGAGCAGTCTAAAGTGATTGTGGGGGGTTAAAGGCCATTGTGCCTTAACTCCAATTATGTACAACACACACACACACACACACACACACACACACGCACGCACGTGCACACACACACACACACACACACATATGGATGACATAGAAGATTAGGGTGTTCTGCACCCACCAAAACTTATGAGGATCTCTTCTGGCTCTTCCTCTCTCTCACTCTCTTCTGTTCTACTTCCTTTGAGAGCACTCTGAACCAGTATCAATGCTTGGGTGGTCTATCTAATGCTTGTGGGCAGTCTAGCTGAGCTCATGTATGTGCCTAGAGCCTAGAGTCTATTGCGTAGCTCTGTGGGAGGATGGAACAAGCCTATGGGTGCTTGTTTGATCTGCCCAGGTGGTGGAAGCTTATAGAATACTACAAGTGGTTTTTGAAAGTCTCTGAGTGGCTTTTTGCAAGCCTATAGTGATTTTGGAGCAAAAGATGTTTTTTGACGATTCACCTGTTTCTTTCGACAAGACTTATAGTTTGGAATGACTTGCAAAGGCAACCATTGCTTGCTTTTAGTGTCCATTGTACTTTGGGAGTTCAAAAATCCCTTTATTCTTGAATTTAGGATAATTTCGTCGGATTTCTGACTCACTGTCTATGCTTCAACGTTTTTTTGCCAATGTGTTGGAACTCAAGTTTGAAGCAACTATTCGCAGATCTGTCAGTTCCGACGGACTTAGGAGGTCCTAAAACTTCTGTGTTGCTCATCATTCACACTTTGGTGGTGTTTACGAATATATTGGTTTGCTTAAACATTTTTCAATCCATGTGTTGGACCTGGTGATTGGGACCATGGTTTTAAAACCATCTGTTCCATTGCATTCCAGAGGCTTGAAAACCCCTATGTGTCAGCTTGTGCATGATTCTGTGGAGATTTTGAGGAGTTCCATCTCTCTGAGACATCAAATCATCAGTTTCTCTATCAAAAATCCATTCAAAGGTTAAAACCTTTGAGAGAAAGAAATTGCCTCTAATAAAGTTTACATCATGAAGAGGGTTGTTTGAGCACGGCACCCTTTGACAGGCACCAACGTCCCATCACCGGCTATGCACCAGCTAGGGGGACATGACATACGGAGGATTCCGCTCCGCTCCAGTCCTTTTCTTTTCGTTGTTACATCCATATGTATTTGATTATGTATGATCAGACTTAGGATTCAACACGGGTGATGATGCTTGTTTTATTTTCAGTTAGCTTCAGGCTCAAGAGCCGAATTTTGATGTGGAGAGTAAGGCAAATTGTAATATTTCTCTTGTGTTCATTGCCATCCTCATGGAATACCTTCCGTACAGTTGTCAGGAGTTGTGCACCTGGTGCAGTACTAAAGTTTGATGACGTTGTGGGTAGCTTATTGGCTGAGGAGATTAGACAAAAGTCTATGGATGACAACAAGCAGGATGCAGCCTTAAATGTGCAAAGGGGAAAATCACAGTTCAGGGGGAAGACCCAACAAAGAGAGAAGTCTCGTACCAAATCCAAGGCATGGAACATTGAGGGTTACCATTGTGGCAAGAAGGGCCACATGAAAAGAATTGCTAAAAGTTGAAAAGAGAGAAAAAGGATAAGAAAAAGAATGCATATTGGGGTGCAAATAATAAGAAAGAGAGTCCAAGGGAGGACAAAGGAAAAATGAAGATCGAGCAGATCAATGCAATCAATCACTGATGATAGTGACAATGACATTCTCTTCATGTTTAGTCTACCTACAGAGTTTCTTACCACTCCAGATGATGCATATTTCTAGGATTAGATTTTGGATTCTAGTTCTTCATTCCATGTTACTCCCCATAGGGAATGGTTCTCCACTTATGATAGTGGAAAGATAGGTTGTGTGCATGTTGGAAATAACTATTCATGTGACATAATGGGAGCAGGTGACAAAGGTTTATTTTGCAAATGGGTCTACTTTTGTTTTGAAAAATGTGAGACAAGTGCCTAAGCTGACCAAGAGTCTCATTTCAGCGGGTCAGCTAGATGAGACCACATTTGGCTTTCAGAGTTGGAAAATTCAGAAGGGCTCTATGGTTTTGGCTAGAGGTGTCAAGTGTGGGACATTGTATCCCTTACACGTATCAAGGGTGTCTGATCATGTTGTTGCAATAATTGAGAAGACAAGTACTTCTTTGTGGCATTGTTGGTTGGGGCACATGAGCCAAAATGGAATGAAACTCTTATGCCGTTTGCGTTAAGTACCGCATTTGAGTTTTTTAAATTTTGAATTTTGTGAGCATTGTCTCTATGGGAAGTAGAATAAATCAGCCCATAAAATAAGAGGAAAGAAAGAGCTTGAAAAGCTTAATTTGGTGCATTCATACATATGTGTTCCCATGCCCATTGCCTACACGATCATTAGGCAGGGCTGAATACTAACGTAACATTCATTGATGATGCAACTAGGAAAGTGTGGGCTTATGCTATGGATCGAAAGAGTGATGTGTTCCAAGTATTTCAGAAATGTCTAGCTTTGGTTGAAAATCAGTCAAGTAGAATGCTTAAATGCCTATGGACTAACAATGGTGGAGAGTATCTCTCTCATGACTTTCAGCATTTCTGTGATTATACATGTGGGATCAAGAGGGAGCTCACGTCCCCTCATACTCCAGAGCAAAATCTAGTTGCAGAAAAGATGAACCACACCATTTAGAAAAGGGTATGCTTTCCAATGCAAGTATTTCTGGTGGTTTTTGGACTTAAGCAATGAAGATCGTAGTGCATGTGATTAATAGATCACCTAGTAAGAGTTTGGATGCTAGTATTCCTGAAGAGGCATGGAGTGGCAAGAAACCCTCTTACTCTCATTTGTGTATATTTGGGTGTGAGGCATTTGCACATGTGCCAAAAGAGCTTTGGAAGAAGCTAGAACCTAAGTCTAGGAAATGCATCTTTCTGGCTTATGGTGAAAGTAGAGAGATGGACTATCATCTTTGGGATCCAAAATCAAAGAAGATCATATGAAGCCATGATGTGGTCTTCAATGAGAAGAAGATGCATAAGACACCCATGAGGGATGTGGAAATGTTTCCAGGACGTGAATCCACCTGCATATGTTGATAGACAATAGGCTGTCCATGCCCGAATGTGCATGAAATGGTGCCACCGGGTACTCCCATAGGTACACAATTAAGGACAGATGATGGATTATCTATTGGTGGAAATGACGAGCCAAATGTGGCTTATATGTAGGCAGGACAACAAGCTGAAATGCCCATGAGAAGATCAACTAGAATGTCTAGACCACCTGATAGATTTGTTCTAGGGGCAGACTATGTACTCCTTATTGATTGCGAGGAACCTTCTTGATATAGAGAGGCTATGATGCACGAAGATCAGTGCAAGGGGTAGTATGCTATGCAATCAAAGATGAGTTCACTCATGAAGAATAAGACTTGGGACTTGGTTTCTTTGCCACATGGACAAAAATTATTGCCATGTATATGGGTCTACAAGGATGAAGTTCACAAGTGATGATGTACCTAAGTACAAAGGCCCATTTGGTTGCTAAAGGGTTCAAGCAAGAGAAGGGTGTGGAGTTTAATGAGATCTTCTCTCTGGTTGTGAAGATGACCACACTTAGATGTGTACTTAGACTTGTGGTAGCAACAGAGGATGTGGAGTTTATGTAGATGGATGCCAAGACAGCTTTCTTGCATGGGGATCTGCATGAGGAAGTTTACATGGTATAGCTAGAAGGCTTTGAAGAAAAGGGCAAATAGAATTTGGTTTGCAAGCTGAAAAAGAGTCTCTATGGTCTTAAGCAAGTGCCTAGAGAATGGTATCAAAAGTTTGATGCTTTCGTTTAGTCCCACGGTTTCAAAAGAAGTGAGATTGATCACTGCCTCTACAAAAAAAGGGCTAAGGATAAAGCCTGATAATCTTGTCACTTTATGTGGACGATATGCTATTGGCTAGCAAGATGAGCTATATGAATTAAAGGACAACTTGCTACATGAGGCCTTTGACATGAAGGATTTGGGACCTGCAGGTCATATTCTTGGTATGCCCATCACGTGTGATCAGAGGATGAAACTCCTTTGGCTTTCACAAAAGGAGTATGCTACAAAAGTATTACGATAGCATTTCAATATGGAGGGGGGAAAGCTTGTAAGTACTCCATTGCCTCCATATGTAAAACTGAGTTAGGCATATAGTCCCAAATCAGATGAGGAGAGAGCCATGATGGCCAAGGTTCCTTATGCATCAATGGTTGGGAGTCTTATGTATGCTATGATAGCTAGTAGACTGGACATTGCATTTGTAGTGCCGATATATGGCTAATCTGGTAAAGAGGCATTGGGAGGCAATTAAGTGCATCATGAGGTACATGATGGGTATCTAGGAGATGTGCATCTACTTTGGCATAGGAGAGATGAGTGTACTTGGGTACATAGATTCAGACTATGTAGGGCATGTGGATAGCAGGAGATCCACTTCTAGTTATGGGTTCACCTTTGCAGGTGGTGCAGTGTTGTGGATGTCTCATGCACAGAATTTTGTTGCTTTGTCTACCATAGAGGCCGAGTATGTTGCAACCACAGAGGATTGCAAGGAGGCTATATGGCTTGATCGGCTAGTGGGAGATTTGGGGATTCATACAAAAGTGTACCGACATTGCATATAGTGATTTCCATGAGTGCTATTTAGCAAGCACGAAATCCAATCTTTCATGCAAGGACCAAACACATTAAGGTCAGGCACTATTTCATTAGGGAGGTACTTGAGGACAAGTGCATAGAACTTATCAAGGTTCATGCAAATGATAACCCTATAGACACGTTTACAAAGAGTCTACCTAGTCAGCGGTTTGAGTATTGTCGTGTATTAATGGGCATTGGATAGTATGCTCACAAATTGTTCACATTAGCCTTTAAGTGGGAGGTTATGGGGGTTAAAGGCCACTATGCCTTAACCTCGATTATGTACGATACTCAAACACACATATATATTATATATGGATGACATAAAAGATTAGGGTGTTACCCACGAAAACATTTGTGGCTCTCTTTTGGCTCTCCCTCTCTCTCACCCTTTTCCATTTTGCTTCCGTTGAGAGCACTCTTAGTGGTTTTGATAGAGCCCCTAACAAATAAAGCACAACATCAAATGTAGAAGGCGAGTACTTCATGAACTATGATTCCAAGTGCTCTATAGCTACAAGTACTTGAAAAAGAGGTCGTTCCTCTATAAAGAAAGGACGAAGAGAAGAGGAGAGCACAAAGAAGTGGAGGATCATTAAATAGACTCAGATTCAAATGCTAAAATGATGTTGAAGAATCCAAATCTTTGTCTAAATGATGCAACTGACAGATGATGATCCAGGATATATTTTCTTTGTTTACTTTTTATCCAATTGATGGAATTAATTGTATGGCTCAATTATTGATGGGACTTTTCAATCTAAAAATGCACTTCGATTTCCTAACTAGCCTTTGGTTGGGATGGTGCCATATAGTTAATTCACATCCATTGGATAATTCTTTAGCATGGATAATCCCTAGTATAGATCCACTTTTATTCACTTATTATCAGTAGGTGGGGAGTACGTTCCACATGGTGGGCTTACTCCCCACCATGTGGTGTTACCATGTGCACGCACACACATACACACTCATCCAATTCTTTCTCAACACACACACTCAGTTTCTGTACCCCATCACATACACACACATATGCATATGCACACACAAATACTCTTTGATAAGACTTGGGATAGCTCCGCAAACTTAATATGTATTTTTTGGCCATTGCTAATAATTATTTTTGGCAGGACATACATGGGCTACTCCATACTTGTTATAATGTCCTTTTTTCCTTACCACATGAATAATTATGCCAAATTCCTGGTCATAAGTATTGGTTAAAATATAAATCTCATCAAAAGCTTCCCCTAAGCCCTACCCTAGTCATACACATAGATGGGTTCTTGCTTAACAATTTTCTTGCCTGACAATTTTGAGGTATCCTCCCAAGGTTGAGTTTTAATCTTCTTGATAATGAAGAATTAAAAAATAATGCTAAAACTTATAACAATAATATCGGTTGGAGGTTACTATCCTACAATAATTAGACAATCTATGGTCTTATGGTTAAATATTTGGGCAAGTAAATGCAAATATATTTATACCTTACCTAAGCATTTCATGGTTAGATAAAAAGGTGGGATTAGTTGGCAATGTAGGCCCACTTTACGGTGCATGTGATAGACATTTATTAGTTGGAAGATGGTACCCTATTTCTATAGAGCTTCGTCCCCTTCTAACTATCTATTTCCTCCCTCCTCTACTCATTCCTCACCATATGCTTCCTTTCCCTTCTCTTTCCCTTACATTCATGGCCTCTTCTCAGGTTGGTTTGTTTGGCCGCTCTCCTGATCTCTCTTCTATTATTACTACCTACATACTTGTTACATAATTGGCATGCTTTGCGGACCTCTCATTCCTTCTACCTGTGGCTGCAACACTATCTGCTGCTCCTTTGGTCTCCCACCATTTTCTTCTACTGCTGCGTCACCACCCGAATGATACTCTACTAGTCACACTTACTCGTGCTATGTTCTTGCATGGTGTCATGTCTTAGCCATGCTGGGTGTGTTACATAATAGCTTTGCTAAGCATCTCACCTGAGGGCATGCTACACGTCGCCTCGATTGCTAGCTCTAGTCCAATACTCCTCGACTGATGGGGTATCCCTTGCTTGACTGTGTGGTTACTTTTTCAAGCTCTCTAGCCCTCCTAATCCTTTATGCCTTGACTCCATTCCTATCCTTGGGTAACATAGTCATATGAGATGGCACTACTCTCCCTTGCTTTGATTACCTTTGTTCGTAGATGGTCGCGGTGCTAGACTCCATGCTACGTGCATTCTCTAGTTTTACGACATGCTTTCTTGAACACCATGTGCCGCTCTTTGATCTACCTTACTCGTTGCCATAGTCTTACTATGGCTAACAGTCGAGAAACAATATTTGAATCATGTGTGTAGAGTCACAAGTAGCGGGTTAACATCTAGTGCTACTTGTAGTATTTCGTTTAATGGTATGTTTAATGTGGTCTTAGTCCTTTTGATATCAGTTCTTTTTATGTTAGTTTTAGGGATAGTTTTAGCGCTATGTTTTTTACGTAGTCCTATAGGTTAGTTGGTCCAAAATTCTCAATAGCATTGGGTTAGGTTAGTTTAATGGTGAGTCTTTGCCCCCTATTTGTTAGCTTTTGTGTTACTTATATCATTTAGTTTTATAGGCTAGGTGTTCTAATGTTCCTTCTAGCATTTGTTTGGAGGTACATGGTATTATAGGCTAAGTGTTCTAAATTTCTAACTAGCGTGTGGTTTAGTTGCTTTAAGAGTGAGTCTATAGTTTTGGCTAACCTACACTTTATTATGTTTACTTTAGCAAATGCATAGGCGTTAATTATGTTAATTATTATTCATCTTATTACCAAATGGACATCCCTTTTAGGACACATTTGGCACTTATACACATCGAAAGATGGCCCGTATGTTCGTTAACTGGGATCCTGCTGCTATTGCCTTTATCAATAAAAAATTGGAAGAGGCTAGCAAAGATGGACTAACGATGCATCATGCTTATACAAATGCTAGAACCTGACCCTATCCTCCCTAAAAATCTAAGATTTTGAGAAACTAAGACTCCACTAGTATTGACCTAACTTGGGACTGTCTCTTCCACAAGCAAATAAAAAACTTTTTTTTGGTCACTCACACACACACACACACACGTATACTTCCCTAACTACTATCAATTATTCTTTTATGCACCCCTCGTGAAATATCCCCTTTACACTCTCCTTTTAACCACCCCACACACCAAGCACACCAATCCTCCCATACCTCCACTAATCCCTTCTCAACCCATGCACTCATCTGCTCCTTACTCCACTTGTAACTTAAACTTATTTTTATAAAAAATTATCTAAGAATCCATATGCTTTTCTATATTCCTAGGTAAAGCAATAACAAGCCGAGGAAAACAGGCATTACCTGTCTACCCAAACATAAGTATGAGGTTCTAACACCTAGTTTATTTGGATGGTGGTAAGCAAGTGGACCCTGACCTTGGAACCTAGATTGCCTGAGGATTCGACATCATTTTTTAATATTATGTTTGTCAAACTCAATCTTATTAAAAATTCTTAATTTTGGTGAAAAATTTCGCAAACTCTAGTTGTTGAATTTTTCAACTTAGATGTCTCAAAGATTTTTTAAAAATGTGTTCCTCTTTTTTAAAAAAACTTTTTATCCAATTGATGGAATTAATTGCATGGCTCATTTGTTGATGGGAATTTTTAATCTAAACACACACACACACACACACTGGCAATTGATTTTTATGCAACCCATATTCCCTTTTGTGGCTGTATACTCATTGGTACTAGTACTTGCACTTACATGTCCTAACATGCATCGTATGTGTAATGCAAGGTACCATCACTTTGCTAGAGGAATGAGTCACTGGGAGAATATTCTCATGTGGAAGGAATACTATCGATATGATAGTTGCAAGGAGATTTTATTTGTATCTGCTTTTGATTGGTGTGGGTTTTGCCATCATATGTTAGATATGCTCTATGTTGTAATTTGGATAATAGCATGATTGTAGTGTGGGTTGATGATAACTTTACTTTTACAATATTTGGATAATAGCTATTGGACTAAGCATAATTTATAATGTCCTTTAATTTTGGCTCTATTACATCGCTACTATGATTCAATTTTCAGCATTTGTCCAAGTTGTATTTTGGTCTAGAATTACCCTATGTTACTGGGCAATGAAGGGAACTAGTTCCTTGATGGAGGATTGATACACGGAATGCTTCAAGGACTAAGATGATATTCTATCGAGGGGATGGTGAAATGTTATGCTTTTGGATTTTGGTAGGTGTTGATTGGTGTCCTTGTATTGGATTGCTAATAATCCTTTGTTATATGCTTCATAATGTGCTTTTTCAACTCTGGTGTATTGGATTTAGTGAAGTATAGGTGCAAATGTATGTAGAAATTGACTCTCCCTATGTAGCATAGGTAGTTAGATGTTATACTACCATTATGGTAATATACCTCTACTCTAAGGAGGAAATAATATTCATTTTTTTGTTTCAACTTTATTACCCTTATGCAACTATATGCTAATGAGTAGTGTTTATAAGGTGAGGCACCTCATCATATGTAGCCATAGAAGGGTTACCACGTAATATGGTCTGTGCTTGAGTCAAATGCATGTCTTGTATAGATAAGTGCATACAAGATTTTGGCAGTGGATCCCCATGGTTTATGGGGATCCAGATGCTTCCTCTTGAAGTTGGTGGGGATGAATGGCTCTTCCTTCCCCCTAGCTACTTGCTATTGCTACTAGCTTGGTCTTGCTCACTTGTTGTAGTGTTAGTTGGAGAGCACCCTCAGTCAATATCTCCTTGTGGTGCTACAGAAAATCCTATACGTTTCTATGGTTGTTTCCATTCTTCTCACAATAGTTCCTCCCTTATTCTACTCATGGCAATCGAACAATTTCTGGTAGGCTTCTAAATTGGAACTTTTGCTCATGATACACTTTTAGGATGCTTATATATGCTACTACAGAATCTTTGTATTATTTGTTATGCAGTATTCTATGATTGGCGATGCTAGTATGGTTATGCTACAATAGGGTGGTAGCAAGCTAAGGGTGTCCACTTCCGGACCACTTTTGGGTGAGTGTGACACCCGCTCGAGTGAAAATACAAAGGTTTTACTTCGGTCTGCCATACCTCGATCGAGGTATTATCTCTAATGGAAATCACACACGAGGACAACCGAGCCAAGCCGATACCTCGATCGAGGTCCTAAACTTTTTTCACCGAACCGAGCCTATACCTCGATCAAGGTCTTTTGGCATGCCACCTATACCTCGTTCGAGGTATCGTGGCAATCCAGCTATACCTCGATTGAGGTATTGTGGCGTGTCCAGCTACACCTCGATCGAGGTATGTGCCATCCGACAAGGCAGTTGACATACCTCGATCGAGGTATGCTGGACCGATGACTTGGCCGCATGTCAAATACGTCAATCGAGATATGTGGCATCCATCTCCTACTGACATACCTCGATCGAGGTATCGTGGCAGGTCCATACCTCGATCGTGGTAGATGTGCTGATGTGTATGGGGCATGTCAAATACCCCGATCGAGGTATAGAGGTATGACGAAGCGATGTACATGTGGCATGTAAAATACCTCGATCGAGGTATCGTGGCATGTCTATACCTCGATCGAGGACCTCGATCGAGGTATGATGGAGTGATATGTATGTTGCATGTGAAATACCTCGATCGAGGTAGGGAAACCCTAAATTTTCTTATATAAAGAGAGTGACCCCCCTCATTCTTCATACCTCGATCGAGCTCCTCCTCATCGATCGATTTCGGATTTGCAGGAGGTCGACGGAATTGCGACAGCGACGAAGAGCAACCGATGGACAACGACGGAGATGGATGGAGCGGGAGAGTCCATGTAAGGTTTTTTTTATGTAGCATTTTTTTTTGCTAAAATTTATTTAAATTTTAGTCTATAGGAATAATGATAAAATATTTCTAAATTTCAAATGCATTTTAAAGTCTTTTTTTGGAATTACGACATTTTTATTTAAAATGTGAAAATGTGAATATTTTGTTTTTTAAAATCATCTTTTGAAAAAAAGAGATTAAAGTTATTTTTTAAATTAGTGCTATTTTTATTTAAATAAAAACACGTTTAAATTTTATTTTTAGAAATCATCTATTAAAAAAAAGAAAATAAGAGTTTAAAGTAGCTTTTATATTATTTTAGTTTATAGGAAAATGTAATGCAATTATAAAACATTTCAAAATTTCAAATGCAATTAAAAATTTTTTTAAATAATTTTTTTAATTACGTAATTTTTTCTTTAAAATGTGAAAATGTATATATTTTATTTTTTAAATTCATCTATTTAGAAAAAGAGAGATTAAAGTAGGTTTTATGTTATTTTTCAAATTGGTGCTATTTTTATTTAAATAAAAAACATTTAAATTTTAATTTTAAAAATCATCTTTAAAAAAAAAGAAAATAAGAGTTTAAGGTAGCTTTTATGTTATTTAAGTTAGTGAAGTTTTTATTTAAATGTCAGAAAGTATATATTTTGTTTTTTAAAATCATCTATTAAAAAAAAAAGAGATTAAAGTAGTTTGCATGTTATTTTTTAAATTAGTGAAGTTTTGAATTAAATATAACGTTTAAATTTTAGTTTATAGGAATAATTATAAAATATTTCTAAATTTGAAATGCATTTTAAAGTTTTTTAAAATTATATTTGGAATTACGTAATTTTTTATTTAAAATGTGAAAATGTATATATTTTGTTTTTTAAAATCATCTTTTTAAAAAAAGAGATTAAAGATATTTTTTAAATTAGTGTTATATTTATTTAAATAAAAAAACGTTTAAATTTTATTTTTAAAAATGATCTTTAAAAAAAAAAAGAAAATAAGAGTTTAAGGTAGCTTTTATGTTATGTAAGTTATTTAAGTTAGTGAAGTTTTTATTTAAATGTCAAAAATTATATAATTTGTTTTTTAAAATCATCTATTAAAAAAAAATTATAACTAAAGTTTATAAATTACTGAAGTTTTGAATTAAATATAACGTTTAAATTTTATTTTTAGAAATCATCTATTAAAAAAAGAAAAATAGAGTTTAAAGTAGCTTTTACATTATTTTAGTTTATAGGAATATGTAATCTAATTATAAAATATTTCAAAATTTCAAATGCATTTTAAAGTTTTTTTTAATAATTTTTTTTAATTACATAATTTTTTATTTAAAATGTGAAAATGTATATATTTTGTTTTCTAAATTCATCTATTTAAAAAAAGAGAGATTAAAGTAGGTTTTATGTTATTTTTCAAATTGGTTCTATTTTTATTTAAATAAAAAAACGTTTAAATTTTATTCTTCAAAATCATCTTTTAAAAAAAAAGAAAATAAGAGTTTAAGGTAGCGGTGTGCGTTTATCAATCTTTATGTAGAATATTATAGATTATATAGTTGGTTAAGAGTTGTTTCATAATTTAGGTAGAGTAAGTAGGCTGTATAAAACACATGGGCATTATCCCTAAAACACCACACCACATGGGCATTATCTTAAAAATGTATCCCAACATAGCTAATCATGTCCTCATCATCCTTGGGATAAAAGAGCAAGCAATATTCAATGTCATGTGGTATGTGAGTTTCTCCCTTATATTAGCAAAATGATTTTTTCTTTCATGTCTTCAGCAAAGTAATTCGTTCCTTCCCACGTGGCGCCCACCTACATCCTCTCACTTGAGGCTCACATAATGACGAAAAAGTATCTTCTATTTCTATCCTTAGTATAGCATGGCCCAAAGCGTAGTAACTTGGCTTCGTTCACACAATTCACTTGGGGGTTAAATGAAATTGGAAAAGCGTTTTCTACTTTCTAGCCTCAATTGAGCATGGGATGAATGAAGTCTATCCAATGATGCATCATTCGAGGATGATTGCCCACATGCAACACCACCCTACTAAGACATTGTAGAACATCTATTGTTTTGCTTGGCCATATGGCAAAGACCCCAACACTAGAGTGGTTAGATGCATAAGCGTATGGCTAATTGGATCTTCTAAATGCATCAGGGCATGGAAAACACATACGTAAATGATTGTCCAAAGGTCTTCTCTCTCCCTAGGCATGGGAACCAAGTGATGATCTATAGGAATGGCCACTAGTTGAGGTGGATTGCCCAACCAAAATAGATAATATTGAAAAGGGCTAATTATTTTCTCAAATTTCTCGCTTTGAAAGGTTTGTAGTGTCAACCCGCTCTCTTTTTTAATGTGTAGTCTGAGAAATACTAGATGCGCCTTGCTTGTGTATCATTCAAAGTAATGTATTAGATATCCTTCTATCTCCTCCATATCTAATGCATACCCAAGGCAGTAAAGCATTCAAAGAAGGTCTTATTAACCAAACCTCTCCACTATCTGTCCTTAGTATAGGGCCATAAGTGGACAATGTAGTCCTTACACCACATGTGGAAAAGTTTCCAAAGAGCGAGAAAGGCATTTAAAAAAATACAATTCTCCTTATTTTGGAAAATAAGTTAATCAAGTATAATAATACTTGCCCCAACCATGTGTATTATCTTGGGGAATAAAATATAGAGATTCTCCTCAATACCATCTCTTAAACCTATAGTCTTGTCAGAATCTGTATAGTTAACAAACATAGATCATAATGAGTCTTCTTACTAGGGTCCTCAAAGTACTGATAAATGCAAAGAAATACAAGGGTTATCAAGAGTGTGTTGCATGTGTGTGTGTATGTGTGTGTGTGTGTGTGTGTGTGTGTGTGTGTGTGTGTGTGTGTGTGTGTGTGTGTGTGTGTGTGTGTGTTGTGTGTGTGTGTGTGTGTGTGAGAGAGAGAGAGAGAGAGAGAGAGAGATTCCACACACAAAAAAAGTGTGTGTGTGCTTAGATTAAAAAGTCCCATCAATAATTGAGCCATACGGTTAATTCCATCAATTGGATAAAAAGTAAAAAAAGGGAAACATATAAGGAAAAAATATTTGAGACATCTAAGTTTCAAAATGCAACAACTAGAGTTTGAAAAAATTTTAATCAAAATTAAGAATTTTAAATAATATTGAGTTTCATAAACATAATATTGAGCCACACATTTGGCCCATCTACCGGTAGGTGCCTGGATGATCCCAACGACATCCTACCTCATCAAGGAGTACGTACAAATAGTTTTTATTACGTAAATAGATTATAAGTCATATTGAATAGAATATTATTTTCATTACCCAAATAGAATATTAATTTCCATGTGTTTTTTTTGTGCATGCGCTAGCCAGTGCACAGGTTCTGGCACCACTATTCATATGCAAATAGAGATTCTGAGAGCTGAGATGAGGGCACTGCAGGATGCTAGGGTACCCCCTCACTTGGTTGCGAGTCCAGATTCAGTTATTGAGGCTCTGGGTCAATTGGACACAGTTGAGGACGTTGTGGATAGCTTTCAGGCACAGGCTGAGGCAGAGATCACTAGTCATGGCTTGGATTGGAGAGCCATTCGACAGTTGTTTAGCATGAGTCACCTCACAGGCAAAGTTTCATCCCCAACAGAAATGTCCACATTAGTACGTGCACCATTTTTCATACGTAGTCATGCTAGTAGGGACCAATAGATAAGTCCACACGCATATTTCGTTAGTACGTGCACGAATTTTCTTAGTCATGTTTTTAAAATGTCCTAAAGCACAAAACAAATTACAACATTACTACTAATAAACAATTTTTTGTTTTACAAACACAACAAATCCCATTGAGAAGACATCGGACATCATGTAGAAAATAGAATCTAATACAATGATGTGTATGAACATGTATACAACCATCAAAGTGAAATACAAAATATGAGTCCATGAAAATTACAATGGTACGGTCACACAGTGAGCCTATACATATTGAATACAAAAATGTGTAATCAACTAGTGATACCCAATAAAAATATGATATGTAATGTGCCAATACTCAATCAATATTCAATCACACGTCACCTATTCGGAGAAATAATACTCTGATTGGATCTCATGCTGTGGTGCAAAGGTGTAATTCTCCACAAAGTCCACCACTGAGACAACCACCCCTGTAGGAAATGTCCTCAAACATGCACGGAACTAATGATCCTCCCATTTCGCAGTGTGCAAGTGGCATATGTAGTGGTACAGCTTCCCTCGAAAACTGTCAATGAATACAACACGTGGTGTCTCCTTTCCCACAAGCTGCAACCTCCTCGACTGTGCACCACCATCTAATGTCAAGGTACTGTACTCATACTGCTGCCAACGAACCATCTGCACATCACAAGTATCTAGTGCAACTCGTGGCACTCTAGCAAAGTCACACACAAAGTACACCTGCCTTCGACACAATCAAGGGAGTGGAATAAAGCATCACCATCTCGTGTACACAATATGGAATGAATGAAGTCGCGAGGGCTAGTAGGAACCACTCCCCTATGACCATCAGGGGAACGGAATACGTCATACATCAATCCAAAATCCACATGGTAGTGACAACAGCATGTGTCACGCTCCTGAGAGCATCGCACAAACCATGGCCTGCATCGCTCAAATGACCTTTGCCCAATCCTGAACTCCGGGTGCGCCTCTATAAACTGATTGTACAACTCAGTCTAGGTACACTCCAAAAAACATGCACCATGCTCAATGTACACACCGCGTGACACCCTCTTCCACAATACCTTCTTGAACACCGGGGATGCTCTGCAATGCTCCTCCCAAAACTGTTGTATGAAGGACCTAGTGGAATCATCCAACAATCGATCGCCGCGAGGTGCACGACCACTCGAAGCCCAAAGAGCATCAGTCTCACTATCCTCTAGACTCTGCCTCCTAATCATGCCTGCTCGCAATGTGCGCGGTGCAATCTGAAGAAGATGTGAAGCGGTACGCACATGGCCTATCATATGAGGTCTACTAATGGTAGCCACAATAGCATGACATGCTGCCAAGGCATCACTGGAGTTCCTATGCTTAATAGAAGCATAGGAACGTCGAACACTGCTAAGGACCTTGCTAGATACAACCCTATCTCTACGTGCACCAAGACCAGCAAGCCTCCTACACTCTACCAAGTTAGGGTGATCAATCAGGGACGTGAGAAGAGAAGACTGCAAAGCTGGCATGAGGTCACAAAAAAAAGACTGCACAATCTTGCTAGTACGACGACGGATAGTGGACTTCGACAAGTCACATCGTGAAGCAACACTGCTACTGCAAGGTGGGGCAAGGGGATCAATGGGAGATGGTAGGGTGGACGGGGGAAGGGAGGCGCCAAGGGGAATGGGGGGAGGGGGAGGGGGGAGGGTGGAGGGGAAGAGGTAGAGGTGGAGGCCAAAATGTAGGTGGCTAGGGGAAGGGCGGAGGCTAGATGTAGGGGAGCGGATGAGGATGGGGGGACAATGGAGATGGGGGTGGGGGTGGGGGTGGAGGTGGAGGTGGAGGTGGGATGTAGAGGTAGAGGTGGAGGTGGATCGGTGGTGGCAATGTGAGCTCTAACTCTAGAGGCTCTCTTGCACTCACGAGCCTTCCGCTTGCGCTCTTCATCAATGAGATTTGGGGGGGGGGGGTTCCTACATCTTTCACATCTACTAGCTCTACAGCTTTGAGAACCCATTCTCAATGAAAGTAGGATGGAAGGTGTGACAAAGTGATGAGGAGGCAAGAATGGCTAAGAATGGGTGAAATGAACCAAAACGTGGTGTCTTATAGAGAGCCTCAACTCATCCACTAGATTGCTCTTCATTATTATTGGTGGAGAAGGTGCTAAGATTGAAACTAATTGGCTGGAATCCAACGTTAATTTCGAATATTTGCATCATTTGATTTTATTCCAGTTTTATACCTACAAATACCTCAATTGAGGTATGCTATGCCCAGGTCATATACCTCGACCGAGGTATTCAATGCCTCACATAGGTATAAACCTCGATCGAGGTACCCCTCGGTCATAGCACATACCCCTCGGTCATATACCTCGATCGAGGTATTCTATGCCTCACACAAGTCATATACCTTGATCGAGGTATTCTATGCCTCGCACATCATGACATGTATACGTGGTTGATGTGGCACCATGCATGGTCATGATGTGGCAATATAGTCTCTTCCATGACGTGGAAAGGTGATGTGGCATGATGAGTTGGCATTCATGAGGTGGTAGATTGACATGGCAAATTGAGGTGGAGGGATTGGTGATGTGGCAAGGTTGACGAGGTATGCCAAGGTGGCAAGGTGTGATGACATGGCTCATGATGTGGAATGATGAGGTGGCACATGTGGCAGCACGTGTGGTAATGTAAGGTGACATGGCAAAGAGTGATGGGACATGGCACCACGTGGTCTAACAACGTGGCATGGTTGCAAGGCAAAAATAGATGACTCAGCCTTCTGCATGCACACTCCAAAGGCTTGCCACTAGGTTCGGTGATGCTCCTAGCCTACCTCACCAAGCCTAATACCAAGCCTACCTTGTCTTGGTATTAGGCTTGGATGGCCCTTTTTCCCCCACAAAAGGGAGATTTCACTCTTGGAGGCCATATCATACGTTTCCCTTACTCAAATTTAACCAAAATTTTTTCCTCTTATTCATCATGTGGAGGACTAAAAATATTGACATTTTTGAAATGTTTGGTCATGTTTGAGAATTACTAGATTTATTTTTAATATTCTTTGTTGATCCTCTAAGGAGTAAAAGTAAAAATTAAACTTCAATCTTTCTAAATCTAACCGTTGGATTTGGGATTTGATGATTCAACCACACACCCTTATGTGCCTACTAACCTTCCACTGAATTGGATTTGCTTAATTATTCAAAATACTAAAAAAATGTGGTGTGCTACTAAAATGCATGTATTTTATGACTTTATTTATTATAAATAATTATTTATAATCAGATAAATCATTCAAAAAATTACCAATAAATCAAGTTAAGCTCTACATAATGCAAAGAGACCACTTACAAAGTTTCAATAACATTTAATCTAAAATGAGTGAGAAATTTAGAATTTAATATGACACTCTCTATTCGTGACAAACGTGTGACCACCCTAGTACCATGCCGTGTGACACAAAGAAATTTTTTGTGTGTGCATCGAATTTTCGATCAGACTATACGATTTTGTGCACAATAGCAAGTGTGATGTTGTGTCAGAAGACTTCAAAGACTAGATCCATAGGGAAGTAGGTGAGATTTGCATTTTTGTGTGCTAAAAAGCTTGTTTTTCCACCTCCTAAGGATTGGGGAGTGAACGTGGACACCCTTAGCTTGCTACTTTCCAATAGTTGTAATGATTGGCTCGTCATTCTACAGGGTTGTACTTCTTTATGTTACCCCATCGGCCATCGCCATCGAAAGACCCCACTGGCCATGGGGATGCAAAGTCTATATAAACAGACCGTATCCTGTTGGGTCGTCATCACCATAGCAGTTTTCCCCATACTTGCAAAATTTCTCTAGAATTCTCACATCCTCCTACCCTCTTCCACCGCCATCCAGAACATCCTGTTTATGTCCTCTCACTCTTCCTCGTCCATCGACTCCCTCATCACTCAACTGCCATCACTCTTGCCTATGGACCCCTATCATGAATTCTTCGAATTCAAAATTGAGTTAGGACTCCGCCCCCGCCCTATCCCATAGGCCACTAGCCCCTCGGATTCCAAAGCACCCCTTCTGCGACAATCCGTATGCCTTCCAAGTTCCCCATAGAAGATTTGCAAGGGAAAGAAGAAGTGTCCAACAGATAGGCCACCCAAGAGGGTACAACAACAGCTGGTATGCCCCCCTCAAGATTAATAAAGTGCACCCCGGCTCCCACAGAAGGCGAATACAAGGTCGTGTGCTCCCAATCACACTCACCTCCTGGAGAAGTCTAGCTCCAAGAATTAAACACATGCATCGTACACTCGCGCTTTACCTAATGACGGTCACAACTACACCGTCCATTACCATACAGCAGTAGCCTATGTAGCACTAAAGGAGCCCGAGGTGGAGGATGCACCTAGAGTGGCAAACCGCCTCCCGTGCCACCTAGACATGAAACTATTGGTAGAATTCCTCCAGGCATACAACAACAACACCAATGTTGGCGTTTTGCGAGATGCAACAGGCACTTCCCATCACTACCAGATCAATCAGGACGTGGTACGTGCCACCTTCGTCCTGTCGGTCATCGACGAGAAGTACTCCATAAAGAAGAAGCTAGACACCCTCAGCAAGGTCTGCCACTATGATCGAAGAAAGAGCAAGGGCCAACTCCACTTCGTCGCCATTCACAAGCCCAAGGTGGAAAGACTAGCAAGAGCCTTGCAATGGCTTGTGCAAGTCAAGCACACAGAGCACCATCAGTCTGTCGTGCTGAACATCTTGCTGCACTTGGTAGAGCCCTAGCCTACAAATTGGGCAGACTATTTCTGCAGCCAGATGAGGGACGACCTCAAGACGCAAGGTGTTGGCATTAGCAGGGGCATTCCTCCCATCATATGCTCCTAGAAATTCTGCATTCTGGCATGCTACCCACAAAACTGCCTGGCATTATAGGGCCTTCCGTTGGCTGTCCCACCATTGGAACACTGAACCCCCTCCAAAATACCTTGAATGCATCAATAGTATGCGGAAAAACTTGCTATCCCTAATTCACTGAGTGAAAGTTATTGGCATTACCCATTGTAGGGGCAACTGCGGGCATCACTGGTGGTTGTTCGCCTGAGAGAGCGTGCCTGTGAGTATTACTATGCTACTTCTGAGCTGTCTTTTTGCTTCCAGGAGCAGCAATATTGCTAGGAGAAGCTTGCATAATCTCCATGAAAGTCTGCTGCAACTGTGACAAAGCTCCCACTGCACTTTGCATTCGCAACTGAAAGAGGGCATTAGGATCAAGCTCCTCAGCCTCACCTATCTCATCCTATGATTCCTTAGTGGCATGCTCAGGAGGAACATGAGGTTCCCCATTGTCCTACTCCTCATCACCCTTGCAAATACTATGCTCCTCAAAACTCTCTGATGCCTTGTCTTCCTCTTGCCCCTCCTGCTCTGAGATGGTCAACGACCTCTCACGGTGTGACATGATCGCTGAGATAGATGGCTATAGCAAAAAAAAATTTGCAATGAAGGCTTCCTTCACCCAACAATACTGGGGCTCACCTCTATGGAAAGATGGTGACGATCTCGACAATGGAACCACCGTAACCGACCTTCAAGAATCTGAAGGGCCATCTTCACAGTCTACTCAGTTATAAACGTCATAAATAGCCACAATGAAGCTTCAGTCACTTCAACCACTTAAACAATACTTAGAAATAAACTTCAACAACAACAATGGGGAGGCTAGAATGCCCCTGCTCAGTGAAAAAGTACACAATACACCACTGGCCCCAAACGCCTTGGCACCCTTTTCGGTATTTATTTAATGCTTTTGAATGGAAATGCTTTACACCAGGGCTCACCCTTGTACTGTTCCTCTCTGCAAATTCTCTGACTATCTTCTGGGCATCTATTCCACCGTGCACTACTAGAATCCAACTAGCAAGGCAATCTTAGGCATCCACTTCTGACTTGACCCAACTGAAAGGCATGCTCAAAGCAGCCTCAAGGCTTTCACATGCATCACACTAGCCCTCTAGCCTTTCCTAGGCACACCCTTTACTTCTGGGTGCTTTCTTAAGCCTGTGGGGACCAAGAAGGACTCCAAACACAAGAAATACACTGCAGATAACTTCAAAATAAGAAATAACAATCAAACGGAAGACAATAAACAAATACCTACCGTCCGTGGTAGAGGAGCGAGCTCAGCCCTCGCACCTATCCCCAAGCCAGGCTCCCCGTAGGGTGTAAGTGTCTTCTAGCCTCCGGGACAAGAGAGAAAGAATAGATAGAAGGCGGAAGGGGGGCAAGAAAAGAGTTATAGAGGACAAAAAGCTGCTAGATCTGCCCCGAAGTCTCTGCTCCAGGATCTGTGCCACAGGATAACCTCCTTGGAAGTGTGCCTGCCTCAAATTCCTCACCGAGGCCTCCTTGAGGAGTGCGCCCTCCTCGAATCTTGTGCCAAAATGAATGTGCAATCGCCTCAGAAGTCGAGCCAACAGCCTGTACAGCCTATATGGCAACCCTAGCTGTCTAGGGAGGCGTGCCTGTAGTCGTACAGCCTCGGGTTGTATGCAAGAGCTAGAGCAGGCTTCAGAGCAGTAACAAGTAGGTTTAGGGTAAAAAACCACAACTCAAGATGCATGGATCAGAGGGGTGCCAGCCCTCTACAGATCAACCCACAGCCAAGTTCTTATTGGTGGAGTCAGGGGAGACAGGTTTGAGATTACCAGATCAATCCGTCAGGGTTGCCCCTTAGCCCCCTTTTTGTTCCTTTTTGCGGCTAAGGCTATGAGCTATTACATTAGAGCTCAAGCTGGAATCGTAGGGCTCAAGCTTCCTCTGAGGCAGGAGGATGAGCTCTTAGACAATGAGTTGACAAATGACACAGCTGTATTTTTGGATGCCACTCCACAGACACTGAATTCATTTAGGACAGCATTGGATTTGTTTTGCATTGCGGTAGGTGCACACATTAATTGGAACAAATCCAATGGCTTTTGGATGAGTGATGAAGACACTCCAGTCTGAGGGATTGACATAGGGTTCACTTGGATTCAGAGGGGTGTCTGCATCAGTTATCTGGGATGCCAGGTTGGGTTGGGCATCTCTTTGACACAGCAGTTCGCTTCCGTGTTGGAGAGTATCAGGAGGAAACTCATCTTTTGGAGTTCATCCAGACTTGACCTTGCATCCAGAGTTGTGCTTGTGAACCAGGTATTGTTGGCCACTGCTTGGTTCGTTTGCTCATGTTGGTGCAGATCTAGAGATTGTATCGCTCAGCTAATGAGACCTATCAGGAACTTCCTAGGAGCGGCTTCAATGGCATCTCTAAATTTTGTAGCAAGGGTGGCTTGGGAGACCCTCATTCTCCCCATAGGAGAAGGGAGTCTCAATATTATTGACCCAAGCTTGCAATGTGTGGCCTTGCTCTGCAAGTTTGTAGTACGTGGATTGATGCGTGGTGGACAGGAGCCCTGAAAGGATTTTTTCTCACACAGCATTCAATCTTGCACCCCTTCTCATGGGGGAGATTGGTTGGACAGTAGCAGATGGATCTTTACTTCAGCCCATCTCAGATCCCCCCCTTCCCCTCTCATGGCTGCTATCCTGAAAGCTTGGGGCTGCTTCAGAAACACACTTCGCAAAGTTCCACCCACTTCTCGTGAAGAGATTCAAAGGCAGCCAGTCATGTGGAATGACTCGATTATGGATCATCATGGCAAGCCACTTGGAGTGTCACATTATATGCAGTGGTCTAGATGGGAGAGGGGACCTACCTCTACTGTACGTGCTTGGCAGGCCTTTATGAGACTTTTAGCAATTGGCCACCTCAGAGGGAGTGTGCTCAGGATACAACAGATACAAGCAACCATTCCGCCAGAGTGGATTGACACAGATGACATGCCGCTTATAGAGTCCACTTGGTGGGGAGCGTTATCAGGAATGGGCATTCCATTACAGGTCATTGCATTGTAGGATGCACATGAGGATACCCTTGTCTTTGATGTTCAGTCGCGAGGCAAACTTATCAGATCTTCTGATGATATTCTTTTGAACGTTGCATTTCAGCCTATCAGGATTGCAGGATTCATGGAGTGGGGCAGGGATTCATAGTGGTATCTTGACCCTGATCCTATTCTTTTTGCGCTGGGGTCTTAGAGACTCTGGCTGTATGGTGGTTCCTCTATTAGGTTCTTGCAGTGGGACCCAGGGAAGTGGGAATGGATTGATGAGAGACACTAAGAGAAGAGCTTTCCCTTCTTTCGCTATACAGTTAGAAATGCCCGGAGATTTCAGCTCAACAGTAGAGGTTGGAGGCCCTCTAGAGCGCCACATTGGGATAGCTTTCAGATTTTTACAGCTGTGCAGAAGAACTTTTGGCGTAGGCTCTGGAAATCCCTCAGGAATAGAAAGATCGCTCTTTTCTTTTGGATTTCTATTCATGGAGGGATTGCAGTGAACCTGTGGAGATCCAGGTTTGGGACTGACCCTACTTGTCCTCGTTGTCACATGGCAGTTGAGTCAGTACAGCATTGCCTTTGGGAGTATAGATAGGCGAGGACAATCTGGAAAGGTGTTGCTAGGATTTTTAGCATCTTTCATACATTACCTTTCTATATGACCTAGGGTTCAGTGGCTTGGTTCTCTCTTACTGGCCCACAGGTGTTTTTCGAGGGACATGATCCAGATCCAGCTTTCATTGTAGGGCGACATTCAATGGAGTCTTGTTCCCTCCAGGATGTTCCCCTCACTCCTTTCAGAGCTGCTCATGCCTCAGTAGCCACGTCTTAGGAGAGTTTGGCTAGCATTGCAGCTTGGCATATTTGGAGAGCCAGGTGTACAAAGGCGATGGAGGGTATCCAAGTTCACCCTTCCCAGACTATGGCCAGTATTTGGACTGACACAATACACACTCTGATGGCCATTTGGGCGAGCATGCCGGGATCCTCCAAAGCAGCTACTTCCAGGAGAGTTACTTTTTTCAAAGTTTGGAGGGGACCTCCTTTCTTCTCTAAGTTTCCTTCAGGGTTGAGATGGCATTTTCAGCCTCTGCCTTGGTTCTTTATTAGTTCACTTTGAGCTGTCCTTTCCTCATGTATTGCATGATGTACTCCCGCATTTGAGCTTGCTCTCGCGGTTTTCATTCATACTTAATGAAGTAATTTTCTTGGAAAAAAAAAAAAGAGCAACAAAAACCGACAAGGAGAGCAAGAACAAGCAATCAAAACAGCTCCAAGAGCTTCTGCTCTAGGAGGGTGAGGGATAGAGATGGTAGGTTGGGGGAAGCACATGCATTTGCATGCATGCCACTTGGCCCTTCATTAAAGTCCTAACCAATATACCAAGAACAACGTTGGTTGTCCTTGGGCCCAACTTTAAAACTCCTCTTAGATGCCTATGCCTTGCCCCTAGGACCTAGTGGGTGCACTTAGAAATTGCCTCTAGGGAGTCCCTCACGGCCAAACTATTACTAGACTTAACCACGGTTAACCCCTCGTTGAGTTACATTAAACTTTACATCACTTTTCACGTCCCCATGACACAAAGATGGGTGATTCCCAGGTTAGGTTGTGAAGTCAACAATCGGCCCAATGCCAAGTAAATCAATATAATCAGGTCTCACATCTGAAATAGGAACATTCCAATAAACTGATCCAACCTCAACATGCAATCCTTCAACACCATGCTTCCCCTTGCCGTTCTCTGTTCATCTGTGTTTATTCTTATTGTCTACCCATAGTAGAGTCTATTTACAACGGAGACACCTAGAGAAGAGCAATATCTAAATGTCAAGTGATCTCGTATAACAAGGAATTCCAATGTATTGTAGCAAATTAGAGTGATTTGGAGAGGGATGAGTGACGTATGCCCAAATTTCTGCAAATAATGGCTGGAACCTGAAATTCAGGTATTTACTGATCCTATGCAGTATTTGGACAGATACCATACACACCTTCATGACCATTTGGGGGAGTATGCAAGGGTCTTCATGGGCAGCCTCTACCAAGAGGATAATCTTCTTCAGAGAATGGAGCGGCTCGCTGTTCTTCTCAGAATCCCCCACAGGGTTGAGGTGGCATTTTCAACCTCAACCTCGGATTTTCTCTCGGGAGTTTGATTTTGCCTTATTTGGGCTGTCTTGTCATGATTGCATGATGTAATTTGCCCTTGAGAATTTGCTCTGGGTGTTTCTTTCATATTTAACAGGAAAAAAAAAAAAGAGCTGATCTTGTGGCCTCGCAACTCTGAAAGCTAGTAAAGCTGGCTGATGCAATCCCACAACTGCATTCCAGCCTAAATTTCAACTATACTTTGACAAATCGCTGCTATTTAGAGCAAGCAGATGGCAAGCAGCTGATGTGGCAGTATCTCCCAAAAGCGCAAAAACCACTGCAGGCTTCAGTAATCCAACAATGTAGCTAAACCTGAATTCTGGTCACTGCATCATGGCATTGCCAAGGGCTGACACGTGGCATCCCCCACACAAGCGCGTGTGCACACACACCCACGCACATACATAGATACATACATATATATATATGTGCCACCAATGAGCTCGTATCGGGTTATCATAGAATCCTTTCATGGCCACGTTCAAAACTTCTATGCACTCCACAGTAGTATTGGCAACAAGGAAACTGGCAATCTTAAGTTGAAGCTTTGCCCAGTTTTTTGCATCCTTGCAGCTAAATTTTTTTACATATGTAAAATTACATTGCACTCCATGTTGTTTTGCTAATAAAACTAGCAGCAATCTTCGTATGCTATTACACAGAATAGCTTTTTAAGTCTATTGCACTGTCAAAAGGGCACCTTCTTTGTTGTCATAAGACAATGATTCCAATACTAAATGTAACTGTGGTATATACCCTCCCTCCTTCAATAGAGGGCTCAAATTTTTCAACCTAGAATAGATCATATCACTTTGAGGATGGCATTTGCCACCCACGATGAATTCGTATGCCTTGCTCTTGACCTCAATCCATGCCCTCCCAGGCTTCCTTGATGCACCTACATAACTTCTCCGCCCTTGTATTTTGTCAACCTCCTCCAACATGTGAACATCAGCATAAATATTTGACATGAGCACATACCCAGAAGCCTCACTAGGATTCAAGCCAGCAACTTGCTCAAAGCATTGCCTTCCTAGCTCCGTGTTGCCATATGTTCTACAGCTGACAAGTAAAGAGGTCCACACAACCATATTTGGCAGTAGTGGCATAGTTTGCAAAAGATCTTCAGCATCTTTCAGGCGGCCAGCACGGCCAAGAAGATCGACCATGCAGCTATACTGCTGAACACCTGGCATAATGCCATGGTCTTCTGTCATAGATTTGAATAACTGTTGGCCATCCTCCAGCAAACCAGTATGACTGCAAGTAGTGAAAACATTATTGAATATTGCATCGTTTGGCAACACACCCTCTTGTTGCATGTCTTTAAGGCATTGCCAAACCAAACAAAATCTGCCGCACTGGGCATATCCTGAAATAATTGCACCCCACGACACCACATTGCGATTTGGCAGTCCATTGAGCACTTTGTGAGCCTCTTCTAGGTTTCCACATTTGGCATACATGTCAACAAGGGTACTTCCAACAGCCAAATCCAACTCAAGTCCACTTCCAATTATCTGATCATGTACAAGCCTGCCTTGCTGTACAGCTCCTACGCTACCACATGCCTTTAAGACACACACATAGGTCACCTTATCAGGTGTCATATTGTCCTGGTGCATTTTTTCGAATAGCTCAAGAGCACAAAGGCTATGACCTTGCTCAACATATCCTGCAGCAATTACGGCCCACGATACTACATTCCGATTTGGCAGTTCATCAAACACTTTCCGAGCTTCCCTTAGGTCCCCACAGTTGGCATACATGTCAACAAGGCTGCTCCCAACAACCACATCTAGCTCAATCCCACTCATTAATATCAGATGATGTATCAACCTTCCCTGCCCTACATCTTTAATGCTGCCACAAGCTTTCGCAGTGCATACAAAGATGACTTTGTCTGGCTTTATGCCATTCTGGTGTAGAGTCTCAAACAATTCAAGAGCAGAAAGGCCATGCTCATGCTGGGCATATCCTGCAATCATAGTGCCCCATGATACAACATCTCGATTTGGCAACCTATCAAACACTTTGACTGCCTCTTCTAGGCTCCCACATTTGGCAAACATATCAATGAGGGCATTCCCAATAACTACATCAAGTTCAAAGCCACTACTGACAATCTGACTATGAATCAACCTACCCGCATGTATAGATCCTACACTGCCACTTGCTTTTAGGATGCATGAAAACACAAATTTGTCTGGTGTTATATCCTTGGCTTGCATTTTCTTAAAGAGTTGGAGGGCAGTAAGACCCTGTCCATACTGCACATATCCTGATATCATTGCACCCCATAATACTACATCTAGACTTTGCAATGTGTCAAACATCTGGCGTGCTTCATCTAGAAACCCACACTTTCCATACATGTCAATGATGCTACTTACAGTCATCACATCTGAATCAAGCCCACTTCTGATAATCTGGTCATGTATCACTTGGCCCTGCTCTTTGGCTTCTATGCTGCCACATGCTTTTAAGATACACATAAATGTCACTTTGCTTGGCTTTATATTTTGTTGTTGCATTCTGTCAAAAATTTCAAAAGCAAGATGACCATGCCCATGTTGGGCATATCCTGCAATCATGGCACACCAGGAAATCACATCTCGGTCAGGCAATTTATCAAAAATTTTACGTGCCTCATCAAGGTCCCCACATTTGGCATACATATCCACAAGGGAGCTCCCAACTGATATATCTTTTTCAAGCCCATTTGCAATGACCTGGTCATGTATTAGCCTGCCCAGCACTATGGCTCCCATGTCACTACATGCTTTCAATGAACTCAAAAAAGTAACGTTGCTGGGGTTGATGCCCTCCTGCTGCATTTTCACAAAAAGGTCTAAAGCAGGAAGTGATTGTCCATGCTCAGCATAGCCTGCAATCATGGCACCCCACGTCACTACATTCCGATTTTGCAATTTTTCAAACACATTGCGAGCATCCTTTAGGCTCCCACACTTTGCATACATGTCAACGAGGGTACTTCCAATGACGACATCTGTTTCAAGTCCACGTCTTGTGATTTCATTATGTATCATTTTGGCATTGCCTATGGCTCCCATGCTGCTACACGCTTTCAAGGTGCACAAAAACGTCACTTTACTTGGCTCTATACCCTCTTGCTGCATTTTATTAAAGAGTTGAAAACCAGGAAGACCCTGTCCATCCTGGGCATAACCTGCAATCATTGTACCCCATGACACCACGTCTCGATTCGGTAATTCATCAAAAACTTTGTACGACTCCTCTAAGCTCCCACACCTCGCATACATGCCAATGAGGGCGTTCCCAAGGACTACGTCTATTTCAAGTCCGCTTAGGATGATCTGGTCATGAATCAACCTGCCCTGTTGTATGGCTCTCATGCCACCACATGCTTTCAAGACGCATGAAAATATGTATGCGTCTGGCTTTATGCGTGCATTTTGCATTCTGTGATAAAATTCCAGAGCCCTGTCAGCATTGCCAAAATTCGCATGCGTAGAAATAATTGCATTCCATGTATACAAACTTGGCTTGGGAATCTTATAAAATACTTCCCTTGCTTCGACCAAGCTGCCACATGAACCAAAGAGCCGAATAAGGTGGTCCCCCAAAAAAGCATCAGAAATGAGTCTACTGCTAATAATCAGGGAATGGGCTCTTCTGACCGCCGCCAGGTCTTTCTTCCGTGTGCATTCCTGCAGAATACAATAAATGGTCTCTCTTGATAAAGAGATCGCTTGCTTGTCCAGTAGCTCCATCTCTTTAGGTGCCACATTCAGTCGTTACTCCTGGAGCAGTCTCCTTTAGTCAACATTTCTAAGGGTTCCAACAGAACGGGACTTCCTTTGTAAGAATAATAAGAGGGCTGCAACAGAACACACATCCACAAAGGGCCAGTCAGGTGGCAAAGTTAATTTTACACTTTCCGCAAGCTGGCAAGAGTAGATGGGTGATTTTACCATCCTTTCTCCGACGTCATCAGAGGCAGACTGATGTCATGGAACATGTTGCATCCGCATTCAGAAGGTGCAGGACACCCTTGAAAGCCCCCTCTTGATGGCTATCGTTGTTGCGGCCTCTGCTGCTCTCATCTTGACAGGGGGAAGAAGAGAAACGCTGGCACGAGGGACAGCCACCACATCGAAAGCGGCCATCGCTGGATTTATATTTCTGAACTTGGGAATAAGCCTCGGCAGGTCGACATGGTCCAAGGCAGGAGAAGAGTGGGCTGAAGAGGTTGCCATGGTCGTCCCCAAAACAAGTAAAGGCAGGCTTTCAAGGTGCATTGCCTAAGGGGCACCCCCTTTCTTGTGTGCATGCTGTGGTGATGGTCCGCTACTTTCATTTAAGTTTTTGGCCTGCCACCTGTCACGAGGAAGTCTAACTGATGGCAGCCCCGCTTGGAGAAGCGAAAATATTTTTGTGTATTTTTTTGGCACCTAACGTGATTTTCCACGCGCGCTGAAACGTTTTTTTCATTGACTCGCCACGTGGCTCCTCGCATGGGTTTCCTCCGCTTTCCCCCTCAACCAATCCGTTTCGCATCGACGCTGGTGCATTCAGCTCGCTCATCGCTGAAGTTTATCGCCGCTCCCTCTACGGTGGACTTGCCTACAAAGCACTGCTTGTGGACGCAGCCGGTACTTTGATAGTGCCTACGCAGCCTGTGGCAAAGGTTCAGAGTAGTTTGCCCAGCTCAGTCAGTGTTACTGTTTGCATCCCTCCCCAACTATTTCATCTGCGCTTTCAACAGCCCACGAAGTTTCCTGTGCATTTGAAAACTTGAGAGATGTAGAAGCTCTCAAGAGAAATCAGGCGAGTCCCGGTATTTGATCTTCCGTTAGTGTTTTTTTTGGGGGGGGCGCGAGTTTGTCCGTTTGTGTAAGTTCCTGGTTTACAGTTTTGTTGCTTTATTTAAAGTTAGGTTTCCTTATCCCAACAGATATCGGAGCACATATGACAATACCGTGTGAGCTCCCGAAGACGTCAAACGCAAATCTGGAGAGAAGAAATGAGAAATTCAACCCTGCAGAAGGTAGTGGTGCTACAGCACACGTATTCGAATACTAAAGACCTAATAATTGCCCTTTTATGTTGTCGATATAAACTCTATTCAACGACTCCTTTAGCTTTGTCTTCCGTTTTGCAAGCAATTTTGTCCTGTAAAAGTAAATCCCCTTTTCTCTCGACCTTTCTTGAAAGGCCTTGGACCGCCAATGAGGGAGGCAATCCGAGCACTTGCCCAAGAAGGTGTAATATCCACCTCCGGTTCATGTTTAATAAGGACATGCGTGCCTCCCCCCGCATCAACAAAGAGTTTCCCTTTGGAGTTAATTCCAGTAAGGAGTTCGAAAGCATGCAAAGAGAACATTGAAGACTGCATTTCATGCAGCCGCGCAAGGCAGCCGCCTCGTGAAGTAAGCGTGTGCTGAAGGTATACATTCATTTCCTTCTCGTTTGCAGTCGATTCGAACTACTTTATTTCCATGCCTATCATCACTTGCTCGGTTCGGAAGATACTCCGCGACAAGGGATGCGAGGTAAAATTGAAGTGCCAAATAACCGTACAAATAGTATAAACTTAATAGCTTTTTTTTTTGTTATTTTACATGGTGGAGTATGTTGTTTTTCATGCGATGTGTCTTTCATAGACCATGCCAACGAATTTTGTTTAAGTCTACTATTGCAAAGTTTCCATATTTTAAATGCGAGAAAGCAAGCATTGCTGATTTAAAATGGTGTCCACACAAACGACGTAAATGGTTTTTCCCAAACAAGTTTACAATTGGATTAACTTACATTTGCATTTATAATACTTGGCTCGCATCTACTTTTAATTTGTTCCTTAATTAACAAACACAATTAAGAAGAAGACAAAGGACATACACTCTAAAGGAACTGCTTGCACATAGTCGAATCACCCAAAAAAGCATTGTTTGCATAGGGATTTCAACTAGGAAGATGCAAGGGAGCAAGCAAATCACGCAATGAACTTTTTTTACCTTTACACATCTAGTTCGAACGTTGAAGCACGAGTGGAGAAAATCACCCACAAAGCCAATCTGGAGTTGGATCACCATGCACATTTGTAGATGGAAACAACAATGGAGCTGGACCTAGTATAGGAACTGCACCTGCCCATGCAAACCCTCCAAACCGCTACACTCTACTAATACTTTCAATAGAAGCATTATTGGAATTTGTTCCTCATCGCTTTGCTTTCAAGGGGAAGGTCCTTGCCAAGTATCGACTTTCAAGGCAAAAGACGTTCCATACCTTGTCTACATGCGTCTCGACTTGACGGACCAAGCATGCTCGAAAACAATTACACTACATGTCCCTCATTGCATATGTTCTACAGTTCAAAGATGTTTTCGAAGTAAATGATTTTTTCATAGTTGAGGGACCCTCCATTGCCAAGCGAGATCCAAGAGAAGGGGGCACATCTTCTTTCTCTCTGCGTGTGGATGCCACCACCACGGTTCTGAAAGCCGAGCCATTTGATGGCTCTATTTCCTTTGTCCGTGACAATGTAATACGCTGATATGCACCCTGGGTTGCGAACCACATGGAAAACTTGAGGGCATCATTTGTTTCAGTTATCGACACGGTAGCATTGTCATCGTAAAGGTTGATCTCGATGGACCTTTAACAAATCAAATAAATGCTACCGACGGCCCTAACCCTAAGGACCATGCAACGGTAGGTGGGAAACAACCTGGAAACCAGCATGATATCTCATCAAGTTTTTTATTTGCTATTCTTCTTTAAGTTTTTCTACTTGTTCGTGCTAGCTTTCATTCGTTGTGGGGATAGGCGGCACACCCTTGCTCGCTTGGTAGAGGACTTTGTTGACGAAGGCATTGTCATGTATGTGGCCAAAAATATTTCTTATGTGCGTGCTCGACATGCATTAGGTGTGTTTGATTTCAAATCCTAGGTGCTGTTCTTGAAGGGAACTTGCGAATGACATTACATGATGCATTTATACACTAGGTCTCCCAGCTTGGCTATGGGAAGAAGGTACTGTGCTATTTCGCAATAAAAAATTTCCTTCGTGTTTGACAACTGTATGGACCAAGTGTGACTTGCTCTTTTCCAAGTAATTGGAGTTCTCCATTTCATCAGGCTCAACAATCCACTTGTTGAGTATCACTATGACACCTGCGGAGGTGCTCGAGTTAGCCAAGACCCTGCACGTCCTTATTGTTATAGCTGTTGTGGACAGTGTACAAAGCACTTCACAGACAGGTACCTTGCTTGAAAGGTTGTGTTGTCTTGTGCGATGGTAGCCAGGTCGCTATTCAAGTTCGCAGTTCCCATGTGGATGAGGTGCTCAGCCTCCACTACCCTTTTTTGGAATTGCACAGCCATCGCAGTGTGGTTGCAACACATTCGATGCTTCTCGACAAAAGGCCCACCGGTGAATTCATAGTGAACAGCTCCGGTTTTGTCACAACATTCACAAAAAGTGTGTCGCTGGATTGTACTCCCACATTCCTACTCATTGTACATACAAACCTCTATGCTTCTTAGTATGCTTTGGCGTGACATGCCCACTATCAGTATAGGCTTTCCATGCTTACCCTTCATTGTACATATGGCCAGTATGTAATAGAAGCACCAGAAAACCCATCAGACCATTCCCATTGTAAAAACTTTCATCTTTAAAAGCAAGTACATAAAGTTTGAGTCGTGCCTTCAGTTTTTTGCTTTTTTTGGGGAGCATTTTGTCAAGTCTTGCACTTAAAAATGTAATTTCGATGGAATTTGATACTTGGGCGCACGCAAGAGGCTTCTCCACATGTTCTTGGCTCAAACTTCCGCTCCTTCTTTAGTAGCGTGCACAACACCAATTTTCTATTTTGCTTACTAGCTTTCTATGTTGCGTATTCATATCCTGGAATGGTTGCATAGCTCAAAAAAGAACAACGCCCAGCCTTCCTGCGTGCAAGTTCTCGTGTCAAATGCGCTTCAAGTTAGGCAACACTCCATGAACAGCATCATTGACTCAAATCTGAATGTGGTCCAAGTCTTTCGATGCCTAGCTATGTGTACACCCTTGGTTTCCAATTACTACAATGTACTCCATAGTGTTCAAGTTACAATTTATGTGAGGCCATCAATTCCAGAGGAGCACAATGGTTCAAAAGTAGAGGGCAAATAGCCGCAACGTAGTAGCATACTTTCCCATCAATTTGAACATTCTAATATATTGTTCTAAATGCCAGTTGCCTTCCATATGAGTTTGCTTTAAGCCTACTATTACTAAATATCATTTTTTTTCCTTAGCAGCCAAATGATGTCGCTTTAAAGTGCTGTCCAAGCAAACATGCTTAAACCTTTAGAGGCGCCCCGCAATGGAATCACCCAATCAAGTTTTCAATTAGGGAAACTTAGATTGCTCTCCATGTGAGCATGTTTGAACCTGTAGGGCCCGCCCATAATGGAATTACAAAATCCTCTTACAGCCACTCAATGCGCATGACGTGCAAAATATTTAGTTTCCACGCTAACCTCCACCTACCACCATGCTTCCTACCTACCGGTTAGTTTCCTACTTTTGTGGATATGTTGTCCTTTGACATTCCTTTGTACATTCCATGCATAGCGTCGAAAACCCTGTTTAGGGGCACATACTCCAATTGATAAAGAAACTATGTACAAATGTTGTGCAATTGAATTTCTCGCCTTTTGCAAGAGCCACATGTCTTTGGCCTTGTATTTGTCTATGCTTCCTATGGGTATGGTTTCCTTTCCTTACTCATGCTTTTAGCTATAGATATGAAGCAAATTGAGGTTGTTGCCCCATGCAGTTCGCTCTTGGACAAACCTTTACAATAAACGAAGGTCTCATCTTGATGAGGATCATGGCATAGCCCACGACTGCCACAACATAATGACCATCTCCCCGCGGCTGTAAGGCTTGTGAAAATCTTCTGCACCTTTTTTTCATTTTCCCTCGCTCTACTTGTTGTTTGAACTCTTTCTGCCCACTAGGATTTTCCCCATTGGCTGCACAATGTTCTGGCATCTAATCCCCCACAAAGTCCGTAATTGCTGCAAATGAATTAACATTCCCCTTCGCACATGTAGCCTGACAACTTCCCGCAAATTGTTTTTCCCTTTTGCTTTGCCCCAGTTGATGGTGCAAGCACTTCCAACCACCGGGACAATTTCCCTTAGGCTTACTAAATCCACGAAACTTCCAAACAAAACACTTTTGGTGAACCTAAGTACTTAGGCGACAAGACACCAACCCTCCAAAATTGAATCCACATTGAGCCTGAGCTTCTACAACATGAGGCTGGACAATGGCTTCATAAGGGACCACCCATCAAACACTAATTTGATATCTTGTTTGGTTGCACTGTATCCCGCATGCAACCACACCATGATATTTCACTTGGTGCGACTAGAAGCCATCAGCCATGTCTGAGAGAAAAAGTTATTGCCATGGAGTTCAAACCATCCAATTGACACTACAAACATTGATGATGCAGAAGAAGACATCGTCAAGCATTTGCCCCAACATTGTGGGGATTGAGACTCCGCAACATTCCTTCACCATTCTTTTGCACGATGCCCTATCAATATACCCGATATTTGATTTGCAAATAGGCAACGAGGGTCAAAGCAATGTCCTAATGATTGATTAAATACATGCTCCACCCACAATCATGCCTCTCTTACGTACCCCAAAAAAGAGGGCCTACAACATTTGGACACAAGATGATGAACTCTATTTGATGCACCTTCTCCAGCAAAACATAGACTTGCCAACAAAGGAAATAACGAGAGCGTTGAGGAAAGCCACGGGGGAACCACTCACAAGTTCAAGGCTACATGCAACAAGATTTACAAACTGAAAGACACTATGTACCAAGCAAGCTAAAAATCCCTGGCACATGATGTGCTTCCACATCCCCAACAAGTGAGCCAGCAAAGTAGTGACAACTTCATACGTCGGCCACCAGGACACGGCACCACTGAAGCTACCATAAAAAAGTGCAGAAGGAGCAACATTAACGCCCATCGAGCCTACCAGCAAAGGATCAACGACACGCCAAGTTACGCATGTAGTTCTTGCGGGTCCCTGACTTTCAAAATTAACATCAACAAACATTGAGGTCCACAAACTCCAACTCATTTGCGAAAACAAACAGTCTAGTTTGCTCGTTGTGTTATGGTCAGCTTCGGGCCAACAAGAAGCCCGGTTCTCAAAAGACAATATGCAAATGGCCGTGCCACAAAAAAACACTTTGACTCTCAATAAAGTCAAGGAGCAGCTAGTTTCAGTTAGAATATCTTTTGCACAAATTAGGCAATTGACATATGAAGGGCAAATGGGGCTGCACGGTAGCATTGTTAATGTTTTCACGGATGTTGACAAGGCACAACAAGTCCTACCCCGATTCATTACTGATAGTGCAACATACACAATCGTAATCAAACGGCACATGATGTAGTATAAACACAACTACATTAGTGGTTGTGTGTCCCAGCTTGACAATGCTACACTACAAGAATTGCTACACACTCCTCTTTACTTGCAAAACAATGTGAAAATAAACATTCGAAACCTCCAATCTGATGCAGAGGAAACACAGTCAGTGTCACACAACACCTATTATCTCCCATCACACATAGACAATGGCACAGACGCACTTGTTCACGGCATTTACACAGCCCAACAAGTTGTTGATTTTGAGAACGGCCCAATAGTCGTGGTGCCTTTGGAGTGGTTTTCCCCACTTAGCCTCTTCAAAGATGAACACTATGTAGAACTAGCTTTCCCTACTCTTTTTTTTGGTTGCCCTCGTAGGTACGAGATACCTACAAGAACATATTATCAAGACAAAGTCAAATGGGAATTACGCAATAAGGATCGGTGTTTCGTGATGTCAGTCAAGAACTTGTTCTTCAAGACAATGAAAGTCTTGGTGCGGCATGTCTTGTCATTTATGTGGGTATGCATGCAGAAAGGGCAGCTGCCTACAGGGAAGACAACTTGAGGCGAGAATTGTCGTGGTGACATGAACATCGAGAGACTACTGCAATCCAAAATAGGCTTTTGCGATTTTGTTTGCCCGAGGACATCCACCAACTACAAAATCTTTTTGCCTGAGGACGTCCACCAAGCTATGGCTCAAGCAAAATCTTTTTGCCGTGGTGCAGCAACTTGGGCCACCAACATTCTTCGTCACATTTTCTATGGCCAAGAAATGATGGGAGCCTCTGCAATGGTGTGTTCGGGGGTTTAAAAAAAGCACCATCCTCGAGGGCAATGATCAATACATTTTTGACGTGCAGGAGCTCACTAGGTCGACCCTGTTACGATGGCACAATACTATGTAGACAGGTTCAGAGCTTTGAAGACATTGTTGTGAAATGATGATACCATTCTTGGCCCTATAATGGATTTATACACTAACAATAAGCCAACATCATGGACACCAGTACTACGTGTTGCTTGCGAAGTCCAGATTGGCAACAACCAACTAAACACAATTACTAGGAAACAATTCCCGATCCAACTTGCAGCAGGTGGATGAACAATTCATCGCTCACAAGGCTTGACACTAGAACCCCTTGCGCTCGACTTAACAAGAATAAGGACGCATGGCCTTGTGTACATAGCAATGTCAAGAGTCCACGACCCAACAAATATGTACTTCATCTCAAAACTAGAAAGCAAACAAATAAAGGTAGACACACAAGTCTTACAAGAACTTTCAAGATTACAAATAGAGAGCAGTTGGCAATTCAAACAGTTAGATTTGAGCAGAAATGAGATGCTTCCCTTCCCCTTAAGGTGGCCCGTCATCGAAACAACAATCTTAGCATAATCCTAGATGAATCTCCTATAGAATCTGGGCAAACCTAAGAATATCTGTAATTCTTCTAGATTTGTAGGATGTGGCCATTCCAATATGGCCCTTACTTTGTCAGGGTCCATACGAACCCCTTCTTGGGATATTATATGTCCCAAGTATTTCACTTCTTTTGCAAAGAATTCACATTTGGATTCTTTAGCAAAAAGTGAATTATCTCTAAGCAACTGGAACACTTTCATAAATGTTCCAAATGCTTTTTCTAGGTTTTACTATAAATAAGGATATCATCTTAAAATACTACAACAAATTTCCATAGATATGGCCTTAAGACACTATTCATAAGTGTCATAAAAGTTGTTGGAGCATTTGTTAATCCAAATGGCATTACTTTAAATTGATAATGCCCATACCTTCTTAGGGACATCCTGTTCCCTAATTCGTCCTTGGTGATATCTTGACCTTAAATAAAATTTAGTAAAATATTTTGCCCCTTGCAATTGATCAAAGAGCTCATCAATGCGAGGCATAGGATACTTATTTTTTATGGTGATTTTATTTAGTGCTCGGTAATCTATGCATAAACGCATAGTACCATCCTTTTTCTTTACCAGTAAAACTGGTGTATGCTGCCTAGTGACCTTCACAGACTGCTCACCAGCCAGCAGCCTCAACGTCCCTGCGATAGAAGCAGCTCCATAGCCGACAGTAGTACATAGTGCCTTCTCGGCGTGATGGACTAGCTATGCTCACCCACAGCCACGGGTAGCAACATTGACTGGAGAACGCTCCAGCTCACCTTTTTCGAACGACCAATGAAACCTCACAAGCCTCACAAGCCAAGTTGCCAACACCAGCAGAGGCTTCAGCAATCGAATGCCCTCACAAGCTCCTCCTAGGCTCCAACTCCACGCTCACGCAGTTCCAAAGCTCCCACATAGCTACGGCTTCCCAAGCACAACAAAAGCTTCTTCAATGCAGTCCTCTTCATATTTTGCCCATGGGTTTTCAATGACAAACTCTCTCCAACACCTCCATATGCTTCGCCACCGCATCGTGGTTAGTCAACACCTCCGTTTAATAAGCGCCGTTGTCATCGCCCCTCTGCAGAGAAGCTGCAAATCTTTTCTTTCTCCGAGGTTCCCTTAGATTGACACGTGGCAGATAATAACTAACCAGGGTTAGTTAGAAACATCCTTGGTTGAGTTTGTGGTTAACTAGGGTTAGTTCACCCTTGGTCAAATGGGCAACCGTGGTTAGGGATAGGGTTAGTTAAATGCCACACCACCATAGTGCCACCTAAGCACATAGAAGCCCTTGCTAAGCACAGTTTGTAAGCAGCATGTGAACAAAGCCCCTCTTCTTGATCAAAACTTCGACAAGCCATAACTCCCAATCCAGGAGAAATCTGCACACGCTCCAAAAAGGAAAAGTGATTGCCTTTTTGAGCTCTATACACTATCAGATCAGAATCATTGTTAGCAATTAGACACTACTAATATTGAAAGAAATCAATTGGTAAGACCTTTGCAACAAATGAAAAATCAAAGAATGAATGCGGCAATGTTGGCATGTAGCACTCTTACCACATGGCACTATTGGCACATGGCATCGTCAGACTGGGACCTAATTCATGTGTGAAATTATAGGCTAAATACGGCTTGATAAGATGGAAAAAAGGCCTACAATGCCATCGACAAAGAGAAACCATGCCAAACGGCCTAAACCTGGACCTCGATAGCCCTCGCCATCTTGAAGCATACCTTTTGGCTCCACTGGTCGTTGATCTACCATCCAGATTCTAAATGGTGATGGCTTCAAATGCTTAAACTTGAGCGACCTAGCAATGGCTTTAGAAACAATGTTAACTCTGGAACCTCCATCTACAATGACACCAAAGGCAGTCTACTTCTTAATCTTTACTGAGATTACCGGTACTTGGTCATCTACCACTAGGGTACCAATGATCAGAATTATCACTAAGGAATCGATCTCCTTGGTCGTTCTATCTTGGGCTTAGAGCTACTGTAAAAAGAACTCTTGGTAGTACGGGGAAGTCTTCAACAACTCAGACATGACCAGACTGACTTTCATGCCATAGAAAATTTCACATGCCTTAGCCACTTTGGTGTTGGTCACTCCACAGTACAAGGTAATTCTTGGCTAGTGGAAGCTTCACTGGGTTATGTCACTTGCATTGGTGAACCCACCAGTCAATAGCAATCCTTTTTCCCTTTAATTCCCTGGTCGAATTAGTCATTTCTATGACTTCCATTCAGATCTCCATCAAATGGTGGATCTTCTTCTAGGGTGATGATTGGATCCTTCAATTGGGTACTTGCATTGGTGCATTGACTGGATCAATAATATCAGTAGTATGGCTTGGTAGCCAAGGTCCACTTCTCACCTTTCAAGAGTGTCTTTGAGCATTTTAAGATGCTCTTGCCACAACTTACATTCATCCTGGGTATGATTCTCAACACAATAGAAATATTTGACAGGACCTCTACCTTTATCATCCCTTCCTTTATTGTTGCATTGCTCAGGCCCGTGTGACCATCTTTCTTTGGGCTTGGTTTCCATTGTGACTTGGTTCACAATCTCTGTACATTTCTTGACACTGGTGCATACATTGTAGTATTGTGTATGGTAATTTTATTCTGTATGTCCCTTCTTGGAGCATTTGTTGCACCATTTTTCATTAGAGCTCAGCTTTTCCTGGTATCCCATATCCTTCAAAGCCTTTTGATAGTAGACTTAATCTTGTTCTTCTTTCGTGATTTATCCTCATCATCACTATTCTTCTTCTTTTTATTTGGCTTCACCACATTTTTCCAAGGCCACCACCCAGTTTAGCAAGTGTTCATATGTCAGTGTGGTAGGATTGTCAAATTTTGGGGACCAAATGTCTACCTGGGTACCCAACCACACAAGGACGTCATTTGGTGCCATGCTAAGCTAATTGATCAAGGACTGCATTTTTAAGACAAAGTCCTATATAGACTCACCTTCCTTTTATTTGAGCTTTCTCAATTTAGTGCAGATAACTTCTTCATTGATGTCTTGTTTGAAATACTTCAAGAAAGCTTCAGTCATATGCTCCCAATCTCAAAATTGCCAATTGGAAACTAATTATACCACCTGTGAGCAGTCTTTACCAAGGTAAAAGGAAAGTACTTCATGTGTCCTCGGTATTTGCCCCATTAATGTGATAGGCTCGCAAGAATCTTTGCAAGTGATGGGACTTCTTCATATGTTCCCTTGTAATTTTGAAAATTTTCATTGATTGGTGTGGCCATCTTTGGCTTTACAACCATTGGCACCCATTTTGGTTCTGGTTGCTCGAGAGGTTCTTCATCTTCCTCGTAATTTTGATGGTGTATTTCCATTCCAGTAGTGATGAGTGTGAATGTGCTCGTAGGTCAGTGGAAACAAGTCTTGGGTCAAACCCGCACCCACTAGTATTCTAAGTGCAACTGGACTTGGTCCTCATGGTGCTCTTCTAGCTTGGTCACGTGTTTGAGAAGGAATGAGACTTGGTGAACATTGCCAAAATCCTAGTACAGTAGGAATTGAAGTTCTTTGCTTGGGTATTGCACCCTAGGATGTTTCTCGGCTTGCTCTGTCTCACAGCCATGGCCTGCTTCTCAATTGATCTACCTATCACCACAGTTACATTCCCATATCGAAGTCGTGTGGTGTCAAATTCAAGTGATCAGGGGCCTAAATACAGAAATTTGGACTAGGGAGCTTTCTATTTCTTTATGCCTTGGAGTTGTTTAAGTTTTCAAGTTTTATTGTGGGTTTGGTTATCTCCCATTGCTAAACATTACAAATATTTCTCTAGTATAGGGAAAGCATGTTTGTTTCAATTGTGAAGTTGTAGTTGTCTGGATTGCAGGCACTCCCTAGCATAGGGAAATTGTGACCGTTTGCATTTACAGTTTATATAGTGTGTGGAAAAAAAAAACCACAATCAACTTAATGCAAGTTGAAGAAGAAGCTTCTAGGGTGGATCCCGTAGAGTCGGGAGTCCGACTGACCCTGCAGGTGTCGCGCCCAGCAGGCCATACACTGTCTGGCAGAATTGCATTATTAGAGGATGCCTTGCAACAAATTTTAGCTCAACAATTGCAAGCAAATGTAGGGCAATCCAAGCTCAAAAAAATGGTTCATAGTATGTCTACTAGACCATCTCATGAAGAGAAAGGTAAAGCTCCAATGGAGCTTGAAAACCAGTGTCCATACGGTCGAACGTAGGAGGGGTAAGGTGCCTAATATTGCCAATTATAGGCCAGATAAGTATTCTGGTCGGATGTCTAACCGTAGTTCCGATACCATAGAGACCTAGTTACACAAATGGGACAAGGCCTTCACCATTTGTGAAATCAGGAATGATATGAAGAAAATACGCAAGGCCACCCACATATTTAATGAGGTAGCAGATAGATGGTGGATAAAATAGCAGAAAGATGGAGTGGCATGCACTACATGGGAGGGGTTTAAAAAAGAATTTAGAAAACACTTCTTACCTCCTGATGAAGCATCCCGAGCTTGGGATCACTATCGAAATCTTTGTCAGAGAAATTTATCAATGTGGCTGGTTACACTAATAAGTTCAGAGAAAGTGTAATGAAAATTTATGAGCCTCTACCTCAGTTGGTGCAGGTAAAAGATTTTATCTTTGGACTGAATGATCGGATCAAGATGGAAGTTCGGGCTAAGTATGCAAACACGCTAGATGAAGCAATTGCCATAGCCCTGAACTATGAGGATGCCAAAGGGAATAGTTCAAGTGGGTTTGTGCAGGTTGGGACTCAGTATGAGTACCCAAAGAAAACTGGGTTTAAGAAGAAGTGGATTAGTAAAGAGAGTGCCTCACAACCTAGTGGCCAAGCCAAGCAGGCAAAGCCAGTTGAGACTCCTTCTAGACCAAGTACCACTATTAGAGTGAAAAGAAAAGTAACACCAATGGCAGCCCAGGCTTGGTTGAAGTCTTCTTTAAACCTAGATCAAAGAGAAAAAGGCTTGTTTTTTGGATGCCTTCAGCCTCATCAGTGGAAAGATTGTCCATGAAATAAGGATCATCGGATGGTTGAGATGGTGATCTTAGAATGCGATGTAGATATTGAGAAAAGTCCCAAAGCAAAACAGATGGAGATTCAGCTAGCAAGATCTTCTCAAAGGTCAGTACATGTTTTGTTGTGTGTCTATTGCTAAGCTAGTAAACATTGCACCTGATAATATCCTATCAAAGCACACAGCAATGGGGTATACAGCCTTTAATGATATGGAGTTAATTAAGATGAAAAGAGGGAAAGTAGCCAATCATGATGTCATTGTGTTGTTTGACTCAGCCTCAACACACAATGTAATTAACTCCAAGCTTGTAAAGAGGCTGAAATTAAAGACTAGCCGATCTGACACTACATATATAGTCAGAATAGCAGCAGAAGTTCAACTGAAGTATGGGACCAAAGGGTTACCCAGTTGGAACTTCAAATTCAGGACTATGCAGAGAAGCTTGATTTTGAAATGACAAAGCTTGCTCATGCAGATATAGCCCTTGATAAGCCTTAGCATTCTAGGAAGAATCCATCCATAGATTAGAAAAAGCACATTTATTAGTTCAAGATGAATGATGTGATGTGTCTTATGAGGTGAAATGATTAAAACCGATGCAAGTGGCATTGTGGTAGGAGTAGTTATCCTCCAAGAGGGAAGGCCAATAGCCTTTGAAAGCAAGAAGCTTTCTCCCTCTCAATGAAATTAGGCAACTCATGAATTAGAGTTGTATGCTATTGTCCATGCTTTGAAAACATGGAGACATTATTTATATGGATCAGAGTTTTTTGTTGAGTTGATCATGATACTCTGAAACAAAAGCAACCTAACTTGAGAGGCCGCCAAGCTAGGTGGGTAGAACTCATGCAGGAGTTTAACTTGACGATTCAGTATCGAAGAGGGAAGGATAATAAAGTTGCTGATGCATTGTCACGCATTATGCATAATATGAGTTTCATAGTATTAGAGAGTGCTCTAATGATCGAGATTAGAGAAACTCAAATGGTAGACGAGTTCGTCCAGAGCCTTTGGCCTAAGGCTCATGTGTTTAAACCAAGGGAAAAGGGTGACCTGGCATGACCTGGCATCCAGAAAAGGCCAAACTTATGCAAGATATGCCATAAGAGATGGTATGCTGAAAAGAAATGGCAAGGTAGTAGTACCTAATCAGAATGATCTCAGGAAGAGAGTCATTCAACAATGCCATGATAGCCCATGTGCGGGACATCCAGGAGTTGAGAAAGCGTATGATCTCATGAAGCGAGATTTCATTTGGCCAAAAATGAAAAAACATATTCATGAATAAGTGACACGTTGTTTTTCGTGTCAAGTAAGGTAGAATAGGTGAAGCCACTTCGACTTTTACAGCCCTTGGAAATACCACTAGGTAGGTGGGAGAGCATTTTTCATGGACTTTATTGTAGGTCTGCCTACGTCACAAGATGGATATGATTCTATTCTTGTGATTATTGATCGTCTTACCAAGATGGCTCATTTCTTTCCGACTAGAGAGTCTGTTAGTGCCCCGCAAGTGGCGGATTTGTTTATTAAACATATATTTCGTCTGCATGGACTACCCAAATCCATAGTGTCAGACAAGGATGTTAAATTTACCAATATTTTTAGATTGCAGTGTTTGAGACACTAAGGACTGAGTTGGGAATGAGTAGTGGGGATCATTCAGAAACGGATGGTCAGATGGAGAGAATTAACCAAATTTTAGAGGATATGCTTAGAGCATATGTTTCATTGAGGCAACATACATGGGACAAGTGGTTGCCACTGTTAGAATTTGCCTACAATGATAGAAAACATTCCTCTATAGGGTCCAATCCATTTGAGCTGAATTATGGTTATAGACTAGCAAATCCAGCTATAGTTGGAATAGCTCAGAAAGTGCCTAGTGCCGCGAACTTTGTGGTTCAGATGCGAGAGATGTTAGCACTTGTTGCAAGAGCTAACATCCACCAAGCTATGGATAGAGCTAAGGCGTACGCAGATGAAAACAGATCCGTTAGAGAAGTTTTTCTCAGAGTTCCTTCGCACTCTAAGTCTTTGACTGTAGGAGAGTGTGCTAAGTTATCACCCGATATTGTGGGCCGTGGTTAATTCTAAAAAGAATAGGCAAGGTGGCCTATAAATTAGAATTACCACAGGGTTGTAAGGTGCACCCAGTGTTTCATGTGTCTCGTTTAAAGAAATGTATGCATGCAGGTGACTCACTAATCCAAGGTATTGTTTTGTTTCAGGAGATAGAGGATAATGCAAGGTGCAAACCAACAAGAATCCTGGACCGAGGAACAATGCAAGTACGCAATCGAAAGATACCCATGGTGTTGGTTACATGGCATGGTTTACCTCTATCAAAAGCTACCTAGGAATCCGTATACCAGTTACGGAGAGTGCTCCCAGAATTTATCATCGAGGACGTTGATGCCTGAAGAGGGAAGGAATGTTACTCTCAAGTTGAGGTAACATGACCTCGAAAGGGTCAGTGGTGGACATTTTCCTTTAAAGGAATGTTTGTATTATATTTGTTTGGGCTTCATGTGAATGGTCAAAAGGATTAATGTCAAGGTCCTTGATGAGGGTGACAAGGCACTGACTAGATGGGTCTACGGCTGTGGGTTCCTTCCTTCCTTCACTATTCAAGATCAAGAGTATTATCTACTTTCAGATATACGCATAATCTTTGACCTCAGAGAAGATTATGCCTTGGCCTTAATTGCTCAAATATGTAGCATAAATAAGAATGTTGGAATTGAAGATGATGAATTAATTGTACTAGAAGATACATTTGATCCCTTGTGATGTGCTTTAAGAAAACTGTGGATGAGAAGGATATGGATGATGAGACCTTTAACAAGGTCAAAACACAAAAGTTAGAGGAGCAGAAGGATATTCAGCCAAAGGTGAAGGAGTAAATGCATTAAATGTGTAAATGTGCCTAGGGGCAAGTGAATAAATGGATATCCCAAGAGAGGGGTATATGGTGCATTTAAGAGGTACCCTAGAATGACGACATGTGGCGGGCGAGATCCATCTAGGGATTTGTGGGCTCTGTTGTGGGCATGTAGAAAGTGAACTGAAACAATATGTCATTCATGCTTACGCAGAGGGTGGTTGGGAGGATAATTTGTGTGCCTGCACCCGTGATTGATAGTGATTTAATATACTTGGAATCTGTTGAACATGAATGATCGCGACAAAACCCTTCACACCTCTATTTTTAACACCCTCTCTTGATCGAACTTCTAGACCTTTCTTTTCTATTACCTCTTTATCTAGCCCATGGCTATAGATGGACTAGGACAAAAACCAAGGAATCTTCTCTATGGACCGAACACCTCAAGCAACTATATAAGTCTCTCTCAAGCAAAGAATGTACACTTGGACCTCAAGACTCTCAATTCGTATGCTCAAACCCCATCATCCATGGCTATGAGTACTACAAGACCCCCCTCTCTCTCCCGATAAACCGACACTTATTATACTCATTTTAGGCATATACTCAAGGCAAAGCACCTTCAACGGAAGTGGTCTTCACATGGTAATGCATCCTCCACTACCATGTCAACTTCAACTATATTTGCATGGAGGTTCTCTTTCTTCTGGAATCCGCTAGCAAAGTGACCCATCTTACCACAATTGTAACACTTCAATTTCTCGTTGTTAACTCCCTCTTGAAATCCTTAGTTGTCACAAGCAAAGCTTCCCTCTCTGTACTTAAGGTGGTACTTTTCAACCTTCTCTCTTCTTCCAGCAATGTCCCACCTTCCAATGTTAGATTAGGAAAGTTTTTTAAGGTAGCTACAAGGCTCCCATATTTGATAGGAATACCTTGCAAAAGCACGTTCGGCCATGGCATCATCAGCAGCAGCAAGTGAGCAAATATTTGCAAATAGCTACATGATGCTTTTGAATAGTCCTAAATTGGGTTGCAAATGCTTCCCCAAACGTCATCATCAAGCCAAAAAATTAAATTATAATTTCATGTGCATCTTCTTCATGACATCTCTAGAAGAACTTGTCATCCAAGGCTTGCAAACTTCCCATGATGTTGTTCAGATCACCCAAAGAATTAAGCTCAATATAGGAAATGATCACAACATCCAAATCAAAAGACCACACAAACTCGGCAACGCATATGGACATTGATATCCCAAATGTACAAAGGATTCCAAATTTATCAAAAACAAAAGTCAAGTTCTTGATCAAGAACATAAGGAGAGTATGGATGCTTGGGCAATCTGGGAAGATTTATTGACAGGTAAATGTGCAACTTTGGTTCATTTAGCTTTAATGATTGAACCAGGCAATACATCCGTAAAATTTGCAGCAATGTCAGCTGAGGTGTCTGAGGCAGTAGAATTGGATCTCTCCTGTAAATTGCATGAAGTGGGCTGATACGGGTCCATGTCTTTACTGCCATACAATATGCGTGAAGTACATGTTCCCGAATGCTGTGATGGATTGATAAACACTTTGATAATCTGTTTCAATGTTTTAGTTGATCTTTTTGTGAGTCCATTACCTTGTCGCTGGTGTGCGCTTACAAAGGACAGTGTGACACCACGTCCATTGGCAGTGAAGTCTTTGCCTGTTAAGTGCTATTCACATATGGTGATGTATCTGTTGCCTGAGAAAGACCGCGCAAAATGGACCGAGAGTTTTTCCATACTATCATGCCGCCTGTAGCTCTCCACTGTCAAACAAAGAATCCCAGTAAACCACCAGCAGCTACAGTTCTGAATCGCAACAACTGTCATTTCAACCAGTTCTATCGATGGCTAAAGACAAGTTGTTCAAGAATGCGATGAACCATTGGAAAGCAATGGGAAAGACCACGAAGTGCATTTTCATGAACTTCATCCTATTTTCATCCTAACCTTGCATCAAAGACTGCCAAAATATCATCATGAAACGGTTAGGTCTTATGCACATATTTTCTGTAAACCTACTAACATAGTGTATCACAATATTACACTTTAGATAAATACACATCATTGCTAAGATAATAAGTATATATTACATCATTTACTGTTATTTTACAATTAAAGCGCACAGCCTTTTTAGAATCATGGCAATTTACACACACGCCAAAATTTTTATTGGTTTGGACAGCTGCACCCTCCAGTGCATTTACACAATGTGAAGTTATAGCTCGTTTCTCATGATGCATGCATGAGGCAATTCGCTTATCTCCCTCCGACAATAGTTTCCGTGCTGCATTTATTGGTGGCACATGTCCATGCCCCATTATTAGCCGTTTCAATCTTTTTAGTTTTCCATCAATCCAATCGTCTTGAAAGTGCTTTGTGACAGTGAACTCATGCACCTTGTCGTGAGCTTCAAGCCAGGCCATCCCAGGTTTCTTCCAAGCCTCTGCACATGTTCTTCGCTCTTGTATCTTATCGAAATCCTCCCACATGCAAGCATCTGCATAAATGTTTGACATCAACACATAGCCAGAGGCATCATTTGGACTTAATCTGACAACTTGATCAAAGCACAATCTTCCTAGTCTAATATTGCCATAGGTTGTGCAGCTGGTGAGCAACGATGTCCACACAATAATGTTCGGTTGGACTGGCATAGTGTAAAGTAGACTTGCAGCCTCATCTAATTGTCCTGCACGCCCAAGAAGGTCAACAATGCAGCTGTAATGCTCAATGGCTGGTTTAAAGCTATGATCCTCCAGGATGTGTTCAAAATACATATACCCCTTATCCCAGAGACCACCATGACAACAGGCAGTGAGGATACTAGTAAAGATCCAGCCATTTGCCCTTAAACCTTGACGTTGCATCTCCTCAAGGCATTGTTCCACAAGGCTGCACAAGCCATAGAGGGCATATCCTGCAATGATTGCACCCCAAGAAACAATATCTCTATGTGGCAACTTATCAAACATTTTACTTGCTTCAGCTAGGCTCCCACACTTAGCATACATATCAATGAGGCCGCTACCAATGGCCACATCGGATTCAATTCCACTTTTGATAGTATGTCCATGTATCAGCTTTCCCTGTTCTATTGCTCCTACACTGCCACACGCTTTCAAGGTACCCAGACACGCAACTTTGTCTGGCTCAATACCCTCTCGTTCCATTTTCTCAAGCAGATGAAGAGCAGGAAGACAACTTCCATGCTCTGCATATCCAGTAATGAGTGCGCCCCATGATATGACAGTACGATTCAGCAATTTGTCAAATACTTTGGATGCCTCGTCTAGGTACCCACATTTGGCGTACAAGTCAACTAAAGTGTTTCCGACAATCACATCTGATTCCAGTCCAGCCCTTATTATCTCATTATGTACCAACCTACAAAGTCCTATGGCTCTTGTACTTTTACATGCTTTCAAAATGCACAAATAAGTAACTTTAGTTGGATTGATGCCTTCCTGTTTCATTTTCTCAAAGACTTTTACAGCTTGGAGACCCTGTCCTTGCTGGCCATATCCTGTGATCATTGAACCATATGACACAGCATTCCAATTTGAGAATCCATTAAACATGTTGCATGCTTCATTGAGGCTCCCACACTTAGCATACATGTCAATTAGAGCATTTGCTAGAACTAACTCTGATTCCAGTCCAATAAAAATGATCTGAGCATGTATTAACCTACCCTGTACAAGTGCTCCTATGCTGCTACATGCTTTCAAGATGCACAAAAGTGTTACTTTATCTGGCTTCATGCCTTCTTCCTGCATATTCTTGAAGAATTCCAGCGCAAGAAGACCATGCCCCTGCTCCACATATGCCGTAATCATTGCACACCATGACACGATGTCTCGATTGGGCAGCTCAGTGAATACTTTATGAGCCTCTTCAAGGTTCCCACATTTTGCATACATGTTCACGAGGGTGTTCCCAATCATCGAGTCTGAAAAAAGCCCACTTCTGATAATCTGTCCGTGTATTACCCTGCCACGCTCTAGGGCTCCTATGCCTCTACATGCTTTCAAAATGCACAAAAATGTGACTTTGCTGGGACTTAAGCCCTCTTGTTGCATGCTTTCAAAAAGCTTAAAGGCAAACAGACTTTCACCTTGCCGGGCACATCCTGAAATAATTGCACCCCATGAGACAGCATCACGCACAGGCAAGCTGTCAAACACAGTGTGTGCGTCCTCTAAGCTCCTGCACTTGGAGTACATATCAATAAGGGTGCTCCCAACAGCCACATCACATTCAAGTCCACTTTTGATAACATGGTCATGTATCAGCCTGCCCTGGTGTAATTCTCCGGCAATCCCACATGCTTTTGAACAGCAGGTATAAGTATATTTGTCGGGCTCTATGCCCTCCTGCTGCATTCTATAATACAATTCAAGAGCCCTTTGGCCGTCTCCAAGTTCTGTATGTGCTGAAATGATTGCATGCCACGTGTATACACTTCGTTGCGAGGCTTTAGAGAACACCCCGTTTGCTTCCACCAAGCTCCCACATGAAGCAAACAGGCGGATGAGGTGATCCCCAAAAAAGGAAATTGAATCTACCCCACACTTGATCATAAGGGAATGCAATCGCCTAGCAGCCTTCAGATGTCTCTCCTTGGTCAGTGCTTGCAGAAGACAGTAAATGATGTTCTTTGATACACATGTCCCCTGTTGATCCATAAACTCCAGAGCCTGGACAGCGTTGACCATTTGACCCTACTGTTGCCACAGTTCTCTCAAACCTCCAACATTGTCGCTGACCCTCTGCTGAAAATGTTCCTCATAAGATAATCGAGAAAACGAAACTGATACATTCATCACGGCAAGTGTAAAGGGTCGACCACCAAGATACGCCTTTGTCGCCTCTAGGCCCTCACTGCCAAGCCCTTTCTGGTTCGCTTTCCGACACGACTGCGCGAACCGTAACGAGGAGTTAGGACGCTAGGAGTCCATGCGAAGAGTGGGGGCCTCTACACGTAGCAATCAATCTCCACACCGGGCCACCCAACCAGCCAAATTAAGACGCAACGGCTACGGCCTTTTAGGAGCCCATTCCCGCGCTTCCGCTTGGCCGTCTGAACGCTATGCTATCTGTTCCGCGTGATCTGTTCCCGTGTCGCCGCTGCGCCTGCTCAGCCAGCCTCTGCCACAGGCAACCTGCAATGGCCTGTGAATATTCCGGTCAAGCCTCCTTCTCCCACCGTGAATCTATGCGCCTGCTCACTTCTCTCCCACCTCCTTCTCCCACCGTTCCACGCGCCTGCAAAGTTCCGTCCTAGGGTGCCTCAGCCTAGTCTCTGGGTGCATACATACGAAAACTTTTGTATTATTGAGGCCTATAGTTTCGCCCTTAGATTTACTTGCAACTACAGCTAGGTATAGACATATAGTTTAATATATACATATACACTAGTTAACTATAGATACACTTACATCACGTAGGTTAATTAGCCACATATCTATATACCTATAGAGGTTGAGGCAATTAGTAGAGGTTTAAGGACTACAAGAACATTTGAATCATACAAGAGACAGAACATTTGAATCATACAAGAGACAGCTTCAATCACGCATGACACACAAGATACCAAAACTTTGGTGCGCAATTACATAAGGCCCAGCTTGAAAACAAACATCTAGCACAACATCCTCAATCTGCATTAATGGCAACAACATACTCCATCAACGAATCTCACATGCGAGATGCCTCTGGCGAGTCCTCATCCGTAGCATAAGCAACATTCATGTTCTCTATCAACAACATATCATTCATATCAAGCTCAGGAACTTCATCCCTCTCCTCATCATAGTCTAAGGTTAGGTTATGAAGGATGGAGCATGCATGAATGAGCTTCGAAAGGCGTGCCACGTTTGGATTCTGGATTGGGTCCATCAACATCTTCCACGTGCCCAAAGGTGCACTCCATAACAATGTGTGTCGAAGATAGAAGAAAATTGAATTCTCGTCGTCTCGGGCCACCAGCCAAACGATCTCGCCTGTATGGTATCATTAGCCACACCATCTCCCACTACGTACTCTCTAAAACTATGTCCTACCAAACATTCCCCTCCTTGACACTTGCGAAAGAATCCACTATTACGCAAGACACGATTGTCATTATTACAACCCAGCCATCCTAGCCACGATGTCCATGAACTTCATGTTTGAATCGACTATTGCATGTACCAACATACTGTCGTTCTTATCTTTATCATACCAATGTGTGCTATTCTCATTTGCCGGCAGGTTTAAAAGGATGTGCGTGTAATCAATTGACCCGCAATAATTCGAAAACCCACGAAGAGTCCTGAACCCCTCCTTTACCTCATCCATCGGACTATGTCTCTAACCAATGCAACCGATGGGTTGCTCGAACTCTCAAGGCTTTGATGAATTTCCATACAAATCGGCAGGCAATCGACCTTCCACATCCAAATTGCTTAGATATGTATTTGTACTTATGCCCGGATGCCAAACGTAGCAAGCAAATGGCAACTTTCCTCTCATGGAAAAGAGTCAGTTGGTGATATCGTGCAAGCCAGCCAGGATTGGACCTTGTTCAAGATCATCTCGTAGCATATGGCAAAGGCTAGTAAATAGCCCAATGGGGAGGCTCATCACATCTTTAAACATAACATCATCTACAGGGACAAAAAAGATGTAGTGATTCCACCAATGGATCGACCGGGGTTTGATGTACTATGTCCCCGCAGTCGCGTCATGGAGCTGGCGAATCAAGGAAAGCATGCCAAGCACATGTTTCATGTGTTGATGGTGGAGCGATGCCATTTGCTCCATGTCATCCTCCTCCTCTTCAATTACATTCTGTGTTGTGAGTAGTCCCCACATCTACCAACAACTTGATAGCATGAATGATAAAGCAGTCAAAATGAGCTCATGACTGGCTTCATCACGATGAACCTCATCCATATCCATGGCTGCTTCCATAAGTACCTTGCATGAGTCAAAGAAAGGTTTAAAAATAATAGTAATCCACTCGATATTATTATAAAAACTTGGGAATACGCACAACATTAAAGTCTTGTACCGTATCTTCACTCACGCAATTTTGCCAAATTCTATGCTACAGAGAAGAAACAATGAATGAGCAGGCTATTTGAAAACATTAAAACAATCATGATTCAACAATCTATTTCTTTTCTACAAACTTCTCTATAGTTGCTGCAAGCTTCTCCATTGCACCAGTGAACATTGTGCCAATTTGATGATTGACAGTCACACTCTCCTTATTCACTTCTATTACCTCCTTATGCTGTTTATTACGTCCATTCTCCATTGCTTTGAACGATTTCTCCAAATTCACATTCCCTAACTGTGCGTCTCTTCGTCTTCTTCCTCAATCCAGTGGATGAGGTTTTCCCATCGCCCACAAGGTACGAGGCCACATCAAGGTCATCATCAACCTCAAAGGTGGGTACATCCAGGCGAGATCTTGGTGGTGTTTACTCCTCAGGGCTTGCATGCAAAGACTAGAGATATATTGAAGCATCCAAGGAACGGCATGCTTATGTGCTTCCTGTAAATTGAGATTCACATACCAGCCTGCGGAAGAGTCAAACACATCAGTAGTTGGATCCATGCACCGCTCTCTATGAAAGATGTGATGCATGATATCCAATAGCTTGCACGTGAACCTGGACACCTTCATTCCCTCGACTACTCGTTGCTTTGGGGTTAGAGACTAGTATGAGGACTTTCTTGAAGGTATGTTTGCCTCATAGTAGCGAACCCATTGATATTAAGGCCAAATTTTGGAATGTTTATCGCGGGCTTACTCCCATGTTACTTGCAATCCGGCCTCGCCACGCAATCTTGGGCAATCCTCTCCCATTGTTCCTCAACAGTCTTGATTTTTTGCATGAGCTCTCCCTCTTTATGATGCTTGTCAAATAGAATTTTGCATATACAAAAAGTACCAACAGTTGACATAGTCCATGTCATTTTCCCTTCTCCATTATCATGAATTGCGGCCTTGGTAGGCCTCAAGGCCTAACCTTTGCCTCGGCTAGGATGACCTCTTTGGTTTTCAATGTCTTGACAAGATGTTGCATGAATGGGTGGTGGGTTGAGATTCTCTACAACATGTGTGGGGGAGTCATGAGTGGATACTAGAGTGGAGGGCAACTCCATTGCTATGTATTGTGATGAAGGCACATCAACATCTCGAAAAAGGGAGTCCTAACTATCAATGTTTAGGTCCATGATCGGCATCCGTGGAAGGCCTACCAACTATGGAGGCAATGATGGTGAGGAGATTCCATGCCATTGCATGGTAGATGGGGCGGGCATTGCAATAGGAGTCTTCAAAGATCGTTGGGTGTGCATGCGAGCTTGTCCATTGGGTTGCAACCCATGGAACGAAAAGGGGAACGAGTATGCGATGGTGCAATACCTATAGTACATGATAGGGAAGTATTTGAGACCTCAAGTTGAAAGTTTTAGCATTACCTAGAACTATGAAAATGTAAGAAAACAATACAACGTCTGTGCTCAATAGATAACAGGATCTCGTATGCAAGAGAGAAAAGCAGATAGTATGGAGAATCAAAAATTTGATTACTATAAAACTGATACAATAAATGGCGCTGCCTCCCAGCCGTGCGCTCCTGTGAGAGAAGCTTCAATGGCATGCTGGAACTAGTAGAGGATGGAGGCTAGATGCTAAGGAATCAGGGTTGCTGTAGCCAGTTTTGAAATGGGCTTCACGAGCTTGCTCTTATATAGCCACCACTCGTAGTCAGTTAGACCCAATTGGGTGAATGACCCAGTCCGCCCAAAATGGTCGACTGGGGCTCGGTCCCGAAATAGGCCACCGACCACATGATAGAACCGTGGCGCAAAAGAGAGCAACTGACCTACGGACACCATTCAGCCCAGAGCCATCCGGGATCATCTGGGGCTCTAAATGGGCCCCGTAACCCGAGAATGGGCTACCCCAAGAAATGCTCCATCAACCCTCAGTGCAGTCAGTCATGGGATGCCTTCCCACACTTGCATGTAGCCTAGTTGGTAGTGTGCCAACTCTATCTGAAGCAGTCCAGCCATCAGGCCACACATGGCCCCCATCTAGTGTCCAAACCAGGACCTACCAGATAACCGAGCTACTCAAATGCCTTCTCCTCATATGGGGGGCTTACAAGTAGAGTTAGCTGGTTCCCATGTAGTTACACGAGAGTGGAGCATTGATATCTAACAGAAAATGCATGTATATTAATTAAATTGAGGGTCTCAAAAAAACATCATGTATATGAAATTTTGTTGTCTTTTTAAATGTATCCATCACTTTTCAATGTTGATTAACAATCCTTGGTTGTAACCACTTCTTGTAAAGGCTACCAATTTCTAAAGTGTTGCATACATGGGTCCATCCATGTATATTGAAAGGCCGCTTCATTGCCATTTCCCTTACGATGTTGCTTCAAACCTAACTAGTGAAAATGCAAAGGTTATGGCTCGACCATCATAACTAGTGAAAATGCAAAGGTTATGACTCCTGTCTCAAGGTGAGCTACCTGAGCCTTCACAACCAACCCTTATTTTTGTTTGCTTTGCAGCAAGTCATCGATCAGCAAACAAGCTATGCCATGCAGCGTTGAGAGGTTCATAGGGATAATCGATGTAATCACAAGTCAACGCAAAGCTATGAACAACGAATGGCAGGTGGACGTAAAGCTTTGCATGAAATAATGGAAGGGATGCAACAATCAAGGCAGGAAATAGGTTGGAAGAGAAGATTCCATAGAACGTGCGCAGGAAGGCCATGAAGAAAAATTTGCATGGGGATGAGGAACAAGACACAACTAGACAACTCAAACACTGAAGCAAGATCTCCAGATGGAATGGCATTTGAGCAATCAACCTGCACGGGCTCTACACACCTCACCTCACTTTCTTTGGCTCACTAGAGACCAAAATGTGGATGCAACGAACGCTTCCTGCACATTCACAATGAAGGATTAGCACAAAAGCAACTATGATTAACACAATCATAATTGTGAAGGATGTAGAGAGAATGGAGCATACCTTGTGGAGAGCAGGGAGGAAGGCACACCAAGGTCCTCTATTTGAGAGTAGCCTTCACAGTTATGGCACCACAGAATTTGGCGAGGCTTTGTGCCAGGCATTCAACCATCACCGGTTGGGCAGGTTGAAATCGAGGTGGAGAGTGCCAAATCCAATCTCCAACGGGGTGCTAAGATAGGAATGGGCATGGCACTGAATGTGGAACGGTGCAGGCACCAAGCTTTTTGCTCGATTTCAAGCATCTTTCGATGCTAACACTTGCACGGAAATGCACTCTTACAAACGGTTTATTTTTAAAACCTTGCAATGCATGGGGAAAAGGAATATGATTAAATTAAGGTATAAAGAGGAAGAGCATTAAACGAGGAGGGACCTAGATTGGGGAGGGGGGGAGGGACCACTCATTAAAGAGGAAAGGACATCTCAAAGGGAGAAGGGGAGGGGGATGAGGGAGCGTTTATAATACTATTATAAGAGAGAGGGGATGCGATACTATTTATAGCTTAGTGGTAGGGCTCACTCATAGGAAAAAGTAGGTTTTGGGTTCCAATCTTTTCTAGAACGTTTGGGGAAGCCAAAATCTATGCATAAGATAAATTAAGCCATAAAGAAACATAGCTTAATTAATGCATAAATTACTTAAGCCATAGATAAACATAGCTTAATTAAGCCTCCATGCACCAAAACTAACTAATTATGGGTTGGAATATGAGTTAGTAAGAGCTCAAGAAAGTCATGGAAATTTATCCTATGTTTTAGGGCTTATTTATTCAGCTAGCATGGAATCTAGTCTTTCATGCAAAGACCAAACACATTGAGGTCAAGTACCATTTCATCAGGGAGGTATGTGAGGACAAGCTCATAGAGCTTGCCAAGGTTCATGTAGATGATAGCCCTGCAGGTTTGCTGACAAAGAATCTACCTAGTCAGTGGTTTGAGTATTGCCGTGTATTGATGAGCATTGGATAGTATGTCCATTGGTTGTTCTCCCTTAAAGACACATTGGCCTTTAAGTGGGAGGTTGTGGGTGTTAAAGGCCACTGTACCTTAACCCCGGTTATGTACAATACTCAAACACATATATATATGGATGATATAGAAGATTAGGGTGTTCTCCACTCACCAAACCTTGTGTGGCTCTCCTTCTCTCACCCTCTTCCATTTCCATTCCCGTTGTTGAATCCCCACACTCAAGACATTTGGAAACTACATAAAATTGATCTTTGTAAGCCTCATTGTAGGGTGCTATGGCTTGTGATGAGAAATGTGATCATGGATGAGGCGTATGGTCCTTTGTCGTACTTCCATTGATGGAATTACAATAGACAATAATTCTTCATCCATTGGAGCTCAAGCAATTTTTGGGTTAGAGGTATTGCTACATTGCTCATTACCAGTGGTGTCCGATGGTTTGTTGTTGACCTCAAACAATTTTTGGGTTCATGATCCAATGTATTGGTCATGGCCTAAAGGATAGCTTAAGAGAGAAAACATAGCTCTACAAATTCACAATCTCATGTTCTTTTTGCTTAACAACATCACAATAGTGTATGTAGGGCATGTTGTAACAAAGACAACCATTTGCCCATGCACTTGCAAGGCTTATGTGGTTCCAATTGTGCATCAATTGGTGGGTAAGTCTTGGTGATGGTTTCTTTCATTGATCATGGAAGATAAAGCTTTATGGGGTGGGCTTCATGTTACATATTGACTGGCTCTATTGATGGTGTAGGATGCAACTATTGGAATCAAAATAAGCACAACACAAGCTAACTTTGTTGAGGTTGTCAAACATGTGCATAGTGACATGTGGTTTGGACTCATGCCACCAAATGATTTATGCGCAATATAACATACATATTTCTTGGTTGTATTGGCTCATTTTCAATCAACTCTAAATTTTTCTTAGGTTGACTAGCTCTTTGTTTAACTCAACTCATGTAATGATTAGTATAGTATTTTTACTCATAATCATGGTTTCTTCTCTTGAATTTCTAGAGTTGATGTGATCATTCACTTGGCATGTATGAATGCTTCTTTCTATCTTGAATAAAATAATACTATGCATGGCCCAGAAACAATGAACTTTTACCAAGATGCAAAGGTAATTTTCTCATTACCAACAATCAATCCTTCTAAGATGCTAGGGTGAAAAGATAGTTTCTCATTATATCAATAAATGCTTCCAAGATGCCAAGGGATACAAAACTCTAAGGTTGGGTTCACACCACCTACAAGCCATCCTCCAAAACATCGTGGTAAGGGCTGCCATCCTAGTTCGCCCAATAAGAGGGATGGGCCCGGACACTGACACAAAAGATTTGTGTCTGGCCCATGAAAGCCACCCACTCCATGTCTCACTCCTCCAATTGCTATATAATTGATCCATTCCATCTCCTCCAACTCTTTTTTCAATGGCATGTTGGTGACATAGATTAGCAACCTGGTGACCACCGAGTGGTGTGAACAATGACACCTAGTATAGCAATCCTCCAATTCTATTTCCTCTTCCATGAGTGGGTGGGTGGTGTGAACCCACCCTAATTGTTGGGACAAAATGTTGGAAGGTGAAAGCACTATTGGCTAGGAAAGGGCCAGTTTCCTTTATTGGTGAATCTGGGAGAGGAAGTGTGCTACTCCATGTTTGGTATTCAATCTTGTCTATTCATTGACAAGATACTTCAGCTATTTCTTTCTTCTTCTTCTTCTTTCTTCTCCTTCTTCTTCTTCTTCTTCTTTTTATTCCTAGCACTGCTTCTCCTCGATGACTTCATGTTGCTCTTTAGCCACCTAGTTGCTCCTTGGATTGTGTTTCTCAAAGTTATTTCTTGGACTTGCATTGGTTCTCAGTTTCCACTATTCTACAAGGGCTTTGGTTGATCTTTCCTCCTTATGTTTTGCTTTTTTTTTTTCATTGAGCCTTACATTGTCTATTGTTTCTCTTGTTGCAAGTCTTTGGGCCTTTTGTGGTGGGAGCAAGCACTGTCTCCATGAGTTTGGTGGCTTTGACCACCAAGAGGGCTTTGAGTCTGGAGCCAACAAATTGAGCACATTAATGCAAGCACTATGATAGAGGTGGCTATCTGAGCACTAGAAAATGCTTGGAGGGAGCAATTTGATGAAGGGATTAAGAAACATGCTGAAGAGGGATAGTCTTCTTCTAGATTCGAGCCTAGTTGCAAACACAGAGAGCTTGAAAATTTCTCAAAACAAGGTGGCATCAAGAAATCCAAGCTTGCTCAGAAGCTTGGCGTAGTCGAGATCGACGATGTTGGAAGCTACAATGAGAGGCAGCGATCATCATCTTTGTCATGACAATATTCCACATATGGCGAGCAGCATGCAGATGATCAGTCCAACACAACTTCTGCAAGCTAGCTATGGCTATGGCTATTCCACATATGGCGAGCAACATGCAGATGATTGATCCAACACAACTTGTGCAAGTTGGCTATGGCTATTCGTTGACCTCCACATCCAATACCAACTTCACAATGTAGTTCTTTAAAAAAAGCTCAACTCCATCATAGTTTATTGTGAGGATGGTCACAAGTTCATTGGTGAAAGAGGTACATGAGTTGGGTTTAGAATGTCGTGAGACAATTTGGTTCCTATCTTGGTTCGCCAAGAGTTTTGAGAAGCTTACCCTAGTACGAGAGGACTGGGTTGGGGACAACTAGGGTGATTTGGAGAGTAGCAAAAATTAGTAGGATGGATCATGAAGGCCCAAAATTTTTAGGGCAATCTTTGTGCTCCAATTTATCCGGGTTGGATGCTAATAAAAACAAGGAGGCAGCATGCAAAGAAATACATTTGAGGCGCTTTGGACTGAAGAAGGATCACATAGCAAAGCTTGATAAAAAGAGCTAAATTAAATTCACACCATCGGATGATGATGAGTGGCATGCATTACAAATTCGTATCGAGCACTAGGATGATCTACACACTACCTAATCTTCTATTTTCATTGAGGTTTTTGTTCATTTTCCCAACATAAGAAGCCAATACTGTCTTTCCCTCAATGGAAATCTAAACAAATGGTAGCTCTAAACATGACAAGAGCAAGAAAGACTCCAGCATCAGTACACTGCAACTACAATGGGAATCGCAAAACCTACAAATCATCAAAAACACAACAAAAACTACACACAAAAATATGCACGATCTTCCAAAGCTCACAAACAGGATAGATAACAAGCGCACTAGGTGCAATATCCCCCCATAGGAGTGGTGCTCATCTTCCACTTCCTACGTATTTGATTGATTCAATATTTTCGAGCAACAACTGATACAAGCGCATGTACATCTCCTCCATGCATCAACTGGAGGTAAGCCACACACACACCTTCCCAAATAGCTTGCCTTTTCTAGAAATAGAGTTTGCTTTTTCCAATTTAGTTAGTATGCTTAGGCTAAGCCTCTAATGTTCCAAAAATAAAATATGTACATGAGCATTTGTAATGTCAAAAGCTAGGTTTTCTTAAGTAAGCCTTGTTTGTTTCCCACATCACTGGTTGTGCCTTACATGCACAAAAATATGGAGAATCATGCTTGCCACCAATAGCCATCACCCAATTAGTTACTCTTCCCCTAAATTCACAACATCCATAAATAATGCAATTATTTCAAGCATAAGAAATATGGGAATCAATCACCAATATTATTCAATCTTTTTAGTATTTAAGCGATGATCATAGATGGATGGTGCACACACTGCTACACATGCACAAAATCATACAGATTGCTCACATATGCAACGCATATCATCACATACTACACATGCATAAAATCATTTGGATGGTGCACACACTACTACACATACAGTCATCTTGTAAGTGGTGCACACACTACTACACACTGATACAGCCATAGCCATATATCCATCCATGCATACGGATGGTGCACACACTGTTACACATACCATCACTTGTCGTATAAGTGGTGCACACACTGCTACATGCTCATCGCATAAGTGGTGCACACCCTGCTACACACTTATACGAACAATGAGCACACACTACATTAGTTGTGCAACAAAGTGCTAAAGATTAAGAAATATTGGGATAATCCCAATAATCATAACATCCCTCTTGCTTGATATCATAATTGTCCTCAATTGCATGACAGAAAGGTAGGTAACAAATCAGGGTAATGGCAAAAATATCTTTTGGGCATCCACTTGGCATCCTCTACAGGGTGGTTCTTAAATGTAACAAGATAAATGGGATATGAATTTCCACGTCTTGTCTCACTGATTTGTGTATGAATGATACAGTCTGGCTCTAATAAATGGGCCTCTCCTTGAAGCAAAAATGCCTCCTCTATAATAGGTCTGAATCCATGGGTTTCCACTAAAAGATTTCAAGAGATGCACATGAAAAGAATTATGAATTCTCCAATGTGGCAATAATTCTAACCAATAGGCATTGTCATTGACATGCTCTAAAAATTTCAAAGGAACCATAGGATTTAGGGGTGAACTTTACAACAAGATGTGTCTCAATACTCTTAAGTCGACGCTTTTCAGTTCATAACATCACTAGGTTGCCTTTTCAAATATAACTCTTTTTCTCCCCTTGTTTGCTCGTTTAGTATATATAGCTTGAGCATGCTCTATGTTCTTATGAACAGTAGTCAAAATTGTAGAGAAGTCCTCAGTGAATCGATCAGCAGCCTCTACTTGATGCTTAAGATGGGTCAACAGAGTAGGATTAGTCTTGTCGTAGACAACATTCTAACCAATAGGCATTGTCATTGATATGCTCTAAAATTTCAAAGGGACCATAGGATTTAGGGGTCAACTTTACAACGAGATGTTATAACTCTTTTTCTTCCCTTGTTTGCTCGTTTAGTATATACAGCTTGAGCGTGCTCTATGTTCTTATGAATAGTAGTCAAAATTGTAGAGAAGTCCTCAGTGAATCGATCAGCAGCCTCTACTTGATGCTTAAGATGGGGCAACAGAGTAGGAATAGTCTTGCTATAAACAACTTGGAATGGTGATTTACCTATAGTAGAGTGCTTAGTATTGTTGTAGGCAAATTGTAAAAATGTGTAAATATTTATCCCATTTGCTTGGCTAACCCAATACATAAGCATGTATGATGTCACAAATAGTATTTTGTGTGACTTCAATTTGACCATTGGACTCCGGATGAAAAGCAGTGGAGAAGTCTAACTTCGTACCAAGATTATCAAAAAGTGCTATCCAGAAGTTATTACAGAACTTTACTATCTCGGTCTAACACGATTACTTTCAGAAGGCCGTGGTGAGCAAAGATATACTTGATGAACAAATGAGTAGCTTGAACTGTTGTCAAAGCCTTTTTGCATGGAATAAAATAAGCATGTTTGCTAAATCTATCTATGATAGTCCAAATCATATCGAAACTTGAGCTAGTTGTAGAAAATTCAATAATGAAATTCATAGAGATTTGTTCCCATGGACCGTCAAGAATTGGTAAGGCATTTTCCCTTGTAGCTCTTGACACTTTGGCAAATAAGGCATTGTGCAACAAATGATGCAACATCGACTTTAAGCTTGGGCCAAAAAAAATATTGAGCTACAATTTGATATGATGCAACAATACCTCTATGCCCCATGTAGGGTGGCTAATGCACCTCTTCTAGTACCAAATGATGAAACGATGCAGTGATGCACAAGTGCTTTTCGTAGAAAAGGTACTCATCATGAATGGAATATGAGGCCATAGGGGTACCATTGGCTTGCTTAATTTTATGTCAAATTTCTAAAAAGTCTCAATCAGTGGCATACGCATCCTTCATAGGCTCAAAAGTTCTCCCTCGATGACTAAGATATTGTGTAAGCTAGGTAGTTGGCTTAGTGCATTGACAACTACATTGTATTTTCCTGGTTGGTATTGGATCATGGGTTTAAAATGGTCAATAAAGGCAGCCCATTTTATGTGTCTATTAGAGATCACTAGTTAAGGAGATGTCTAAGGCTTTAATGATCCGTCTTAATAAGTAATTCAGGACCCATATGGGAGTGCTTCCAAAGTTTAAGGGCATGGACTACAACGGCTAACTCTTTATCATATGTGGAATAGTTTAGCTCCGTTGGTTTCAACTTACATGACTTAAATGCAATTGGATGGTTATCTTGCGTAAGCACAGCCCCAAAACCCTACCCACCACTAGCATCAGTGACCATGACAAAGAAAGGTCTCGTGAAGTCTAGCATGGTCAAAACTGGTGTTTGAGACATTGCCTCTTTAGGTCGCTAGAAGGCTAAAGTGTGTTGTTCTTCCTGAGTCTTACGTAGAAGTTCAATCAGTGGATGTGCCTTGTGTGCAAAATTCTTAACAAATCTTCAGTAAAAACTATGTAACTCATGAATGTCTTTAGGCTGTGGCCAGTTCACTATTGCCTCTATTTTCTTGGGATCTACTCAAATACCTTCAGCTGAAATGATGTGACCAAGATATTCAATTTCAAATGTGAAAAATGAACTTTTCTCCGAGTTGGCATAAAGTTGGTTCTCACGTAAGAGGGAGAAAACAAGATGCAAGTGTTTCTCATGTTCCTCTTGGCTCTTGCTAATTAACTATGATATCATCGAAGAAAACTACCAGAATGTCCTGATATGGTAGGAAAATATGGTTCATCATCAGACTAAATGTGGCAGGTGCATTAGTCAACCCAAAAAGGCATAACAAGGAATTCATAGTGACTAGTTTGGGTCGTAAAAGAAGTCTTGAAAATATCGGGCTTGGTCACTCTCACTTGATGATACCCTCACTTAAGATCAATTTTGCTAAATATTGTGGCTCCTTTCAACTTGTCAAGGTCTTTGACTCTCAGAATGGGGATGATTCTTCACTGTTATTTTATTCAAGGCATGATAATCAATGCACATCCGAAAAGTCCCATTTTTCTTCTTGACAAGAAGAACAGGTGCCCCGAATGGTGAACTACTAGGTCGAATCAAGCCTCGAGCCAAAAGGTCTTCTATTTGGGATTGAATCTCTTGTTGCTTAGTAGGATTATGTCTATATGGTGCCTTGCATGGCAGAGCGCTACCTGGGATAAGATCAATCTTATGAGGCCAGGGGGTAAGTCTTCCATAAAACAATCAGCATAGGTAGCTAAAAAAGGATCAAGAGGCTCTTGCTTAGGTTTTTCAGTTTCAGGACTAGCTTCGGCCTTGTTGACCATAACAAGATATGTTTTGTCATGTTTGTACAAAGCTATTTTAGCTTGGTAATGTGACAATAAGGCCAAGAGGGAAGGCTCTTGTTGCATTCCAAAATCATGGTCTCAGTGTCCTGAGTCACGATAATAGTATGCTCAAGATAATCAAGTTTGGCATTGTGATCGACGTGCCAGGGCATCCTAAGAATAAGATCTTGCTTGCACAAAGGAGCGACTAAGAAATCATGCCTCTCAATTAATGGCCTTATAATCACCTCAAGATCCTTCACCATTTGGAAAAAATTGTAATGTGATCCTTGAAAAGCTGATTTGACTTTGTATTTTGTTTTGATGGATGGAAGACCTAGTTCCTCAACTAAACAACATGAAATGAAATCTGGGTGCTTCTTTCTTCAAACAAAACATTACATTCTTTTCATGTATGATGCAGTCATGCATCACAAAGAAGTACGAAAAAGAGATACACTTTTACTTGAAGAGCCCTTACTTGAACGAATGTAGTCGGTGTCCTTGGTTTCCTTCTCATCTCTTCCCTCTTGCTTGAAAGATTCATCCTAGGATCCTTCATCAATATCGTCGTGTAGTTGACTCATGTAGAGTTGCACTGGCCATTACTATCAGCACGGCCATTGGTTCGTCCTCCATTGTTATTGGTAGCATTCTTTCTCTAAGCACATGGCTTGTGCGTAGCAAGTGGGTTCTTCAGACATTCAAAACAATAGTTCCCCTTCTCCTTGCAACTATAACATTTGACAATTATACTAGTTCTTTGATTTATATTTGATTTAGTAGGCTTCCAATTAGACTTACCATCATAACCACTAACTTTACTAGTTGGGCCCTCCTTCTTGAAGAATGGAGTATGTTTCCTTGCTCGAGGAGTGCGAGTAGCAAAGCTTCTTACCTAATTTCTTTCTGATTCTAATGCCAAATCCATAGCATTAGAAGCTATGGATGGTTGAAGCATGTGCACATCAGCACAAATAGTAGTGCACAAACCCTCAATAAAGGTACGACATTGCTCTTTCCGTGGTACATTTTCAATGGTCTATAATTGAAGTAGGGCTGAAAGATATTTCTCAGTGTATGCATTCATGCTTTCATTGTCTAGCTACCTCATTCTTCACCATTGCCTATGAGTATCCTCTTCAAACTGTGTACCTAGGAAGCGCTTCTTAATTTTGTCTTTGAATGCTTCCCATGTCTTCGGAATGCATGTGCTTTCCATAAGTACACTCCACCATAATTGTGCATTGCTTGTCATGTGACTCGCAACAAGTTTCACATTCTCCATCTCTTGGTATTGTTCCCCCAAAAATTATTGGTTGAAGGAACTAATCCAAGCAAGTAGAGCATGTCTGTGTCTTTTTACCATCATACTTTGGAAAAGTAAAAGTTTTGCGATTGATGTTACCTGACTTCTTTTTATCATGAAGCTTGAGTGCTTTCAGGATGGCCTTCCCCATGTTGTCTCCATCATCACTGGACTCATGTGAAGGGGTAGTGTCGTGGTGTCACCTCAATGAAGTCGTCACATGATGCTTCTTCTTTCTTTGATGTCTTGTCCTGCTTCTTCCTCGCTCATTACTAGTGGTGTCCGACAGTTTGTTGTTGTCACTTTCATCATCATCTTTCCTACGCTATTTTGTGACTTCAATCAACTCCTTCAGTACTTGAGTTGCATGCCTTTTGTTGTCTTTGTATGTGTTTTACATATTGTGCATGTACTTAAGTTCTTGCTCAAGGTCCTGCGCATGTTATTTCTATGCCTCTAATGAATCCGATGTAATCATAGAGTCCTCTTCCTCAATCAGTAGGTATAGGTGGCTTCCAATTTGATGTCACTTATCGTAGTACATCTTCAATCGCTTGGAGATATCGCTTATCATGTTGATAGAGTGCTTTCCACCCTTCCTCAGTAAGTGTCACTAGATTGGACTTCTCTCTGGGTGGTAGTGATTGTTTCCCACATCCTTGACATGATGTAGGTCTTCAAGATTACTTATTTTTTATAGAATATGCTTCCCGACATGGTTAGAATTGTGCAGGGTGTAAGCAAGAAAAATCACTATGAACAAGACTTATCTCGATTTGGTTCCCAAGCTTTGAAAGCAGCTATTTGTTGAGTATAGTATCTTTGTGGCCTCTTAGACTCACACGATTCAAACAAGTGCATCCACATTGCAAAGTACAAAGCAAAGCTCATGTCCAATATCACTTGTAGTTTGTGTCTTCTTGTAAACACCTGCTTGTCCACTTTCAAAGTCCTTTGGGTTGCTCCCTTGCTTGTAGTTTCTCCCTTGAAAGATATCTTCATGCCCAGAAACTATGGAATATAGAACAACAAAGAGACTTGACCTAGTGGATAGTCACAATTGTTAAGCATGCTTGGGCTAGAATAATACTAGGATGGGTCACCTCTCAGGAAGTTTTGAGAGCAATCTCAGTAGTCTCCCTTGCACAATCTAAGGTGCCAACGGTGCCAGGTATGCCTTAGACGATCACTTTGATGGAGCTTTGGTTGTTTAGTGACGTTTCAATTGTTCTCCATGTTGCTACGTGGTAACTTTGTCGATTGCTTTGGTGGAGCTTCAGCTATTCAGTGACGTTTCAATTGTTCTCCGTGCTACTATTGTGCGGCAACCTTGTCGATCCCTTTGGTGGAGCTTCCACTCTTTAGAGACATTTCAATTGTTCTTCGCACTGCTATTGCACTACAATGTTGTCAATCGCTTTGGTGGAGCTTCGATAATTCAGTGACGTTTCAATTGTTCTCCTGGCTCTGCAACCTTCTTTTGGCAAAATTTTCTTCCACGCTTTCCCTGTCTGGGGATTTGCTTGCATCTTCTTCTATTTTAGATGGCAATTTTTTTCCCATGTTCCTGCTCCGCTTTTCTTTCACGCTTTCCCTGTCCACAGATTTGCGCTACTACGTTGCAACCTTCTTTTGGCAAATCCTTGTTTGAGGATTTACTTGCGTCTTCTTCTGTTTTAGATGGCAAAAAATTTCCCCCCGTTCCTATGTCGCTTTTCTTTCACGCTTTCCTTGTTCACAAATTTGCTTGCAAGTCCATGTGCTTCGTGTACTATGGATCAACGAAGCCTTTGCCTTGATACCACTATAATGGGAATCGCTCGCAGGACCTGCAAATCATCAAAAACACAACAAAAACTATATACAAAATTATGCACGATTTTCCAAAACTCACAAATGGAAAAGATAACAAGTGCGCTGGGTGCAATCTCCCCCATTAGGAGTGGTGCTCGTCTTCCTCTTCCTACGTATTTGATTGATTCAATAATTTTGAGCAACACTTGATACAAGCTCATGTACATCTCCTCCATGCACGAACTAGAGATAAGCCACACACACACCTTCCAAAATAGCTTGCCTTTTCTAGAAATAGAATTTGCTTTTCCCATTTTAGTTAATATGCTTAGGCTAAGCCTCCAATGTTCCAAAAATTAAAATATTATAATTTTAAAAACTAGGCTTTCTAAAGTAAGCCTTATTTATGCCCCGCATCACTAGTTCCGCCTTATGCACACAAAAATATGGTGAATCATGCTTGCCGCCAATAGCCATCGCCCGATTAGTAACTCTTCCCTTGAATTCACAACATTCATAAATCATCCAAATATTTCAGCATAAGAAACCTTATAATCGATCACCAATATTATTCAATCTTACGGTATTTAAGCGATGCAAATCAAATCATAGATGGATGGTGCACACATGCGACACATACCATCACATGGTGCACACACTGCTACACATGCATAAAATCATACGGATGGTGCACACACTGCTACACAAACCGTCATCACTTAAGTGGTGCACACACTACTACACACTCATACAAATAGTGAGCACACACTGCATTAGTTGTGTGGCAAAATGGTGGCATTTAGCCGATGGAAGCGGAGTAAGGACCTTAGATGACCGAAGCTAGGTGGGGAGATTGTTCGGGCCTTATTTCAATTATGTGTCTAATCCGATATTTGAGTCGACAAAATCTTTTCTTCAATCAAATCTGACCATGAACACAGGAAACTAGAGATCTCACAACTAAATACTGAAGGATTAAAAAATAATGGGATAATCCCAATTCTCATAACAGCAGCTATGCATAAAAAGTTCATGAATCTGTAAGATATTGTAAGAAAGGAGCTTTAGTTTGTTCTAAACTTTTCATGCTTGCCCTTTCCCTTTGTCTCCTTAATGCCCTCAGCATATGCAGCCTTCCCCGCTTGACTTCACCATCTCCATCGTTCTTCCTCATGATTATGGCTCTACTCACCGTGAACCAAATGGCCAGCATTGATCTCTTTCCAACACCAGAATGTTGAGTTGTAGTGAGAGTTTTGAGTGTGTGTGGGGGAGAGAGAGAGAGAGAGAGAGAGAGAGCAAAATGTCAAGTTATGGTCCAAGAGGCTATAAATCGCAATATCAAGCTATTTATCTCATAATAAAGTTGCCCTATGGATTAACCTCCTATTCAAACATTCCCCAACAAGAAGATCTTCAATAAGAAAAACATTTACCAAAATGCAGTCTCCCCTTGCTAACTTCAATAAAAAATAAGATCACCACAGCCACAACTCAGGGCAAGGACCAAAACCAAAAACTGGAGAAAGATAGGTTGTGGCAAGCGATAGACTCTAGAGAAACATCTTTCACTTTTTTGCATATACAAAGCCTCCTTGCAACCGATAAAAAGTGATATTAGATAACACATGAGCAGTCGACCCTCATGAGATAACCATAGACCTTTCTCTCCTTTAGATTTATTTCCTTTTTGCCTCATCTTAGAATGCAACATTTATGTTGTTGTTGTTTGAATGGGAAATGAGAAGCAAGCCTCTAAGGTCTCTATTCTTGGACCAAGTTCTTTAAACTATTTGTATGACAAGAGAGAGTCCATCGTTCTTTTATGGTATCCATTTCTTCGTTGCTCTTTTCTAATGGTTCCTAATCAAGCTTTAAAAATGAAACATGCATAGAACAAAGTTTGCAACCTGCAAGGGCCGTGATAATTTTGGTGCTTGGGCTTAAGTTTAGTAAATGTCCTTCCAAATTTTCAACATCAAAGAACAATAGCGTTAGTTGGAAAGACTTCGTAGAAGAAATTACATCAACATGCTTCATAATCACTTAAATCAATCTGCTTAACAATGAGAAGAGACGGGAAAGCATCGCCACACATAGCATTTGCTCAATAAGGATGAGTGAAACACGAAATAGTGATGGTTGTGTTCTTGTTGGAAATTAAATGATGTGTGGAGTTAAAGTCCAAAGGTGAGAGGGTTCAAAAGTCCTATGTTTGTGCAAGGTAGGCCAACATTTCTTCTAAAAAAGAATTGCACTCTGAAAGCTACCCAATTCAAGTGTTAATTGGATTATCATCAAATTTGTGTTTATAATAAGTAGTCGTAGGCATTGCACTTTCAACAAGTAACCCAACCAATGAGGGTATATATAAAGTACTCGAATCGATGCCTCTAAGGTCGAATGGCTTCTCCAAGAGCATTCACCATAGCCACCAAGGTTTGGCCCTCACCATTGACCTCTCCACTCTTTGCCAAGATGATTTGGTGGATATTGTCATATTTGTAAACAAATAAAGTTTGTTGTTCCCTAGTGCTATGTGAATGAAGAAGGATTTCACGACAAAGACACATCAACAAACTAGCTCATCCAGGATCTGCATAGTTGAAAGATTGGAAGGGTATCTCTTCCCAACATGCATTGTTTTGTGGTAGATTATAAAAATTTTCCCTTGACTTTTTTCCCAAATGTGTAGTGGATTTGCATTATGTTGTGTGGCTACATCGGCAATAATGCCTTGGCCCTTTTTCGATCGTATTGTGTAGGGCAAAGAAGGTAAAGGAGAGAAGGTGCAGCACTTTGTCATGCAACTGGCAGGGCTAGCTAATGTTTTCATGAATGGAGGCATCACCCACTTTCAACACGACTATCCTAGCTTGCCCATCTTTGTTAAAATATACATATTGCCTACGTGCATTCTCCTCTTTGGCAAAAGTCACCACTTCATTTTTCCCACTCTTGCCTTCTTGGAACCATTTTGGTTTTCTTCATTAGTTCCTTGAAACCATTGTTCCCTTGGACCATGATCTTATCTTAACATTGTATGTTTTGGTGCGAGAGCATTAATGTATTGCTTGGAACATTGTGGGTTGTGATTCTTAAACATTGATGCATTGCTTTGGAACCTTAATAGTTGAAAAGCAAGCGATTGTCTTGGCCAACTTTTATGGAGCATTGTAGCCTTTTGAGTCAAGCCCAGATGTCAAAACATTTGTTTGTTTATCCGATCCTTGACCATCATGGAATGATTTGCATTTTAGGAAATCATAACATTGAATGTGTTCCCTTGAACATGAATTTGGAAAACTATGTTGTTGAGATTTTGGTTACATGCAATAAGAAAGTAAATAGTAGTTTTCCTACATTATAGAGGTGAGGGGGCTGAGGAAGCATCCATGAGGAAGGAAGAGGGAGAGGTGGAGTGAAGGTGAGGCAGCATAGAAGTAGCCCATGAGGAGCTGGAACAAAGGGAGAGGGAGGTGGAACAAAGGTGAGGGGGAGGTGGAATCAAGGTGAAGGGGACCAAATCACAAGGAGAGGGAAGGGCAAGGTGGGGGGGGATTGAGAGAGAAACCACGTGAGGAGGGTTAGTGGGGGGCTAAGGCTGCTATCGTGAGGAAAGAGGAGGTTAGGGCATAGCCACGAGATGAGGGTGACAAAACATGTGTGCCTCAGGATCTATGGAGCACTCTAAGGTGGATGGAACCTATGTGGAAACATGATGAAGAGAGTGCTCATGACATGTACCTCAAGTCAATTAGGTTCCAAGATAGATTAGCTTGGACTCATAAAGAGAATCTTGAGAAAATGAACCTCCCTTTTATAGGTGAGGGTACTTACATCCATATGCTTGCTCACATGTGGGATATCTCCTCCATGCCATGTGGCAGCTTGCCCTTTGCTCTACAAATGCTCATGGCACCATAACTCTCAACACCTCCCCTTGGTGCCATAATCCTTTAGCTACTGCAAGGTGGTTGGATGTGAGTTACAAGATCAAATCCTCCCCTGGGTGCCTACATGGCTACTCTCAGGTGGTCAGGCTTGATTTACAAAACATAGGCAAGGTTGGTAAGGTATTTGTTTCTCAATACATTCCATTGATGTCACCTTTTGGCTCATGGCTTGATGACGATGCTGTGTAGTTGACCTATTGGTTCTTGAATCTGTAATCTTCTTCCTTGTGTAGCTTCATGCATGATGCTTTGTTCTTCCATGTGCCTTGATGCTTTATGTGTGGATGCCATGCTTCGTGCTATGGTCATCTCATGCACTTGTGCTCTTGGCATGCTTATGACAATGATGTGTGCATTCATGCTTTGCTTTTCCATTTGTTGCAAAGGTCTTACCAATTGATTTCTTTCAATATTGGCAGTGTCTAATTGCATACAATGATTCTGATTTGACAGGCGCGTAGAGCTTAAAAAGGCAATCACTTTTTCTTTTTAAGCGTGTGCAAATTCCTCCTGCATTGCAAGTTATGGCTTGTCAAAGTTTCTGTGAAGAAGAGGGGGCCTTGTTGATGTGGCACAGGGATTCACATGCTGAATTCCATACTATGCTTAGGTGGCATTATGCCATGTGGCAATCTTTAAACCCAACTTGGTTAACCCAAGGTTTACACAAATCTTACCATGGTTCAACTAACCCAAGCAACTGAACCTAACCATACTTAGCTTAACTACACTTATCTACCACGTCTCTTTTTTTTTTTAATTTGCTGCCACGTGTCCTAAGGTCTATACCTTAGGATAAGAAGCTTTGAAGCTTTTGCGCGCAGAGCTGTAAGGCTGGTCGGCCAGTGGAGCTTGGAGGTCGAGGTGGGGAATCGGCGTCGAAGAAGGCTAGCTGGATTTGAGATGCTGCAGAGCTGCTGAGTCCTTTAGGCTTCAGGAGCAACAACGGGGTGAGGCGTTGCTAGCCAGTAGGAAGCGGAGCACCTGCTTGGTGTCGTAGAGCCTTTGAAGGTCGTTGGAGAAGCTTCGTCGAAGGAGGCTTGGAGACTGGTTGCTATAGGATCGCTGCTCCGCTATGGTGTGTTGATGGAGGCGGTTGGTTGTTGTTGCGTTGAAGAATTTGTTCATTGTAAGGAGGCCCGTCTTAGCTGCCGTAGCTACTATTTTGCCCAAGCTAGAGTCGCGACCCTCTGGAGCATTGCCCGTGAGCAATCTAGTTGCTGCAAGGCTGTTGAAGCTTGGGCTAATGGCGGTTGTTCGTGGCTGCCCTTCATTGTAGAGTCTGTCTATAGGTCGTTTAGAGAGGCAGATGGCTTGCGAGGAGAGGTAGTTGCTTTAGGGAGCTTGAAGCTCTGTTGGAGAAGGCCGGCTGTCTATGTCATAGGAGTCCTTGAACTCCTCTTTGCCACTAAGGTTGGGCTGTAGAGAGAGTGCTCTTCTTCCCTTGTAATTCGAGTGATAGGGAAAGAGAGGCTACAAATCCCTATGGAGTTGTGTGGAGATGAGGTCTTTGGACCTCTCTTTCTACTCAGAACCTCTCAAAGATGGGTGTAGGTAGAGCTTTGGGCTCTCTTTCTCAAACCTTTCAAATCTCTCCTCACATGGATCCTCACAAAGAAACTACTCAAGGGACTCTCTTGCTCTCACAGAATAAGGAACACTCAAGCTCACAATGAATCTCTCATGAAATGGATGGACGAAAATTTTCTCTCTCAAGGGACGGAAATTTGTTATTAATTTAAAACTAAAACTAACGTAGGAGAAAAACATGAGCTCCTAAGACATGCCTACAACTAATCTTGGAATGGAAGCAATCCTAGTGAACTACTAATGAGCTAAACTAGGAGAGCTAAACTTATGCTCTGATACCCGACAAAACATGTGTGCCTCAGGATCTATGGAGCACTCGAAGGTGGATGGAACCTATGTGGAAACATGATGAAGAGAGTGCTCATGACATGTACCTCAAGTCAATTAGGTTCCAAGATAGGTTAGCTTGGACTCATAAAGAGAATCTTGAGATAGTGCAAAGTGCTTGATTGATATTACTTCAAATGAACCTCCCTTTTATAGGTGAGGGTACTTACATCCATATGCTTGCTCACATGTGGGATATCTCCTCCATGCCTTGTGGCAGCTTGCCCTTTACTCATATCTTTGCTCTACAAATGCTCATGGTACCACAACTCTCAACAGAGGGGTTGAGAGAGCAGCCACGAGGAGAGGTAAGGTGAGGGAGAAGCCACAAGGACACAGTTGAGGGGATTGAGGTAGTAGTTGCAAGGAGAGGGAAGGGCGAGGATGGATTGAAGTTGAGGGGGGCTGAGAGGGTAGCTATTCTCCTTCCTTCAAATTCAAACCCTCCTTCCTTCAAATTTAAGATCCTCCAAAAGGTTCACAAGGGCAGTGAGGGACACAGGGGCAAGAAGAGCTAGTTCTCTCTCTCTCTCTCTCTCTCTCTCTCTCACACACACACACACATATATGCAATGCTAGGAGAAATGAGCAATGCTAAGGTTTCACCTTCTAAGCATCATTGAAATATTGAGATTCATAATAAAACCTACTATTTTATGCTTAGGCAACATGAGATCCCACCTTGAGATCCTTGGGAGTGGGTCTCTAACCCGTAGTAGTAGACGAGTAATGCAACTCCTGTTACAAATCCATGGCATGCCGCTATAAAAGTTGAGATTGGCAAATGAGCTTAATCTTTGAGTGCCAAGCGGCAACCTTTGAAATTTTAGGCAGGAGATCTCAGATGGCTATGGCAATGGCTATCGCGATGCCTTCTGCCTCAACCGTTGCCTTATCTTCTTCTTCTTCTTCTTCTTCTTCTGTGTTGCCCGCCATTGGCCTTAGAATCTCTTCCTCCCCTCTGCTTCTGCGCAATGTAGCTTCTACTTCTTCTTCCCCCCCTCTTGTTTCCCTCAGAAAGTGCAACAAATGCCTACCCCCCATGGCTGTCTCTCTTCCCGTCCTCACCTTCGACGGTTCCGCCTCCGGTACCGACATCGAGCTCGACCTCAAAGCTGCGCGCCCCGAGACCGCCCGCGCTGTCGTCCATCGTGGTGTCATCGCTGAGTTACAGAACCGGCGCCGTGGCACTGCCTCCACCCTCACTCGTGGTGAGGTCCGCGGTGGCGGTCGGAAGCCTTACAAGCAGAAGAAGACTGGTCGCGCCCGACGGGGTTCGCAACGTACTCCCCTCCGGCCTGGGGGAGGTGTAATCTTCGGGCCCAAGCCCAGAGATTGGAGCATAAAGATCAATCGGAAGGAGAAGCAGCTTGCTATCAGCACTGCTTTGCAGAAAGCTGCTGATAGCTTTATTGTAGTGGAAGACTTTGAGGACAAGATTGAGCCCAGGACCAAGGTATTTATCTCGGCGATGAAGAATTGGGGAGCAGACCCAGCAAAGCCCTCCCTGCTCTTCACTACAAATGCCACCGAAAACCTAGTGAAGTCGAGCAGGAATCTTAGCACCTTGAAGCTGTTGACACCCCGGAGCCTCAATTTATATGACGTATTAAAAGCGCAAAAGCTAATCGTAACGAAATCCGGCATTGAGTACCTCAACGGACGCTATGGTCTGCAAGAAGGTACCTAGGAAGTGTTCATTGGTTTTATGGTTGGTAAATCTTGTCAGCATGTTTATGAAATGATTGCATTTCTCTTGGAAGGTTAGAAAAGTTTCAGCATGCATATAAAATGATGGCATTGCTCAAGGAAGGTCAGTAAAGTTTCAGCATGTTTATAAAATGATGGCATTGCTAGAGAAATGACGACTCCTCACCGCATAGATGTACTTCAATATCTTGAGATGACTTTCATTGCTCGCGAAAGCAGAAGGATTTGGTGCGCTTTTCAATTTACGAAGCAAGATCTTAATCACCTGCAGTAGTGCCTACAAATTGGTGATCTTGGTGCATGCGTGTGGTCTAATTCTGCAGTCCGTGACTCTGACGCAGATCTTGAAGGAGAGGCAGAAGGTGACGATGAAACTGAAGGACAGGAGGAAGATGAGCAAGGTGAAGGTGTGGAGGATGATGAAGGCGAGGAGGAAGTGCAAACAGATGAGGAAAATGAAAGTTCTTGACACCTTTCTTTGGCAAGCCTTCCCTGCTCGTTTCTCTTTTGTAAATCAGAGCCCAATTTCTCTGCTAGAGTCACAATGTATGGTACTGACACTCTTTGCTCTCAAGCAAAGGACGTGAGGTGTATAATTTTCATCGGAAAGATTGCAACATGGGCACGAGTATGGGCCGCACGTTTGAGGTGCCCAATTCTTATGCATGTTGTGGATGAGTTTGGGCATGCTCCTGGCTTCTTCTAGATATATATATGTTTAGATTTTTTGAATTCATCTACTCGCATTTCATTGATCCATGACTTCTATAATCTGGGACTAGATGTTCCTTTATTGCTCCAACATTTTACAAGTTCTCTTTGGTCGTTCCTGCTCCAGACCATAGAGGCTTTATGGGCAGGCATGGACCTGCAGGAAGACCCTTCCAGGGGCGTCATATGGCCGGCTACATGTAGACCAAAAAAGAGATCATGTTGGCCATCTGACGGTCAGCCTGGAACTGGTGTCTAGTTGGCAAATAGGGCAGAGGTGGGGCCAGTCTGTCAAGTTGGCCTTCTTGTGAGGGGACATCAGTCAGCAAGGGGGGGGAGGGACAGCCTTTCTTCAATGAATGTAAAGATCCCATTGGCTGACTCCCTAGATCATCGACAGAAGCCACAGATAAGGCATGCAGGTGAGAGGTAGGATCAGCAGTCATTGGAACCTTTTGCCTACAATCTGCTGCATATGTTACTCAGTTCTTCCAAATCTAAGTGTGTATATCATGTGTACTTGTGTGCATGTATTATGGAGTTAGCTTCGGGAGTTAGTAAGGATCTGTGGGACTCTAATATTCTGATGCAGGGGTAGTGAGTTGTGTATCGCCCTATCCTCTGACATGCTCTATAGACCCCAAAGAATCTACTTCAGTGATCTACTCCATAAGTGCAGGAAGGAGTTCCTTTGCTGGCTGAGAGGACACTCATGTACTAGGTAATTGTGAATCATGATTCGTAAGTTTGTCAAGCTCATGCATTAGGTAATTGTGAGTTGTAGGTTCGTCAAGTTGATACTGGTGTTGGAAAATATGAGCATGTGTCTTCCAATTCAACTTGCAGGGATGACCTTAGAAGCCTGGACTATTTTGAAGAAGATGTACGAGACAAATAACTTTACAACTTTCAGAATCAGTTGTTCACTATGACGTTGGAGGAGGGGAATCATATTCAGGGACCAACTGTCGGCAGTTGGTCATAAGGTGGACACAAACGTAATAAGTCATGCTGCTTTTTGAATATGCTTCCATGGAGCTTCAGATCATTTGTAAGCAGTGTTTTGATGGTGAGCCTGTCTTGAGTTTGCTCATTGTGTTGGGCCCTTAAGTACATGTTGACAGGTATGGTTTGCAGAGAGGCATGTAATCATGTGCATGTCTGACATAGAGGAGCCTTGCAGTCTATAGATCTGAATTTGACATTGATAGTGAATTGACAGACAGAGTTGCTTAGGCATTGGGATTGGGATCATAGCAGTTATCGCCAGTCTGAGTAGAGATGAGGATGTGGAGACATAGGCTGCAGCAACAGTTGTGCGACACATGAGTGTGATGAGGGGGATGGACTCCCACCAATGGTGGGCGCTTTGGATAGGTGCCCATCTTGCTTTGATGGCAGGCAAGAATGAGAGGAGTGTGAAAGTTGAGCGCGTGGGGAAGCATACAGAAGAGAGATAGAGAGACAGAAATGGACACAGAGAAGAGGCAATAGCATCTGTATAGACCCAGGAATACAACCACAGCCAAGGGGGGCTGGTGAGAAGAAATGCTTCAAGTGACCTCCAATGTGACACGAAGAGTGTGGAAGGGGGGCATGTATACGGCCAGCCTGGTCGGCCAGCAAGGGCTGGCCAGATTGACCAACCAGCAGGTCGGGCTGATCTGACCTGTTTGTTGGGCTGACCCAACCCAAGCAGGGTCGGGTTATGTCAGTTGATCCAACCAGTCACATCAGGTAACCCGACCTGGTTGGGAGTGCAAACTGGGCCCCAACCTTGCCCTAACCATGGGCCCAATAGTCCTCTGCCAGCCAGCCATTAACGAGCCACCAATCAGCCAGGTTCACCTTTGCCCTATCCTCTCTCTGGGCAGGCACATCCACAAAGACATCCTTACTATGAGATGCCATAACTTTAACAGTGAGATCTTACAGAGGCTACACTGATAGCTATGGCCCCACGAGAGGTTAGTAGACACTGATAGTGGTGGGGAGTTAAACCCAGGGTTAGGATTATCTCTGTATTTTGTTGGTAATTTCAATAGATTGTGTCGAGGAGAATGGAGAGTGAAGATCCTGGATGGGTAGAGATGGAGGCTTCATTGTGGAGGCTGTTGTTGCAAGGTGATTGTAGATCACTATGACAGAGACTCAGTTGGTGGCGGAGGCAGCTGTTCGTGAGGCTATTCTGTGGTGCTGTTGCATAACGTTGGAGATGTAAGTGATTGACCCAGTTGAGGACTTTATGTGGGAGACTGGGGATTCACTGGCAGAGTAATCCTAGGGGCACTCGGGGTTTATTTTCCAGCCACAGGGATCTGTCTACACATGTTCAAAATGGCTGAAATAGGCCTAGAATGCTCGGTATAGACAGAGGAGGTGGTTATTCTGTTGGGGTCCAGCCTGTTGCCAGTTTGTGTGGGAAACATATTGGTAATAATCTCTGTTGAGAATGGCTTGGTCCATGTCGTTGAGTCCACGAGGGCATCAAGGACATTTCTATGTGACTCATGTAGGAACTGACTACCATGTGATAATTTTGACTGGCCTAGAGGTTGGGATGCTGGCTGGCCAGGTGCTTCTGAGAGTGTTTCTTGCTGGTATCAGTTGCATCTAATAGCTTAGCAAGAGACGTGAGAGGTTTGTTCTTCAGAGAGTTAGGAGCAATGCCATCATTTGTATAGATGGATGGGCTAAGCAAAGTGGATTCTGGCGGACCTGTTGTTTCGAGCTGAAACCAGAAGGTAATACTCTTCACACAAATTCACCACTTAATCAATTGGAGAAAGGAAACACAAACACACCATGAAAACGACAGCAGAATGGGTACAATCTCCCCCCCCTAGATGAGTGGCTCACGCTTCCTCATCTAGAGTATTTATGATTTTTCATAAAAGCACCAAGGAGCCAAAATTATCCCTCTCATCCAAAAATGAGGGATTTGCTTTACATAGCCATCTTAGGCCCAAAATGGTTTATGTCCTCAATAAAATATATTGCTCAAACTTGCAATAATTCAACAAATACAAAATTGGCCCATGGCCATATATAATGCACTGTGCGACACCTCGATTGATACCCTCGCACTAACTCCAATCCTCGCTATGAGTTTCATCACCTGTACTCAAGCCGCCAATTACATTAGTTATTAACAATTGATTGAACGAATCACCGAATCAACCGATCCCAACATAACCACGCTCAAAGCACAATAATCAAGCACAATACCAATAACACTAGTGACATCAGTATTAACATGGAATCACCCACAATACCGATCATCTAGCATGGCAAAACACAAGCTAGTTAGGCGTCCCCAACTAACCACACAAAGTATCCACTAGGACCCCTGTCGCGTCCGGTGCGCTCTTATGGAGTACTTTACCATAGTCACACTCGACTAAAAATAATAATATCCAAAGCAAGATATATCATAAATATAATTTCTATAACATCCCTCTTGCTTGGATTGCAACTGACCTCAGTTGCGTGTTTGATTATAAGAACTAAGGAGCTCTGGAAAAGTTCAAAAGAACTGCTCAGGCATCCACTGAGCATCTTCTCTTGGATGGTTCTTAAATTTGAGCAAGTATTTAGTATAGACATTTTCTTTTCGGGTCGAGGTCTTTTGATGATCAACAATGCATTCGGGTTCTAGAATTTCTTCTTCATCAACAATCAATGGAGACTCTTCATAGACAGGTTGAAAAGGTAAAGGTCCTTTGAAGGGCTTTAAGAAGCTGATATGGAAAGCATTATGTATTTTCCAATTATCAGGTAATTCAAACCTATAAGCTAGATCATTGATTTTCTGAATCACCTTGCATGGTCCATAAAAACGTGGTGACATCTTGATTACTGGCCATTTCTCAACACTCTTCAATCTTCTTTTCTCAATCTAAAGAAGTACATAATCGCCTTCTTTAAAAAGCATGTGTTTCCGTTTCTTATTAGCTTGTTTTGTGTACTTCTCTTGAGCTATTGCAATTGCTTCTTGAACTTCTTTGAGAATATTTTGATAATCATGGGTAAATGCATCTGCTGCCTCCACTCTATGGGTCAATCGTGTGATAGGAATAGGTAAAACCTTCCCATAGATAATCTCAAAGGGTGCTCTTCCAGTTGCAGAATGAGGAGTATTATTATAGGCAGACTGTAAGAGATGTATTTGTCCCAAGTCTTTGGTTGAATTCTTGCATAAGCTCTTATCATATCCAAAATAGTACTGTTTGCAACTTCAGTTTGTCCATTTGATTCTGGATGAAAAGCTAATGAGAAGTCTAATTTAGTGCCTAGATTATGAAATAATGCAGTCCAAAAGTTACTGCAAAACTTTGAATCTCGATCAGACACTATAATCTTTGGCAAGCCATGATGAACAAAGATATGCTTGATGAACAAATGTGCAGCTTGCTGAGCTGTTAAAGTCTTCTTGCATGGGATGAAATAAGCTTGTTTACTAAAGCGATCTATTATCGTCCAAATCATATCATTTTGATTCGCTGTAGTAGGAAAACCTGTTATGAAATCCATCGATATTTGTTCCCAAGGTTACGTAGGAATAGGCAAAGGCATAAGCAATCCTAGGGTCTTTCCTTTGTAACTCTTGATCTTCTGACAAGTGATGCATTCTGCTACAAACTTAGCCACATCTTTTCTTATAGTAGGCCAATGGAATTCTCTTGCTATCACTTGTAAAGTAGCAGTCACTCCCCTATGTCCCATATATGGTGGTTGGTGCATTTCCTCCATTACAATTTGTCTAAAGGGTCGAGTGATGCATAATTTCTTTTGATAGAAGAGGTATCCATCATTGCAGGAATAGTCCAACATAGGATTCCAATTGTTATTGTCTAATTTGTTCCATGTATCAGAAAAGTCCGAATCCCCTTGATAAGAATTCTTCATACCTTCAAAAGGCTGGGTCTCTACAGCAGTGATGTGATTAATACTTGGCTTTCTGCTAAGAGCATCAGCAACTACATTCTCCTTTCCAGGTTGATACTGAATCATGGGCTGAAAACTCTGTATAAATGATGCCCACTTAATGTGCCTATCGGATATAAGTGGCTGAGTTAACAAATGCTTGATACTTTGCTGATCAGTTTTGATAAGAAACTCAGATCCCATCAAATAATGTTTCCACATTCGTAAGGCATGAACAACAGCAGTTAACTCTTTATCATATGTGCTATAATTGCATTCCGCTGGTTTTAGTTTTCGGCTCTCATATGCTATTGGATGTCCATCTTGCATAAGTACAGCTCCAATTCCATATCCACTAGCATCGGTTACAACTACAAAGAATGATCTAGAGAAATCGGGTAATTGCAACACAGGAGCTTATGTGAGAGCTTCTTTCAAAGCTATAAAAGATTTATCTTGACGCTCAGTCCATAAGAAATGCTTAGCTTTTCTAAGAAGGTCTGTCAATGGATGTGCAATATATGCGAAATTCTCGACAAACTTTCTGTAAAGCTACACAATCCCAAAAATGATCTCAATTCATGTATATCTCGGGGTTAAGGCCATGTGACCATACACTCAATCTTCTTTGGATCTACTCGAATCCCATCGCCGGATACAATGTGACCCAAATACTCTATCTGATCTTGGAAGAAACTGCTCTTTTCAGAGTTTATGTACAATTGATTTTCTTTCAATAGTGAAAAGACTAGCTTTAGATATTCTTTATGCCCCTCAACATCTTTGCTAAACACCAGAATATAATCGAAAAATACTACCACACAATCTTGGTGTTTAAGAAAGATTCGGTTCATCATTCTACTAAAAGTAGCTGGAGCAGTAGTTAGCCCAAAAGACATAACTAAGAACTCATAATGTCCCATTTGAGTTCTAAAAGCAGTCTTGTATATATCCTCTTCTACCATACGAACTTGATGATAGCCGGATTTGAGATCTATCTTACTGAAGACCTTGGCCCCTTTCAATTTGTCCAAAAGATCATAAATCCTAGGGATTGGATATATGTTCTTCACTGTGATTTTGTTCAGTGCACGATAGTCTATGCACATTCGGTAGGTTCCATTTTTCTTTTTGACTAATAAGACAGGTGCTCCATAAGGAGAACTGCTGGGTCTTATCAATCCTCTCTCTATTAGTTCCTCCACTTGCTTCTGTATTTCCTTTTGCTCTAGCTGGTTGACTCTATAAGGAGCTTTGCAAGGTGGAGTATTGCCCGGTAGGATTTCTTTCCTATGATCTTTAGGTCGAGAACATGGTAGTTCAGGCGGTAAATCCTCTAAGAAACAATCAGAAAATTGAGAAAGAAATTTTTGGTGCGTAGGCTTAGTGTTTGATTGAGTAGCCATAACTGTATTCACCAAAATGAGATATGTCTTCTCACGTTTTCTAATTGCTCTTTTGGCTTGTGTGTGGTTGAGTAAAGGACTGACCTTAGATTTCATTGAGCTTTTCAGACATATTTCTTGTCTATCCTTCTCAATCCACATCTGATGTGAATCGTAATCTATCTTAGGATTGTATTGATGCCTCCATAGCATTCCTAAGATGATGTCCACTCCCTGTAGGGGTGCCACTAGAAAGTCTCGTGTATCCTTATAGGGTTTGATTGAGATTTCAAGATTCTTGACCTCTCTAGTGCAATTGTATTTTGTTTTGGTAAAAGTAGCTTTGACCTTATAGTTAGATGGGAAAGACTCTAGGTTTAGCTTTGCTAAGGTTCTCTCCGAAATGAAATCATGTGTACTACCATCGTCATGCAAAATAACAACTTCTTTGCCATTAATGAAACCTTTCATCTTTAGAAGAGCATGACAATTATACTTACCTCCCTCTTGCTTGGCTGCTTCATCGTCAATCATGTGCACTTTCGCCGTTGGGGTCTTCTTTCTTTCAAGACACTCAGTGGCTATGTGTCCCAGCTTGTTGCACTTGAAACACCTTATTTCTTTCTTCGGAAAAGTCCCACCGTTTGGCTTCAAAGAAGAATCTATCTTTTGTGGTACAAAACCATTTTTAGATTTAAAGAAGGGCTTTTTGTCAAATCTCTTTTTCTTATGGAAAGGTACATGCCGTTCCTGATCTTTTTCTTCTTTTGGAATCCCATTCTTCCTTTCACAGTTCATTGCGAGAGAAATTGCAGAGCTGAGTGAATGAGGATGAAACATGTTAATCTCGGCTCTCAACTTAGACTTTAGACCTGCCACATACTTCCTTCGTTGATCTCGCTCATTAATTTTCTCTAAAGACTGTAATTGAATCAATGTTTACCAAAATCTATCAGTATATGTGGAGATCGTTTCCTTATCGAATTGCCTGAAAGTGTCCCATTGTTATCTAGCTTTTGCTTTGAAATGTGAGGGAAGGAAATCTCGCTTGATGAGCTTTTGAAAAGACTTCCAGGATTTTGGTCGCCTTTTACTGTGCTTAGTGATGTTCCACCAAAGTGCAGCACTCTCTACTAGATGATTTGCAGCACATTTAATCTTATCTTTTTCAGAGAATTTCTCCCCCGAAAAATAATCATCTAGCTGACTGATCCAAGACAATACAGTGCGTGCTTCTTTCTTTTCATCAAAATTTTGAAATGAAAAAGCTTTGCTACTTATCTTACTCTTCTTCCTCGAATTTTGTGCTCTCAGTGTGGCTTTGACTGTCCTAATAATAGTATCATCATCAGAATTATCATCGGATGACTCATCATTAGATGAATGCCTCTTCCTTTTCTTACCATTGATTTTCTTTTCCAACCTCTCCCTATGCTCATGCTCATCGGCCAACTGTGCCTGAAGTGCGTCTAACTACTCTTGGAGCGTGGGTGGTTGTGGCTGATGTGCCATGATATTGCGATAAGTACAAATAAAGCGGAACGAAGAAAAATAAAGATACTAAGTGTATGATGATTATATGGATGGAAAATGTGCATTTCGAGTGTATGGTAGGAAACGGATAGCGGAAGATACTAAGTGTATGAAATATAAAGCAAAAGAAGTCACTTACCTCACTCTTTGATTCGGAGGTAGAAAAGACTAGAGTGGGAGATATGTGATCGATGATGTCGCTCGTAGTCGTCTTACGCTCGACTGATCTCCAATTGATTGCTCGGTGATTCGTGGTCCCAATCGCCTTCTTGATTCAAGCTTCTTCAGATTTTGCCTTGCCCCCTCTTTTTTTTTTCTTTTTCTTTTTCTTCTTTTAAATGCGCCTTCGTTGGTCGGTGGAGTAAGCTTGCACCTTGCATAGTCTGTGCGCAGAGTTAGAAGTCCAAAATGACTCGTTGGCCGAGACACTGCAGGTGACTGTAGGTTTGCAGACAGGCCGTCATGGGGCGTGCAAAGGAGAAACTACGAAGCATAGAGGCGGCTGGGCTGATTGCACTCAATGCTTCTTCTCTTTTAATGCAAGAAAACGAAGGCGATGCAGGCTGGTGCGGATTCACGAAGGACTGGAGGCGATCGGTTGATCTTTTCAACACTCGAGGTAGGGAGGTAATTAAATCATGGCCTTGTGCAGTCCAGAGGGGGTTAAGGCACGCATAGAGATGAAACTCCCAAATTCCAAGGCTTCCCAAGGCGGCTAGTGCGCAGGCTTTAAAGATTATGGCAGTAGCGTGCACACAGGTCCTGTTGTTGTAGCGGTGGAGGAATAGAAACGGGCTCTACGAGGCTCTTCTATCGAGATCAATTACGGCTTGTTTTAATGCAAGGCTTTGGCACGTTTCGCGACAGCCGAGAGTCTGCAGACGGGCTTCTTTTTTCCAAGTAGACCACTCACACAAAGCCCTTGTCGCACAATTTTTTTTTAAATAAACTAAGGCGATTGTTTTGATGGTACAAGTACCACTGAATAATCTGTATAGCCTGTGGGCATTCAGCTCTTCAAGTGAACCTCGAGCCTCGTTCAAATTTTGATGCAGAGCTTCCCCTTCTTAATCAATTGGAGAAAGGAAACACAAGCACACCATGAAAACGACAACAGAATGGGTACAATCTCCCCCCCTAGATGAGTGGCTCACGCTTCCTCATCTAGAGTATTTATGATTTTTCATAAAAGCACCAAGGAGCCAAAATTATCCCTCTCATCCAAAAATGAGGGATTTGCTTTACATAGCGATCTTAGGCCCAAAATGGTTTATGTCCTCAATAAAATATATTGCTCAAACTTGCAATAATTAAACAAATACAAAATTGGCCCAGGGCCATATATAATGCGCTGTGCGACACCTCGATCGATACCCTCGCACTAACTCCAATCCTCGCTATGAGTTCCATCACCTGTACTCAAGCCGCCAATTACATTAGTTATTAACAATCGATTGAACGAATCACTGAATCAACCGATCCCAACATAACCATGCTCAAAGCACAATAATCAAGCACAATACCAATAACACTAGCGACATCAGTATTAACATGGAATCACCCACAATACCGATCATCTAGCATGGCAAAACACAAGCTAGTCAGGCGTCCCCAACTAACCACACAAAGTATCCACTAGGACCCCTGCTGCGTCCGGTGCACTCCTATGGAGTACTTTGCCATAGTCACACTCAACTAAAAATAATAATGTCCAAAGCAAGATATATCATAAATATAATTTTCGTAACATGGAGCACATGGAGGTTCAGTGCCACTTCAGAAGTTGTATGAGAATAGTGGGTGTATGGTCTGACCATGAAGGACACCTTTGACATATTCCTGAGTGCTCTTCCCAAGGAGCAGCTGGAGCATCTCATTCGACGTTAAAATGGCGGCATACCACTCCACATATGATGAAGTCCTATCCTTAGAAGTCAGTTTTGCACTGATGGTAAGAGTGTGGCCTGTTAAATCTGCTTGCGTGTCTCTTATCTTATCAATAGCCCAATCATGTCTCATGAAATTTTCTGTCTCTTATGTAAACCTAATGTAGGATGTTGTGTTGTGCATAATAGACAGCTTGTGTACCAACCAATTTGACTATGTTAGGGTGGGAATATGATGTCCATCAAGATATGGGTATGCCATTATATTGCACTTTTGCTTGTTTGTTTGCCATCATGGACTTTTGTTCAGAAAAACAGTAGAGACTTGTTTCTTGGGTGTTCTCTTCTAGCTTGAACTATCATCTGCTGGAGAAACGTCTTTGGAGGTAGCTTCTTTGGTTTTGGTTTGAATGCAATTTTCAACTTAGGTTTTTTTCACGATTGTGAGTGCTAGCTAGACAAGGAGAGTGTGTACAGTAATTCTATATGAAAAGTCTGCATGAATTCCGTGCTAAAAGTAGATACACCACTCTAAAATTGTATGGAGGAATATAGGGGTAGCATAAAGAGCAGACTGTGAATGTGACTACATGAAGGTTTACCTTTTTGGGAGACACTTTTTCCAAAGCAAGTGGTCACAGAATCATGGCTGTTCCTGAGCCTGTGACCTTTCTCCGGTTCTACATGTAGAGACTCTTTGCTTTTGGTGTTCCACATCATCAGGTATGGCAGCTGCCTCACTAGGGGCATGATTTTCTTCAGAACTCACACATCCCCCATGAGGTTTCCTTTCCCTCTTTGTCACCTCCTTGTTCCTTTCGTATCCCCTATCCTTGTCTCCTCTTGGGCACCCTCCCCCCCTTCCCTGGCTCAAACTGCCCTAGCCCTAGTTCTATCCTCACTTGGACTCCGATTCTATCTCCTCTACTGCCTCTAGGGAATTGTGTCATTCTCCCTCCTTTGCCCAACCTCTCTTCATGATCTCTCTCTTCAGCTTCCAAGCATTGGTGATAATTGTTGCTATGCAATCTAAGATGCAAAGGAGAGACTTGTGGCCAATAAGTACATTAAAGTTCTAGAGGATGAGGCTAGTTTCACCAAAAGAGATGAAGATGAAGGGGCATTCGAAAAGACTGCCAATAAAGATGAATATAAAGTTTGGCATTTTATGCAGGAGTTCAGAGTTACACAAGTCCCCTGCATTGGATGTTAATCTCAGGGCTTGTTGTACTGGCAAGAAACATCAAGTTGAATTTGTACAGTAGGCCTTATGCATTTAATTTATTGGAGACTTTAATAGATTTTGATTTGGCAATGCTATTTGTATAGGTGTTCTTAAGTGTATGGAGAATAGAGGGTGTAAGCCTTCCATATAGATCAAGGGGGAGTTCTCATTGTAGAGACTTTGGTGCTTGCTCTAAGATTAAGGAGGGAAGGCTCTAAGGAGCCTAAGTTGTTGACTATTCGAGGTTACTAGATTGGTGATCTACTTGAAGCCTTTTTGGGGAACCCATGCATTGAGGGTTGTGCATATGTTAGTGAGAGATCAGGTGATGAGTTTTAAAGTTCCAAAGTCATATTGGAGGGTTTCTGCTAGTGTTGATCTTTGTGATGCGGCCACATGGATCTCACAGTGCTAGGTTTCATGGTTGGGTTGCAGATGGTACCAGTATAGTTTGTTGGGTTGAAGAAACCCCTTAGTGGCATATTGCTTAGCAGGGTACAAGCTGTTGTCAACTTGATGGAGGCATTTGGATTGCATGAGGGCAAAAGGCCCTCAATTAGGCAGAGGTTTGTAGGAACCTTACTATGCATGAACACTAGCCAGTTTTAATAGCCCTTGTTGGTGTACTAATAAAAAATTTGCTCCTTTTGTTGATAGTTCTTGGGGACATGTAGACTTCCCTTCTTTCTATTGCCTTTCTAAGGGAGCTCTTCTTAAAAGGCATAATATGTCGACTTTCTTGTTGTAAGGATTCATGCGCACTCAAAGCCATAGAGAAAGGAGTCTCAAATTTTGTTGTCTAAGAAAAATTTTTAGAGTCCAAGGTGTCTTATCACATTGGAAGCAAATAGTAGAAGCTCCTTTGGTTCACACCTCTCTCTCTTTAGAGGATGAGATATCTAGCAAAAGTTTGAGATCTCTTATGTAGATGATAATTTTGACTTGGCCTTTTATTTGGAACCTCTACTATGAGAAAATAATGTTGTAGCAATGACTAATGCTAGTTGTTCTAGACTGAAACGGATTCAATTCTGAAATATCAAAACTTTTGTAAGTCTTGTGGGTTCATTTGCAACCCAAGTATTCCTTATCTCTGTGTAGCTTGGAAGTTTCCTAAAAGGCCTAAGAAACCTAGATTCATTGCAACGGCTTGTAAGATTTACTAATTTCTCATAAGACTTCTAATTGATTTCTCAAAGTGGTAGAGTTATAGTTTTAAGGCCATATTTGCCAACTATCCATGAACTTTGGAGAAACTTATTGGGAGGGGCTGATGTCCCAGTAGATTTAAGTTGGATTTTGAATGTTCCAATGAGAGTTTTACCAATCATAAAGGTTTTTAACTTCTCTCAGAGTGTATAAGAGAAGTGCACTCCAATCTTGCTTGAAACATTTGATTTTACCACACTCTATGCAAAGATAGGTTTGGAAGATTTGAAGCTACAAATTGGAAAGCTTGTTTCACAAGTTTTAAATTACGAATAGATACAAAGTTTTAAAGTAAATCAGCCTTGCATTTTCATTTTTGTTGGGTGAAATGTAAAAAGAAAGAACTTGGTTTAAAAAAGATAATGGGAGCTATTGTAGTTTCTTGGATCTTAGCATTACTCAATCTTCTTTAATTTTATGAGTTGATATATAAACGATTACAACCTAAGTATGCTATGTTAGAAAACCAAATGAAATGCCTCACGTTGACTCAAATATCTTTGATATGGCTAAATATGGAGTGATTGCCTTAGCGCTATAGGTTTTCTCATCTTTGCACAAGAGTGGATTATCTCTCAATTTAGTAATTTAATCTTATTCCTTCTCAAAATGGCTTATAATACAGGAAGAAATTGTGCTCTGTCCTACATTGTAGTCATTATATCCGTGGAGTTTGTCTTTCAGTATGTTTAGGATCCTTGAACATAGAATTGAAATCCAAAGTGGGGAGCATCGTAGTGCATTTTCATTTTACTTCTTAGGTGTGCTCTATCTTTGGAGTTCATCTACTCTTAGGTACTTGTTTGGTTTAGTTTAGTTTTGCTATATCTATATGTATATTTATGCATGAAAATTTTGTTTATTATGTTTTCCTCCCACTTATCTTATATCATGCATGCACGTCCATATCGTTATATCATACATGTATGTGTTAAATGGTCATGAGAGTTGGTAGGGGTCCTATTTTGAGTAAAATGAATATAACCACAAATTTTCATATGGGTTGGATATATCTTGTGTTGTAGGGCATACACATTTTCTCATTTTGGACCATACGTGTTGCATAAGTGCCAAAAAATTGTGCATCGATATGCTTAGGCCATAGGTTTATGTGTCTAATGGTAATGAGACTTTTCAAGGGCCTTGGATTGATAAGTTTTATATTCTCGCAAATCCCCTTATGGGTCTAATATCTTCCCTATGGTAGGACATGGGTACTTGGTCAATTTCAACCATGCATGGTGTATAATTGTCAAAAATTGTGAGTCAATACACTTACACCATAGTTATATGTGATCGATGGTGGTTAATAAACTTTGCAAAGAGTTTTGAATAAGTAAATTCTATACCCTTGAAAATTTGAGTAAAGTTTGGACATTGCTTTTATGGTGGAACATTTACATTTTCTCATTAGATCCATAAAGTTTTAGAAGGATTAGACATCTTTTCTATGGTGGAACATAAACATTTAGGCATTTTCTAGCATTGCACATTTTTGGGGCATGCACATTTTTGTCTATGCATGGTGCATAAATGCCAAAATATTGTGCACATCGGTATGCTTATACCATAAGTGTATGTGATTGATGGTCATGAATATTTGCATAGACCTTGATTTGAGTAAGGTCTATGTACTTTCAAAGTTTCTTATGGGTGTGACATATTTTCTTTGGTGGGGCATGCGTACTTGGTCATTTTCAACCATGCACGGGGCATAAGTGCCAAAAGATTATGCATTCGTCCACGGTCACAAGATTTTGCAAATGGTTAAGATTATCGAATGGTCATGAGATTTGCAAATTCCCTTTAATAAGCAATCATGAAACTTTGTAGAATGTAGGTATTGAACTCAGAGAATGACTCCTTGAGAATTTTGAGCCTCCACTCAATATTGATAGCAATTACTTCACTTTGCATGTAACAAATTTTGTTATCTTTATAATGCATATTTGGTCCTATAGTCCATATTTGCTATCAGGTGGACATTGACACAATCATTTCTCTCTCTCTCTCTCTCTCTCTCTCTCTCTCTCTCTCTCTCTCTCTCTCTCTCTCTCTCTCTCTCTCTCTCTCTCTCTCTCCCCCCCCTCCCTCCCGTGGTGGGATTGCATATTATAGGCAATTATGATCACAAAATGCATGAGGAAGTTGTGTGGAAATAGCACGCTAGTAACTTTGAAACACTACAAATGTTACATGCCACCCACTTCTAAAAGTGTTATTGATGCGGACTTAGTACAAAATTCATGCCATGGTCTTGGGGAACTTTAGCCAAAATTGGACCACCAAGCACTCCATTTGCACTTATCCTTGTGGCTTATTAGATGGTAACCACATACTACATATAGTTGCATTGCCCAAGAAAAATTTGTTAAGGTGGGTAGTGATGGACTCTCTTTATAGGAGAAATGAGATATTTTTCATATGACCATTTGGGAGGCTACATACATGTGCCTTCCACTCACATAGGGGACTCATAGACGACTTTTGGTCTCCTTAGGTACAATTTTTTTATATGACAAGGAATGCAAGGATGCCAAGAAGAGGATGAAAGATGCAAAAATAGTAGAAGAGAAGGAAACTAGAAAAAACAATAGTAGTTGGAAACAAAGAATAGATTATAATCATCAGATAGAAATGGCAAAGATATGAAGCCAAACACAATAAGAAAAGATTAGAAGGAATCAAATAGAACTGGCAAAGATATGAAGTCAAATGCAATAAGAAGAAGAGCAACACGATTTGAAACACTTTTGGAATGGATTCATCCACAAAGATGTGTAACAAGGAGATCTTATTAATGTCAAATGTATGCATTTAGAACACATAAAATGATAGTATGATACTCCAATAAGCCAAGCATGCTAACACTAGATCCACCAATGCATATGAACACTAAGTTTACAATTGAGGATGTCAAGAGCCCTATGGCAAGGCAATCAAGAGCTTCACAACATGCAAACAGAGATAATCAAATGGGTAGTCCCTAAGGAATCCAAATATATATGCAACATGCTAAATGCAACAACAAGTTATCGGTTTCCATAGGACTAGATAAGCGATTGGATTGCACTCCTACATAAGGGCGGAGACATAGGAAATACTGGAAATTCTTAGACTATCATGGTTGGATTCATTGTTAACTTTATGGCAAAATACTTGAAAGTAAAATCATCAATTGGGTGGAGATCCAAGGCAAAAGATAAAAAGGACAAGTTGATTTTCAAAAGGCATGACAAAATATGAAGAGGGGAGAGGAGAAGAGTGGAGATGAGGAGAGAGGGCACAGCTAGAGAGCACACCACAAATGACTAACTGTACACTAGAATTAGTTGAAAAAATAGAATATATACAAACCCTTTTAGGGTTAGGGTTAGGGGATCTAACCCTTTCCTTTATAGCACTCTATAAGGTTAGTGCTATGCACATATGATCACGTGATGGTGCTATGCACACATGATCACATGATGTTGAGTGTGAACTCTCAACACCTTCCCTCAAGATCAACATCATGAAGTAGGCCTTCCCTCAAGATGATGATTCTGGGGAATCGAAGAAGGACTGAGCAATACATTCCATCACACCCCTTTAATGGGAATGTCCTTCCTCTGCATCAAACCAAGAGCTAGTCAGTGTTTCTCGAATAGCTCTTTACCGAGTGGTTTGGTAAAGATATCTGCAACATTCTCTTTGCTATCACAATGCTGTAGTGTGACGTCACCAAGTAACACTCTTTCTCTGATGAAGTGCTCTCTGACATCAATGTGCTTTGTCCTGGAGTGATATACTGGATTTTTGGCCAATGCTTGAGCCGATTGATTATCACAGTATATTGTTGTTGGCTTTGACTCATCAAAGTAATCTGTTTCTGATAATAGTCTTCTGAGCCATATAGCCTCACATGCACTTGTAGTGAGTGCCCTATATTCTGCTTCACAGTCGAAGACAAAGAAACAGTTGGTTGTTTGTTTGACAACCATGATATAGCACCTTGACCAAGGAAAAATGCATATCCCTGTGTCGATCTCCTGGTCTCATGATCTCCAGCATAGTCACTGTCACAGTATCCATGCAACCGTGGATGACTTCCTCTGTATTCTATCCCAAATTGTCTTGTACCTCTGATGTATCTCAAGACTCTTTTGGCTGCATTCCAGTGAGACTGTTTTGGATTTGCCATAAACTGTGCTAGTGAGCTTACTGCATAACAAATATCTGGCCGTGTGATTGTTAGATATATAAGAGATCCAATGAGTTGCCTGTAGTATCTGTCATTGACTGTAGGCTTTTCTGAATCTTTAGTAAGTTTCAAACTCTGTTCCATGGGAGTGGCTGCAATCTTGCAATCTGCCATATGAAACTTCTTCAGGAGACTGTCAACATACTTGAGCTGACTCATGAATGTGCTATCTGAATCTCTCCAGAACTTAATTCCAAGACAATAGTGCATAAGTCTAAGATCTTTCATGTCGAACTCTGCAGATAAGTCTTGTTTTAGTTTTTTGATGAAGCTATCCTTGCTTCCTGTCATAATCAGATCATCGACGTACAAAAGTGCAATAGTAATATCTTCCCCTTGAACTTTGTAGTAGAGAGTATGATCTGCATTGGACTTCATGTATCCCAGATCAGCAAAATACGTGTCAATTCTGCTGTACCAACTTCTGGGTGCTTGTTTTAAGCCATAGAGACTTTTCTTTAGATGGCAAACCTTGTTCTCCTTTCCTGGTTCAACATAACCGGCTGGTTGTTGCATGTAGACTTCCTCGTCTAGATAACCATTGAGAAATGCATTCTTGACATCGAGCTGATACACATTCCATTTACTGAGTGTCGCTAGTGATATCAAGAACCGTATGGAATCCATCTTTGCTACTGGAGCATAAGTCTCATCATAATCTTGGCCATATTGTTGTTGAAATCCTTTTGCAACTAATCTGGCTTTGTATCTCTGAATACTGCCATCTGGATTGTACTTCACTTTGTCTACCCATTTGTTGGCTATGGCCTTCTTTCCTGGTGGAAGGTCGCATAATTCCCAAGTGTTATTTTTATACAAAGCATCCATTTCTTCATTCATAGCAGTTTGCCATTCGGGTTTGTCTACTGCGTCTTCAAAGTACACTGGCTCTTCTATAGCCATGATGGTAGTCATAAGAGCATAGTTGGTGGTTTCTACCTGAATTGCTTTGCCTTTCTGAGCATATGTCAATCTGGCTGGTGGTCTGCTTTCCCTAGTAGACCGTCTGAGCTGCTGTGGCATTGCTTGGGGTGTTGCTGGCAATTCTTGCTCTTCTTCATCAACTTGTTCTGTAGATGACTGTGAAGTTGATGCTTCTATCTCCTGTGTAGGTGAGGTTTTCCATTCTGATTCCTCATCAAAGATTACATCTCTGGAGATAATGACTTTGCGGTTGATGGGATCATACAATTTGTATGCTTTGCTTTCTTCACTGTAGCCAACCATGATGCATTTGCGTGACTTCGCATCCAATTTCCTGCGATGATCATCATGTATGTGGGCATATGCTATGCAACCAAATATGCGGAGATGCCCAATGCGTGGCTTGTGTCCAGTGAATGCTTCATAAGGAGTCATACCTTGTATTGGTTCGGTAGAAAGCCGATTAAGCAAGTAGTTAGCTGTAGCTATTGCTTCTGCCCAATACTGATTCGGAAGATGCTTTTCACTAAGCATTGCTCTAGCACTGTCTGCTAAAGTCCCATTCTTCCTTTCAGCTCTTGCATTTTGCTGAGGAGTATCTGCACACGTGAATTGTCTTCGAATGCCATGATTTTTGCAAAAGTTCATGAATGCTGAAGACATGTATTCATCTCCTCTATCGGATCTCATGACCTTGATCTTTTTGCCTGTCTGGTTTTCTACCATGGCTTTGAATTCTTGAAATCTGGCAAACACTTTAGATTTCTCTTTCAAAAAGTAGACCCAACAATATCTGCTGTAGTCATCGATAAAGGTCAAGTAATAAAGTGAACCATTGATGCTGCGGGTCTGGGCATAACCCCATACGTCTGTATGAATCAAATCAAGAATACCTCGTGCACCAGAGGTACTTCTGACAAAGTTGGTTCGCTTTTGTTTGCCGAAGCAGCATGCTTCACAAACCTTTCCAAGAAACTGTAGTTTCGGAATCCCAATTGCCATATTCTGATTCCTGAGATCTAACAAGTACTTGAAGTTGACATGACCATATCTCTTGTGCCATTTTGCAGATAGTGGCATTTGTTGCATTTGAGCTGACATGGCATGCTTATCTGGTACTGTAGCTAGCATCCTGTATAAGCGTCCTTCCTTGACACCTTTTGCTACTAGCTGACCTCTTTTGGATTTGTCTCTGATAGTGCATTCATCACCGTCGAAGATGACTTTGTAGTTGTGTTCTGTCATTTGACCTACTGACAAAAGGTTCTTGCTGAGCTTCGGAACATAGAGCACATCTTTGACTAATCCTTTTGTACCAGTGAAATTGTTCATAGGGATAACACCTGTCCCTTGAACCGGATTCGGTGTATTGTCTGCTGTGTAGATGACATTCTTTTGACCTTCTAATGGCTTCATTTCTGTGAACCATTCCTGATGATTTGTCATATGAGATGCTGCACCGCTGTCGATGTACCAAGGATCCTGTTCCACTTGGTCGACTTGATAGCTGAAATCCTCTTTGGGATTGAAATCAGTGTCTAGGTGCATTGTATCAGTCTGATGCAATTCCTCACTTGCAAGAAACATATTTCCATGTTCATTTGCAAAATGACTATGACTAGAATGTCCACCACGATGATTTCCTCTTCCTCGGGAATTCCCTCGATTACTGCTGGATTGACCGCCTTGGTCATACTGCTTCTTGCGGCAATCTCTTTCATAGTGTCCAAACTTGTGATAGTAATTGCACTGGATGTTTGATACATTGGTGGATGCATTCCCTCGTCCTTGGAATCTTCCTCAGTTGGAATGATTTCCTCTTTGCTGATTTTGATATTGCTGAGGATGATGCTGATGCTGATGCTGATTCTGACTTTGATTTTGTTGATGATGACCACTTTTCTGATATGATCTACCTCTGTTTCTTCCTTTGCCTCTGCTTCTGTTTGAAGCTGTGAATGCCTGATCATTAGAATGACCTTTACGTGCTTGAATGGCCTGAGTCCTGAGTTCTTCACCAAGTAGAACTGACTGAAGTTCTTCCAGTGTTGGAATTTGCCGTTGGATGGCAATACTCTGGACTAGATTCTCATATCCTTCTCCTAGTCCATTCAGGATTACTTGAACCATTTCTGCGGGATTCATAGTCTCTCCTGCTGCTGCAAGTTGATTGTTGTAGTCTTTGATGCGGAGTACATAAGCATGACCGGTTTCACTGCTGTTGCGAAAACTCTGGTTGATCTGGTTTCTCAGGGTGAGAATCCTGGATGTGTTCTTGGACTCCAGTTATTCATTTGTGGTGTGCTCTCTAGCTGTGCCCTCTCTCCTCATCTCCACTCTTCTCCTCTCCCCTCTTCATATTTTGTCATGGTATCAGAGCTTCCTTGTCTTCCGCTGAGACATTGAGTTTCTTGAGAGTGTGAGAGAGATTGTGAGATTGAGAGTTCTCTTGAGTGATTGTGAGATCCTTTCCTTCAATTCCGTTGAGAGAAAATTCCGTCCATGGAGAGAATTTCCTTCCGTATTTTGTGAAGAGGAGTTCATCTCTTTTAAGTGATTGTGAGATCTTGTGAGGAAGAGAGCTTTGTGAGAAATCCCATTGTCAAGACAAAGAGAGGTCTACTTTCCTTGAGTACTAGTGAGCCTTTGAGGGAGAAACAAGCTCTCCTTGTGCTCCTTGAGCCACCAACCGGATTCGGTGACCTCCATCAACTACTTGAAGCACCACGAACTCTTTGCAGCAGTGTAGTCATCTACAATGTTACTTCATGCAACGATCGACTCAACGACTGCAACAAAAGAGCAGTGAGCGGCTTCCCACAATAGCTCCTCGCCAACCTCTATTTCTGCGAGGTACTTTTGCACAGCGTACTTTCCTGCAACTTTACAAAAGTACGACTCGCCCTTTTTCCCATGACAAAGAAGCGCCATCACTAGCAGCCCACAGAGCACGCAACCTCTCCAACGAGCAACGTGCTCCTTCATGGTCTGCTCCACCATCTTCAACCGCCAACAACCTCTAAAGCCATACGGCCTCTCCAACAAAGCGCCCCTCCATCGAAGCATCGGGCTCATCGCGGGCTCACGGGCTACCTCCATCGCCATTTTCGACGTAGCCTCTCTGAAGGCAGCCTCTCCAAACAGCGAGTCGCCTCCCTCAACAAGCCATTAGATGTTGTGGATCCCGGGCGACCCCTATAGCAGCTACAACTACTTCATCGACACTACAGCTCGTGGCGGATGCTCTACGCCTCGTGTGGCAAACACGCCCGTCACCGCCCCGTGTGGCTGCAACGACCTCTATCTCCAGCGCCCAACGACCATCGCCTTCTAAACGCTCAGCTCTCCATCGATCGCCTAGCCTAAGCGTCATCCCTCTTTCGGCCAACAGCCTCCGAATCGTCAACGACTAGCGCCCGGCCGCCTCCATCGACGGAGAAGATGACGGAATCTCCAAGATTCTGTCAGATCTTGGACAGATTCCGGTGTACCATTGGTCGACATGTGGCAGATAGGATAGAACCACGGTCCGGTGAAGATCACCTTGGGTTAACTGGCTGACCCACAGTTGGACATGTGGCACCTCATCTCCAAGTGCCACGTAATCTTATCTGACACGTGGCAACCGATTGCCATGTCATCAGCCTATCCACACTGACACGTCAGCATTGACACGTCAGCAATCCATGTCATCAGGCCACGTCATCACCGACTACCACGTCACCTGACACGTCATCAGTGACACGTCACCTACCACATCATCAGTGACACATCATCAGGCCATGTCATCAGGCCACGTCATCAGGCCACATCACTAGGCCATGTCATCAGGCCACGTCACCAGGCCACATCATCACTGCCACATCATCTTTGCCACATCAGCAGTGCCACCTCAGCACTGACCCTCTGCAGGCACAATCTCTTGCCAGGCACACTGTGCACACACTGCATGTGCACACTCCTGCCACCTCAGCACAGAGCTTCACTGGCACACCTCTTGCTAAGCACAGTGCCACATCATCACTGCATGTGACTCACAGTGACACATCATCATTGAGCACCATTTGCACTCCTTTTGCCCCTCCACCTAGATCAAGTCATATCTCTTGATCCAGGAAGAATTTGAGGGTGCTCCAAAAAGGAAAGTCGCTCGTTTTTTTGTGCTCTACACGCTCGTTACATCACACGCACATTTTGGCGCAAGTTACACTCACATTTGTGCCTCGCCGACAAAACCACTTCCTTCACGCACATTTGCCTCTACATCGACGCATCTGACCCAGCACTTAAAAAGAACAAAAGAAAAGGAATTATTTGCTGCTCTTCTATCGATCGACGGTTGGTTTAGATCTAGATCAGAGTAGACTAGATTGCCATAGAGGGGACGCTTTGAATTCCCTAAGTTGCCAATCTAAGCCATGCCCGAAATTCCCGACTAGTACCTACTCGGAGTCAGTCCATATGCTCACATCCGATTTCACATCATTACATTACCTGAAACCTTACGTTCATCAGTTCAGTGAGCAGAATTCAGAGTTCAGAGGCATTGCAGATTGGTTCAGTGGGCAGATAGCACTTGATTTCACACACACATGCCACCATTGTAAAGCCTATTTGGCTATCTCATGGCATCGTGCACATCATTTTTTAGCCTTGTAAAGCCTCTTGGCTATTCCCGGCATCATTGCCACAAGCCTTGTAACACAGATCAGATCTTATATACTGCAGTTCTATCTTCACCGACGGTACAGAGATTTCACTTGGCATCTTCAGTGTATTTGCAGTTGATTCATACAGAGTTTTCCAGGACACTTTTTGAGTACATTATTTGCACCATGTCGACTAGCAACCTCAATCTGGAGGCATCTACTAAGTTAGACAACTCCAATTACGATACATGGAAATACCGAATGGAGACCATTCTTATGCTTCAGGACAAATGGGAGTATGTCGATGGATCTATACCTAGACCATTGGCCGATCCAGCCACCAGTAGCTCTACTCCATCTGTTGTCACAGCACCAGCAACGGGATCTACATCGGGATCTACATCTACACAAACAGTTTCCGCACCAGTAGCAGATCCTGCCATTTCCCGAGCTCAAGCAGAATGGGATAAGAAAGACAAGTATGCCTATCACCTGATCAAGCAGAATGTGCAAGATGTCATGCTAGGACAGCTCAACACAGTTAAGACATCAAAAGAAGCATGGGATATGTTCGCAGCTCTGGAAATGTTAAATACTACTTGTAGATTTTTGCAATGCCTTTAACATGTTACCAAGGACAACTCTTTGGTAGAGGATGCAAGACATTGAAGTCCCTTGAGAGAAAATGCATGCAATAAGCTATATGAGAGGGTGAAGCACCAACTACCCTGAAGGGAAGACCCCCAAAGCTCTTCTCTAGTGACATCAAGCATGGTTGGCCGATTTCTCCTATTTGTTGGTTTATGCATTGACTAGCTTTAGGAGTTTTTCTCACATTCGAGCCAAGTAATAGGTAATAGAAGGTCCCAATATATGCACTTGCGTATTTTTTACTTACGTGATATTAGAAGAAAAAAATGTGGTCATGTTAGCTAATAGATAGCCCAAGTGGCATGTTATATAGCCCCTTTGTATGACCTGCCCATTCCATCCCAAACCCAACAAATTAGTATTAGTACAACTTATCAAAGCAGATTTCTGTAGATTAATGCATAAGTCTAGAGCAAGTTTGGCCTTATGAGCAACTATCATGAGATTGAAATTGCACTATGTGTTTTGTGTTTGTAGAGGATGAGTTTGGGCATGTTCCTAGATTCATCTAGATATAGACTTCACTTGGGCGATGGGTGCGTGGATCACAAAGGAAGGTCACGCTTTCTCAATTAAACCTACATCCATAGGTTATTGGATTCAAGGCCAACATGTAGCTAGGATTGAGGCATACGTACATGTACGTTTGCAGTTGGAACAGAGTGTCTAGCATCACTACCTGGGACATCTGGGTTGCCCATTACAATGTGGTGATGGGAGGACATCAAGTTCCCTGATAACCAATCTTGTCACCATTTGGTGAGATCTCATCTACACACTACACGCCATCTAGGAGCGCGGGAGTCCCAAGTTCTAGAGCAATTGCCAAAAGACGAGAGCATTTTTGCAAGACATGGCTTGAGGGCATTTTCTATATCCTCATTATGAGAGATATTTGCTCATTGTATAGTTACCTTGGCTACTACCCCTTGTTCCAGAGATTCCCTAGGTAGCACTAGTTGCATCTTCAAAAACAAGCTAGTATCTCTTTGTGACAACTAAGATGTATCTTGTTTTCCCCGGACAACACCTTTTGGTTTTGCTAATTTGTATGCTTGCTATTTCAAAACATTAATAGAGTTTCCTTTTCTCTTTTTTTTAAAAAAATTTGGACAAGATGTAAAGTAAATATCAAGCTTATCCTTCGAGTATAATCGATTGAGCCTATATATAAGTTAAAAGTTATGACCATTCAAACATCCTCGTCAAGTTCTCAAACATAAGTTGAAGACCTTTCCCCCAAATGAAATGAACAACAAGTATTGTACAACAATATGCAAGACAAAAGGAAATCGCCCACCAATCTTTTTTAAAGGACATCAAACAAGGAAAAGAAGATAGTGTGAAGCTAAAAAATTTACATGCTCTTCATTTTTCTAGGAGAATTTTATGTTAAACATGCACGATAGAGCACTGGAGTGCCATAAACAATAAGCAAACAACAAATAAACTATGTAAAAGGCATCATTAGGCCTACATTATGCTGGAATTTTCTTGCCTTCGACCAAGATGTGACCCTAGAGGCCAGCAACACCTTCCATCCAATCGTTCATAATATTTGAATACTAGGCCACATAAGGATATAACTAGACAAATGTACAGGCAGTTTCTCTCTTCACCTATTGATTGCATAGTGGTAAATTTGAAGATTATCAACACCTAAATTTTTGAAGTTGCTGTCCCTTCTCCTCTTGTAAAACTTCCCCCAATTGATGGGTCTGTATAATGGAGGATGATTAATATCAAGCAACTCGGGCAAAGGAGCAACGTCAATCGTAGAAGCTGGATTGAAAAAGAAAGGAATGGAAAGCCTTTCCCTTTCAGCATTCACAGCTACTCGATGTTCAACACTTAGAAAAATGTCATTACTCCAAACCTGCAGCGAAAAGAGCAAGAAGTCATTATCATAGGAAAAAAAACATGAGACGCAGGCTTTCTAATCAGACGAAATGTAACTCTAGTTTAGGATAAAGATACCCATGCCAATCCTCTATCTGCAATTCACCTGTGACAATGAAAAAGAAGTCTGCCATGACACATTGGAGGTTGAATCATAAACACTGTCAGGAGATTTTTTTTTGCAAGCGGGGGCAAGAGAAAGATGCTGCGGCTCTCGAATCTTAAATCATGCTGAGCAAGCACTGTAGATTTTAAAAGAGAGTAAGTTTGTATGGAAGAAGGGGAGAGAGACACCTGAAACAAGCCTCCTAAATTGACAACAAAAGCTGTAGGGTCGGGCTGTACTTTCATCCATTCTCCAACCTTTGTCTTCACCTCAAGCCCTCCCACTTCATCTTGTGCCAGTATAGTTACTGCTCCAGAGTCCTTGTGAGGCCCAACTCCTAGAACTAGGTCCGGACAAGGACATACCGTGTAGTGATTTAAACGCATCCTGGTGGTATTCGAAGTTTCGAAATAGCGATGAAAGCGGCGCGGAGGCAGGCCGAGGCTTTGAGAAATCAATTCCAACAGTTTGAACGCAAAACCTTCGGCTGCAGCTGCATACGACTCGCAGGCATCCCTGCAAGCATAATTCATTCGCACTGATTTCATCTCATAAATCTCAGTCACTGATTTTGCTGGCCTTACGTAACATGAGACAAATATGGGAAGAAGGATGACAATCCCATTTTGCTGAAAGGAGTGAAGGGAACATCCTGTAGAGAGCATGACTGAAGATGCAAGACATGGAATGGAAAGGAAAGTAGAAAAGCATGACTAGGCAAACATAAAGAAATGAATGAATGCTAGAAAGAAATGTACAACCAAAGAAAAGTACTACTTCAAGCCAGGTGGGCGTTGTGGCCACAGATTGATGTGCGTCTCGGTCTCATCGGCGCCATCCTCGAAGGACACGGGCAGTTCCATTTTCCCTGAAACTGTTATGTCGAATACCTCCTTCCAATCTCTCACGTTCTTGGTGAGTTCGGAATCGGCGTAGCCCATAGCGTTCGAGGCGGTACGAGAAACAAGCCTCTTTTCCGGGAGAGGCAGCTGAAAGAAGGCGTTAGCTTGCTGTCTGCAAGAGAGGAGGAGGTCGGAAGGAACGCCATGATTGACGACTTGGAAGAAGCCCCACTGACGGCAAGCGTAGGCGATTTGGGAGATGATATGGTGGAGGGCGATGGGATCGGGGACGGGGCTATCAAGGGGAGCCAGATCGATGACAGGAATTGTATGCGGGACAAGGAAGCCTTCATCCATCGCCACGCCACACACTCCTACTCTACTCAAAGGACAATCAATGCACTCGACACTCTTTCCCTCAAATCACACTATATAGGCACACACGTGCTGCTCTCCTCACTCCTCAAGCTCAACATGGAACTCACTCTAGCACACAGCTGCACATGGCCGGCCCATGTAGCTCATCCCACCGTATCGCCTTTGCATCACCGTGGTCCGTATGGCCCGTATTTGTCCTCACCCTCGGAATTTGAATTCTCTTGCGAGTTGTCCAATCAACCACGTTGCCAAACGAGATTGAGGACGATCGCTCAACTAGTTCCCAAGCTCTCAGTTGACACGCAATCCCTCAGGCACCAAATGGTGCAACGGCGGTTGAAAGGTGGAAGAAAATGTTGCAAGAATCCTGTCGGGTCAAAAGGTGGAACATTTGACCAACGTGACAACCATAATGCCAGCACAGCAACCAGCATAGGCAAGCATGCCACGGTAGCAAGCAATCGAGCTTTTCTTGATATAGAATAATTGTCCTATGAGCCGTTGAGAGAGCAGCAGTCGTTGTATAAGAGAGCCGATTGATCAATGAAAGGGGCTTCTATTGGTTCTTGCTTGATAGTGGAGTTTCCTCTGTGTTGTCCCTGACGCATCTCTTTCTTGTCTCTTTGTTGTTGCACCTTTCTATGTCCATGATTTCCAGTCATTACATTTCTTGGTGGAGACCACGGGTACTCATCATTTATGGAGTGTGAACAAGCTAAATAGCAGAGCTCTCAAGGGTCACTGTCAAGACAAATGAATCTCGACTTTTTGGCCACGCTACTCTCTGAGTTAGTGCAGTCAAACATGCATGTAGCAAATCTCATGGCTCATCTCACTTCCAAACAAGCTACAAATTTGGGACACGATTCTAAGGTGCGACCAAAACCATTTACAGGGATAGCAAAGGATGACATTTACCTTTGGCTCGACCATTTTTCGAATCTAGCAGAATATCATTGTTGGTCGGATGCTCAGAAAGTAGTGGAGATTGAACCTTCATTTCAAGGTTTAGCCATAGCCTGGTATCATCAACTTGATGAGAATGTAAAACTCTCCTGGCCTCATTTGCAAAATGTGTTACCTATAGCATTCGAAAATACCGACAGTGTGAAGGATGCTTTGACCCAGTTGCAAGAATTGAAACACCTCTCAAATGAAACAGTCTCTCAATTTGGTGGCAAATTGACACATCTTTTGTTGAGGGTCGACACTAACATGATCGAGGATCTAAAGTTTTTTTTTTCTCTGGCCAAGACTCGACTCAAAGATTTCTCAGCAAACGTAGGATCAAGGACCCAAAACATTGAATGAAGCACTCCTCATTGCCCAATGAATCAAATTTACAAACAACAAATATGGTGCAAAAGTTCCTACTCTCCCTCCTTTGTTGCCTATCTCGTCTTATAATAATGTCCCTATGCCAATGGATATAGATCACACACAGAGTGCACAAAATTTCCACGAAGGCCCATATCATCCAAAAACTTTAGATACCAAACTTCCAGATCGTGATGCAAAAGACTGTCCTAGATGTTTCAAATGTCATAAGTATGGCCATGTCAAAAACATTAGGAAAGAAGGGAACTCATTTTGGGGACCTCTAAGAAATTCACTATTTACCTATTTTTGTTGCACTCAAAATATGGAAAATGCCATAAAATACGGATACTTACTGCAAAAATGTCAGTCAGTACTTAAAACCTTAAAGGTAATTATCTTCCACACAAATTCACCACTTAATCAATTGGAGAAGAAGAACACAATCACACCATGAAAGTGACAGCAGACTGGGTACAATCTCCCCCCCCTAGATGAGTGGCTCACGCTTCTTCATCTAGAGTATTTATGATATTTCATAAAAGCACTAAGGAGCCCAAATTATCCCTCTCTTCCAAAATGAGGGATTTGCTTTACATAGCCATCTTAGGGCCCAAATATGAATTATGTCCACTACAAAATATATTGCTCAAACTTGTAATAATAAAGCAAATACAAAATTGGCCCATGGCCATATATAATGCATTGTGTGACACCTCGATCGATACCCTCGCACTAATTCCAATCCTCGCTATGAGTTCCATCACCTGTACTCAAGCCGCCAATTACATTAGTTATTAACAATAGATTGAACAAATCACCGAATCAACCGATCCCAACATAACTGCGCTCAAAGCACAATAATCAAGCACAACACCAATAACACTAGCGACATCAGCATGGCATCACCCACAATACTGACCATCTAGCATGGCAGTCAAGCATCCCTAACTAACCACACAAAGTATCCACTATGAACCCCACCACGTCCAGTGCGCTCCTATGGAGTACTTTGCCATAGTCGCACTTAACTAAAATAATAATGTCCAAAGCAAGATATATCAGAAATATAATTTCCATAACATCCCTCTTTGCTTGGATTGCAACTGACCTCAGTTGTGTGTTTGATTATAGAAACTAATGAGGTCTGGAAAAGTTCAAAAGAACCGCTCAAGCATCCATTGAGCATCATCTCCCAAATGATTCTTAAATTTGAGCAAGTATTTGGTATAGACAGTTCTTTTTTGGGTCGAGGTCTGTTGATGATCAATAATGCATTCAGATTCTAGAATTTCTTCTTCATCAACAATCAATGGAGCCTCTTCATAGACAGGATGAATAGGTAAAGGTCCTTTGAAGGGCTTTAAGAGGCTGATATCAAAAGCATTATGTATTTTCCAATCATCAGATAATTCAAGCCTATAAGCTGGATCATTAATTTTTTGAATCACCTTGAAAGGTCCATAAAAACGAGGGACATCTTGATTATTGGCCATTTCTCAACACTCTTCAATTTTCTTTTCTCAATCCGAAGAACTACATAATCACCTTCTTTAAAAAGCATGTGTTTCCATTTTTTATTAGCTTGTTGTGTACTTCTCTTGCGTGATTGCAATGGCTTCTCGAACCTCTTTAAGAATATTTATGGGTCAATGGTGTGATAGGAATAGGTAAAACCTTCCCATAGATAATCTCAAAGGGTGCTCTTACAGTTGCAGAATGAGGAGTATTATTATATGCAAACTGTAAGAGGTGAAGATATTTGTCCCAAGTCCTCGATTGACTTCTTGCATAAGCTCTTATCATATCCAGAGTAGTACTATTTGTAACTTCAGTTTGTCCATTCGATTCTGGATGAAAAGCTGATGAGAAACCTAACTTAGTGCCTAGATTATGAAATAATGCAGTCCAAAAATTACTGCAAAACTTCGATCTCGATCAGACACTATAATCTTCGGCAAGCCATGATGAACAAAGATATGCTTGATGAATAAATGTGCAGCTTGCTGAGCTGTTAAAGTCTTCTTTCATGGGATGAAATAAGCTTGCTTACTAAAGCAATCTACTATCGTCCAGATCATATCATTTTGAGTCGCTATAGTAGGAAAACTTGTTATGAAATCCATAGATATTTGTTCCCAAGGTTGTGTAGGAATAGGCAAGGGCATTAGCAATCCTGGGGTCTTTCCTTTGTAACTCTTGATCTTCTGGCAAGTGATGCATTCGGCTACAAACTTAGCCACATCTTTTCTTATAGTAGGCCAATGAAATTCCCTCGCTATTACTTGTAAAGTGGCAGTCACTCCCCTATGTCCCATATATAGTGGTTGGTGCATTTCCTCCATTACAGTTTGTCTAAAGGGTCGAGTGATGCATAATTTCTTTTCATAAAAGAGGTATCCATCATTGCATGAATAGTCCAACATAGGATTCCAATTATTATTCTCTAATTTGTTCCATATATCAAAAAAGTCTGGATCCCCTTGATAAGAATTCTTCATACGTTCAAAAGTCTGGGTCTCTACAGTAGTGATGTGATTAATACTTGGCTTTCTGCTAAGAGCATCAACAACTACATTTTCTTTTCTAGGTTGATATTGAATCATGGGCTGAAAACTCTGTATAAATGATGCCCACTTGATGTGCCTATCGGATATTACTGGCTGAGTCAACAAATGCTTGATAATTTGCTGATCGATTTTGATAAGAAACTTAGCTCCCATCAAATAATGTTTCCACATTCATAAGGCATGCATAACAGCAGCAGTTAATTCTTTATCATATGTGCTATAATTGCATTCTGTTGGTTTTAATTTTCGGCTATAATATGCTATTGGATGTCCATCCTACATAAGCACAGCTCCAATTCCATATCCACTAGCATCGATTACAACTACAAAGAATGGTCTAGAGAAATCAGGTAGTTGCAAGGAGCTTGTGTGAGAGCTTCTTTCAAAGCTGTAAAAGATTTATCTTGACGCTCGGTCCATAAGAAATGCTTAGCTTTTCTAAGAAGGTCTGTCAATGGATGTGCAATGTATGTGAAATTCTTGATAAACTTTCTGTAAAAGCTACACAATCCCAAGAATGATCTTAATTTGTGTATATCTCGGGGTTTAGGCCATGTGACTATGCATTCAATCTTCTTTGGATCCACTCGAATCCCATCGGTGAATACAATGTGACCCAGATACTCTCTCTGATCTTGAAAGAACCTACTCTTTTCAAGAATTATGTACGATTGAATTTCTTTCAAGAGTGAAAAGACTAGCTTCAGATGTTCCTTATGCTCCTTAAGGTCTTTGCTAAACACATGAATATCATTAAAAAATACTACCACACAATCCTGGTGTTTAAGAAAAATTTGGTTCATCATTCTAGTAAAAGTAGGTGGAGCATTCGTTAGCCCAAAAGGCATAACTAGGAACTCATAATGTCCCGTTTGAGTTCTAAAGGTAGTCCTAAATATATCCTCTTCTACCATACGAACTTGATGATAGCCAGATTTGAGATCTATTTTACTGAAGACCTTGGCCCCTTTCAATTTGTCCAAAAGATCATCAATCCTAGGGATTGGATATTTGTTCTTCACTATGATTTTGTTTAGTGCACCATAGTCTATGCACATTTGATAGGCTCCATTTTCCTTTTTGACTAATCACAAGTGCTCCATAAGGAGGACTACTGGGTCTTATCAATCCTCTCTCTATCAGTTCCTCCACTTGCTTTTGAATTTCCTTTTGCTCTAGCTGGTTGACTCCATACGGAGCTTTGCAAGGTGGAGTATTGCCCGGTAGGATTTCTATCCTATGATCTTCAGGTCGAGAACATGGTAGTCCAGGCAGTAAATCTTCTAAGAAACAATCAAAAAATTGAGAAAGAAACTTTTGGTGTCTAGGCTTAGTGTTTGGCTAAGTAGCCGTTACCATATTCACCAAAATCAGATATGTCTTCTTAGGTTTTCTAATTGCTCTTTTGGCTTGTGTGTGGTTGAATAAAGGACTGATCTCAGGTTTCATTGAGCTTTTCAGACATATTTCTTGTCTATCCTTCTCAATCCACATCTAATGTGAATCGTAATCTATCTTAGGATTATATTGATGCCTCCATGGCATTCCTAAGATGATGTCCACTCCATGTAAGGGTGCCACTAGAAAGTCGCATCTATCCTTGTAGGGTTTGATTGAAATTTCAAGATTCTTGACTTGTCTAGTGCAATTGTACTTTGTCTTGGTAAAAGCAGCTTTGACCTTATAGTTGGATGGGAAAGACTCTAGGTTTAGCTTTGCTAAGGCTCTTTCTGAAATGAAATCATGTGTACTACCATCGTCATGCAAAATAACAACCTCTTTGCCATTAATGAAACCTTTCATTTTTAGAAGAGCATGATAATTATACTTACCTCTCTCTCGCTTGGCTGCTTCGATCGTCGATCATGTGCACTTTCGCCATCGGGGTCTTCTTTCTTTTGGGACACTCAATGGCTATGTCCCACCTTGTTGCACCTAAAACACCTTATTTCTTTCTTTGGAAAATTTCCATCGTTCGGCTTTGAAGAAGAATTTGTCTTCTATGGAACAAACCATTTTTAGATTTAAAGAAGGGCTTTTTATCAAATCACTTTTTTCTATGGAAGGGTACATGCCGTTCCAAATCTTTCCCTTCCTTTGGGATCCCATTCTTCCTCTCACAATTCATTGCAAGAGAAATCGCAGAGTTCAGTGAGCGAGGATGAAACACGTTAATCTCGGCTCTCAACTTAGATTTTAGACCTACCACATACTTCCTGCGTTGATCTCGCTCATTACCTTTCTCTATAGACTATAACTAGATCAATGTTTGCCAAAACCTATCAGTGTATGTGGAGATCATTTCCTGAAAGTATCCCACTGTTGTCTGGCTTTTGCTTTGAAATGTGAGGGAAGGAAATCTCTCTTGATGAGCTTTTGAAAGGACTTCCAAGATTTTGGTTGTCTTTTACTGTGCTTAGTGGTGTTCCACCAAAGTGTAGCACTCTCCACTAAATGATTTGCATCACATTTAATCTTATCTTTTTCAGAGAATTTCTCCCCTTAAAAATAATCATCTAGCTGACTGATCCAAGACAAAACAATGTGTGCTTCTTTCTTTCCATCGAAATTTTGAAATGAGAAAGCTTTTCTACTTATCTTACTCTCCTTTCTCGAATTATGTGCTCTCAGTGTGGCTTTGATATTCCTAATAATAGGATCATCGTTGGAATCATCATCAAATGACTCATCGTCAGATGAATGCCTCTTCCTTTTCTTACCATTGATTTTCTTTTCCAATCTCTCCCTATGCTCACGCTCATCAACCAATTGTGCCTGAAGTGTGTCTAATTGCTCCTGAAGTGTGGGTGGTTGTGGCTGATGCGCCATGATAATGCAATAAATACAAATAAAGGGGGGAGTGGAGGAAAATTAGGGACAATAAGTATATGAGAATTAAACGGATGAAAGAAAGTGTGATTGAAGTGTATGGTAAGAAACGGATGGCGAACAATACTAAGTGTATGAAATATAAAGCAAAAGAAATCACTTGTCTCACTCTTTGATCACAGGTAGAAAGAATAGAGTGGGAGATATGTGACCATTGATGTCGCTTGTAGTCTCTTTGCGCTCGTGCTCTCCAATTAATTGCACGGTGATTTTTGTGGTTCCAATCACCTTCTTGATTCAAGCGTTCAGATTTAGGTGTGCTCTTCACCTTATTGAGCTTCCGTCGCCTTGTTGAGCCTCGTAGCTTGCTGAATTTCCTATTCTTCTTTTTTTTCTCTTTTAAAAAAATAAAGGGGCCTTTGAACCTTGGGCTCCCTTGCTTTGTAGGAAGTCAAAGGAACCTTTGACTTAATACGTTGCAAAAAACAACTCAAACAAATTTCTTCTACAAGTCTTCATGATCTCGCGCATCGTGCAATGGCAGAACCCTGCGTGAGTCCATGAATCAAAAAGAATAGACTGGCATGAATAGTGATGAGTAGTACTTACAGAGATGATGGCAGTGGCAGCTCGACTATGAGCTCTGAATACTGGGAGCCAATGGGCGGCGACTTTAAAATTTGCATGGGTAGCGGGCTCCTTCGATGGGACAAGTGCCTACAGACTCTAGGGACTCTAGGCTAGAGTAATAGAGTCCTCTGGACTCCGAGTCTGGAGTCTGTGCACGCGACGACTGCTGCAAGGCCCAAACTGTGTTGAGCACATGGATTGAAGAAGAAGACACGTGGCCAAGACAGTTTCGTGGATGATGATGTAGGCTGGTGCAGAGTTTGAGACTGGGATGAATTCTCTCAGGCGACGCCACTTCACACAATTCGATGAAGGGGGTTGCTGTTTAGAACTTATCAAAAGGCTAACTGTGCGTCTGCTCTGCAGCCTAGCGGTAGAGGAGTCTAGGTGGTAAATCCTCTAAGAAACAATCAAAATTTTGAGAAATAAACTTTTGGTGTGTAGGCTTAGTGTTTGGTTGAGTAGCCGTTACTATGTTAACCAAAATCAGATATGTCTTCTCACCTTTTCTAATTGCTCTTTTGGCTTGTGTGTGGTTGAGTAAAGGACTGGATCTCAGGTTTCATTGAGTTTTTCAGACATATTTATTGTCTGTCCCTCTCAATCCACATTTGATGTGAATCATAATCTATCTTAGGATTATATTAATTCCTCCATGGCATTCCTAAGATGATGTCCACTCCCTGTAAGGGTGCCACTAGAAAGTCTCATCTATCCTTGTAGGGTTTGATTGAAATTTCAAGATTCTTGACTTCTCTAGTGCAATTGTACTTTGTCTTGGTAAAAGCAGTTTTGACCTTATAGTTGGATGGAAAAGGCTCTAGGTTTAGCTTTACTAAGGCTCTTTCTAAAATGAAATCATGTGTACTACCATCGTCATGCAGAATAACAACCTCTTTGCCATTAATGAAACCTTTCATTTTTAGAAGAGCATGACAATTATACTTACCTCCCTCCTTCTTGGCTGCTTCGTCGTCGATCATGTGCGCTTTCATCATCGGGGTCTTCTTTCTTTCAAGACACTCAGTGGCTATGTCCCACCTTGTTGCACCTAAAACACCTTATTTCTTTCTTTGGAAAATTTCCACTGTTTGGCTTCGAAGAAGAATCTGTCTTCTGAACCATTTTTAGATTTAAAGAAGGGCTTTTTATCAAATCACTTTTTCTTAAGGAAGGGTACATGCCGTTCCAAATCTTTCCCTTCCTTTGGGATCCCATTCTTCCTCTCACAATTCATTGCAAGAGAAATCACAGAAGTCAATGAGCGAGGATGAAACATGTTAATCTCGGCTCTCAACTTAGATTTTAGACCTGCCACATACTTCCTGCGTTGATCTCGCTCATTAACTTTCTCTATGGATGGTAAGTGGATCAATGTTTACCAAAACCTATCAGTGTATGTGGAGATCGTTTCCTTATCGAATTGCCTGAAAGTATCCCACTATTGTCTGACTTTTGCTTTGAAATGTCAGGGAAGGAAATCTCTCTTGATGAGCTTTTGAAAGGACTTCCAAGATTTTGGTCGTCTTTTACTATGCTTAGTGATGTTCCATTAAAGTGCAGCACTCTCCACTAAATGATTTGCAGCACATTTGATCTTATCTTTTTTCAGAGAATTTCTCCCCTGAAAAATAATCATCTAGCTTATTGATCCAAGACAAAACAATGCGTACTTCTTTCTTTCCATCGAAATTTTGAAATGAGAAAGCTTTTCTACTTATCTTACTCTCCTTTCTCAAATTATGTGCTCTCAGTGTGGCTTTGACTGTCCCAATAATAGGATCATCGTCGGACTCATCGTCAAATGAATGCCTCTTCCTTTTCCTACCCCCCCCCCCCTCCACCCTCCATCCCCCCCCTCCCTCTCCACCCTCCCCCCCCCCATTCAACCCCTCCCCCTCCCCCTCCACCCCCCTCTCCCCCACCCCCTCCATTTCCCCCCCACCCCCCTCCCTCTCCCCCCCCCCCCCCCCCCCTCTCTCCCTCCACAACCCCTCCCCCACCCCCCACCCCCCCTCTCTCCTTCCCACCCCCCTTCTCCCCCCACCCCCCCTCTCTATTTCCAACCCCCCCTTCTTCTTCTTCTTCTTCTTCTTCTTCTTCTCTCTCTCTCTCTCTCTCTCTCTCTCTCTCTCTCTCTCTCTCTCTCTCTCTCTCTCTCTCTCTCTCTCTCTCTCTCTCGGCCGACCGCCCTCCTCTCTCTCTCTCTCTCTCTCTCTCTCTCTCTCTCTCTCTCTCTCTCTCTCTCTCGGCCGACCGCCCTCCTCTCCCTACCCTATATATCTAAAGGGCTTAAGCCCTTGCTAAGCAATGGCGCTTGCTCGGCACCCGCCTCCCTTGCCCTCAGCCAGGCCTTCTCTACTCGGCCCCCTCCATCCCCAAAACCTCCAAACCACAGCTCCACCCCCCCCTCTCCATTCGCGAACCCCCCTCCTCCATCTCCAAACCCCCCCCCCTAACCCCCCCTCAGCCGCCCCCCCCCCCCCCTCCTTTTTTTCAAAAAAAAAACTAACCAACCAGCCCTAGAATTAACTAACCCTAAAACTAACCTAGGTTAGGTTAGTGTTACTTTAGGTTAGGTTAGCATTGAGTTACGTTCGAATTAACTCTAACCCAGTTAGTATACTAACTAAAGTTAGTCAGAATAAGAGGTAGGTTAGGTTAGCTACTTTTTGGTTAGGATAATTGTAATTAATAGAGGAACAATTAGACAAACTGACTTAGGGTCAACTAGATTGAACCAGTTAAGTCAATTGAGCTGGGTCAGTTACTCTCCCTCAGTTAGACTTTAATTCCATTCACACTTAAACCTATTGACCAAGCCCCCCCACCAAAAAGACCCCATTTTACCCGTACTTCAACAATTCGTATCTCACCCGTTGGGGACCCAAATTGGACCCCGTTGGAACCACAGTTTCACACAAAGAAACATCACGCTACTGGGAATTTTTCCAGCCCATTACACACCATTTAGGCATCCCTAGCACTTTTTAATTAGTGCCCTCATGTGGGCCTCTTTTCACACTAATTCACTCATATATTTTTGCTGTGACCTCCGATTGACGATCCATCTGCACCGGCACATTTTCCTACACACGTGGGACAATACTAGGCACATTATTAACACAATGGTCCCTACACCCATAACACATCTCTAACCCTCCTAACACAACTACATTAACACCTGCACTTGTGGCAGAGTCACCCTTTGCATCTCTCACAAAATTTGAATGCAGCTACATTTCGGCCAATGCCTCTGACACCAATGCTCGCCGTTTGCACCGACATATTTTCCTACACACGTGGGACAATACTAGGCACATTATTAACACGATGGTCCCTACACAAATAACACATCTCTAACCCTCCTAACACAACTACATTAACACCCGCAATTGCGACAGAGTCACTCTTTGCGCCTCTCATAGAATTTGCATGCAGCTACATTTCAGCCAATGCCTCCGACACCAATGCTTGCCAAATCTACATACAACTTAGCTGCAGCCAACGCCTCTGACAATCCTCCACCTCGATTTCCCTCGTGAAATTTAGGACATCCCTTTGACTCCTCCACGACACAACATGGCCAGACGTCGCCACGAGATGATGGGAATATTGACCTCGATGCGGAGGGGAACTCTTTCTTTAATCGCAACAATTTTGGCAACAATAATAACAATCAAGGTAGGCACCCCTTGTCAAACTCAAACTTCCCAAATATAATGGTAGGGGCGATCCAACCCGATTCCTCCAGTATTTTGATGCTGCATGCCAAGCAGGTGGAGATCAATCCAATGAAACCAAGGTCGCCTAGTTCCCCATGGTCTTAATCGATGAAGAGTCAGAATGGTACCTAGACCTCCTAGTGGAAGAAAGAGCCACGTGGAACCTGCTGCAAACTGAATTCAAGAGGCACTTTCAAATAGAGAGACTACAAGATGATCCTGCTCTCCAACTAAGCAAGCTCAAACAAGGTTGCCGAGAAGATGTACGCACATACATGGGTAAGATGAAATGCTTAATTGCCAAATGTGACCCATGCCTCGATGCAAAGTACCTCACGGCTTGATTCATTGCAGGACTAAGGAAGAAAATCCGCAAAGACATGAAAAAGATTAGCAGTTACAAATCATTTCGTGCTTCTCATGCGGCAGCCATTAACATCAAGGATGGCATGACTGACTCTGACACCAGTAGTGATGATGGAAGATCCAGTACATGAGATAAACGCTCTAAAAAGGAAAAATCCAAGTCCACTACCCGAAACGTCAAATGAAGATCTCCTAGAGGCCATGACCATGAAGCTAAAAGAAGAAATGATGCAAGCCATGGAACAAAAGCTTCACATGTCTCAGCCACCACCGCCTCAGACTTATCCATGGCAAGAAAATGTATGGTGTCCACACTGCATGGCCAATCATATAGATGCCCGATCCTAAGAGCCAGGATCGTTGCACAAGCAAATCCACCACCAAGGTTGTGGCGCCATATTTGCGTGTAGTCGATGGGCATGATGAAAATAGTTACATCTTCAACATACGCAACAACCCACCTCGACCTCAACAATACCAACCAACACCCATGCCAATGTATAGGCAACCGACACTTGCACAAGCGCCCCTAGCTCCAAGGATGAATCATGTTCCCATTCAAACACAAGTCTCGCAATTACTTAGGAATCCGAATCCATGACCATGTCCAAGAGGGCCAAATCCAGTCTTTCAAGCAGTTCCAATAGAACAATTGCAAGCCGAGGAAGTAGACTTGTCATTCGAGTATGAAGCCGAGTACCCATTGTACTATGTAGAAGGCACAGAAGATCTAATACCAGTCTATGCAAATCAAGTTCAACCCAATACATCTCGAGCACCAATCAAGTGTTACGGTTGTGGAGAAAATCAACGAATCGTAGAGCGCCCTCATCGTGGTAGCCCCGCTACTTTCCAACCACTCTGCATAGATTGTGGCATAAGACATGCTTGTATGGATTGTCCCATGAAAAATAAGGTCCCACAACAAACTGAGGCTAAGCCTGACATCCTAATCGGCATTATTGGGGTGGGCCATCAAAGTCTAGGGTTAGCAAGTGTAACATCACAACCTGTGAATGTAATTACAAGCCAGCAAAAAGAAGCCACCAAGGACCGCCCGAAAAATAGCCGCCTGCTCCACATCAGGAAACTTGTCCACTCCCGTTGTAGCTCTCCAGACTCTAGTCGAGATAAGTAATCTGCTATTGCATGTTGTGAGCCAATAACATCAAAATCATATTCCTAAAGTAGCAACACCCATCGTGCAATCGACCCATAAGACTTTGTTGTTTTACCAAATACAACAATGCAGAATAATCAACATGGAATACAAAAGGTCAGCCCAACAAATAATGCCAAATTTTTTTGACTGAATAGATCATGCCCAATCCTTCTCTTTTCGTGAGATAGAATAATTCTTTTTGGTCTTCGGCTTATGTAGTAGATTGGGATACCATTTGTCCACGTCATCCTGCATCAGGACACTACCAATAGCTCTATTTGAGGCATCCACAAATACATGAAAATTCTTCTCCTAATCTGGAGACATCAGCACCAGTGCTCTAGAAAGCTGGATCTTGAGTTGCCGGTATGCTTTGTCACACTCTCCGGTCCACACAAATGCCTTCAGTTCCACATGAGCAAGTGCATTCAAGGAAATCGCCATATGAGCTAGGAACCGCAGATGTCTACCATGCCATCGAATTTGGCCTAAAAAGCGCAAGCACTCCTTAGGTGTGGTTGGAGCTAGTGCTTGCATAATTACTACCACTTTGATCGGATCCACTGCAATTTCTTCCGCCGAAATCACATGCCCTAGGAGTCGGCTGCTACAGATTGTGAATGCACATTTCATAGGATTCAGGTTGAAGGAGACCTCCCTACATCATTTTGGAAGCACTTTTGCATATCCTCCAGGTGCTCGGTGAATGTTCCGAACACACTGAGATCATCCAAGAAAATCCGCATGAAATCTGTTAAGAGCAAAAAATCTCTTGCATTGCTCGCTGAAAAGTCAAGGGAGCATTTTGCAATCCAAACCACATGACTGTATAGACATAGAACCCCCATGATGTGATGAACGCTATTTTGGGTTGGTCTTCCGGAGCCATTCTGATTTGATTGTACCCACTATACCCATCCAAGAAGGAGTATACCTCATGCTCCGCCACTTCGTCCAGCATAAAATCCATGTACGACAAAGGAAATGGATTAGGGACAATGGCTGCATTTAGCTTGCGGTAATCGACACAAATCCGCAATTTCTTATTCTTCTTCGGCACAATGACAATCGGGGAAATCCACTCTGGATTCTCGATCTGTGCAATGAATCCCACCCGTAGCAAGTGCTCCAGCTCTTCTCGCACTTGCTTGGCCACATGCGGATTCATGCGATAGCGCTGTATCTTTGTTGGAGTCACATCTGGTTTGAGGTTCACTCGATGTTGGTAGAATTTTAGATCCAGACCTTTCATATCAGCATAATCCCATGCGAACACATCATGCGAACACATCATAAAAGTCCCTTAAGAGGACTATCAGTGTGTTGCGGAATTTAGCCATCAATAATGTGCTAATTTTGACTCGTTTAGATGCCCCATCCTCCCTAGATATACCGTATCCAGAGCATCCTCTTGTACTTACGTGACTCAGCTCATGCGTTCCTCGAACTCTCTCTCCTGCTACAAGAGATCCCGCAGATCCATATCCGCTGCTACTTGCTGAGGCTCGGTCACCTCATTTGGAATTGTGTTGGTTGAACCCGCTAGAAGATTTTGGTGTAGGTAACTTTACGTAATGCCCTACACATCGATGGTGAAAATTGGAACTAATTCTGGATTTGCTTTGAGAAAGGCTTCCTCGTTATGCAATAACAAGGAGTTACATGTAGAACTCGCATGTAGAACTTGCATGTAGAACATGCACGTAGGAGTTGCATGTTGCATGTAGGAGTTGCATATAGAACTCGCATGTTGCATGCAGGAATCGTATGTTAACTTGCATGTAGAAACATGCAAGTTGGATTCCTAAGAGTGATTAGAACATGCAAGTACAAGCAGAGCTTTGTTGCTACTATACACACGTTCTGTGCTACCTAAGTGCATGTTAGCACAGAGACAACATAGTGTTGACATGAGCTGCAATAGATTCTCCATCCATCTTAAGCTCAAAGAGCTTAATCTTCAAAGTCAATTTAGAGTTATGAGAGCTGGCACCAAAGCTTGTATACCAGCTAAGGTCTACATAAGAGGATGGGCACAATTGCACGTCAGGTCACCATAGCCAAGCTAAAGAAGTTCAATTGGTTTTTCTTTAAATTCTCCTCACACTAGAAACCATTTGGACTCAAAATTCATCAGAAGGTAGCATGCAGCATCGCCCAACTTGTGCTCAAAGGTCAAGTCCAAATTTTAATTGTTGAAGCTAAATTTCATAGAAGTTCATTAGGCAAAGTTTGTGTCGGCACGGGTTGTAGAGGGCAAATGTTAGGAAACCCTTTGAGGTGGAGGTGCACCTACTAAGATGGAACTATATCTCAAAGGTTTTGAGGAATAGAGCACTATAGAGGGAGAACAAGCTCTTACAAAAATCTCCAAGAAAGAGGCAAAATGGAGAGGAGGAGGTGGATGTGAGTAAGAAGATGATGATGTGGCAAACTAGGAGGCTAAAGGGTTTTCTAGAACCTAGAGCTTTGATACCACATGTTGGGGGGTGGTGGGAGAGAAGAGATGCATCATGACAAGAGTTGAGAACACAAGAGAAGACCAAATGTGTGTTCTATTGATTGTGAGAGAGAAGAGAAGTCTCTCATTTATAGAGTGCGAGAGAGGGTGGCCTAGATCATAGGCACTTCTCCTACATCAAAGGCAATCAACCCTACATCATAGGGACTTCCTAAATCATTGGTGCCTCTTGAAGAGAGCTCCTTTTATTGCATTATCACCTATGTCATGGTCCTTGTTGAGGATGATTTCTCCACCCACGTGGACCTCAACCAAGGAGGGTTAGTAGACCTCTAGTAAAAGGGGGTTACAATAGTAAGTAGTGGATAATTTTGTAACTGTAGGGACAATTATAACTGTCCCTAACAACCAGTAGTAGTGGCCTTATCCACCACATCATTTTTGGAACTATGTATGTTTCTAACTATTATCCAACTAAAGTCAGAACACCATCGGATGTTACTATAAGCTGATCATCATCTCTTACATCAAGGTTGTTGCTATCTGTTGAAATATAAACTATTTGTATGCAAAAATAGCCTACCATAATAGGACCACATCCCTCTTGATTGACACTCTAGCAGACTCCAACCATTTGTAACATAGGAACCCACACCTTATTATCCAAAGAAGTACTCTAAATGTGCTGCATATTGAGCATTGAATTCCTGAAGTGCAGGGGAATACATCATCCATCACATGGCTACATATAATTCATCCTAGATGCCATCAAGCACTTTGGGCAATAGGTGCTCCACCCATGTCTTTTGCGCATGAAACCAACATAGCAAAACAATTTAGGGTTATGATTTATATCCCAACAAGTGGAAAACGTTATATATTGCATAGAACTCCACTTGGGACCTATCTATAATTATGGCTCTTGGTCTAATATTTCCAAGCCTAGAGAATAATGTGGCAAATTTTATCTCCAATCCAATATTCTCTGTCGTTCCCTAGGATCTTTGCTACACAGCATGGACCATATTGGAATACCATTACCCTTTGATTTGGTACCACGGCTGCATATAATGGTAGCCCATACTTATTTGTCTTGAATGTGCTATCCACAAACCAAACACTGTCGATTGAAAATATCCATGTGATCTCAAGCATGAAATCATCTCGTAATATAAAAATAAATGGCCTTTCTCTTGGCTCTTCAGCAAAAGTATTGTAGGGTTGGCGGGAAATCACCTAACATGACATTAAAGGAGTAGTCAAATCTCGCAACACCTCCAATCTGACATGTCCATGGTTTTTGTCCATGAAAGCCAAATGATCATAAATACTGGAATGGTGCAAATAATGCATCATCAAAGATTTTGAAGGAAATGAATTTAGTGCCAACTCACAACTTGTAAGAGAACCCGCTGATCTCTCTACATGTCATGAAGAATCTAAAAGTTGTTGCTTCAAAAATAGAAACACCATCTCTAAGCAATGCCTCCTTTGAAAGAGACATCCTACCAACATGCCGTGCACAACAAACATCATACAAGTCTACCGTGGGAAGAATTGGGAGATGGTATAAATCTAACCGACTGCCAAGAACATGTCCCTCATGATGGCTTGCCATTTTGATGGCACACATGTCCACTCCAAAAAAGATATACTCAAACACGAAGGGACATCTACACTTCCTACTTGACTTGGGACGTGTATTGTGACGCGTGGAATGCAAACTCCACGATGACATCTGTAGTCAGTAAAATACAATGAGACTCTAACAGTCACCAAATGAACCTTGTGCAAAATTGAGATTTGCTCCAATCTCTTAGGCATAGGTTTGGCATCAATGTGCATTGATTCATGGAAATTTCGGTGCTGATGATCTGCCATCTTGCCTTGACAACCACATGTACTAATGTAATCTTGAACAAATGATGTTGAGATGGCATGGTGGCGAGCATCAACACACCATGTTTTACTCATGGAATCCATATAGCATGCAATACCTAGACCAGCACCCTCACTGTCAATGTGAAAAGACTAAACTATAGGCCGATCAACTAGGTTAATCCATTGACTTCCATCAATGCCAACCACCACTCGCAGATTTTTACTTATGCATCTCCATCGTCAAAGGTTGATGATCATTCCACTTGATTGCAATTCTTAAATTGTGGGGATACGTCAGGACACTAGTGTCTCTAGCATGAGGCCATAAAATGTGGAGTCAAAACTCAAACCATGGTGCATCTATGGAAGGGATGTCCATAACATCCATTGTCTCTTCCATCTCATTGTCAAAACTAGGGCTTGAGCCTGAAGAGTACTCTTCTCCTTGCAATATTGCCAACGTTCAGAAGGAGCATTAGATGATAAACTTGAAGGCACTTCTATTATTATATAACATAGTGTACCTCTAGCTTTCTATCATAGACAATAGTGGCCTTTACTATATCACATATAACATAGTGTACCTCCAGCTTTCTATCATAGACAATAGTGGCCTTTACTATATCACCTATTTGCATATGCAACATCCCATGCTTGTTACATTTTTTAAAACACATAACTATAGGCATCTTTGAAGTGATTCTTAGATAGATTAGTCTCTGGCTTTTAATAAAAATCTTGGACAGGAGAGAGAGGGGGGGAGAGGAGGGAGAACAAGAGAGAGAGAGAGAGAGAGAAAGAGAGAGAGAGAGAGAGAGGGGGGGGGGGGGGAGGGAGAGCGAGAGAGGGAGAGAGAGATAAGAGGAAGGGAGGGATTAGAGAGACGAGAGAGAG